>NW_015090812.1:10167719-10208679 GCF_001431845.1 Calidris pugnax
GGCTTTTTTTTTTTTTTTTTTCCTTCTACCCGAAATTAAGAATTGCTACATTTTAAAAAAAAAAAAACAAATAGGGAAAAAAAAAAAAAAAAAAAAAAGAGTACTAGCTGTCTATGGCAAACGAATGAAATCTATGTCTCCTCAAACACCCCGTGTCCTGCTTTATGTTTCCCAAGTTCAGAGCACGACACTCTCCTTTCTGAAATGGCTTGAAACACTGGCCTAGAAATCACATCAAACATTTATCTTTGCTGCATCAAATTTTGTCTTTCAAGGGAAGGGGGCAGCGATGAAGAAAATCACAAAAACATCTGGATTCACGAAGGCTAGACCACAGCGTGAATCTCAGTTCATTCTCTCTCCAAGCATATTTCATTCTCATGTCCTCTAGGCTAATGATCTTCCATGAAGCAGTACTTGAAGGCTCCAGAACCAGATGATCTTCTGAACATTCAGTTCAGGAAGTTTATCTGGAATAACCTAGAGAATGACATTTATCTGAAATGCATAAGGACAGATTTCCAGTCTCCCTGAAGACTTGAGATTTGTGTGTGGGACAAAGAGTAAGGGGAAAACCAAGATAAGGACAAACAGTCAATTCAAATAAAATACAGAAGCTGCAACAAGACATTGCCCTTCACATGGCATGATTACAAATACAAAAGAGCAATTCTAAGAAACTGTTTAATATGCAAATATAAGTTAATGAGTACTAGTTTTAAGCAGCATGAAATCTTAACAGGGAGACTATTACTCACAGCTGTTTAATCCCAACTAATAAAGAAAAAGGTATAGGTATTTTTATGTTTCAAAGTATGTTACTTCAGTCCCTTCTTACCCCAACCTGAAACATCACCTACTAGGAATGGCTGGGCCTGGAGCTGCCATTGTTTCTTTGGGTTCTTTCTGGGCTCTGTCTTTTCCTGGGTCTGCAGCAGGGTGAGATGGGATGGACAGCGGAAGCACAATAGCCACAGTTTTTCTCTCTCTCCTTCCTGTTCAACAAGGAAAGCTACCCCTCAGTTGGACAGGCATCACACATCTTGACATCATATTACACATATCAGTTCAGAGCAAGTTAAAGTTTGCAGCACAGTGAATGCAAAGTACTAAATATGAAAGCAATAAACATACATCATTCTCAGACATTTCTGAGGCTCTCTTCCCCAATATATGAATTTTCTTCAAATTTCTTCAACAAAGAAATTCAATCTCGTTGCAGCGGAAGGGTTTACAAAAGATCAAATTTTACTGTCTCACTCCAAACCAATCCAAGCTTGAGTCACAATATACAAGCAGAACAAAGACCAGTGCTTTTAAAACAGACCCAGACAGTCTGTTAGCTCGTATTAGCTTGTCTCCCACCCTCCATGTTAACAGACCTCCAAAAGACATGGAGCAGTTGAACTATTTTCATAACTTTTCATAACTAAGTTTACCACCCTATTGGTAGTATCATAACACAACCTTTATGATTAACTCCATAGATCCCCTGCACTGGAAGCTATCCACAAGGTTAACTGTTTTCACAACAGTTAGAAGCCAAAATAGTAATAGGGGAAAAAAATCCATAAGTAATATTTTAAAATTTGACTCCAGGACAAATTCTGGTCTTAGCTGTACCAACATCAATCCAGCATAACTCTGGTGTAGGTACACAGAGTCAGACATACTCAGCTGTAATCAAAGTATTTCCCTGAATTTTACTCACAGATTTCGTAGTTCAAACCTATGCAACTTCTCCCCTGCTTTTGCAGGCTAAAGAAACCATCACCTAACACAGAAGGAGGCAGGCAATGACACACTTCAGTTATAACTGATAGTAAGTAGTTAAAGAGAGTTAATAGAGGGTCTCTTCTCCCATACACACAACAACATATCCATTCTGCACTCAGCACCTTAACAATACTCTCACACCAGACCACGCACCCACAATAGATCCATTTCCAGGTTGATATAAGTTTTAGAGAAGATGCAGGGAGAGCAGAAAGCATTTGGAGTGTTGTAAACAAAGCAAGTTACTATCACTAGCTCGGGGGTTAGTAAATTGGAAATCTGTGTTCAAGCTTTGCTGTTAGTGCCAGGCAGTGGGCTCTCTCTCAAACTGTGCAGGCAGAAGACAGGTGCTATGTTGGAAGGCAGCACGTTCCCCCTATCAACCTAAGAGGAAAGGCTAGTAAGCAAGACAAAATATAAAATCTTCACTGGGATTAGTTTGTTTGTTGTTTTTTTTTTTTCCCCAAGACAGTAAATATCCCCATCTTTAAAGGGTTTTAACTCATAAGAGTAATTCTTAGCTTTTCCTTTGCACTTCATATATCATACATACACTGTAAACTGAATTTTATCCAGTATTGTGCTCTCTATGGTGTGCCTCGGCTACGACTCACATATTACATGTAGCCAAATGGATAGTTACTAGTTTCATGAAGTGCCCCCAACACAAAAGAATTTTTAATTTCTGGTTCAGTTTAATTGAAGGTCGTGTTCAGGTTCCAAAGGAAATTAGATTGGGCAGCATTTTCCCTGAGGTTTGATAATGCTGGTCAATTTCCACCCAGAAAAAAAAAGTTTCCAGCCCTGTTTGTCTAACTACGACTCTTTCGCCTTCTCCTTCCTGGAAGCATTCCCGATGTCTTTCCCCAAATAACTCAACTGTTTGTTTAGCTGAGAAACTCTCTTAGTAGCATGGAACAGTTTCTCTTCAGCTGGTGGGTGACATCATCTTAATGCCTTTCACATGAGAAAAGAAGCACAAACCGCATCACTAACGCATGTAACGTGTCCAGGTGATCTGCGTTACTGGGTAATGGAAGGGGTCCCACATCTTAGTCCCCGTGTTGCACTAAGACCCTTAGTCCTTTCACTAAACTTACAAAAGGACCTATTTACCCACTTTGGCTAGATGGTTGATTCTCAGAGAAGTCTGACTCAGTGACCTGCCTCCCAACATGGCTACCATGTCCGATTAAATAGAAGCCTTGTTATGAGGTGGGAGATAGAGAAGAAGGCAATGTTGTACCTGAGCCTATCGTATGTCCAACGGAGTCAAAGGAAAGAACCACTGAATCTGTAACACAAGAGTACAAGTTCATTTTCCCCTTTTTTTCTTAGCACCATTTCTTGCCGTAACAGTTTCTTGTTATTTTTCTTAAGTAACTCCTTATGCTCCCTTCCACCAGGAAGCAGAACAACTTCTTCACCAGCCAGACAAAACAGGCATCTAGCAAAGGCAGAACGCTGGAGGATGCAAAAATCACAATGTGATTACCCAACAAAGTACCTACAATTTATTGAAAATAATTTCATTTCATGCTTAATAAGCCTGGTCAACCTTACCAAAACTGAATCATAATATATTTTTAACTGCTAGACTGGAGAGCTTCTTCTTATTAAATGTAGCTCTTCCCTGACACTGTTTGTTAAGACAAGTATTTTGTGCTCCTTGCAGTTCTCACCATGTTTTCCACATCTTTACTCACGTTAGTGGTTCCACAGCTGAATACATTTCAATTTATCAGTATCCTTCACCCTTGTACCCTGTGTGCCAAGTATCAAGAAAATACAACCTCTCTGCTTGATACCCTTTTATTTAGCCATCTGGGGATCACAACAGCGCTTTTATCCATGATCGCAAATGACAACTCTTGCTCATCAGTTAATGCCCCATACTTTTAGTTACTGTTTCATATGATGGGGCACACTTTACTTCAGTTGTGGTTTCCAGTTCCTAGCTTTCACACATGCAACTTGACATTTGGCCATATAGAAACCCTTATTGCCAGCTTGCATTTAGCTCATGCCATGATCCAGACCTCTTTATCAATCATTCATTTTCCTCATATACCATACCTCCAGGACCTGTTTGCAAAACATATCAGTAATAACTTGATATTCTGTTCCAAGTGGAGCTGCAATATGGTACCATGCTCAATGGTAGGGTTTTTTCCAGCTGCATTCTTACTTGAGACAAACCAACACATATTTTGGTAGTAAGCCTCCTGATTTACCATCCATTTTGATACCAATCCCAACTGAAGGAGAAAGTCTACTGAATTCTACTCCATCACCAGTGGAGCAGAACTGGGCCCAGAACTTAAAGCCCACTTGTCAATGGCTAAAAAGCAGCAAAGAACAAACCACCATGACAGGACTAATGATTTTATGGAATGAGAAGCTTTAAACTGACACCGCAGTAGCGGAACTGCCTCTTATCTTCAGCTAAATGAACAGACTGAATCCCTCAAAGTTGCTCTTTGTAACCAAGGCCTCAGATGTGATGAGCTGATGGTGCATCCTTTGCAGCACCACAGCAGCTGCCCCAGCACAAGCCCTCAGTGCAAGGCAAAAAGCACAGTCAGATTTTGGGTGCTGGAAAGAGGTTAAGCTGCCACTGCATCACCTTACATCTGGGCAGGCTACAGTCACAGACAGGGCAGTTACCACGTTTCAGCTGATAACTTGGCAGAGGATTGAGCCCTTGGCTTTTCTATACTGTAGGTCATCCTCGTACTTATTTTCCAACTCTTACAAATTCAATAAGAAAGCGCTAATTTTCAAAATAAACTAGTATAACTGTTCATTTAACCGTATTTAAAACAGTTTTTTAAAAGCAGGTCTGTGCTGTCGCAGATCCAACATTATGGTAGTAACATTTAAAAAAAAAAGAAAGATATTACTAGTCTCAAAACTTATTCCAATAAAAATAGAAATCCATCTGGACTTAACAACTGTATTTCCTCTTTTGGGAATAAAATTCAGACATCTTTATATTATTCTAAATGGCAAGGGGTTTAATTCATTTTAGCTGCATTAAATTCATCTGCCATCAATTAATTCTGAAGTATCTCTGTGGGGTTCTACTTTTAAAAAACTTGAGATTTTTATCAACATAAAGTATTGCTTTGTAGTTAACGCCAAATTTAAACACTGTTCATTTTCCTCCAATATATTTTGCATTCACACACTTCGCATGAAATATTAGGACTTATCCAAGAATGGCTGAAAAGTATTACAAGCATCAAATTAATACCATTATTGCAGCCCACAAAAATAGTATAAAGTTTCATTCCCTTAACTGAGAACATTATCTTCCTCCTATAAACAAAAAAAATTACAAGCAGAGTAAGCATGTGAGCTCCCTTTTCCAATCCAGTCCTCCATGTGACTGTTAGTTTCACAGTTTCAACATGAAATTCACTGTGAATGACCTGCACTACAGACAATTCTCCCCCTCTTCCTGCCCCACCTCATCCCTCCCCACCGGCAAGTAATTTTACAAACTATGGATCTTTATTAAAATACTGTGTTTAGTTCTGGCATTTACACCTCAAAAGGGAAGAAGCTATGAACTTGAAAAAGGCTGAGAAGATAATCTTGTGTCACCTTTCTTCTGCCCAGAAAGCTATTTGAATTCAGCAGAATTCAAAGCTATAGGTTATCTTTTTCAGAAGATGATGGAGATAAGCATTTGAGGCAAACCAGATTTATTTGCAAATACACCGAGGTCTGCTTCCACGAACACAAGAACAGCTTCTTTGCTTCTAGCTTCAAATCTCTTCCAGATATCACTTACTTCATGATCCTCCCAGCTTTCTAGAATATTTTTTCCAGAGATAAAGAGGCTTCTCAGTCTGTGCCCAGTGCCTTCCCCCACAGCCCTGAGTCTGTTCTATCTTTCAAAGGCAAATAAAACTTAATAAGACATTATGTAAAACATACCCACATACATATGCCCTTGCTTGGGTGCCAAGAAGTGTTTATATCTGAAGGAGCAGTCCCCAACCTTCCAGCTACCCACTTCCATAAAGCAGCTTCAGTGTTTGGGTTTTTTTCTGCCTTCTTAACAGGAGAGCAGCCTTTATGCCCAAATCATGAAATGTGACACCCAATAACTTGCCAATATGCACAGCTTATTATAAGGCTGCACACACCACTATGCCAGCCTTTTACATCTGTTTTCACGTTAGCTACAATCATTTTTTTCAGTGGCTACAGCACCTTAAAAAAGAAAAGCAAAAAAAAAAAAAGAAAATATAAGATACAGCAAAATCCAAATGCAATTCTGGATTGGATCCAATCCATCAGAAACAGCAAAGGCAGCAGAAACATTCACTTAGAACACTCTCGGTGCTGGGAATAACAACATCTGAGACCTCACCAGGCACACTGCAAAGTTGCTTTGGGTCATGTTGTGTCAACTTAGCGTTAAAGTTGCATCGGGACCTATGCTCTGGGTTACCTTCCCACCCACCATCCAGCTACAGCACCAAAAAATGGACCAACATGTGAATCTGCTCCATCATCCCTCCAAAAATCAGTGTTGTGCAGGGCTACCTGAATGTCCTCCACCACAGCCCTTTTGAAGCTTGGAGGATTGCCGTATGAGACCCCTCTTCCAGGAGATCTCACCACTATGGAACACACACAAGGATCCTGTTTGGTTTGGGAAAGAGGAGCTCCAAGGCAGACTGTGCAGAGAGACTCAATGCTGCTCTGGGAACAAATTTAAACTCTGTTCCAACAATGCTCCATACTGGATGAAGAGCTGACCTTGACTTTGAAAGAACACAGTTCACACAGTTTAGTCCTGAAGGAAAAAAAAAAAAAAAAAAAAAAAAAAAAAACAAAGGTTGCATGCTCACAAAACTTTTACATTAAAATTTTGGCAGCATCCTCTGGACAATCACCTGTGCTGTGGCCACATAAAAAAAAAAAAAAAAACAAAAAAAAACAAAAAAAAAACACACACAAAAACCCTGCAAATCTGAGGTGGCTACACTTGTTGCTGTAGTTACACCACACTCCAGATAAGCCACCCAGGTATGAGGATTGATTGTATTTGAGGCAAAGGATGCACTTCAGGTGTCCCTGACCCTGTATCTCTTCACCCACACACATCCCTTTTCCACTCCAGTGCTCCCCACCTTCAGTCTCCTGCAAATCCTTCCTCCTGTTTGTTTTGTTAACCTTGAGCTGCCTCTTCCAATGCAAATACTGTCCTTGCTTTGATTTCATCATTGATCAAAATGTAATACACAAACTGAAAACAAGCAGTGGCAACACAGAATGAGAACATACTTTTATATAATCCACATTTAATCAAGAACCTGTATGTTTACCTAAGTGCTGTTTCAGAATTTCAGTTAAGACTTTTACAGTAAGTCCCTCTGAGAAGCCACTAACTTTTTTTTCTTTTTACAAATTCTCCCTGCAAGGATTTGTAGATATTTGACTCACCAATTGGAAACCAAAGAAGCTGAATCAATAACTTCTCTTATCCTTTTCTCTTGCCTTTTTTTTTTTCCTTTTAAAACAAAACCAGACTTTAGCAATAAACCAACATCCCCAGGAAAAAAAAATCCATAAAAAAATGATTGCGTGCTGCTTTGGAAGTGGTCCTGAGAAACCACAAACCATCAGTCCCACAGGGGTTATAAGAGTTTAATAATAAAGGCTTAACACAGCCTCGATACCACATATCATTACAGTAATACGCTCCACAGACCAAGCCAAACAGGGAATACAATAATACATCACAATATAAGGCTGTAATTTGGCACATCCTCATACAGAGACTCAAGCTCCAAGGTCTGCACTGCTTTCTTGCATGCATGACCACTGTTAAGCGTCTTATTCCATGTCCCTGTTCTCCAGATACTCTGATGGACTCTTACAGAACTGCAAACTACTTTAAATGTTATTAAATATGATTTCTACCTCCGGACCTTGATCAGAGACCAGATATCCTGCAGAGCTTCATCACCTGAACAGCAATTCAAGTAACAACATTAAAGAATGAAATTTTGATTCAGAGTCAGAATGAAAAGAAAGACTTCAGGTGCTGCTTTTTTACCACAGAATTAGAAGACCATCCATAAAGAAAAGTGTTTGTCACTCAGTTGTCTCCCTTTTTCAGCTGAGTACCGAAAAGGACAGGATCAAACACGCCAGTAGCCATCAAAATTTATTTTCTATTTGAGTTCAATATTCTAGAACATGATGTATACAAGAGAAGGAACACTTAATGCACAAAACTCTTCATAAGTAAGTGACAAAAAGGCCAGTAATAACAAAAGCTATCCTTATGTGTCATCTAGTCAGAAAACGAAGCTCACAAAAGCAGTGCCACTCAGAAAACATGGTACTGTCGGGATTCATTTGGCAAGAAGATCATTCTCAGAACATCCCTTGCCCCAAAGGAAAAACATTTGGAAAAAAAATCCACTCTTACGACTATGCAACATTCTGGATAATTCTTATATCCAAGAAACTGAAGGGAACTAAATAATTTCCGTTTTATTTCACAGAGATCTCACTAAAGTATGAACATCCTTGCTCAGATTTAGTGAAACACAGGAACAATTGCCTGCACTTATGAATTACTTGACACAGAACCCTTCACTTCCTAATGCTTTGTTTTACTTGCTGAAGACAGATTTAGGGAAGGGATAAGTAATTTATTCGGTCTAATGATAAATGCCACCCTACTAATTTCTTAAGTATCCTACTTTTGCATTAATGTTGTGATCTCCTCCACTGCTTGTTTTATTCCACTTTACTAAGCTTTTTCTTCTATAGTACAACTGATTTTCCTACTTCTCTGCCTTTTTCTAAGCAGAGTGAGATGGTCTGGGCCATGAGCACCAGTCACTACAAGAACATCTTCTGTACCACAGCCTCAAGGATGCTCCAAGTTACTCATATTCTTTATCCAAAACTAATTATGACATCCCCATGCACCACTTCATACAGTGCCACTGAAGGTCAAAGGAAACATACATGAGACCACTCTTACTAGTAATCTCAGCTCCTACATACCTACTCTGTGAAAATCCCATGCTTAAGACACCACAAGAAGTTACAATCTCAAATGTACTGTTTGAGCACCGTTATTGTAACATTTTCAATATCTAAGATGAGGAATATATGAAGTCGACACACACAGAGCACAGGCACACTTCCTAATCACCGATGTGCAAGCTTACAGCAGTAAATACTGGGACTGCACGTTTTGGCAAGCAACCCATATGAAAAGTTTCAGTCCAGTGCTGTCTGCAACTGATAGGAGACCCAGGTTCAAAGTTCAAACTTATTCCCTTAATGGGAAGGGAAAAGTCACTCAGCAACAGGACACATCTTCAGCAACAGGAAACATCTGATTGCAAAGAACACTTCCAATATATTCTGGATTTTCTACTTTAGTAAATTGTCTTAAAACAAGGCTGTGCTGCAGTGTTTCTGTTGTGCTAAACTTGAAAGCCTGTCCCATGTGCCACCTGGCTATACTCGTGTCGCTACGGAGATGTGGGATCGGGCTGGTTCTTGTTTCATATAACATACCTGTAGGGGAGGATCCACCCTCATTTGAGAATGTGTATATTCGTGAAATATTATAAAAATAGAAAAATTTCATTCTGATCTAAATATTTAATTCACTCATGCATTGTACAAAGTTGAAAAGTTTCTACAATGTTGCTCTTGTCAGCATCTCTTTTAAATACTCTCCTTATTTATATAGTACTAACTTTTAAAGCATAGAGTACTAAAGTAGGCCATACAGGTTCTCTCTCCATTTCTATGGCTGACCCAACAACACACCCTTTTTATCAACAGATGACTTTACAGCCAAGCTTAGAGTTGAACCCAAATTCCTTGTCCATCCACTCTGCCCAGGCACCTGGTCCCTTTTGGGTTCAGCCTGGAGCCGGCCAGTTTCCACGGCAAGGAACTGGGCACAGAGGGATGAGCCTCAGGAACAAGCTCTGCCCAGACACAGCTGGTTCAGAGCTTGTCTCTGCAAACTCATGGCCAATCTAAAACACAGCCAATGTGGGTAATCTTGCTATAACCTCTCCAACCCTGAACAAGTCCTTTATGGAATTAAGCATTTCTCACCTGTAAAGATGAACAATCTGCTTCTTTTCCCTTGTAAAAAATAAAGACATGAGAGGTAAGAATGGATATGACTAAGTATTATCACTTGTCTCAATTTCATGTGGCATCAAGATCTACTGGTTACGTTGTAAACTACAAAGTAATTCTCTATCAGCTCTCAATTTCCTGTCATTTAATTGAAACGCCAACTCTCAGTGATATACAACTTGAAAGATGTAGTAATATTTCTTTAATGAATTTTTATGAATTTCATGGAACCTAACCAACTTTTACAGTTGCTGTAGGGTGCTTCACTCCTTTTCCATCATGACGTTCGTAATGAAGTGGCAAATTAACTAAGCAAGTTCCGAACAGATGTATTTTTAACATGTTCTGAGCATGCCAATTTTCTTTATTCTGCAATGAATGAACTGAATGAAAAGATGTGGTGTCCTGAGCCAGCTGGCAAATGCTTCAGAAGGATATTACATTGCTATTGTCCTCAGCAGCGCCCAAACAACTGTTTGGTAGCAGGAAGGGCTGGTATGTTTTGCTCATAAGATCAGCATTTATTTGGATCTACTACATAACTTCGCAGTGCTGTGACCAACAAAGCTCTGGGCACAATGACAACGTGGTGCTTCACTCCGAGCATCCAATATCTGTAGCTCCTTGGTGTCTGTCACAGCCCCCTGTTCCAGGGGAAGGCTAACAGTACCAGGTAGCTCTCCCCAGAAGAGACGAACAAATGGTCCCCAAATGCAAAGGGGAAGGGGAGATCAAGATGGTGGAGAAGTTCAGTGAAAATATACTTGGCTTTGAGGAACACAAGGTACAGATCTACCGTAAAAATCACAAAAGCAAACAGGCCAAACTGCACCAACAAAGCTGGCATCTGAAAGGTTTTTCTCTTGACAGAGAGAAATCTTTAATTAATCCCAAGCAGATCCTCAGTATTTTCAGGAGCTCATATCCTAAGGCAAGTCTCATAATTTGTTTTCAATTATTATTGTAGCACCAAGAAGTCAGACATACACCGAAATTCCATAGTGGAACATGCAATAAATTACAAAACAGTAAAACTTCTCTCTTCTAAGCTTACAACCCATGTGCAAGACAGAAAATGTACATTGGCAGTTGAGGAATTACACAGGAACAAGTGTGAAAACGTGGGTCAGTAAGATACTACCAGCTCAGTACAAAAAACATTTTTTTGAGCATCAATGGTAGTACCAGTCTTTAATCAAAGCAACATGAAGAGAAACCGTATTTTTTTAATGAATGAAAGATTAGCTATTTTCATCAAGAAACACAGTATTTGTGCACTGAAATGGAAAGCACTCGCTTTAGGTTCAGAATATGTATCTTCCTTGGAATGTATACCTCTAGCTAATACTTCAAAAGCATGAATTCTTTAACATATTTCTTTTAAAAGGGTCACTACTAGTGTTTCCTTGATAATCTCAGCGATGAAACAATACTAGAGCTGTCTTTTTAATCAAAATTAACAGGAGACTTGTACATTGGATATATCAGGGGATACAGGGGAAGTTGTATTTAGACTTATCTGTGTATGACTGGTGGGACTCTCAGACCTAACCATTAGGAATGTTTAGAGGATCAACCAATTTAACAACCAACATGACTTGAGATAGAAAACTAGTGAAACAAAGATAAATCTCATTATTCTGTGTGGAATGTGTCTAATAATCATTAGTATAGCCATTATTTAGTCAGGTAAGAATACTTTTTTTTTTTTTTCGCTTTTTTAATTAAGTACCTAACAACACTCATTTAGGCATAAAACCTTGAAAAATACTCCACTGAGTCATTTGCAGACTCCACAATATTTTGGTGATGCAAAACAGATGTAAACAAAAATTATTTGGTCAATGCTCTCTGACTGCTTTCAACCACACTCCAAAAGGTGCAAACTGTTCTCAAAGTATTTTTAAAACAATTTTAACCTAATAATATTTATTCCAATCATTAGAAAAACGTCAATAGCATACTCCCTTCAGTGTTCTTGGTTAGTGCTCACATCACATAACTTTTGGACAATCTTTTAGAACAACTTCCATATCAAAAACACCTGAAAACTTTCAAACGTTATTACTCTCTACTACATAACTAGCAGCTTGAAAATATGAAGAAAGTAAAATACCCTTAAATTTATCCTTAAGAAAAGGTTCAAACTACAGACAAATATACTAAAATTTCTTGATTAGGTTATTGCACAGCACTGGCATAAGGAAAATTAATTCTGTATTTTCATAATGCAAACAAAATATATATTTTTACCTTAGCTACTATAAAAAAAAAGCATCATCATTAGAAATACTTTTGTATTTTTGCTTTACTCTTGTAGTATTTTTATCAAAATGGATGTGCACTTTTAACCTTAATAAAGCACAGCCTAAGAAGTGTGTTAATGACAGTGTCTTAAACTTACATACACTCACACAACTGCCAGAGAGCTCTGGAAGGCTGCTGCACATTATCTTTGTTTTACATAAATAAAGATACTTACATGCAATTAATGCCAATTAGGACAACAACTATTTTAATAGCCTGGCCTTGGTTTTATGCCTACTGGAGCCATTCAACCGTTTTTTCCCCCTCTCTCTCCCTGGTATGGAAAAAATGTCTTCTGTGTGTTGGCTTTTCCAAGCTAGCTCTCAGAAACCTCTCCTTCTTCAAAAGCAGAAGTATAAATACTTCCATCAGGAAACTCACATTCTTGAGTTTGTTTGAACATGATCTACCACTTATGATATTAAGCCAGTGGTCAAAAGCCTCCCAAAAACTTAAAAGTGCACAACATCTGGCCCAGCTGCCAGAATAACTGCCAGCAAGCTCATATGGACAGCTTTATAGTGACACTTCTCTCCTGCGTCTGCCCACAACACAAACAAATAACAGGAAGGAGTAAGGCACAAGAAAAGCTTATAAGCATGAACCAGCTCCTGAATAAAAGTACTTTATAGTCATCTTCTCCAGAAAATGGCAAATGTTCTACTTTCTTTTGCATTACAAGGACCTAAACCATTTATTAACGTGAAAGGTGATACTGAGCAGAAAGTTTGTTGGATCCTTTTTTTCACGCATGTTTTTTGCACAAGTATCTATGATTCTATCTTAAAGAGCAGCTTGTGTGCCTTCAACTTGTCTTCACCTTCCAGCCACACTAACAGGTCTACGAGGGGCATTATGTCTATGCAAAAACCTTGCATCATCCTAAACCAAACACTGACACATGCAAATTTGAAATAAAGATGTTCCAGAAGGCATCTGTGCATCCTAAAAAGATGCCAGAAACAAATGCTACTCTGTTCCCAGAGTATCTGCTTAACTATGAAAGCCCGGAGGAAAAAAACCACAAACAAAAAGCAGCCCCCCAAATAAAAAAAAAAAAAAGACAAACTACACAATAGGTTTGAACAGTGCATATATAGATTCTCATTTCCTGTTACCTTCTTTTACAGAAGCATTTGATTTGAATACAAAATTTGCTTCAGCAAAACGTAAGAAAAATAACACAGAGATGGACCAGATACTGTCAGCAGCCCCTCATTTCCATGTGCAGAAATTGCAGGACAATGAAAAAGTTATTCCAATAGCAGAAACGGAAGTCAATTATCACACTGCCCAGCCCCGGACAAATACAGCTGGAGATAATCTAGATAAAAAGTGCTCCTCCTATCACACCACACACCAAAATACAATGAATCCCTTTAAATTAGCACTTGGCAGAGAAACAAGCTAGTGAGAGAACAGACTTAAAGACACCCAGAAGGTTAAGTATTAAGAAACATTGGTTCCACTTTAGGATCAATGGAATTAAACTTCTGAGCACCTAAGTTGTTTCACAAACCAAGCAAGACTTCTTAAAAAAACAAAGCAAACAAACAAAAAAAAAAAACCAAAAAAACCACACCCCAACAAAATCCCCCACACAACTCAGTGTAGTTTCCAAGTCAACAGTGGCTAAAAGCACAACCAAGGAGCCACTTTCCCAAGGTGGGCTAGGACTAAGAAAGAGGCCAGTCTCTCTTCCAGCCATAAGACCACTTGTTGTCCATGGATAAACTGTACTGAAAAGATGCTGTCTGTCAGAAGTTAAGCTTGCAGTGACACAAAGCTCACGGGTAAACCAGAACTAGGCAATAAATTACCAGAAAGCTGGCACACAGATGAGCAATGTGACCATGCTCATCTGCTGTACAGGCTGAAAATCCTGAGTGACCCTATTTGGAAAGCCATAAAGTCTCTTGCATGTTTGCAACATGCAAACACAATAGATGACATTGTTATTATTATTACTACTACTACTGCTATTATAAGCTGGAACAATATTGAAGGAAAGAAACTAAAATTAAGTTCAGTAGAACGATAATTATTGATGCAACTCCTTTTTTTATTTTTTTGGTCACACACATTCACAAACATTTTTCCTCACATCCTTCTCAAACACTAGAAATTTTGAGCTCCAAATGATCAGATCTGCCACAATGCAATGATCTACCTTGTACAGTCATGCCTCTGAAAAACTAGTATTAGCTTTGCTCTTTAGAGTGGCTACAGATTTTCAGAGGACTTGCAGGGCCTCTGGAAAATACAATAAAGCAAAAAAAAAAACCACGCCCGAAATAGAAAACAAAAACCACCCCAGATCAATGGACTGCTTTAATCAAAACATCAAGACAAGGGAGCAGCTTGCTTAAGAACAGGGATCCAGCAGTATCAGCATCACTGAAACATCAAATGGTTTTGATGGAGTTCATGTGAAACTGCCAACTCTACTTTCACCAAAGGCTGGAACTTCAGAAATTGAGAGCTGCCAAGAGCAACTCCCATTCTTAAATTAATTCAATTTCCACAAAGAAAATCCATCGTAATCTCAGAAAGACAAACCTTCCGCAGCGCTCCACAACAGACCCCATTCCTTATTAGCATTTCCAGCCACCTGCTGAAGCGTGCTCCCAGCCAGGATTTCACAGGCTCACTGGGATTCACAAATTTTAGAGTTTCGCCATTTCTGGATTACTCCACTAGCAGAACTCCTTATAAAAGGCAACAGTCATTTTATTAACCTTACTCTAAAACAGCTGCCTCATCTAACACAACTTCATTTGACTGGCAAAAAAAAAATAATCCAACAGCTTGATGTTGGCAGGTTTGGGATCAATTCAGAAATGGAAAATGGCCTCTTCTTGGTTTGTGACAAGCCATCAATGTAGGCAACTTTTTGGCCATAAGTTTGACTGTGAAATTGCCTGCACAACTGAACAGATGACAAGGAAAAGGAGGAGAGGATTAAGTGAAGGGAGACAGCAATGAGTAGAGCAGAATATTGCAGAAGCCTGAGATAACAGTTCACAAAACACAAAGGGCTGCTGGTCATTCAGAAAGAAAAAAAAAACAAACGCT
Organism: Calidris pugnax; assembly: GCF_001431845.1. Lineage (NCBI taxonomy): Eukaryota > Metazoa > Chordata > Aves > Charadriiformes > Scolopacidae > Calidris > Calidris pugnax. Next base: position 10,183,026 of record NW_015090812.1, read on the forward strand.
TTATGTTTCTAAATGGCTTAAGCTGTTGGTTCTTAAAGCCAGGATTTGGGTGTGGGGGAAGGGATTCTTTTGGGTTTGTAAGGTTTTTAAACTTCAATAAAAGAGCATCTTTCTCAGGCTGGATAACCTTGACATTCTTTCTAAACCATACTAAAACAAACATGCCCACTAATTCTCCCAAACCAAATCAAGTAATGGCAACACTAACCATAATAGATGCTATTCAATGCGACACACAAGCCCGAGCATCTCAAGGCCAAGGACTCCATATGGAGAAACGCGAGCCAAAAGCAGGATTTAGGGCCAACTTCAAAATTGCACATATGGAAGAGAACTGCAACCACCTCAAGATCCTCACTGCATCCAAGCAGACGGTTATCACCAGCTCCAGGCCCACAGACACTTGAGAGAAGGAAATTAGATTTATCAGTTGCAGCAGACCACTTTCCCACAGCTGGTTTTAATTAAGCTAATTTGGTGGTAGTAACTAAAAGCAAGCAGAGCCTTCAATCACTTTGCAAGTATTTTTGCCAGCGCTTCACCATCTTTGCTGACCAGGAATACTGGATACTAACTAGGATATTACTCTGCAATTCGTTCTGAGGTACAGCATTTGAGAGAGGTGTATCCATCAGCTGGCACAGCCACTGCTTACAGCAAACCATGTGGGGAGAAGATGCAGAACTTGAAGAAAGGTACTGGACAAACTCCACTGAGAAAATCACCCCTGATCACTCCTAAGAATCCAATTATACCTTGGCCATACCCACGCTACTTGAAACTTACTAATGACCATGAGGATATTGACCAAATTTTGGATTCTGCAACAAGCAGTCTATATAATTCCTCAGCTAGTTGTGCAGTCAACTCCTCTTGGCCAGTTTTTGTAGATACATACAGGACAAGATAGCTACACCTTGAAGAAATACTTTGGGTGATACCATGATCTCAGGACAACCCAGGGTATGCAGATTTAGACCTCATTTCCAGGCACACATAAGGGGATGGAAATGGGTCTAGCCGGAGTAATTTTAATGACATCTGACTAGATGGAAGTTAGATATAAATCTGTGTCTAGCAATCGCAATCAGACAGACTAATGGCATCAGTACCAGCATTGGTACGCAAGACCAACACACATAAGGAACAGATGTATCAGTAAATGTAAGTTAAGAACAGTGTAGTCTTCTGCAGGAACATTTAGCACTTACCCAGACCTGGTCTGACTGGTTCACTCAAGGTATAAATTTCACAGATACAAAAGTTTCTAGTTCAGATTAAAACATGAGACCAAGTCAGTCCAGCACAACCACAGGCTGAGATATTAACCCTACTGATGCTCAAACCAGAGAAGTCACTGAACCAAGCCTTAAGTCACAACTAAGGCAAAGGAAACAAGGCAAACTGCAGGATCATAAGTCTGGGCTTCAGGAGAGCAGAATCCAGCCTATTTAGGGACCTGCTTTAGAGAAACCCATAGGATATGGGCATAGAGAGAAGACAGGTGCAGGAGATTTGGTTGATCTTGAAGGATGACCTCCTCCAAACCCAAGAACAATCCAACCCAACATGCAGGAAATAAAAGGCACCAGGAGACCTGCATGGATGAACAAGGAGCTTCTGAGAAAACTTAAACATAAGAAGAATGCTTACAAGAGGTGGGACAAATATAGAGACACCGCTCTAGTACACAACAACAGGCTTAGCAAGGTCAAAGCCTGCCTAGAGTTGAAAAAGGTAAGGGACATGAAGGGCAACAAAAAGTGCTTCTACAAGTAATTTAGCAGCAAAAGGAGGACTGGGGAAAACATGGGGCTCCTGCTGAATGGGGTATGGACCCTGATGACAAAAAGTATAAAAAAAGCCCTGAAAAATGAGCAGACAAATCTCATGAAGTTCAGCAGAGGGAAATGTAAAGTTCTGCTCTTGGGGAGGAATAACCCCGTGCTGTTCAGGCTGGACACCAGCCTACTGGAAAACAGCTTTGCAGAGAGGGACCTGGGAGTTCTGGTGGAGCAGCTGAACTGAGCCAGCAGTCTGTCCTGATGGCAAGGTAGACAACAGCATCCTCGGCTGCGTGAGGTAGGGAGCTGCCAGGCAAGGGAGGGAGGGGATCCTTCCCCTCAGCTCAGCACTGGGAGACACTGCTGGAGGGCTGGGTCCAGTGCTGGGCTCCCCACTACAAGAGAGACATGGACATGTTGGAGCAAGTCTGGCAAACTAAGATGATTAAAGGATTGAAGCATCTGCCATAAGAGAGGTTGAGAGAGCTGGGATTGTTTAGCCTTGATCAGAGAAGGCTCAGGAGGATCTTAGTAATGTAACCTGATGGGAAGGAATAAAGAAGGCAGAGATGGACTCAGAGGCGCCCAGTAAAAGGACAAGAGGCAATGGGAATAAACTGAGGAGCAGGAAATTATATTTAAACATAACAAAAGATCTCCAATTTTACTATGAAGGTGAAGATGGTGTCTGGAAGTCCCTTCTAGTCTCAGCTATTTTGTGACTCTGTGAAATGCCCTTGTTCTAAATCACCACTGCTCTCTGGGTTTTAGAGCAAGTACTTCCACTCGCATCAGACTAATTCAAAACAAATTAAATGCAGAGGAGTCAAATGCAAAAAAGACAAACTTTCCAGTCTGATGGTAATGCTACACCAGGCAAGAAGTCTTAACAATGACTTTCAAAGTGAGAACTGAATTTATCCCAAGTTGAGCAAAGGATAAATCTAATGACTATAAGGTTAGGGTTCACTTACAAAGAGTTTCCTCCCCAGGATAATGAAATGTATTGTTACAGCTATTTGAGTCCAGGACTGAAAATCCAAGAATGATCCTGTTCAGGTCACGACTATTATCCATAATAAACTGTTCTTTACTACTGGCTCTCACAAGAGGAACAGCCACTTTAACACAACAGTGTGCAAACTGGAGTGCCCAGGCCAGGAATTACCCGAGTTAGCTCACGGGATCCAGACAGTTTCTCTGCTGTTGTTCAATATACTCAACGTGACTGAAGTGTCCTGCACTGACAACTTCCCCCATGAAATTTCACCCGTGAGAGGATTTCAAGCAGATGGATTATTATTGCCCTGCATTCTCCTAGTGAATTTAAACAGTGGTGCCACAGAAGGCACAGCCTCACAACGCAGTCACAAAGGAACAGCCCCTGAACACAATCCCCAATGCTCCTTCCTTTGGCCATTGCAAGGACTCCTCTGGATGAGAGGTCAAACCACCTTTCCTTTCTGAACTTCTCCCATTTTAGAGCAGGCTGACATTGTTTGCCACACAATTAGCTGAACAGAAAAAGCTGGCTCAAGGCAAGCAGTAGAATCAAGGGTTATGGTTGAAGCTCAAAGGAGAAGAGTGATGCTTCAAAACATGTTTATAACCAGCGCTAGCCCTGTTTCCCATAGCCTGTAGCACTATTTTCCTGTAGCTCTGTACCCAAAACACACCAATACCTTTCTATCCACTCCTCTTCCATCTTAGTTCAACCCCCTTCTCTTTTCTGCTCCCCAGTAACTCCATTATCAAACGCTACTCTATCATCCCACAAACATACAAAAGAACAAGAAAGACAGACTGGGGAAACAGTTATGAATTTTGTAACTGGGCTTAGGAATAAGTTTCTTTCAAGATTACCTATATAGGATCTTTCACCAATAAAACCACACTGTAGTACCAGTAATGCTATCTCAGTGTGGATAAACCATAATGGCAGACAGACTCAGCAGCTGAAGAACTTGGGGCTTTGATGAGTTTCCTACTATACCTAGATCAACAAATCCTGTAGTGTAACTAACTCACTATCTACCTACAAGGGATCTTTTCTGACATCATGGCTTAAATCATTTTGCCAAGTGGAAAACGTTACTTGAAAGCAGCATTTTTTTGCCAACATAACAACAAATAAACCCATAGTGGGATTTCCAACGGCATAAGTATGTTACAGTACAGTTAGAATATGGCAGTGACCAAACTGAAGGTGTCTTGCCCCCAATCAGGATGAGCAATTCCAACCACAAATTAACACCAACTTCAAAGCATCTTTACACAGTACTTTTGCAGCAAAGTAAAATCAACACCTCGAGTATTGTGTCCAGTTTTGGGCCCCTCAATACAAGAGAGATATCGAGGTGCTGGAGCGAGTGCAGAGGAGGGCAACAAAACTCGTGAAGGGCCTAGAAGACAAATCATATGAAGAGCGGCTGAAGGAGCTGGGGCTGTTTAGTATGAGGAAGAGGAGGCTGAGGGGAGACCTCATCACTCTCTACAACTACTTGAAAGGACCCTGTAGAGAGGTTGGTGCTGGTCTCTTCTCACAGGTAATTAACAATAGAACGAGAGGGAATGGCTTCAAGCTCCAACAGGGTAGGTTTAGATTGAACATTAGGAAGGAATTTTTCACTGAAAGAGTGATAGGGCATTGGAATAGGCTGCCCAGGGAGGTGGTTGAGTCACCATCCCTGGATGTGTTTAAGGGACGTTTAGATGCGGTACTGAGGGATATGGTGTAGGGGAGGACTTTGTAGAGTAGGGTAGATGGTTGGACTCGATGATCCCAAGGGTCTCTTCCAACCTCAATGATTCTATGATTCTAAGGAAATTTTCACACCCTGTGTGCCCTGCAACTCCCCCCAGCACAGCTATGCCAGGACAACCAGGTGAAGGAAGGCTGGAAATCAGATCACTGAAAAAGTCTAGGACAAAAACCACCAAAAATACTCCTTAAAAATACTACTACATAGTTACTTACAGCTGATTTGCCACCAAAATCAACATACCATGTAACTATACCCTCAGAAATTTAGATTTGGAAAGCTCAGGTCCTTTCCACAGAACTGAAATGATCCCTGGCAAAGCGGTAACATTCCTTAAAAGCAGGTCTTAAATAACTGCACACCTGTCAACATTCAAATAAAACACAACTGTGGTGAACAGCAGCCAGAGACTGTGTAAGAATGTGGTAAATAAAACAGGGGAGGAAAGATTGTTGTAAGGCTGTCCAACAAGAGAGATGGAATAATTGCAGGTCTGTCCCCAAACCATTACTGTTCTTTTTAATATTTTATCTCCAGAAGAAAAAAACCTCTCTGGAAATCTGTCCACAATAATTAACAACTCAATCTAGAACAAAGAAGGAACAGTCTTTCCTTAACGCTAAAGGAAAAACAAGATATATCAGAAGACATCTTTAAAGCACTTTTTGTGACAGCAAAAATAATGAGAAAACATTCATACTTAATTAGAGAATTGTCCACAAAGCTACTTGGTAAATCCATAAATGGATGGGTTGAAGACAAGACGGCAACCCAAAAATGAATATGTAATAACATGTCAACAGTTCCAGTGACCAACATAATAGGAGCAAAAAAGAATCCAAGCTTCGTGTGAAAAAACTCATTTTGTATCTTACACCAACAGTACCCTCTACTGTTCCAAAGCAGCATAGCATAAGATGAAGCTCAGCCCTGACCATCAGGAGCATCCACTGCACCAAGAATACCTGACTAGCTTTATTCATTAATGACCTAGTTTCCTGTGAAGATGTTCCAAGTTTGTGGGTTTCTTTGCGCTACAGGGTCATGTTTTGGGTTGGTTATGATATTAATCTATTTCTTTTCCCAAGACTTTTTTCTGTGATTGGAAACGAGAGATATTTTAGCTTTAAAAAGAATTTAAAATACTAAAAAAAAAAAAAAAAAAATCAAAAACGAAATATTGAGTACTGTCCTCTAAGGAAGACCAGAGCCAGTTAACAGCACATTAATATTTTCTGGATACTTTCTGTAAAGCCAAAAGCAGCCTTTTGATTTTAAAATCAGTGCATCATCCAACAGCCACATATCACACAGTAATCCAAATGTTCTATCGGAAGTTCTTCAAAAAGCAACTTGAAGGCTACAGCTCATCTGCAGATGGCCCCAGGCATAATAACACAGGCAGAGTCCTCTACTTCTGGTATCCTATGACCACTCACCATCCCCATGCTGGAAGAAGGACCACCACGCTGCAGACTCAGCGCAAGAGCAGAAAAGGTAATACCAGGCAGAAAGTCCCTTTGCTTCTCCTTGGGATGAAGTTTCCAGACCCATTCACAAAGGGTCACTGTGAAGCTTCAACACAAGCCACGAACTTCAGGAAACACCACCCTCACGGTGTCTAGCTGATGACCTTTATCAGCACAGAAATTCAGAAACTGGGTGTACATGCTGTTATTCTCACATGATGTGGAAAGCGAGGGGAGGGAGGGTAAGTATAGACTATATGAGCACTATAGGGCAAATAAAGCTCCTAAGCTTTATTTGAAGCACAGGCATATTTATCACAGAATGACTGTGTTCATACAATGAACAAGCAGCAAGGAGGAAAAGACATACAAGAGCAAGGAATGCTCTAACTAGATAATGTGGTTAAGATAACTGTCTCAAAAATTGAACTATGAATGAATACACTGAAGTTTAATCCAGAACTACACACCACCTGTCTTCAAAAATAGAAAATATAAATCCAGGGAGAGAAGAAACAACTTACATTGGAAAAGAGCCCTATACTATATGCAGATCTAGATCTAGAAAACACATCAGGGCAGGGATATGTGGCAGAAAACGTCTAGAGGGCTTGAAACTGAAAGAAATCCAACAAAATACATTGTCCATAATGATATTGCAAACAAGACACTTCCACCCAGTTCAGTGTCTTCTTCTGAAAGGATGGAAGACAGTAGTCAATTGCCTTTGACCAAAAGCCACAACTTTTAAGCTTCAAAGATGGTTTCATGTCTTTGCATCAGAGCAGATTCGGAACCACATTTTTACACATTCCATAGTAACAGCAACAAGACATCCAAGTATATGGCAAGTATAGAAATATTTGAATCTTGGCAAGGGAACACAGTACCTCCAAGTGGACATAATGGTGTTAGAATGAGTTATAGTGAAAGGCAAGCTAAGCTGAATTAGTAGCAAGATACTGAAACCCCAATGTCTTTGCACTGAAAAGCATGAACTAGATCATAAAAGCAAGCCACATTTTTCTACTCCACTCATACAGATAAAGCTTGCAAAGAAATACATCCTGGAGTACTACACTCCAGAAAATATATGCACAAGTTGTAGAGTCTTTAGATGTTAGAATGATTGGGTTAAAAAAAAAAAAAAAAAAAAATCTCCACTCCAAAGATTAAAAATCCCAAATCTGAAGAAAATAAGACTGGAAGAAGTCTATCAACTAACTTAAAATACATAAACACATGTTGAGTGGGGGAAAAAAAAAAAAAAGGAAAAGTGAGGATGAGAAAAGCTTGCCATTGACACGATTGCAGTCAAAGTGATTTAGAGTAGACATTGTGAAAAATCTGTCTACAGGGAAGAATAATTAATCACTGGGATAGATTGCCCAAGTTTCCAGCATTAGATTCCACGGAGTACTTCTGACATACGTTGGCGTAAAACGATGCTAAAAATATTGTTTCTAAGGGCCTGGAGAAAGACCTCCCACAGTTCTTTCCAAGGCTATTTTCTACAATTTCTTATGAAGGAAAACATTTTGAGTGGCCATTGTTAAAAAATGAGCAGCAATATTTAAGATCAGATAATCAAGAAAATAAACACTACTAGAAATGAAGTCCATTAATCTACACTAAAAAGCCCACAGGACAATTAGTTTACAAACTAAATATTTATTTAATTATCTCAGAAAGTAACTGGACAGTTATAAAACATGAAAGGAAACTGCCTCACAGTTCCAGCTCACTCCCAGTTGTTTTTTAATGCCAGTGAGGTAGCCGGGTTCAAAGACAGAGGGCCAGGATAACACAAATGCAAGATAAAGGCACTGAGATACATAACATAAATATGAAAATAAGTGATATTTTAGCAGTTAAAAATAAATACTAATTATTATTTTTTAAGCTTTAATGCATATTTTGGAACTTAACACCATCCATTCCTTACTGACAGACTGACTAGTCAGGACTGCTATTCTTAGATCTTTCTGCTGTTAGCTCTTTTTAAAAAAAAAATTAAAAAAAAAAAAAACGTTTCAGCCATTTTTAACATCAGGACAGCAATAAGGAGGCTTCTGCCTTCTGGCAGAAGACTTGTTCAATATAGCCCAAGTCCCAAGATGGTTATAATCACAGCAACATAACTTCTTTCTCTGTAGAATTGCCCAGCATTCATCTAGAAATTTGAGACACTTTCAAGCCTATCCTTTAAGATAAGCCAAAAGCATTTGCCTTAATGGAGAAACAACATGGGGAAAGAGAAATTAGAAGTGATTAACTTGGATTTGCTCCTATCTTCAAGAAGCACCTCCATGTGTTTATAATCCTGTCTAAAAGCACAGCATCCAACATCCAATTGGAGGGGATTTATACCCCAGGTCACAGCACATAACTGCATTTCCCCAAACATTTTACAGGACCAGACAGACATTCCAGAGATGAAGCTTCATATTGTACAGGATGTAGGAAGGGAACCACCCAGCAATCAATGCAAAATGAAGCCTTCTGGAAACATTCATCCCAATAGTTCCCACTGGACACAGACATAGGAAATACCACAAATAAAGTTTTTTAATTAAAATGTTTTATGAAGTTTACACTGGCACACTTCTAGGAGAAATTGATAAAAGTCACTTTAAGAGAAAACAGCTTAGAAGAGGAATATACTCCTCAACTCTTACTGAAAGAAAAGACATTATGGTATTTGTCACCGATTATTAGCTTGCATGATTTGGAAATCTCACCTTTGAAGGAGAACAAGTGGAGCTGCTATTGAAAAGAGACAATGCTACTGTGGGTGTAGTCACCACAGACAAGACAACTGCAAGCAATGGCTAAAAGGACTCAAAAGGCAGATGAATCAGCACCATATTAGACTATGGTCACCATCAGCACAACTGAGGGAATACCTCAAGTGTTCCTACACCACAGAGTTTTACACATTAAAACAGAGTTTTAAATCAATGAAGTAATTCATGGGAGAGATTTAAACAGCTTAGTGTGGATCCCTGACTAAAAAAAATAAACTACCTCAAAAATAGTTTGGAAAAAACCATCTGCGCTATACTGGAAACTGCAGAACTAGGAGGAGTTGAAGAAATAAGTATGACAGAATAAGCACTACAAATGCTCAAAAGGATTAGAAAAACTAAAACAAGTCCACAAGGGAGGCATTCAGGACACTACTCCTTTTGCATGCACCACGTCGTGGTCACACAACTCACCTTGAAACTGGTTGCAAACCCAAATTTGCAGTCACTTCAGTGAAGATAAAACCTGTGTTCAACACTATAAATATCCCTACATTTTTCTTCACAACCCAGGCATGCCCATCATCGACAGCTGGCAGCAGTAAAAGCAGTTCAAATGCAGCAGTGTTCACACCCAACCCAGCTATTTTCAGCAACACTGTCTTCTCCAGAGGGAACCAATTACCACATGCATGTCCTCCCTTGCAACCATCATCTTCACACCAGTCCTTGACATCTGATTACACAGCGGTCTCTAACAGCCATCCTCTTCCAAATAGTTCTTTGTTATTCTGAGCTGACTAAATAGCTGTGTGTCAAGTACTCAGAACCTAAATTAGCAGTATTGCACAAAGAGCCACTGCCTTTCCTCACCGACTTTCTCATCTACTGAGCTCTGGAGTTTCAAGAGAGCCCTGATTATCTTGGAATAATATCTCCACTTCTTATATTGCCTTCAGGACTCCACTTTCTACCTACAATTACATTTATAGGAAAAAAAAAAAAAAAAAAAAAGCAGGCATATGGAAAACTTAATGCCCGTACCATCCTGCAAGTCCTTCAGGGGAAGAAAGTGACAATGGCCACAAGTTACGGAGGTTCTGACTGGACATTAGGAAAAATTTCTCCACTACAGCACCATGGAACAGGTTGCCTACAGTCTGTTTTTCTACTCATCCCTCTGTTCTATACTCCCTTAACAGTGACTGCTTTTGGACTGTGCCTCTTGAGAAGCAAAAGGCCTTTGTGGTAGCAAGAGCATTACCTATATCATTACTGAATGTACAATGTTGAATATACAATGCCCCTTCATTGATCTGACATTTCTTCAGTAAGCTCCAATGCAAATACTATGCACCTCCTGTGCAACAAATGCACAATCAGGAGGTGTTTGAAACAGAAGGTGAAATAGCAGAAAGTACACGGAACGATTTAACTGACATGAAGCAGGAAGATGGTTAGGGGAAGAAAAACCAAACAACACAACACCCTCCAAATGACAATGGACCGTCTGTCTTAACACATCATGCCTGGTCTCTAGGCATGGCTACAGACAAACAAGGGATTGTGCAGATGATCAAATACCACAGCACTAACACAAAACCTATGAGGAGAGACTGAGGGAACGAGGCTCATTTAGCCTGCAGAAGACAAAGCTTCAGGGAGACAAAGCAGCAGCCCTCCAGCATCTGTGGGAAGGTTACCAAGAACACAGAGCCTGGTTCCTGAAGTATTGGATTCAGGTGGGATGATGAGAGACAATGGATAGAAGCTGAAACAAGAGAATTCCAGATGTAAAGAAAAATCTGTTCACCATCAAGACAGTGAAGCATTGGAGCAGGTTGTATAGAGAGGTTGTGTGGTCTCCATTCTTGGAGGTTATCAACACCTGGCTGGATAAAGACCCGATGTCATGTAATAACTGATGCTGCTTTGCCCAGGAGGTTGGACTAGAGATCTCCTTACGTTCCTTCCAACTGATGTTATCCTATCATTTTGCAAAGTCTTGCTCTGTTCTTAAAAACACTGAAAATTTTTGAAAGCTATTTTAAACCAGAAAGAATTGGACAGTAAGGGGCATATTTAAGACTAATAAATGTAGGTGTGTTTTCCTCTAGATTTCTGTATTTAGACACATAATACAAGATGAAAACTGGTTTTTCCCCAATTCGTACATTACACTTGTGTACATACAAATGTGAGAGTACACTGCAGTTACAATCAGTAAAAGAGCTCTTTATTACTACTAAGACTGCAATGATAATGGCTAAGTGGACTCAGGAAAAAAAAAAAAAGGAAAGAATATAAACTCAGGTGAAGGAGAAGCAAAAAAGGAATCTGTTTTAAACAACAGAATAAAGATGGAGATTCTGCTCCAGAAAAACACTGCTTTCTTAACTTCCTACAAAAGCAAATCAGGAAGGGATTGATTGATTGGTCAGTCCAAATGAGCCTTAATTTACTTCTCAGAATCAACATGAGTTTCAACACAAAGATAGAATAAAGTAACCTAGAAGACACCAGCATCAACCACAGACTAATTCTGAGCATTTCCCAAATCTCATTCCAAATTTAACCCTGCTTTTCTGGAATAAATCTATTTTCATCTTCAAGCTGATCCCGTATCAATGGTTACCACATGTGAACCTAACAAGTACAAAGACTAGTTGCTTTCAAAGAAATAATGTAATATGTGCATTTAATCTTTTAGGTGCTTACAACATAGAAAACATTTGGACAAGTGCAGCAACTCGGAATAGGTTTCCTAAAAGGGTAGATTCAGAACCTAAAATCATCAGATGTCAATACAGTAGAATTCCTCCTTTGGGAGCATCCACTACTAAGATCAGGGCAAAAATTCACAGGAAATTAACATGCCTCTATTCAATCACATTGGAGCCATCCTTAAAAGAAACCCTTCGATTAGAATATATTTTTCTCCTAGTAAGTTCACATAAAGAGGTTTAATACCTTGAAATAAGATTCATTCTCTTTCCAAATCTGGCTTTCTAAAATCCTGGTTAGTCAGACATTCTTAGTTTTTCCAACCTCTATATAGATACTAAATTATTTTCTGAACCCAGACAAATTCTTAGACTCTCATTGTGATTTCCACCCAGAGTTAAATATTCACCACGCTATCTTCTTGATCACTTTTTTCAAAACAACAACAAAAAAAAAACAGTACGAAAAATCAATCAACCAAATAAATAAACCACTTTGCTATTCATTTTGGGCAAATTTACCAAGTGGTTCTACAAAAACCTAAATTATTTCCTCATCTTCTTAACTCATTAATGTTTTAACTAGGCTTTAGGGGTGGCTTTTTCACACAACACAATTAGATTGAGAAGCTCAATACCATAGGAAAATGGTACAAGAAGCTTATAAATAGGTTTGAAAAGTAGTCAGACAAGTTTGTCAGAAAAATCTTAGCAGGTACTATTACATGAAAAGACAGCACATCTGTCTCAGGAAATCAAAGGTCACACATGCCAGGAAGATGGGAAGGTGGGATGGGAGACACAACAGTAAAGGAAAACCGCCAATGACATAGCTGTTATTACATGAGTGTTACCAGTGATGGAGGGGCAGAACCATACAGATTTTTTTACCCATACAGGTTTTGCCATGAAACACGAAAGAGATATGACACAGGTGTGCTTCATAATACTAACCTGTCTCCCCAAATTATATTTTGATTCTCTCCTTAAAATACATTACATTAACAGCAGCAGTTGTTGTAAAAATTATAAACATGTCATCATCACTTGACAGAGGACTTCACCATTTCTTGGTCTTCAGTTTCCACATAAATTCTATCTGCTGAAAAGCAATTCAAATTATCAAATCTGTCTTCATTCTCTATTTTCTCTTCTGTTTGCAGGAAGAACTTCAGGATTAGAAGCATCCAGATTTTCATCACAGCACCAACACATGAGATAACACTACATAGTTAGAACTCTTCTTCTTTCTCCTCTAGTGCAAGAGTCCTTTAAATAAAATGAGCTGTTCTGTAAATGACTGAACTAACAAAGCCTGATTTCCTAACAATTTTAGATTTCTCCAGATTTTCTTCCCTCTGCCATAATACAAGCACGGTATCCAAGCCCTTACATCCCTGTGTAATGTCTTCCACTCTCCCCAGGTTCCTTGGGCATATGCATGTTAATTTCTATGGAATTAAAAAAACCCAAAACACCAGCTATTAGCAAAGGCACCTTCTAGAATAGGAGTGTCAGGAGGGAAAACCAGAAACTTGTCACAAGATGGGACTTGATCGGATTATGAAAATAGCTACTGGCAACAGTAGCGGACTGGATATGAATAGCAAGGTTCCTCCAAATTAAGTTACTCTAAAACCAAATGACTATGGAAGTTTTTTTTTTTTAAGGTAGCACTCACTAAAAGTTCACCCAGGGAATGGTGGCTGCCACTTTATAATTGCAAAAAAGGACGGATGCTGTACTTTTGGGGTTGTTTTGGGATTTTGTTTGTCGTTGATAAACACACGTGGGTTGTTTCTGGTTTTTTAAAATAATATTTATGCAACTTGCACTGGTCCTTGAGGTGGTGCAGCAGAAGGCATCTGCTGCCCTCCCGTGGAGCCTGCAATAACCGCTCCTTCCACCAGCCACAGCCTTTCCAGAGCGACCCTTCACCTGCGTGGCTGCAAGGATATTTCAGCAAAAATACCGGTTTAAGCAGGTCAGCCTGCCTGGCGTGGATTAAAAATAACATTTCCTAAAGAGGTGGAGGGAGAGGGAAGAAAAGGCCCCTGTATTTTCACACTGTATCAGTTCCCTGGTCCAATTCACCGTACAAACAAGCTTTCCAGTGCATCTGAACGGAAGCCAGAGGAGCAGCAGCTGAAACTTTTCCAGTACAGCAAGTCCAGCGTTCATTTCACATTACCTACCCTATCACGTTATTTAGTCTTTACAAAGATTAAAGCATTTAACTGAAAAAATTAAAACTTAATTCCTCAAAAAAAAACCCAAACCCAGAAAAGTCACACAGTATCCCATGCAACTTTCACTTCTTCCAGCATTTTATGAACAGGTCCCTGAAGAAGGAAACCATCACAAACCACAAACAGGAAGAAGGATAAGGAAAGCTACTTGTGAGTAATGCCATTCCTGCAAAGGTACAAAAAAAATACACGACTTCTGAACAAAGTATACTAACACAGCATTATGTCAAATCCAGCAATTAATACACAACAAAACCCCAAGAGGGTTTTTGTTTGTTTGTTTTTTAAACCTTTTGGCTACACTGCTAAGTCTTCAATAAAATCAAAGTAGCCCTAACTTCCTGAAATTACATTGAAGTTGGCAGAAAAATTTCTTTTTTATGCTAGTCATAAAGTTTGTTAGAAATGAGTGAACTCTGCAATACCAAGGTTTTTGTTCTTCACCTAATGGTTCCTCTCACTTCTCAATTGCCATTTTCTCAAGCCCCACTTACAGTTAATCACAAGAAGGAATTCTGCATCAAGGCTGCATCAGAACAGCAGCAAATCACTGGAGAAGAACAGATTTCTCTAGTTCTTCATCCATCCATTCTTTGAAGTAAGAAGTGTAATTTGCATAGGAAAGTACATCATAAAAAGCACTTAGCCCTAGTTTATGAGCTATTTTTAATTTTTAAAAAAAAGAAAAATTTTGGTAACAACATCAAGAGACTTAAAGCATTCACAGGTCATGAAACACCAGCCTAAAGGCAGTCCCTTCATACAACAGCATGGTCTCTATTCATAGTAGCACAAACTATTTCTCAAATAATACAATATGCTTTAATTATAAAACTAACTTTATGGGAAGCAAAACATGCAGCAAGCAGAAATAATTTATTATTATACAGTACTGAAGCTTTTGTATTTTTAGTCCTATTTTCCAATGTGCAAATTTATCTTTCAAAAGTTTAGAAACATTCAAACTACATCTGAACCATCCTTAAATGTGAGGGAAACAGAAAATTCAATCAGAATTACCACATTTTCAATTTGCAGTCTTTACATTGTATTAACTCAGGCTTCTGCTTTGAATGAAGCACTGGACTCAAAACACAAAAGCTCTGAACTGAAATATATAGAAATTAATGTTATAATGAATCATATTTTAAAATAATAAAAGCCTTTTCAATGTTCAGATAAGGCACTTCTAAACAGAGATTACAGCAACAGTGCTAACAGAAAAAAGCAGCATTAGTAATTTCCTAGCAGTATAATGGAGAACCGCCTATGCTCTATTTGGAACTTGATAGAATTGTGTGGGGCAAGTCTCAAAAGGCAGAAAAGTCTTAGCAACTAAATTCACAGTAATTAGATTTCTAATTATACCCAGAGCATTAGTGATTGCTATAGTTAAAACTGCCTGAACTGTTCCATTATTCCCCTCTTCTCAAAAGCTCATTTTTTTCATCCTTTGAGCAGAAATTCTAGAAGCTTAGTCTGTGCCTGAACATACTATTTTTTTCTTTAAGTTTAAATAGGTGAGAAGACAGTTCTGTGGTTTTGTATGGAGAGCAAAATTAAACTTTTCCATTCTAAAAAAAAATACTACCTTTAAAAAGAAAAAGGTGGTTGTGGTACGGAAAAGCATGAAGTACAGTGCCTTTGATGTGGTGAATCTGAAGGTTGAAAAACCCCAAACCAGCATTCAACTACTGTTCAAGTTGTACACTTAGTTCTTAAGGTATTTCTATAAGCAGCACCTTGGGCATCTTCCAGTAGCAACCTACACTATCCACATCACACCCTAATTACAATGCCTACATCAAACCACCAGCACTGCCCATGAAGACCATCACCAGTTTTTTTATCAATACAGTACTATGAAATATTGGTGGGTTTTTTCACAAGTATCAGCAGATGATCTCTGCCCCAAGCAAGCAACTTCAGCATATTACTGTTCTCTTGAAGTATGCAAATGTAGAATATGTAATTACAGGGCAGAGAGCCCGATTTGGGCAACTGGACACTAGATCAAGAACCTTGAGACCTTTATTCTATTCATAGCTCTACCCTTGAGCTGCTACATGACATAATTCATAATAATTTCGCTGCCCTGTGTCTCGGTTTCTTCTGCCTTCCTGAGTCAAGTCTATTGAAGTTATCACCCTTCATCCTAAGAAATGTGTCTCAGTACATTTTTTGGATTAGGGTCTCTACATACAGTCACAGCTGAAAAGCAATACTTACACAGTATTAAAGCTATTCTGAGATTGATTCATTTCTGACAAAGATAAAAAGATGCAATTATAAATTATTAACTTTGTCAGCATTTATTAGAGCAAGCCTTCATATGTAGGAAGCCATCAGATATTTACCTGTTAGGAAGACTCACCTTCTAGTGAAAATGAGATGACACAGAAATCAATATGTATTTTAAAGCATATGTGCATCTGCACATAAAATTTTGAACAAAGATACTCCTCAGAAAGTGCACACTCACTATAGCTAGAAAAGATACCAGTTAAAACTTTTCTGTAGTTCCACTGTGTTGGAGCTATTAAGGGGTATATTTACTGCACTTGCTGCACCTCAGATGAGCCTCATGTTTAATCAGTGTCCCTAACACCGACATCCACAGGGTAATAGCTGCAAAAAAAAGACATGCTGTATCTGAGAGCAAGTTAAAGTAGGAGGGATGCTAGCATCATCTGAAAAAAGTTAAAGACAATCAAGATATATGTTTATAAGCTCTTAAAAATTGGAAACAGCTGATTTTAACACATTCTGATTTTTCTTTTATGGAACAGGGCAAGAAACGCTAAATTCTGACTCTCAGATATATCTATCTCACTTAGATCACCTAAGCATTTGGTTACTCAAAATACCAAGAACTGGTTAAGAAGCATCCTGTGGTTTCTGTACCTGACTAGAATTTTGGCACTATCCTCCCACGCTATTACTTCCTCAAGAAAGCAATGCATACAAGAGCAATAATCATGTGGTGCCATGAAGGAGTAACCACTGGAAATCAGCTCAGGTTCAAACATCTATTCAGGATATGCGCACAGTGTACAAATTACTTTTTGCTTGATGCCTGGGTGCACAATTACATTCCTTCTAAAGTGCAGAAGAGATACATAATTCATACAGAGCTATGCCTCATGACCCAATTGTACTTGTCCTTGCAAGTCATACCCAGGCTTGCCTGTTTTATTGCCTCAGCCTGACACCGCGATGTGAACCCAGACTGCAATGAGAAAAAATGAGACGTTACAGTGACAAGAGCACCGAAAAGGTTGGCAGAAGATAATAATCTGGGAAAAATCTCCTCTGCAAAACATCCCTAAGCGTGACAGACATGGTGAGAATCAGTACTAAGGCCACGGTCAGCAGATCACAGCAGCACTAGCTGTCCAACTCGAGACAAATCATGTATTAGCTCCCTTGTGCCACAAGTTATTGCCCCAACATCAACAGAACTGACATGAAGCAGAATTGAAATGGGCATGAAAGGCGCCCAACGTCAGCCTGCCTGCATTAAAGGCAATGGAGAAAGTCCGTGAGATCTATTCTATCAAACGAGTGATAGTGTGGAGCTTCCATTAAGGGTGGTAACACCTTCAGGCACAATAGCCATTGCTGCTACGGGTCCGAGGTGTGTGCTTTGCACACCAAGGGGATGTACGGTGACAAGATGGAGGAAAGGCAGAGAACCACTCACTAACACAGATGAGACAGTCCTCACAGGGAGGTATTGTTTCCAGCTGAACTCATTGCTATAGGGTTCACAGTCAGCTGAGATGAATAAGTCCTTTCACCTCCGAAAGCACTCAGCTGCAGAGCAATTGCTAAGAGAGGTAAAGTGCTTTCACTGCATTGTACCTCCCAGAACATGGAAGGCTGATGACTTTCACCTCTGAAAAACCTTATCAGAGGACACAGCCTCGTCTGCATGTAAGACATTAAGTGCTGGCCCTTACAAACACTATCCCAGTTCGCTTATCAAAAATCACAGGAACATACCCTTCCCAGACTTGCAATTGACAGGGAGAAAATGTGCAAGAGCTGAGTAAGTGAAACACTAAGTCAGGTTAAGGTCAACTGAGCAAAACTAATAAAGATACACTCTGTTTTAAACCGGGCAAGTTCCCCAAGAGCACCCACCGGCCAGCCACACAAATGGAGAGAGGGGGAAACACAAAGGCTTGAACAGGGACTCAAACAGCAACGAGACTGCTGTTGTCAAGAGAAGCAAAGCACCTTACTATTTTAGGATGCAAAACTGAGGCCCAGCTGTGTGTAGGGGGATGGAGAAGTACTCTTGCACCTTCCTTTTCTATCTCCCTA
Source organism: Calidris pugnax (assembly GCF_001431845.1). Lineage (NCBI taxonomy): Eukaryota > Metazoa > Chordata > Aves > Charadriiformes > Scolopacidae > Calidris > Calidris pugnax. Next base: position 10,201,089 of record NW_015090812.1, read on the forward strand.
AAAAGGCAACATTAGCTCAGAACTAAAACCACAACCAGAGCCAAAAAAGCTAAAATGAAGACAGAACAAAGATGAGTACATCACAGCCACTCCTCGATCCACAAAGCGCTTAGGATACTACGCTCTTAATGCCCTTCACTAAACCTGCCCCTATAGATTCCTAAAGCTTGAAGAGCATTCAGGGAGTTCTCCTCCTCTGAAGAAATCCCAAGGACAAGGTATCATTATGCTTGCTCCCTCCCTCAACGGCTCTGTCATGCATCATTTCTCGTTGCCCCAGCAGAGCTTTGTCCTGCACTGTTAACATTACAGCAGCACTAGAAACTCCTGGAGAGACACCAGAGTCCCCAGTACAGCAAGGCTGTAAAGAATGTTGGGTAAATATGCAGTAACAGGTCAGAAAAAGATTAAGCGCTTTTATTCCCTTCCTTCCTTGGCCTACCTTATGCAGCACTGCCTTGTAAAGGATAGAGAAGTATGCGTGATTTTGGTTTTTATTTTGTTTTTAACTCTTTCAAAGACCTTAAAAGTTCTGATTCGTAACCTGTCTCTTCTGTCCTGGTGGCAGACAGGCAGCTGCCTCTGGTGGAAAGGGCAGGCAGCTCTGTGCAGCTGCATCAAACAGCCAGAGCAAAAGGCATCAGGAACGCACATATCTGTCTCCAGCCAAGTGAAAAGTAGGTAACACAATTACAGCTGTGAAAGATACCAGCGCAACTGAATGTCCTGGGTTCCAGGAGTTTAAGTTTAGCCACGCTTCTTATTCTGGCAGGTTAACAGGGAACACAAAGTAACTTGAACAGCAGTAAGAATTTCTGGGCACTAAATCCATTTTTCTTGTGTTCTGCACTGGTAAGAAAATCATTCACTATAGTTAGTACACTAAAGTTTTCAGTTTCAAGTTGAACACAAGTGGAATATTTCAGCCCAACAGGAGAATTCTTAGAAAAACTAAGCTACTTCACCAGACAACTGTTGTTTTATCTCTTATTTTCACATCTTTGTTTCTAATACTCACTGCTGCCTCAATAACATTACTTCCTTTTTTTAGCATTTCAAAAAGCATTACTGTGACCCTCAAATCCCTAAAGCAAAAGAAAAAGTAGCAAAGAGATTCCTTAAATCTGTAGCTGGATCCATCTCATGAGAACTTTCTAAACATTTGTTCTCAGTTTTGGTGCAATAAATACAGCACTAACACAGACTACAGAACAGCTGAATAGATGAAACAAACCTTGAAGTTACTAATAACTCAAACAGTGAATTCACAATAATCTGTCTCATTGTTGCTTGTGGTTCATTCCTGCAAAGCAAAAAAAGCAACTCTTTCAGGAAATTTACACGGCTGCATAATACTGTCCAAAAGTTTTTTTTTTTAAAAAAAAAAGCTAATGCCTACAAGGGTAAAGTCTCTCAGGCTTTTCAGCCTAGGGAACAGCAGCAACAGTAATAAAGTCTACCATAAAGAACACACACCCCCTAAGGCTAAGGCCATAGATGGATGCAGAGCAAGTGAAATGGTTACCATCACGCCAGGGGCACGAGTGTGTTGTAATTCTACAGTAAGAAAGGATACGCTCCCTCATCCACCTTATCATAAATTCAGCCAGCTTAGCTCAAACTGCTTTCGTCAGAGATCTATGCTCCCAATGCCAAATTGAGCTGGCTCAGAGATGTTGTTTGTTTTGGTTTTTTTTTTTTTCCTTTTTTAATAGGAGTACTCCTGCATTTCCTTCTTCTGGCAAATACAAGTAGGACAGTAACTCCCAGAGATGAGGGTCTGAACACGAAACTATTACATGCCTCTCTCCACAAAGGGGATGAGTTTGTCCCCGTGGCCTAGTTGCTCACACGCTGACTGAATGTCTTTTCATTTGCTTTTCATTAAACAACAGAATGAAAAGAAGTCAGATGCCTGCGTACGCAAGATCCACTCCCTTAACAGAACAAACGACACCTCTAGTAACTCAATATACAACAGTTGTACCCACACCACATACCGTCACACATACCGTGAGGCTTTAGCCACATGAAAAAAAAGCATGCACGTTCCAAACCCCTGTAGAAGGATCCATTTCTTCAGTACATTTTTAGTCCCTAATACAGGAATTCACAAAAATACCATTTCACTTCAAAAGAGATACATCAGTATTTATATTAAAGATAGAGGTTTGATTGCTTTCGACTAATTTAGTCTTTTTTTTTGCTGCGAGACTGGTTTCCATGGAAATGCAAGCAGACTAAAAACCTGCTACCAGAAGTGAGTCAGTTTTGCCTGTTTATGTCTCCTCAGTTCCCATGGAAACAGACATAAAAAAAAAAAAGGATAAAAAGGATAAGGGTCCTGAAATACCTTCAGAAAATCTCCTCCCAGAGCTTTATCTCTTTGGCTGCCTTTCCAGAATTAGAGTTGAAAATAACATGGAGCAACAGATGACAGAGTAGTGACTCGATTTCTTTATGGAGACATCAACAGAATATTCCTGGAGATGTTTCAAAAGCCACATTCAAACTGACAAGCTCAAAATCTACAGCTACAAATTGTATTAGCTTAGGTTTTGGCAAAAGTACCTAAGTAGAATATATATTTGTATATTTCTTTAAATTAATTCAATGCTAATGTAGATAGAAATATGACAGAACAGGAAAAACAGCATCACACTGTCCCTATCCCAAGTATATTTCAGTACTTTGAAAAGGTAAAAAAAAAGTCTGTCTTGGAGGAATGAGTCCAGTATTTCCACAGCCAGGATATTTTTTAATGGAATCATTCCTTCCTTACAACACATTCATTTTTAAGTTGCAAAAATCAGCTATACATGTACCAGGTTAAGTAGCATCAGTATTAAATTTTAACATGAATATGTTCTGTCATTCAGCTATGGGTAAAAATTCATTCCTCCAAGCTGATAAAGCAAATATAAGAGGCACTGTCAGCAAGACTCCACCTCCCATCCTCCTTTTCAAAGAGAAAGGGGCACCTTCCCATGTGCTGCCTTCTGCACACTCTACAAGTAACATCTTCCTTTCTCCTCAGAATCAAATGCACCAGGGGAGGTGGAAGGGATAGGACACGGAGTTACTAGGAAAGAGGCTGCAGAGCACATCTCAGATTTTCAAAACCTGCTCCCATCACTACCATTACTATGTAAGAATTCCCTGACAAGTCAGTATCCAGAAACACAGTAAACAGGGTTAAGATTATCTGCTGCTGCAAGGTCCTTCTAGAATGTACGTGACAGCTAAACCTGATACCAAACTTCTTAGTTCCTTGCTTGTTTCCCACATCACATTATCAGTTCTCCACGCTCAGCACACCTCCACACAACTCGGCACTCTTAATCAGAGGGCTGCGGCATCCGTCATTATCACCCGTCTGGGATGAACGTGCAAGGACAGTTACATCTCTTACCTCTGCTGTCAGAGCCTGAAACTGCAGTACAGAAATCAGGAAACAAAGAAGAAAAAGGAAAGCTTACCTCTGTCCTAAAGACTGCTCACATATTCCCAACGATCACCAGAACTCAAAGGCCCTCCTGCACTCGCACAGTGTGACACACCACTTTGTGCACTTTGCTGCTGCTCTGAGAACTAACAACACACTGCCACCGACATGAAACAAGGCGGGGGGAAGAGTAGCCAGCCATGGCACTCACTAAAAGGATGAGAGAGGGGTAGCAGTCACTGGAGGTTTGTCTTGAAAGGAAGCAGCAGTTGAACTTAATTCAACCTTAATTAGTTCACATTAGCTGAATTCAATCTGTTCTTGTCACAGGAAAGATAAGCCCCAGAGAATTAATTCTTTCCTACTCTCCTTTGTGTTTTGGCAAGGTGTAGAGTCACACAGCAAGGAGAACAATCTCTCAGAACTCACTATGCCGTCACTCAAGGAGGACATTAAAGTTAAATGGAGATGGTAAGAGAAACATTGATGTGAATCTTTCAGCCTATCCAGAAGTTTAGCATCCTTTCTTGCGGGTGTCAGAAGTGCAACTAAACAAATCACTTTAACTATTCATTTACTCGAGCAGCTAAATATACAAACATGTCTCAGCATCCGCTAGATTCGTTACAAAGTTACCATTCAAACTTAGCCAAAACAACAACACACACAGGCATCTTCTAAAACATTAAGTGAACAAACCACACCCCCAGCAGCAAGAAATACTTTTCACCGAAGCTATGGCAAATTTGTTTGTGTCCGTTACTAAATACAGGTGTCAAGTTTGCTAAAACCAGTCTCTGAAGAGATTGCCAGGGTGTCAGATGTCAGGATCAGCTCAGTTTCGTGCCTCCTCTAGCACAAAGAACGGAACAGAGAAAAGATGAATGTGACTGCTGAAGCCAGGGAGTCACTGCTACCCAGAATAAAGACAATGGTCACAAGAAAAGAGAGAATAATTTAATATGAAGATAACTTACATGTAAATTCAATAAATCTCAGATTATTAAGCACCCCAAAATTAACACATCTAACTTAGCATTGCCTTTCAGGACATCAGCGTTATCACATCAATCTTAAGGAAATTTACAAGGTCATACTGAATTGCAATTGAGGAAATAAAACCACGAACAGCTATCAAGCACCACCTGTCTCCACCACTGAACTGAGCAAAGCTCTCCTTCAGAAAATAGAAAGTGTAATTGCACCATTATACATTGTATCATATTACACATGACCAAGGAAGCCTAATCATGGTTAAATGAGCAACTTCAATTCTGTCATTTGTTAACTTCCAAGAGCTTATTTATAGAAGCTTAACATTAACTCTTCATATCAAGTTTCCCAATACAGGCTTTAAAATTTGAATTTTAAATCTGCATAGGTTCCTCATGTAAAATTACATGATAAATAAAACATATTTGGATACATGCAAAACGCTGAATGAAGATCAACTGAAAACCGGTACCATCTTAACTGTTTTCAAAAGTAATCACATAAAATTTTGCCCTCTTCCACCAGACTGCTGTTTACACTAATATTTCACAGAGCTTCATCTGATATTCAAGATACAATTCATAAAGTGTCTGGAAGAAAAGGAACAATGATACAGTCTATATCAATTGTGACAACTGATAAAGACCAATAAGCTAAATCTAGAAACTAACATCATTGCTTTGTACATGAAGCTTTGAAGAAGCTTAGTGTAAACACCGCAACTCCCAAGAATAAACAAAAAATGCATAATAGAAATTCACAATATTTGCATATAGACTTGCAACACTACATCGCAAAGCACAGTTACGCTAAAACTCCCCAGGGACTGACATGGTGTAAAATAACAAATGGCACACTAAACTAAAAGGCACAAATTCCAAAGAGGCAAAATCTGAAGAAATTTAGAACTCACCCCAGCACCTCGGTATATGGCACATAAACACAAAGCTTCTCCTCCACATTTAACAAAGTTCTCATACAACTTGGGAAGTTCCAACACAACTTCTGGGGGTATGAAGGAAGCAACAGATGGCAGGATTTCATAACAGACCATTATGTGGTAGCAGGTACGGCAAAACTGTTCTTTTAACTACATTCTTTACTTCTTTTCACGCTGGAAAGATTTTCTATACCTCATCCACAAAAGTGCTAGTTTTCAGAAGGTCACAATCAAGATTTTTGAAATTAAGAAACTTGAAGAAACAATCCCTGCTTAGAAAGACACTGTGCACCTCCTGTTACAAATTTGGTCTTTCAATACCTGTTCTAGTACAAGACGCCTTAGCAGTCCTCCTGTCCAAAACACTGCATCAGTGCAAATGTCATATCCAAGTCATCATCTGTCGGGCAAAACTTCTTAGACCACATAACAACAGATATGGAGCACGTAGAGGTAGAAAAGTCTTAAGTTTAATAAGCATTGCAGTAGAAACCTCCAGCAGCGTGCACAGAAATGCAACACAGAGAAGATGGAATTTGACCGATGGCTTTTTGTCAGACAGACAAACAATCCTTCTGGATCAGTGTTTCTCAGCCACTGATCCAAGGAGCAACGGTCGGCTGCGAGACATCTGAAACAGCCCGTGGAACAGCTGCAAAAAAGGCTGGCTTGTGTTTTGGGCAGGAGTGGGAGAGGAGGAAATTATTTTCTTGTTTTTCTATTTTACATATAAAATTCTTACATGCAAGCAAGGAAACAACAGAACCAAAAATAAGAGCAGTAACTGAGCAATCAAAACTCAGCTTAATTTATATCTCATTGTAATTAAAACCTCCTATGGCATTAATGCCGAGTACAACCCTCAGATTGTATTCAATGAGGTCAGATGTCTCTTTGGACTTAAAACGGTTGAGACACATCATTTTAGGTGACAGATAGTTGGCAGATAACTACACAGAAGACAAATGGAAGATGAGGATTTCTGAAGGACAAAGTAAGATGATGAGATAACCAGTATATATGATTATAGAAAGAAATCAGAATCAACCAGAGAAAAAAACCTTGTCTTAGATACTTCAAAATGTACAGAAAGATTCACGGAACAAAAACCTCAGCACACAAACTCTTTATTTTGACAATTAGGAATCATAAACTAACACAGAATACTCTAAGAACTGAAGGCTCTAATACTAGATTTATAGAGTGTGAACTTGCTTCTGTACCCAGTAATAAAAGTAAAGCCATAAAGAGCATTAGGTAATCACAAATTCAACCCCTTAAGTATACTAAAAGCTCCAGCATTTGATTGGGCTTAATCACATCCTTCTAATACTACTAAATCAGAACCTCCTCAGTACTAGTGCAACTATTTAACAGACGTTTTAGGGAGCCCAGAAACAGTTACACGGCGCTCATACTTACTTGAATCCTCCCATCTGAGAAGGTGCAACTTCCAAGCAGAATAGTACAGAAATCCCAGTACCAGAAAGAGGCAGAGGGCTAGCAGCAGGTTACGCATAAACACCAACAGTCCCATCTTCACATTAAATCTGCTCTTCTACATGACCTGAGAGGAGAAAACCAGGTTGAGGTTGGACCCACCTTCATCCCAAGAGCCATCCTTCCAACACGCACAACCCCACGCCCACCACAACGCACAGACCCAAAGCCGCGCTCTCCACAAGGTAGAGCACACCGATTAGCCAAACTGCATCAGGGAAATAAGAACTACCACCCTAAGCAGCTGCCTTTTTTCCTTTTTTTTTTTGTTTTTTTTTTTTTTTTTTCCCCCGTCACAAGGCACACGCCGTTCCGGAGCGGCGGGAGGTCACCGCGACGCGGTGACAGGGCACCAGCCCAACTCCCCCTTCGCACTTACGCTTCGGGGAATCAGTCCCACAACCGGCACGGCCGCGGAGGCCTGGCCGGCACAGGAAAGCCCAGACTCGCCGCAAAGCAAACCCAGGGGCTGCTCGGGGGTGTCCCGGGGACAGAGGGGCCCGCAGGAGCCCGGCCAGGGGCAGCGCAGGTCCCGGCGAGAGCGAGGAGATGCGCTGCCCTGAAGGCGGAGGCGGCACCAGGGGAGCGCGGCCCGCCCGGCCCGAGCAGAACGGCAACCGGCCGCCGGCTGACAGCTGCCAACGGCCGGGATGAATCCGAATTCGAACGGGCAGCGGCACCGCCGGGCACCCCGCCGCCCGCCCGCCCCCGCC
>NW_015090812.1:10209453-10250076 GCF_001431845.1 Calidris pugnax
CCGGCCCCGACGGCACCGGAGGCAGGGCTGGGGTGGTCACCCTCCCACCACTGGCACTGCACCGGTCCCCCTGCCCTGGCACCGCACCGCTCTGATCCCCCTCCCATCACTGGCACTGCACTGGACGGCTTGCCCTCTCGTGTCACTGCACAGCTTTGGTCCCTCCTCCCATCACTGGCACTGCACTGGTCCCTCTCCCCCAGCACTGCACTGCTCTGATCTCCCCTCCCATCACTGGCACTGGCACTGCACTGGATGGCTTGCCTTCTCGTGTACTGCTCTGATCCCCCCTCCCATCACTGGCACTGAACTGCATTGGTCCCCCTCCCCTGTTACTGCATTGCTTTGGTCCCCCCTCCCATCACTGGCACCGCACTGCACTGCTCACCTTCTTGTGTCACTGCACCACTTGCCTTCTCATGTCACTGCACCACTCTGATCCCCTCTCCTTTCACTGGCACTGCACTGCTCCCCTTCCCCTGTCACTGCACGGCACTGCTCTCTTCCACCACTGCACTGCACACACCCCCCACTTCCAGTGGCTATAGGGTGGTGCTTCTCCGCTCTTCCCTAGTCATGCCTGACTTTGCTCCTTCAGGTTGCAGCAGTGCTTCCTGTCACTCATGGGCACCTCCAAACCACTGCAGTGCCTTCAGGTGCTCCACGACGCCATCCCTTCCTCCAGGCGCTGCAGTGCCTGTCAAGCTCCGTGTTGTCTCATGGCTCCAGCTGCAGCACTGTACTGCACAGCACTGCACAGCACTGCGCCTTCCTCCAGCTGAGACACCTCCAGATCTTGCAGTCACTGCAGCCACAACACTGGACTCCCCCAGCCTCCCATCCAGCATCCCAACAGCGAACACTCCATGGCCTCACCTCTAGTCACTGCCCAGCCTCCAAGCACTGCTCAGAACAGTCTCTAACCACTGCTCTGCTCTGCCCGGTCTAACCTACAGGCACCACACAGAGCAGCCCAACCCAGTCACTGCCCCACACTGCACCTAACCGTGCCACGCTGTCCAGGTTAGCACGCAGTCACTGACCCTTCACGCTGTCCCCCAACTTCTGCAGATCCTCACACCACACCATACCCAACAAGGTCCTGCCCAGCCACTGCACAGCACTGCACCACCTCCCCGGGCTTCCCAGTGCTGCACAGCCTCCACCACTGGACCACGCTGGGTGGTACAGCCCACCCCAGCTGCCCTCCCACAGCACAACACGCTCACACTGCACAGCCAGCATCGCTTCCATGCGGTTACCAGTAGGTCACAGCCTCCACCACCTCTCTTCACAGCTGCCAGCCCGCACCTCACCCTTCCCATGGCATCGCCCTCCTCGCCGCTGGCCCCACAGCCTTGCTGGGTACCCCTAACACTTGTTAGGCACAGGACAAGTGAGAAACACAAATATAAGGCAGCACAGGGAGGAGATGATAAACAGTCGGGGAAATTATTAGGCACAGGGAGCAAACGTCACCTGAAAGGAAAAAGACCGAAAGGAATAAACCGGCATCTTCAGGACAGTAAAGGAGCCCAGTAATTTCCTGTTTCCACTCTCCATGAGTCACTGATAACACAAGGAGAACAAATAGCCACATGAGTTTAAGGTTTAAGTGGGATCGTGTCCAGCGTGGTGGCCGTTCCCGCTGCCAGCGATGCCGAGTGCCGATACCGACCGGCACACACCGCCTCGCACAGCACAGGGCTGGCTGAGCACTGCCCAGCATGCTCCCGGGCACAGAGCCCACGCAGGTCGCAGGAAGAGCTGGCAGGGGCTGATACAGCTCCCCCTTTGCAGCCAGAAACCCCACTTTGTGCTCAGCAGGAGTGAAGTCAGTGCGAGCTGGCTGCATGTGCTGCACCCACGCAGCCAGGTTCGTAGATCCCCTGTGCTCCTCTGCAGAGACACGTGCTGCACTGGCATCCAGCTGGGAGTTTTTTATTCCAATAACAACTTCTAGACACAGCGCAGGAGCCAAACAGACTTGTGCCAACACCCAGGTGTCATTGGCACCATCATCCCCTGAGGAGGTGCATGGAGAGGGGCCACGACCACAACGACCCAGCCCCATCCATCTGAAGGTCTGCCCGCTCCACCATTGCCCAGACCCACCCCCTGCTCCCCAAGGCTGACCCACTGGGCATGCTGGTCGCTCTCACCTGGCTCTCTTTGCTCTGGCTTCATGGTGGACTGGTGGCCAGAGCTGGGCTGGGCAGCCTCCTTCACCAGCTCCCACTCAGCCACCAGGCTCATTTCCTCCAATAACCCCACCAACTCCTGCCCCCATCACGTCTGAATGGAGCTCAGCTTTGCTTTACAGACACTTCTGCTCCTCTCTTCCCATCTTCATCCCTCCAGCTCCATAAGCCAGGTCTGCTCTGCCCTGCCTCGACCCCCAGGGACATGGAGCTGCCTGCCCCCACCGTGCCACGTCTGCTCTGACTGTCCTCTAAACCTCACCTAAACTGCCCTGGTTCTAATGCCTGTGCTTTCAGAGTTTAAACCCCACGGTCTGTAGGCACAGCAGGTGATCTGATTTTGCTGATGAGATAAGCGGGACCTACAGCGTGAAGCCAGATAACGACAAGGTTAGGGCTTGCTCCTGAGCCCGCCTTTGTCACTTGGGAAACTCTACCGGCCGTTATCAGGTGTCGGCAAGCTGGAAAGAGCCCAGGATGAAGTCACGCTTCTTGCCAGGCTGGAAAAAACTCCGGAGGTGAGTGCCATGCATCGATGGAAATCAGGTACCAGCTCCCGGCAGCTGTCTAACGGCCACGAGATGAATTAAGGCAATGATTAGTGGAGTGATTTGGTTGGAGTAGCAGGGCTTTAGTCTGAACATGTTCCTACTTAGCTTACATGTTTCATTTGCAGGCAGATGTCAAGCTGGATGTTGCTAGGAGATCGACAGCAGGGGAATAATTAAGTCTGATTAAATCCTATCATATTGCCGTGCCGCTTTCCAGAATGCTCTGGAGCTTTACAAAGCCAAACTGACCAAATGAAAGGGCAAGAGCTGCAGCCCATCCTGCTCCACAATAACCCACTTGTGGTCGACCTGCTGAGCCTTGGGGCAGTGCCCGTGGCTGCCCACGTGCCTGCAGAGCATTTCCCGCAGCAACGCTGGCCACGGGCTGGAAAAAGAAGGCTCTGGCAGAGGGCATGGCTAGTGGCTGCATTATCTGGTAACTCAGGATGGTCAGTGCCCACAGCAGGCGGTGAGAGGTCCTGCACCTCGTCTCTCTGCATCAAACCTGCACGCTGCTCTGGGGGGCTCATGTTGGACTAGATATAACCCAGTGTCCTTGGCACATACAGTGCTCCTGGCTCAAAGCTGTGCCAGGGGCCTGGCATTGGTTCAAGCACCCACGTCCCTGGCAGGGTTTGGGCACACGGGGGTGACCATCAGTGAAGCTTCCTGCTTCGCTTCCTCTGGAAGGAGCCCTCCTGGGGCGTGCCAAAATTGTTCTGCAAACTCACATCGCACGTGGTGCTGAGATCCACAGGGCGTTCCCACGGAAATGATGCCTGCTTGCTTTTTTCTTTCATGGTGGCTGAGCTGAACATTATATGGGGTGACACGTAAAGATTAAATAACAGCTACAGGTTCTTTTCCCATTGGTAAATAAAGTTGTGCTGTAACTATCTGTGTCGGCTGCCAAACACGCACACGTCAGCCTCCGGGCTCCCTCTGTAGCGAGACTGCTAATCTCATCTTGACTCTCTGCCCTACAAAAATTCTCATTCTAATACTCACACTGTAATCCTTCCTCCCAAATTACGTGTCATCAAATCAGACCTGATACTAATTAACATAGTATTTTATTATTAATTGAATGCCACTAAATGCCACAGCAAAGATCTCTTTCCACTAAAGGCTAGACAGAGATTACCTCTGCTGATGCACAGGCTCAGGGAATGCAATCTGAACTGTAAGACACTCATATATTGTCTTTGTCTCTCCGGCCAAACTTGCTTCATCTCACACACTCACTACATACTATTCTTAAACACAGGGTCTGAGCGTGATGAGTCTGTGGACAGCATTTTAGATTTCTGGCTATTCTAAGAACAGAAATGCTGAACAGCATTGTCAGCAGTCCCACAGAAAACAAGCTGAACTTGGCTGAGAAATTCTGCCACCCTCCACACGTATTCAACAGCAAAGAGCCACACTTACCACTACGGGCGCAGGTGAACACCTGGAGCCTGCCCGAATGGCTCCTCGAGCGTGCTGCCTGACCACACCACTTTTCCCAAGGTCTTCCTCAGCTGCAATGATCCGATGGTCCTGCCTGACACGCGGTGGTAGGAGTGCGAGCAGCCGGCCAGCACGCCACTCAGCCGTTCATCTCCTCGCATTAATTCCCATACGCTATGTTTGGTTCACGCATATTTCCCAAGAAAGGAGGTGGGCTGGATTTGAAGACAAACGTTGGAGACTCCCACCCTTCTGGGTCTGTCTCAGGAGTCCCTCACCCTCACGTTCAGAAGAGCATCCCACATCCCTGTGTCTGGCTTCAGCTTGCAGACATACCATTTTGTTCTGCCTTCTGCTTGATTAAAGAGCCTTTCAGAGCTTGGCATTTTCTCTTTGTGACACTACACATATGCTGCAAGCAACCCCCCTCTCATCCATCTTTCTGATAAGCTAAATATACCCAGTCTCTTAATTCTCTTACTGCCAGGCTTTTCCTCCCACCCTCAAGCCATTTTTTGCATTTCTGCTCTACACAGCCTCTCTGATTTTCCTTAATCCTTTTCAAGACGTAGAATCCCACAATGAGCCTCCCTAATGCTTTGACACAGGGATTAAATCTGCCTTTCCCTATTCTCTGTCTCAAAGGGTTGCGTTGGTCCTCTCTGCCAGAGCATCAGGCTAAGCATTCAGGCAGGATTGTCCTAAATCTTTTCCAGACCCGCCGCTGGCAGGTCAGGGCTGCGTGGGCTGCGCAATGCAACGGCTCAGCTGCACATCCAGGACCCTGATGTGTGGAGCTCAGTGGTGGGGGGCACCTCCACTCCCACACACCTCCCTCACCCACTCCCCGTCCCGGGATCACGGATGTCATGGCTGCCTCTCCAGCAGCATCCCAGACCAGTCTGCAAAGGTGTCTTGCACCCACAGTAGGAACAACGTGGATGCCGTGACCGCAGGTCCACAGTGTGCCAAGAGACCATCTGCAGGGAGAATCCAGTGGGATTTCCCTCTGGCAGTATCTGTTTTACCCGGGCAGCCAGCACCTCCTTTTCCCAGCATGTTCCCGCAGGTGCAGGTTGCCCATCCAGGGCCGGACACAGACCCCACTGCAGGGGAGAGGGGAGTACCATTTTCTGGGGATCTTAGGAAGCTGAGACAGGCAGGTGGGACCAAGGTGTGCTGAACCCCAGTGAGCTCTCCAGGAGCAGATGTCCTGTTTCTCAGTAGGTGACTGTGCCGTGAAACAGAGGAGAACACAGAACCGAGTGGTGCCCGCCGGCACTCAGGCTGGTTTGGGTGTGATGGGAAATATTTCGCAATGCCTCTTGACATTTCTCCCAACCTGCTCTCAGTGACAGCAGTCGCTGAAGAATCTGGTGCACTGCCTAGTTACTGGGCTGCTCACCATGAAAACAGTCTCTCAAAAATAATAAACTGGGCGGAGTTTCCATCTTTAATTCTGTCCCTTAAAGACACCATCTCCAATGGTCTTTGTATACTTACCATCCAAAGGGCTTGCTTTCTCCCTCAATGAAGCACACCTGAGACATGGGAGAAAAACAGGGACCCTTTCCCAGCCCACACACCACCATTAGATATCACAGTGTGCTTCCTTGCACTGGTGCGGTAGGAATGTGGAAGGAGCCCAGCTCCAGCCATGCCCACGCTGCCTCTCCAGAGCTGGGAGCACACAACTGGATTGCTGCCCTTAGGCTTCTGAGACAACTGCTGAACAAACCTGAATTTCAGAGTCGGTTAGAGCTGCAGTGGGCATGAACCCTGATGGGCTCATCCCAAGCCCTCCAGCCAGGCATCACCCCGTCCCCTTTTGTGCCATAAAAACAGCCGAAAGAGGCCGGCAGGGCTGGCAGATCCGGTCCAGCCACTGCCTCCTCTCAAAGAGTCATGTTAGGAGTGACCCCATCTCACGTGCTGTCACAGAGGGGAGGGAATTTGACCCAGCAGCGGCACAAGGAGAGGCTGCAGCTCCCCAAACCAGCCACATTCATGCCACGGGCCCAGGTAGCTCACAAACAACATTTTGATGATGTAATCATGGGCTCTCCTAAACACCTGTTAATTTAACAACTACTGGGCTGGTGGGAGCCAAAGCAATGTGCAGAGAAATGGCAGAGAGCCCCAGACTGCTGCTGGGGAGGTGAAAGCACAGCCAAGGGTGTCCTGGGGGCGCGTTTCACAGCATGGACCTTGCAGGGAAACTCCTCCCTGGGCAAAGGAAAGGTCTGGCCGGTAAGAGCAGGAGCATCCCCACAGCACACTTCAGCTTCTACCCTGCCACCACCAACAACACAGGACTTTAATTAAAAGTATGTATTATAAAAAATTAATAAGGCTCACAATAGATTAACAACTACGCGCGTTAATAGCTTTGTTTTGAAGTCTGTCAGTGAGCCAAGTCTTAATGGGGACACATCAACAACGGGGAGCATACCTAAGACACCCAGTGACTGTTTCCCCGTCCAGTGCCATTTAATAGTTTTTAAAATCAACTGTCTAGGTGACGAGGTGAAAGCTTACGTTTGTGGCTGATAAAATACCGAACAGGCTGTTCGCTGGTACAGCGCGATGGCCTGATAAAACCATCACAGCCCACGGCGCAGTGATGGGCTGCAAAGGAAGGTATGTGGGTACAGAGAGGACAGACTGTGCTGCAGGGTGGAGGAGCTCCCAGAAAGCAGGTGTGTGTGGGGAGGGAATTAAGGAAAAAAAGCCAAAAAAAAGGCATGCTGTCTCCACACAGGACTGCTGCTGTGAGCCTGCATTGAAGCGCCTTGGCTCCGAGAGAGCCAGAGGCGCATGGAGGGGATTTCTGAGCAGACACACAGCAGGGCTTGTGCCATCCTGCAGCTCAGGCAAAGCCAACTTGATGTCCACTCCAGTGCTCCAAACTTCAACATGGACACAGAAAGCCTAAGGAGCAGCAGCACCACTGTGAAAAAGGAGCTGAGGCTTGGAAATGTGATGAATGAAGCTGTGACAGATGTGAGGAGCATGGGCTACTTTGCTGACCCAGGAGAAGGTCTCCTTGCTGATGTGGAGAACAGAGCACTGCTACAGACAGTGTGTCAGCTCGGCAGAGCGGGGTGAGGGGCCCAAAGGTGCAGATCTGATGCTAAAAATAAAACCTGAAATTAACTACGCTTCTTTGCAACATGGTTGCTGAAGGCTGAAGGAGCAACCACGTCCAGGACACAGCAGCTTGCAAATAAGATTAGATAGTCTCAAGTTTTGATTTAAGTTTTCATTACCTGTGGCTGGACAAAGGGTTGCCATGTGGGCACGCTTGTTGTTTTGCCCTGATCCGTAACAAGCCTGGGTTCACCCCTCCTTCCTGGGTGCGTGTGGGGAAGCTCCCAGTCTCCTGTCCAAACACCTCCAGCAGCCAAGAGGAGGCCAGGAGTGATTCCTGCGTGCTGGAGAAGACAGTGGTGGGGGTATGGACGAGCTCAGCCTGAGGAGCGTCTTCTTCACCTGCTCTTCCAGCTCATGCATATGTTTTTTTTTAAATCAGGCACAACTCCTGAGCTGGCTGCGTGGCGTTACACTGCTCTGAAGCGCAGGCAGCCTGCCTGCAGCAGTGCTCGTGCCAGCCCTTTACCCAGGGAATGCCACGTTTCCAGCCTGGAGCTTCGGTACTTTTTTAATTAATTGCACAAGCAACCCCTTGTGCACCTTCAGCCGGCCCGTTGCAGTGATGGAGCCGCACGGCTTTGGGCTCCTCTTTCCAATCTGCTGCCTGAACTCTGGTTTACCTCCGGCTGCTCCCTGCTGCCTCTGGTGTCACCCAAGTAACACACCAGCCATCTTCACCCAACGCAGCAACCAGCTTTAGTGCTTCTGCTGGTCTTTCCCACACACATCCAAGCGAGCTGGTGCCAAAATCCACAGCAGCCCACAGCTCTCCTGTATCACTTCGGGTTTACAAACCTCTCCCATTTGCGTTGCTCTCATCACTTACCCACATACCCCGAGGAAAGGGGTGTGATCTGGCGTCAGTCCCAGGTGAGCCGCACTCCCCGACGGCTGAATCATGCCCCATTTCAAATTTCATGATGTCATTTGTCATTATTGCCCTTTCTTTTTTTTTTTTTTTTTTTACTGACTCATGCAGATTATTTCTGTCTACAAAATTGCTATGCCATTAAAAAAACCCAACATACTCTTTACTGCATCAGTAATTCATGTACTGTTATTGTAGGCATTTAAGTGGTATGGATGCAAGTAATTTATTTGCAGTTTGTCATTATTGCCCTTTTTTTTTTTTTTTTTTTTTTGCCAGGATGGGGCAGAACTGGTAGCATGGATTTTGCAACACAGCAGGTTGTGTTGCAGGACGGTTGGCCACAGTGCTGTGACAAGCAGCTCCCAGGTCACGTCTTCTCTGCAGAGCTGCAGGCTGTACCCCCTGTGTGGGTGAGTGCCCCCTTCTCTGCGATGCACGGAGGGACATCAAAACCTCCCAGGCTGCACGGCCATGTTCTCAGAGTAAAGATGCTCTTTGTGGCTCACCCAAGAGTGGGACAAGCACAATGCTCGGGGAAGGCACCAAGGAGATGGAATGGCAGCAGTGATGGTGAGGAGAAGCAGTGGAAGGAAAAGGAAAGCGCCAGATGACTTGATGACTTCCCACAAATCCTGCCAGTCCCCAGGAAGGTGGTGGGAGTAGGTGCTGGAGCTGCTGGTGCAGGTGCTTCACCCATGGGTGCAAGAGCAGCTGCCTGGCACAGGGCACTGGGCTGGCAGGGACCCAGCTGAGGTGGCCTTGACTTGGCTTTGCAGCGCGCTGACCCCTGCGCTGCAGGATGTGGGCAAGGTTTGGAGCTCCAGCTGCGGGGTGTGAGCACACCATGTTTTGGAGAGTCAGCATTTGTGACAACCTGTGTCTTCTCGCAGCTGCTTTGCGTCACGAGGAGTTGACACAACCAGGGGGAAGCGCCTGCGGGTGCTGTGTTTGCTGGCAGCACCTGGGCTAACAGCAGCCAGGAGGAGGCAGCTGCCAGCCCCAGGCAGGGGACCGACAGAGGGGGTGCAAACCCCTCCTGGTGCATCACCAGCATTCACACAGTCCCATGGTGGTGTGTATGGGCAAGAACTGGACTAGGGGACACTGGATCCTCTTGTAGCAAGAGGGGTCCTAAACAGCATCCCCCCAGAGCTGCCAGCCATGGAGGACTCTGCCCCGTCCCAGCAGCTGCTGGGGAACAGCCAAGCCAGCAGGTCCCTCCTTTCCCACGCGCTGCAGCTCAGAGGCAGATCCAGCCCCCCCAGCCCAGCCACAAGCACACAGGGACGGAGCTCAACTTCTCCAGCAAAGCTTCCCCAGCCTGCCGCCCCTTAGAAACCAGCTCCCTGTGCCTCAGGGGAATGTCTGAAATGTCTGCGGCCACCACCTGAACCACTGCTACACTGGGGGAGGTTGGCAGGTCCACAGGGCCAGGGCAGAGGTGGCTGCCTAGAGATGGAGCTTTCCAGGGCTCAGCACCCAGAGGAGGAAGGTTCTGACCTTTCAACACAGGGGCTGAGGGAGGTAACCACAGCGAGCTGCTGGTACCAATGACATCCTCCTTGACAGACTGGTTCTTGGTGGATGGGGTAGATTAGCACCACTGATTTGTGCAACCACCCAGGCAGGTCCTGTGTTCAGAGTGCAGCAGGTACAGCCCATCTGGGTTGGCGTGTGAGCCCTGGTGTGAAGCTGGGCAGAGGAGCCTGACCCAGCCCAGCTCCCTTCTAACCCAGCCATAGACCTTGGCGCTGCTGGGACCTTTGGGTCTTCCCCCCTCTGCCAGCACCCAGGACACAGCCATGGCTTGGCACTGTCACTTCCCAGCAGTGATGTGTCACCACTTGTGCCCAGAGCATCAGGCATCCTCTTCATGCCAGGCATCCCCAGCAGTGCTGAGGGACCAGCTGCAGACAAGCCAGGCCAAGGAGGACAGCCTCCTGCCTCAGACCTCCTATCCTCCAGCATCACACCACTCTTTCCTTTCCACCAACTGCATCCCCACCCATGGCTCTGCACAAGAGGGGATTTTTTTGATCCCTTTCCCCATAATGCTTTCCTGAGCCTCGGGGCCCGCAGGAAAAAAAAAAAAGCTCCACAGCTGAAGGGGCTCCCCATTTCTGTGACAGCAAGTGACCACATGCAAGCATGTTGCTGCCTACACTTCAATCCCATAGCAGCATCCGTGCAGATACCTCTGTCATTTTCCTCCTCCCATGGCACCGGGCAGCTGCTGGTGGGAGAGGCATCCTGTGGTCCGGATGTGGAGCCAGCCTGTCATCTCTCCGTCATCAGCACAGCCAGGCCTAAAAATATCCTGTGAGTGGGCTGATGGTGGCTGTGCTACAGTCTCTGTTATGCAGATGGAAATGGCTGGTCCCTGCCAGCTCCTCTGCCCTGCACCAGCACAGAGCATTGGGAACCTGTGCTGTGCCTCGGTAATCCCCACGGCAGAGGTGTGCCAGGGACAGTGCCTGGCACAGAGCACCCTGGCCAGGCACAGCATCACACTGGGGCTGTCCTGGACAGGGGAGACAGGCAGCTGCCATGAACCCCCTTCAATGATAAAAGGGGGTGCTGCCCAGGTACCCTGTGACAAGTCAAAAGCGCACCCAGGCAGCCAAATGGAGGGCAGCATGGGTGCAAGCAGAGCGGGACAGGGAGCAGGAGGGCAAGCTGCCAGAGCAGCAGGAGGAGGAGGAGGAGGAGGAAGGCAGGCTCAGCCCTCAGCCCATGGGAAAAGACGGAGAAGGAGAAGAGCACAGCTGAATTTGCAGCCCATGCGGGAAGAGGGCTGGCCTTGTGCCCTGCAACACGTTGGCAAAGGGTAAAGCCGCCAGCTCCTCCCTTCCCATCCCTGTACATCCCAGGGGCTGACAGCGAGCACTGCTGCTGCGCCTCGGGCGATCATCCACCCAATGAACCCCACTGAGTGGGAAGAGGAGCGGAGACGCTGCTGGAGGAGCCAGGAGGGATGCACCAGCTCTTGTAGGAATCGCTCGCAGGATGAGGGCATGCATCCAGCCCCAAGCAGAGACTCTGGCTCTGACACAGACTCATGGCTGGCAGGCACAGCCCGTGCCTTGCCCTGGGGATGCTAGCAGGGCAGGGCAGGAGAAGGGCTGCTTTGGGAAGGCAAACACAGCCCCATCAGAGCTGCCCGACACATCCAGGGGCAGGTTTATCAACCCAAAAGGAGCCCATGTTCAGGGCGGAGCACACCATGGCAGGGTAAACACTGGCCCTACAGCACTGCCTTCACAACAGGCAGGAAGCTCCTTCAGGGTCCAGCCCTACACGTGGGCTAGGAGCACAGAATCACACAGGGACCAACAAGTTCCCACCCAGCAGCTCTGCCAGCTGCCACCCGAGCTCTCCTTGCACCCCAGTCCCACCAGCAGCTGTGTCATCCCTCTGTAGCCGTCTCCTCTCTCTTGCTCCAGAGCTGGTCAGCAAAATACCTGTCCACCCTCCTCCCAAAGCAACAGCACATGGAGCATTACACCTTACCATCCAGCCCAGCATCCCACAGCCCTCTTCAGTGCCTGAGCCCCTACTCACCTGCCTTCGGGATGCATTCCACATGCTTTCAGCCGTGAGACCTGAAGCACCCTCTGTATTCACTGCGTCTGTGTGTAACCGCTGGGGTGCATGGAGCCCATCAGCACCCATGTGGGCCCTCTGCCAGCTCACGAGTGGCTGCTGGACCGTGGAAGAAGAGGGCTCAGGGCAGCCCTGCCCTCTGCTGCAGCATCCCTCCTGGTGGTACGCAGAAACATCTCTAGCAAGATCCTCTGGCCTCCAGGATACCAGCTGAAGGGCACATTGTAGCCAACACCACCATCACCACTGCTGGCCAAGTGCTAGGAGACCTCCTACAAACACCTAGTCCAGCCCACAGGCAGCGTGACTGCTCCCTGCCCTGAGCCACAAGCCCCGCTCCCTCCACCTGATGTGTCCCCTGGTGCTGTGCTGTCCAAGAGGAACTGCCTGCTGCTCCAGACCACAGCCAACCCACACTGATTTCATCCCAGCCCAGCTGGTGCCCCCAGGACGTCACAAGCATCCTTGAACCCAAACCTGAAGTGCCACCTACTCACCTCCACCCTGTGCTGCACTTCTGCCAAGAGCCCAGAGAACAGGGCAACACCACCACAGCTGAACCTCTCCTGGGCTGGTGACCCAGAGCCAAGGCCACACTCACTGGGCGGCACCTCCCAGAGGGACAAGCTCCAGGCACTGACCTGTCTCACTGCTCCCTGCACTGGGATCCTTGGTGGAGCCATCCCTGGGGAGCAGAGCCCTGAGCAATCTCACCTGCTTGTCGGGCTGTGGGACAGGTTGTACTGGGAAAGGGGTGAGACACCTCTGAGGCACTGGGAAGGGCCCAGCCATAGCCAGGCATCCACTCACTGGGAGGTGGAAAGTCCCCCCCAGCAGGTACCAGGCACCTCCCCAAAACGGCTGCACAAGGGCTCTTCTATCCAGCAGCTCCTAGAGGAAGAATTGAGGTGCTCCAGGCTGCCTGGAGAAGCCGGGGGAGATCTGCTGTGGGAGGGGAGGACAGCCTAGTCCCCAGGGATTGACCCCATGGACTAGCTCTGCACCTCTCTCTGGGATCCATCTGCGCAGCCTCAGCTTGGCCAGCGCATGGTGAGACTGCTCGTTTGCAGACTCTGCACAGCCAGGTGAGGGACTGATCCAGGTCCCCACAAACTGATGGGGGCTGGGGGATACAGGCAGGCAGGAGGGACCCTGGGCACCTCCACACAGGAAGAACCCAGCCCAGAAAAGGCAGAGCAGTGGGGCAGGAAAGACCTTGCTCTGCTGGGACAGCTCATCTGGAGAAGCCCTGGGCTGAGCTGGAGAACGAGTGGAGCCAGAAGCCCTTCCTCAAGCTGGACCATCAGGTGCTGACGTGCCTGGCTCCCAGCCCGGCAGCTCGGAGCCGTGCAGCTCCCATGAACGCCGTCTTTCTTCTCCCGGCCGCACAGCGCTTGGCAGCCCCTCAGCTGCTCCGGCTGGGGAGGGAGAAGAGCCAAGGTCTGTTTTTTCTGTCCCTTTCCCCTTGCCAGGCTCCACACAGCTCTGAAGGGCCCATGTTGGGGCCTCCCCGCTGCAGACCCCTGCTCCCACAGGGATCCAAGAGGAGCCTTCACCTCCAAATCATGGAAAAAAAATGAGGGCTGGGCCCAGCCCCGCTGCAAGGATGGTGGAAGGTCCAAGTACACCGCCACACGTTACCTCCCTGCCCTCAGGAGAAAGGCAGAATAAGAGCATCAGCTCCCCTGTCAGTCTCTGTGGACACCAGCTGTTCGATGGTGTTTGGAAGCATCTATCCAGCTGGAAACGGGAAAGTCAGAGAGGACTCAGGACAGACCCTTCTCTGGCTGCCAACACAACTGCTCCCTTCATGCTGCCCTGGCTCTGCTGGGCCCGGACAGGCAAAAGCTGTGTCCCTCCTGGGGAGCCAAGGAGCCTGGGCAGCCACCCACCACAGGTGACCGCAGCTCCAACCAGATGGGCTGCTAAACCCTTCCGTGTGGCTGTTTCCTGTCTCCCATTTCCCTGCTCCCAGCACAACAGTCCCTGGTCTCCAGCAGCAGCCCAGAACCACACACCAGCACCACACCGCACTCCCATTTTTGACAGAACTGGCTGTAGGTTACCATCTTCCCTGCACATGCACCCTGCAGCCCGACAGCACCCACCACCCACACCCAAATACACCATGACCCACACCCAGGATGCTGGCAGACACCAAGTTTCTTCTCTTTTCTTCTTTTTTTTAACCCTTCTGGCTATAGGTAATGAAGTTTGAACTAACCCATTTGCAAGGATGGGCAGGAAAATTAACCTAAAGGGTGCAGAGATACTGTATTGAAGAGAAGCAGCAGCACTTAAGGAACTGAGATGTTAACTAACATCAACTCACATTCACAACCATCTGATCCCCATGTCTGAAGCTTCTCTGGAGGTCCAGGGATGTAACATGCCCCCTGCCTCCTTAAAATTCAGCAACTGTGGACTTGATTCATTATACTTCTTGAAGTATTTGGCTTTGGTCTACAGCATGCTTGTATGCAGCATATCCCAGTGTGGTCACAGGTACTGCTTGGACATGAAACTGGCTGGTACAAGTTCTTGAGCTGGAAAGACAGGTTTCTCCTAACTCCATATAGATGGGGGTCTGGAAGCTGGGTTCAACCTGGGTTTGGAAACATCCCAGCACACCAACCACCCACCTTGCCTACAGCCCACGAGAAGGCAGCTCTACCTTCAGCCAGCAGTGTAGATGAAGATGACAGCATCCCAATTCCTGGGGTGCTGGGTCCCCTTGCAGCATGAGGGGCCCACATGAGGTCCTGAGGCAGTGACTCCCACCAGACTAACTCCCCCAGCCAAGGTGGATGAGCCCACACAGGAGACCTGTTTCATTTCTCTCTTGCATCGTGTACTGAAGGTGTTCACAGCCCCTGGAACCATTCATGAAAGTGAGAACTTTCCTTAAGCACAGAATTACAGGCCAAGGACACCTCTTTTAAGGCTCCCCTACCTTCACTCAGTTTTGTCTAGAAACACACATACTACGTGATTCTGGTCTTTTTCTAGTACCATCCCTGGTACATATTCCCCTCCTTTGCTAGCTGCTGTCAGAACAGTTTTGCCTTCAGCACTGTCACATTACTCACGCTGCAGTGAGGAGGCTGGAGCAATGTTTCTCCACGAATCTGCCAGAGGTTCCTCAAAAGATAGCAATCAGGTGAATGTTTCCCATTCCTCTGTAGACCATTCCGGTGAGGTCAAAGGAAACTACTGATACACAACCTCAACTATGCTCATTACTGGCACCAACACCACACTGACCCCACCTGAAGCATTCCAGTCTTTGCTCATCTGAAGGAGAAATCTAAAGCTGCTGAACAGCTCTAACAGCAATGCAAAGAAATGAAGAATGATTATGGGAAACAAGGGAAAAGGCTTATTTTGACCTTTAGCAACACCCCATGTTGTTCATGTTGAACCTAAAATACTGCATACTTTATGTTAACTTAAGTGCACACACATAGATGTTCTGGGGAATGCATACAAGTTTGTCAGGGAAAAGGAGATATTAACATTTTCCCCAACTATAAAAGCTGGCTCCAGGAATATCCGGCACTTTAGGCTCCAAAGACAGGGGCTGAAGTAATAATACAATGAATAAGCAATTTACTCGAGGTCACTCAGTGTATCAGTGACAAAAATCCCTGAGCTAAGGTAGAAGAATCTCCTTTCCTTCACTGCCAGTTCAGCAAGTCTTAACCAGCACTGTGAAATAGAAGAGTCAACGCCGAAGTGAAGAACGGAGGTGCCTGACTCTGCACCTGAGTAAGATTTTCTGATGATTCCTCTTCTGGTGCTGCCGCTCTCAGCTACAGAGGGAGCTTAAGGCAACTCAGCTCTTACTGCAGATCCCTCAGGTCTGTACTTCAATGAGGAGTTCTGGTTGAACAACCACGCAGGACTGAGTCCTTAAATAACAGAACTCTGCTTAGTGTCTCAAAGACACCCGAGAACTCCCTAGGTAAGCTCTAAGGAGATGAGTATTAGAAAGGAATAATGCTAACACAAAGGCCAGAAGCATGATGAGAATTTCCAAGTTACATTGCTTTAGTTCTTAAATTAGTCTACAGATTGTCCATTTTGAAATTAGATTTATTACTTGATCAAATTGAAAACAACATACAGGCTACCAGAGTCTTGATTTCATCCCATGTTTGCATTAAAAAAACAAGCACAACTGCAGACATGTCAGACAACAGGAGCCCAGTTAGAGAATGGAAGAACAGAGATGCATTGGAAGCCTTGGGATATGTGGCTATGCTCCTCAAACAGTGCAGAATCAGTTCAACCCAGCTCAAAACACCGGGAAGAGAGAGAAGGGGAAAGAAAAATAGGTCCTACTACCGACGGTACTT
The DNA here is from genome assembly GCF_001431845.1 of Calidris pugnax. Taxonomy (NCBI): domain Eukaryota; kingdom Metazoa; phylum Chordata; class Aves; order Charadriiformes; family Scolopacidae; genus Calidris; species Calidris pugnax. Next base: position 10,225,643 of record NW_015090812.1, read on the forward strand.
CCTCTGGGGTCTGCTGATGGAGAAAGAGCTCTCCTAGAAGTCCGGCCATGAGCAGAAACATAACTGCAATCAGGTGCTTTACAAAGAACACGGTCACCTTTTTAAACCTTATAAAAAGTAATCACTGGCTTGGCAAGCTCATCCTTGAATTAAGGGCAAGCCACTATTTGTTTATACTAAAAACACTTTTTATGGGTCCAACCTGAACCAGTCACAGATGGAAGCTTCATGAAAAGTGAAGTAAGGAGGTCTACTGCCTGCAGCATCACATGCAATGGACCTAATGCAGGGTCATCAGAGCTCCCATGGGGCACATTAAGCGTGATTTCCTACTGAACACATTCAAGAAGCACCTGCCTAGTTGATACTCTGGCAGCACCTTGCCCTCACTGGAATGCTGCTGTAACAGGGATAAATACAATTTCAAAAACAAACCACTGGAGAAAATTATTATCAATCAAAACCAAAGTACAGGTAACTGAAAGCATATGTACCTTTAAGACAGCTGCTCTGTACAGAGCTTTTATTGCTACCTTCAAGCCATAAAACCAATTATTTTTGCAAAGTTAAATAATATAAACTCCTCAAACATCAGGGTCACCAATTTTAAGTTCATGGAGAGAAGCCAAAATGCAGTTCAATCACTGCAGTAGGTAAAGCACGCTCACATTTGAACGATGCAGCACAAGAACTGATGGAAAAATTGGGAAGGCCCTTTGTCTCAGAGTGCACAACGGCAGCGGTTTCCGACACAGTGCAGCCAACTGACAAGAGCAAATCTGGAGCCCGCAGAAAATGTAGCGTAACAAAACTCCTCTTCCAGAACAAATGCTAAGCATAAGATCTCTCAAAAGTCAGTCAGTACTGTTAGAGGTGGGTGGCAAAACCTGCTGCAGTTGAACACCACCAATCCAAACAAATGCAGCTGTTCCGTACTAGGTCATCACTTTAGGATGAAGCTGTTGAGCCAGGTGTTTGCAGCACATCTAGCACGTGGCACCTAAAAGGTGCATTTAAGTTATCTGGCAGTTTGGGAAGAAAGCCTGAACACAGGCACCTTTTCTCCGTAGGGAGAATGACAGATGATATGAAGAATATGTTTTTGAGTAATACCCAGGTAGTGTTCAGTCTATGAGAAGTTGATACCAAACATTAAGATATGCTGACACAACAGAGGCAAGTTTGTTAAGGCCCTGCCAGCTCTCCTCCACGCTTTCTCACGGCACCTCACTTCCAAGAGGCTTACGTACAAGCTGAGACATCAAAGTGCAATTTCATTCCTATTGCCTAGACCAGAGTACCTGCAGCTACTAGACTCCGGTCTTAATACATCCCAATTTTTATCAAGCCAACTATCCCACTCATCAGAAAGCAATTTAATACCCTGAGACCAGGAGTTTTAGACATGTAAAAAAAAAAACAACAAAAAAAAACCAAAACAACAAACCAAAGCCCAAAGGAAAGCCACTATCTCCTTTCAGAATCCGTTTAATCCTTCCAATACTGATGAATAATGTATTCCACCACAAAAATGGGCCAGAATACCTCTATGCAAAACAGCGGTTGTGCAAATCTTTGCTACTCATATCAAGCCTCCTGACCCTATAAAAATGTAGGGATAAGTAAGATTTTCTTTATAAAAGTTGTAGTTTATTTCTTTTCTGATCAAGAGTTGTATCACTACACAATACTACATTTTATTGCTAATCACAAATCAATGCACCGGGGTTTCAGGAGAGTTTGGTTTATAGCGTTCCTATGTAACAAAAGGAAAAAAAGTTACAAATCCAGACTTTGCAGACACATTGCCATGTCCCTATAGAAGCAGGGATGCATTAGGTCTGTTTCACTAGAAAATTCTCCTCTTGAACTGTTTCTGGAGAATATGTAACCATAATTTTCTCCAGCAGGAAAGTCACCCCATCATTCCATGCAAAAAGAAGGCAGCCAATCTGCTCCACAGCCTAAAATCCCTTTCCTACAGAATGGGAAAGGAACACATATTTACACAGCTCCTAACTGTGGTGTGTTAATGCTTAAATTACTAGGAGCAAGTCGGCACATCTTCCAGGAACACCTACTACCCAGCTTAACTCAGCTTCCTATTGCTGGGTTACCGAGGTCCTTCCAACACAACTGAGATACGCCCTACTAATACTCCATAAAAATGCTGCGGAAACCTTTGCCAGACAGCACCAGAGCAGCACTCCTGCTTCAGAAGAGCGCTGCGCAGCCTTTCAGTAATACATACAGTTCAGTGCATGCTTTATCTGTCTCAGACCCAATATTAGCTGCTGTAAGCAAAAGCCTGCGGCCACATGACAGACAGTGCTGTCACAGGAGAGGTACTGCACTGCTTCAGACACCGCTGCCCTGTTATCCCCAATACTGTGATGCTTGGATTTCAAGAAGGGAGAGTTAGGACTCTGTCCCTTTGGTCATTATTGCCTTAGAGGGGGTGGGGAGAAACTCAAAAGAAACTCTTTGGGAGCTGAAAGTCTATTGGGAGCTGAATTCTTATTCTTGTTAGAAGGCTGCACTGTGCAGGGCTCAGACAGATTTCACTGATTCTGAGGCACGTACTATTACAGTTAAACTTATGATTAAGTCAAAACAAGTATCAGAACAAAAATATTAAATGGAGGGTTAAATAATTTGTCCTATAGGATTCAATTTCACATTTCACCTGTTCACACAAGCACCTCCTGTCTGCTTGGATCTGAACAGCCTACAGCTCAACCCTCAGAAAGGAGGTGCTGAGAAACAAGAGACTGAAGCTGCTTGCGACAAAAAGATGGATATAAATATATAATTAAAAAAAGGTTCAATTTCAAGCACCAGTAATACTGCCTGCTAAAGCCCAGGTGTGGTCACCAGGGAGACTCCCAAAATCAGGAATATTATTCAATTAAAACAACAGAATGTACTATTCTGCAGCTGCCAAGATTCCTGGCTACAACTCCCAAAAGAGTTTGCCACCTGTCAAAATTGTCTCTAATAAAAAAGCAAGACTGCTTGATGAGATGAAAGCAACACCCCCAAGCTGGCTTATTCAGTAAGGACCCAACTTCAGACCAGGAGTCTGCAGGCATCAGCTTCAGCAAATGGGATCTGTTTCACTATCCAACAGCTGCCTTTCAGCTACTGCAGAGCATCAGCTTTTTAGCTTCCTTAAAAAACAAAACAAAAAAACCCTGGATTCGAAGCATCCAAATATGGCCTGTTGTACTGGAGCATTGAAATCCTTGGGGAGGTGGGCATCTTCACCCTCTGCCACAGGCAGGGCTTACTCCATGATGGCCCGGTACAACGCAGGTTCAATGTAATCTTCACGGTAGCGTGAATTGATCACTCTCTGTCTCTTCCTCTCTTGTCTGACCTCCTTCTCTGCGAAGATCTCTGTGAAGCGCATATCTGACGCTATGGACTAAGAGAAAAACCAGAGTTAGTCACTAGAAAACAGATCGAATCCCTGCCTCCACATCCTCCCACTGCATGTAAGAAAGAACCAAGTCAGGACACTTAGGAACATTCAGACCTCTTCAAAAACTGACCAAACACAAGAAAAATATCTCAGAAACTGGATTTAAAAGTCTGGGAATCAATTTAAGTGAAGTGTAATCAGACATCCAAAGAATCACAGGTTTCAAATTTAACTGAGTAGCTAATTTAATTTCACAATTACTTTCTTAAAGAAATAAATATGTTCATCTGTTTCAACTTTCAAGCAGTCTAGTACATTTTGTGCCTTATGGAGTAGGAATGTTTAAACACCTGGTCACAGGATTCAGCTACGACACATTCTTTCTTAAACCTCTAACATCCTGTGTGCCTGCCAACAGGGTCTGCATTAGGCTGTGCATGATCACGCTCTAAAGCAGGATATGCTACTGCTTGCTGCCCATAGTTATGTTTTTTATAGCAGGAAGCAATAAAGCAACAGAACAGGGACCCAAAGGGGTTGTGGGATCTTAATTCTTAGAGATCATCAAAACTTGACTGGAGAAAGCCTTGAGTAATTAATTGGCTGACTTCAAAGTTACCCCTGCTTGGAACAGGGGTCTGGAGCAGAGACCTGCAGAGATCCCTTCCCACCTGAATCATTTTATAGTTTTATAAAACGGCCAACTCTCTTGATGCCACCCTACTGAGAGCTTCCCAGAACAGAGGGTAAGTGAAGGAACTTGGCCATTGCTTGCAATTGGAATAGACAATGAAGCTTATGAAAGGATATTAACCTGCTGTCCCAAGCAGTGACTCTGTGCTATAAACTTCCATCTCTGCAGAAGGAGAATTAAAGTCTCTCCAGAGCAAGATAGAACTTTGCTTTTGTAGCCCAATCAATCACCAAGCTTTGCAACAACTGAGGACAGCATCAGATTGCAATCTTTTGCTGCCGTGCACTCAGCTTGCTCTTCAAGAACAAATTAAGTTAAACGAGCTTCTACAGTAGAAGTTTGCACCCTGTTGACCTACCAGCCTTGACTTCACTCTCTTAGGAAGCTCCTCGTCAAGAGTATACACATCATCCCTTTTCACCATCAGCTGTGACCCATCTTCAAATTCCACCTAGAAGAAAAACAGAAGTTGTTCTTCCAGAAGTCTCAGAAGTTAGAACCCTCCCACAGCTACCCAAAACTTGCCTTTTCCTTCTCACAGAGGCCTCTCTCATGAAATAATCTTCTACCACTTGCATTTTATAAGATATGTATACATGTATGAACATTGCAACAGACTTTAACCAATCCTTCACCAATCCCATGACAGTAAAAGCAGGCCAGCAGGTTTGGGATATTCCTGTATCACCTGACAAGACAGTCTGGCTGGTGACTTTAATACGGCCTGAACACCCATCCCTTTGGAAGTGTAGTGAGAGTGCATCATGCCTTGTAAACAGAGAAAAGCAAAACTAAACTTATTTTAAGTAGTTTAATCTACAGCAGACTCCATTCCTGAGGAATTGCAGACCAGCAATTTTTCAGAAGCTGACATTTTCAAGTAGGTAGCCAGACACAAGTAGAGCTGTAAGCAACCACTTTGCTCTTAACTCCAGCAACTGTTACCAGCATCTGGCATTGCTGAGAACCCCAGGTAACTTCCCCTGAAGTGTTTAAGCATGACTCCCCTATAGCTCTGCTGGCTTTAAGAACAGCCCTGTTAATACGATCAGCTTGTTAGGAATGATAACTTTTCAGACAACAATTCTGTACCTGGTACATCTGGATGGCATGTGATGCGACAAACTTGGCTCCATAAACTTGTCCATCTGTCCATCTCACCTGCACAACTTCCCCTTCAGCAGGGGGACCTAACTGAAGACAGTCTCGACTCTACAGCATAAAGGAAGAAGGTGGGAGACAAGGAGAAGGGTAAGCAGCTTCCTTTTGTGAAGATCCAGCAAACCACCAGGAGTCCATCCCAGTCACGTCGCACACCACCCCAACAATTACTCCATTTTAGGGATGGAGAACCAGGCTGAGAGACATCCATCTATGTCATCTGTATTTAAATCCCAACAGTGGGCCCAACTTCAAAGTACTTCATGCAGGAACGGTATGCAAGAATCAGCAAGTTTTCTTTCAGACCTACCAGTGCTGAACAGCCAAAGGTTAGCTGTGCTCCCTGTTACACCTGTTCCTGTGTGCCCTCAGCTAAGTCAGTCTCACGTAACACCCTTAAGGCCATCTTGCAACACATCTCAGCCACAACATGACCTAGGGTTGGAACAATTACCAAATCCCTGGTGTGTCTGCTCTGCAGCAGCAAGAACTGACTCGCATCATGTGCCCTCTGCCGGAGCCAGACTCCCACTGCATAACATACCACAATGTCCTCTGGATACAGGTTATCACTGAAGGAACCATCATCGAAGTTGACCTCGTAGAAAGTCTCCTTTGCAAGGCTGACCACTTCACATTGATAGAAGCGACCATTCTTGTGCTTGCTGATGACTATCTGTCCAGGTGACAGATCCTGGAGTGCAGCTTTAGCTCGCTGAGAAGAGAAAAAAAAATTAATTAAAAAAATCACTTTTTACACAATGACTCAATAAAGAACGTGTTGAGGACATAGCTCCAGTGCTGGCAAGGAAGCAAAATATTTCACTCAGGTGAGTAACTCTACTCAAGCCATCATCAGCACGAGAAAAGTTCTGCCTCTGCCAATTCAAATGCTTAGAGCCTAATCTATTAGATGCTGCTGTCCTTAATTTACTTAGTAAATTAAGCTTTCATTCTTCCGGGCAATGCAAGGCCTCTACAGTAAATATTCTCTAACAGATTGTTGTGGGTTTGATGGCTAAAGGGTCTACACATGGGAACTTTATAAACTAATCGATCACTTAAACATGAAAAACATATGAACACTCATGCATCCTGCTGCAGTCCCAGCACTAACCCTGCACAGTAAGTATCACAGCATAAACTCCAATATTATTCCTCATTACAACAGCTCCAGGAGGGGTGTAATGCTCTCAGTCCCTCTGGGCTGCAAAGCAAAATACAATAAAGCACCTGACTAAGATCACTCAGAGCAACAGCAAGGTTGAGATCAAAATCCAAGATCAACACCGTTAGATTACACTGAACACTGTGAGAGAGCCAAGCCTTCAATGAAGTTTTAAAAGAATCACTTAATCTAAAACTTTTCAGTCTCTCCAAGATACTGCAGTTCAAATCCTAGGAATCACACACCTACTCACCTCTGCCTGAGATGGAATCTTATGCCTGAAGCAGGTAATGAAGACCACAAATGGCCAGTCATCAGGCTGCATCATGACTCCTGCTGCTTGGGCACAGCTGACATGAAAGGATGTGGGACACCGACCATGTGAGCACTGTACACAGCAACCTGCAATTCTCTTTCTTCGTTTCTTGCAGAAGATGCATTTCTGTGGGCAGGAAACTAGAGGTTACTGGTCGGTACTAGCTTTTACCCCACACAAAGGGCTAACTGGTGTAAGAGTCTAATACTGTGACATTTAATCTCTGAGAGCACTGCCATTCTCTGATCAAAAAGAAGCAGAAGACTACTGGTTCTAGCTTATAACAAGGCAATAATTCACGAATTTAAAGGAACCCCATAGACAAAAAATATACCAGCTCAATATGCACAAAGCATTCCACCCAAGGATGCCAGCAACTGGAGATATTGGATTAAATCAGCCTACAGAAGTTGAAAGGGTCTTTCAGCACTTGGCTATTAAGCTACACAAGACACGAATCAAGATTAGAATAATGGGTAGAAAACAGAAGTTAACAGGTAAAATTGGGTCTGTTGTAGGAAAAGAATGTTATCTCTAGTATACTAGAATATGCAAAGGACTTTAAATCATTTCCCCCTCAATACCAAGCTGTTAAGAGGAGTTAAGTACAGTTGCTTTCTTGCTGAAGGCATTCACGCATCATACAAATGCCTCACATATCTTGAAGCATCTCAGGGATCAACAGCAGTCAATACAGCAAGTTAAATACTAGGGATTAGAAAAATAACAAACAAAACAAGTACTGGCATTACACCACTGCATAAATGCCATTTGCCACAAACTGAAAACTGTGGCCCTCTTGCTGGCTCCTCATCCGAATAAACATATACCAGAACAAGGGAAGGTTCAAAAAATGGCAAAAGGGACAGTCGATATTTCCCATACAAAGAACAGAGCAGATTAAATTGTTCAGTCTGGAGAGGAGACAATTTGAGTTTGAAGGGATAAGCGAAGTGTCCCAGATTTTGAACAGACTGGAGAGACACTTTGAAACCCAAATAGTGAAGCACAGGTGATCCTTACCAGCCTGAAACGTTGCAGGGGGATTTTGCCAACATCTACAGGACTCCGCTCTGCAATGTTCACAAATTTTGCCTCCAGTACAGCTACAGCACACATCACATGAACCCACCTGTCAGGACAGAAGAGGGGGAAAAAGAAATTAATACCATTAGGCTAACAGGGGACACTTTGGAGTCTAAGTAAATACAGTTCTGTTGAAGTTTGCCACGATAAATGAGAACTGAGAACTAGCAGTATAATCATCTTTCCTACTGCTAGTAACAGGGTACAGGCAGGGCAAAACCAAGACTTCTTCATAATTCTTATCTATCTCTAACGGGCTTAACAGGAGGGCAATTTAGTGTGGCTTGTGCTGGTTGCATACCTGCATTATAAAAGCCTGCCTGATAGCTTTATTCCTTCACAAACCTGACCTATAGCAACTGCTCAGTCACTACTGAATTAGTTTTGAGACCATGACCAAGAGGCTGAGGCTCCTTATGACATCCACAAAATTGAATTTCAATATGTGGTGCCATTTAAAGCTATGGTTGCCCTTGTTCTTCACTGCGGCCATGCATTATATGGAGAAATCAAAATCCTCTGTGAGAAGGCACCAAGAGACGTCATCTCATCAGGAACCTTCATTTCATATGGTACATTATAACTCTGCACATTACACCTCTGCACTATAAAATACAAAGCAATTAACAGTTACTGTCAAGAGAATGAGAGTGAGGTATTACCTGAAGAGATGATGACTGCTGCATGTGAACACAGTCAACACACTTTACATTAGCTCCCCTTCCACCCCCCAGTAACCCAAAGTGTAAAAGGTGTTGCTGGTCACTCCTTTACACCAAATGCAGACACTGGCTTTAAAAGCTTACCCTCAACTACCTAGAAATTGAGCTTCTCCCTTAAGATCAAAAAATCTGGAACACTCACTTGTCATCATTGGCTCTCTGCAGTGCTCCTCCTCGTAATGAACACAAACAGCAATCCTGGCACAAGGAAGAAAGCATTAGCTGAAAGAGTGAAGTCCAGAGCAGTACACTTGCTTCAGAACTTCCTCCTCAAAATGCACGTCCAAGGAAGAAAAAGGTTTCACTGTCAGAAGAGAGCTAACTACCTGGTACAGATCAGCCGTTTAGCTCTCAAAAGCTACTGCCTTTACGGCAACAAATACAGACTCCAAGTCTGTGGAAGGCAAACTGACCTACCACTGAAGACTTATTCAATTTGTTATGGGTTCCTTTTACTACAGCAATACTCTATATCCTTTGAGGATGTGTAAAAGAATGTGGAACAAACATGAGCCAATAAAATTTAAAAGGTTGACCCATTCTGCTCATCTAGAATCTATATAGCTTTTTGAGGAAATCCCATTCTTCTTGTCTTCTTCACATGTGCACACCTCCCTAGTTACAAACTGAAGTTACTTTTAGAAATAGTAGCTACCATGAATTAAGACAGACAATGGAGCTATTTCCACATTCATGTAGAACACCTTCCCTATGACTCAAGTGATTTTTGGCAGCTTTGCAATAATTAAAAAGTACCCATATACAAGAGACCCGCTCCTAAATATTCTCTAAATTACCTTCTTTTTACAGGAGAGAATAAAAATAAAAACAACCACCACCACATTATGGAAATGAACTTTGTATCCAAGTTCCCAGATGTACCAGACTTCCACCTGTGAGAATCTTATGAGAAACTTTACCTCTTCTAAGGCATTTTCTGTACACCTTGAGCACATCCAGTCTTCAGTGGCCTTGTCAGGGGATACACCATAACAACCTAGAACAGACATATCCCACTTAAGAGCTTACCCAAACTCAAACCCATTCCCCCAGGGCCCGGAAGTAAAGCAGGAATTAAAATCAATGAACCTCAGGGTGATGCTATATATTTGAATTTATCCATGCAGCCAACTCTGTATTTCAATGGCCAGCATTCAAGTATATAGCACTCAATATGGGCCGAACTTCGTTCTATTTGTACATTAAACAGTCTGATAGAGGCTTGCTATGATGTACAGGCCTGCTACGGAGAACACCAGAGTTTAGGGTTAAATCTAGATGCACTCACTTGCATGAACACAGACGTGGCAGTTCTTGCAGGTGATGAGTACGCTGGTTCCATCTTCTTCTAAATAGGGGGTTGAAAGATTGAGGTCAGTGCTACTGCCAGTTGTGGTAAAGCACATTTCAGGAATCAGGGGTTTGGTTCGGATCTTCCCATCCACGGCAGCTGGAGTTACGCCAGAGTTTTGACTGCTTCCTCCACACTCTGCCTGTAAGGGATGGATAGGGAATTTAAGTTTTACAGGTAAAACTGTCTCATATCATCTTTACTCACCCATTATTCCATACATTCTTTCTTTAACTGGATTTAAGAGTTAGTAGCTTAGGTGAAATTATATTTAAGTTTATAAAATCCTCAGCTACTGCAGCTTCGGAATCAAATTATTTTCTACTCAAATGGCTGAATGTAAGGTTTGAACTGCATCCTTCTAACAAGCAACAAGACACACATCAAACAGCATCTCTTCTGACAGAAGAGATGGAATCATCAAACCCACCTCATGCCCTACAGGCAACAACTCTGCTGCATTTCCCCCCACCCCCTAATACAGAGGATCATAACCCGCTATCCAACACTGCACATTTATCCTACTTCAGTATGGAAGGACTGTGATCACACACAGTCCTACTACAATCCCCATTATTTTTTCCTAGTGTAGTTCTGCACAGGTCTAATGGGCTTTGAAACTAATTTGTTCCTGGGAAACAAGCAGATTAGAAGTGCGGTTTCCCACTTCAAGCTCAGCAGACTTTCAGGCTAATCTTTTGTAATTTATTAATCTTAACCAATGTCAAACCAAACAGCAATTACTTGTAAAGTTTACAGATATATGCTTCCATTCAAGTTACCCTTCTTAACACCTAAATAGAAATGAATCTCTCTCTTTAAAAAGCCTTTCAAACCATCTTTTGTACCTCACAGGCCATCACAAAAGTAGCTTGCCTAATCTTTTAAAAAAATTATTAGCAAAAATTGCAGAATGAAGCTGCACTGTCCCTCCTGCAGTGCATCAAAAGGTATGAAAAGAAGTGCAGGTAAGGATCACAGCTGGAAGGAAATTAACATGTTTTCAACAAGTCTTGTTTATTCACAGATTCTGTAAAACTTACTGATTTACACTGTATGTTGCATGTCAAGCAAAAGACTAAATGACTGAGGGAAATGTATACCAAAGTTGAAGAAAATACAACTTTTTTTTCCAAGCAGCTAGATACTTTTCTTCACAAATGAAAAGTGATTATTTGTCTGGCATTTGGTGCCAATTTTTTATTTGAATGGGTAACTGAAGTGAGTTCCCAGATTTGCTATAGACTTTCCGAAGTTGGAACAAGGACCCTAACCACAACTCAAATCCTGGAAGACTTTCTGCTTCACTGCCTGGTGCGGACAGACATTTGAAAACCTCCACCTAGAGTTTTCTGCTTCATAGCTTCTTTTTTGAGTTTTAAATGTAAACAGAACTTAAACCGTCCTCAAATCATTAACTTTATACACTGTCAGCAGTAGTGAAATCCCCACGTACTCTATGTAGAATTTCCAGTCCTAACAAGAACCTACTCTCAAAAAGAAATAGCAAGACTGAACAGAAACTGTGGAGTATGGCTTTTGTGGAAATTCAGAACAATATGCAATACAAACCCTTAACAAAAATGTGAGGTCTTTAACTCCAAAACTGTAGTTAACATGTTTCTAGAGCCACCATAATCATACAGTGATCTCAAATGAATCAAATACTCTTAGCGTATGGGAAGGGGCAAACTATCTCTAAGTTGCAGGTAGAACAAGCAATCAACTATTCAAGCTAGCTCAAAATTAGGTAGCTTAGGTACAGCAAAAAATTCAGAGTGGGACTCCTGTCTAAGCATTTAGTCAACATGACGAAGGGGTTCTGGAGCCCATCCCAAGCTGTGCATTGCTACAGCCACACTTCGTTAAAGCACATGTGCACATGCCATAGCTACTGTCCACATGGATACTCTCCAAGCAAAGGCAGCTTTCTACCTATGCTATCCACAAACACAACCCCAAATCCTTTTAAGTAAAAGGTTTTCCTCCTTGCCAGCTCCCCAAAGACCACATTCTATGAGTGGACTTGAAGAGTTTTTTAAAAAAAAAGTGTAGAAGAGATGGTGTCAGCCTAGAAAAGAGAAGTGAGATTTTTATGGTCAGCTCCAGCAACATTCAAGCTCCATTCTGTGGTTTGAGCAAAAGCCACAGAACAAAAAAGCTTCTGCTAAGCAGCTGAGCAAGGCCCTGGGAGCCCACAGGCAGTTCAGCACAGGTGTGCTGAGGGTCAACCAAGTTGTGCTCTCCTGGAACACTTCATCGGGAAGGCTGAAACACTGATACAGCTTTTGTTAACTGGCAATATGCAAAATGACATTTTAAAAACCATGCATCACACTGGCAACCTCTTCAGTTATCTCTACCCTAACATTAACAGGCATGGTGTACATACCTGATACGTCTGGAAGAGCATACAAACAGCACAGTAAGGAGACTGCTGAGCCATGGTCCGATTGTATTCTTTTTCAGCCTCAAAATTTGGTGGACGATTCTGCCACAGCTGGCTAAGTGGCTTGGCCCATGCTTCTGTCTCCTCAGCCTCTTCTTCAGGAGTTAGTTGCTCTGATGCTTCTGCGATAAGAGATCATTAACCCAGTGATTATGTGTCCTTTTATAGATACCCTTCTTGCAAATGAACCTAAATAAGGGAAGAAGTTATGAAAGGAGATGAAAGAAAGACTGCCAGAAATCAAACTGAAGGGTGATGGGAGCCAGTAACTTGGTCTCCTTTTGAAGAGCTTCTACTAATCAAGACACAAGATAGGCTTATTGGGTGTGAAAAGCACGCTCCAAATTACATCGAGACTAAGGCTGTCAGCCAAAGAATCTGGAAGCGTGTTTTTGGCTATTTTTTAAAATCATGAATATTTACATCAATTACTGGAATGTTTAAGGCAGATGCAATTGTGCGACAGTCTCTGGTACTGGTTTAATTTTCCTTTCAGAGTTGTGATTTTCCAAAGAATGGAACAGGGAAGAAAGACAACACCATTCGAGAAAAAAAGTTTAATGATGCAAGCACAAAAAAAAAATGAAATAAGCACCTTGTCTAGGATGCAGAGGTGTTACTTGCTGACTCCTGTTTATTGCCAGTTACTTCATGGAATACCCCACACTGTCCACAGAAGCTGAGACCCTCTCTACAGTCTCCCAGAGAAACAAGGCTTACTTACCATCATCACTGATGCAGTCTTTAACCAAGAGCGGGTGATGGCGTGGGAGCTTGCTCAATGGCTGGCGACGACCCTTGGACTTCTTACTCTCCTTCATTGATCTTATGTACTCCTTCGCTACCTGGGCAAGGAGAAGCAATTCAGCAGTCAACCAGCACATGTCCTTTTGATACAATTTTTACAGGAGCTTATTTTGAACTTAAAGAATCCACCATAAAATGCACACGTTTCCATTTTATTTTATTTTTTTTCTAACAAACTAACTTCACCTCTAAACTAGCCAAGTTTTTGAAAGAACTGCTTGCAGCATTTTTGTTAGGGAAAACCAGATAGAGCTGTACTAGCTCTGCTGAGCCTTTAGAAAAGAGATTTTTCACAGGTCCCAGTGTAGCTATTTGCAAGTCTGTTTATAAAAGAATCATGTAAGAGACAGAATGGTTCAACTTAGAAGAACCAAGAAAAGAAGTCTCATGCATTCTGGAGAAATTCTCAGTTTGGGTGTTAACTTAAATTCCAAATTTAAAACAAAAAAAACAATAATAATAAAAAAAAGTTTGAGATGCCGATGACCTCTGTAAATAACAGGCTTATTTCAAATGAAGGAAACTTTAACTCTCTCTGTTTATTACTTGAAATTGTGTATTTCCAGACAGACTGGAAGAAGGAGACTACACAATAGTTATTTCTTCTTCCCTCAACCTTATGTAAAAAAGTGACACAGGGACAAAATTACTACTAGCCTGACAAGCGAGGCAATAAAGGCAATGACTTTAACAGCCCAGGAAGTCTCTCAGTAGATAAGAACCTCCTCTCCTCCCTAACACCCGCTTTTTTTCCCCCCTTTAATCTGTTATTCCTTCAAGATCAGAAGCATATCTTAGATTAAATGCATCTTACATCTTTTAAAATCTCTTCTTTTCAAAAAAGAAGCCAGAAGAGAGCATGATAATAATTATCTCTGATCTTGTACAAAGACTTGGATATAAACCTTTTAAGGAATAGAAATGCTTTTATTCAAATGGAATTAACATTCCCAGTTACCATCTGGTGAAAAATTTGTTTTGAAATACACCACACTGGGGAAAACGACCTACACCCATACAAAATTTCACCTTTTCCCTGTGGGGAGTATGGAATGAAGACACCAGTATCAGCAATGGAACTTCTTTACTTTAAACATCCAAGAGAATTCTCAGTTTCAGCCTAATCATCAACAGATTTGCCCATTTGCTGTTCGGTTTCTGTAATTCCTGAATTTTGAAGACATAACCATTATTGGCCTCCCACTCTCTAAACACAGATTTAAAAAGGGAAACAAAATAATTTGAAAAGATACCACCAGGTAAAATTTTAACTATTACAGCCTTCCCTTCGTTTGTCTAACAAAAAATTCATTGGCAGCTCTTAAACACTCAGATTTACATTCTGCCAACCAATAATTTTTGTTCCTTCATTCTTTTTTTAAAAGGGACACACCGATGTGCATACGTGTATGATTCTATACTAAAAAAACCACCCTCAAACATATCAATGTTCTCATAACAAAGGTTGGATTGAACCAGATTCATTTTAGGTACAAATAGGTGTCTATTACTATAAAAGGACCTGAGTCAGCCTGTCACACTACCACATCAGAACCACCAAGCTACCCTTTCCGTTAAAGCACTTAAATAATTCCGAGAAGTTCTTAAAACAAGGGATCTCCTTGTTTTCTATAAGAGGTAAGAGTAAAAAACTTTCATGTTAGCTCTTGTTTGGTTAGAAAAACCCATAGGTACTAAAAGACCACATTAACAGCTAAGCAACCTGCTGTGCAAACACCAGTGGAAGCAAAACTTAATCTGCACAGATAGGAAGCTGTGTCACAGCAAATCCGTGACCAGGTAATACAGCCCTTAGGCTTTCAGTTCTCTTGCCATTCATACCTCTGCCAGTTCCTGTTCATTCATGCTGGCGGTGGCACTGGCTTTCTTTCCTGAAGTCTGTTCGTTGTCAGAGCCGCTGGCATCCCCTTTAGCGTAGCTGTGGACTGTGAGCACCCCAGCTGGCCCAGGAGGAGTTCGTTTTGCCAACAGCTCGGTGGCTTCAGAGTCAGAAGCAGCAGACTGGGCAGGCGAGCCGGGCTGAGTCCTGGAAGCTGCACCCTGCTTCGAAATCTTCGAAACTGAAGTGGAGTTTGAAACATGTGAAATGGACAGATCCAACGCAGCTGCTTCTTGCTCTTCCTCTTCTTCCTCCTCAAGCTTCACCGTTTTCAGTTCTTCAAATTTGGCTGAGTCTACACGATCTAGAAGAAAGGATATACTAATGTTTTGTGAAGTCTGGGCAGCAGAGAGAACATTTGTGCAATCATTTGCACAAAGCCAAACAGGAAAGCAAACTACTCCACAAAAAACAACATTAAGTCATGTAAATAGTAGATCATTAATTCAAACACCTATAAAATCATGGGTGGCTTAGAGAGAGAGAATAAAAGCATCTACTCATTGCCTCTTCCAGTACAAGAACTAGGGTATGTCAAACAAAACCAGCAGATATAGAGTTCAAAATAATGAGAGATGATCCTTTATACAGTGTAGCTGAACAGCCCAACTCCAGGCCACATGACACTGTGGGTAAGAGGTTCTAAGTGTTCATGGGAGACTTAGGAGAAATAAAAACCCACAAACCAATAGAATATTACTAAACACAAGCTGCAAAGAGCTGGGAAACAAAATACTAGAGGGGGGGCATCACATATGTTTGCCCTGTTCCTATATTGTTCCATAGGCCTCTTGCTCCTCCCTTAAGAGGAAGGATAACCTACTCATTACATGCCACACTAGTTTTCCTCCAGCCTACTTGTTGCAAAATTAAAAATAAAACATCTATACAGCATACCAGACCCACGCGACCAGGAAGCATGCATGTGTTTTACTAAGCAATTTCTATAAACAGGTTGCATTACTCAACAGGGATACGGAGGACCTTAGACTACTGAGGCATCCGTTTCTGTATGCAGGCAGGCAAAATAAAAAGAGTAGAAGCCAAAAGCTAGAAACACCCAGTTCTTAAGCAAGTCTCATGCAATACTTCTTGTCTCCTTTAATCCCCATGACCTACCTGGTCAGTCAGGCATTGAAGCACCTACAGGACGACTGCCTACAGCTTTCTTCTCTCCCAACATTTTTTTTTAATAGAATTCTCACCGGAGAGTTATGCATAAGCCACAAGAGATAACAGTTCAAGCAGTGGTTCCATCATTTACTCAAGCCAGTGGCAGAAATGGCAGACAAATTTAACTAAAGAGTACAACCTAAATTGTTTTGGATGCACTCTTTGGTCTTGAAAAAAATCAAATGGTAATATCTCAAGTCTTATGACAGTAAATTTCTGAAGTGTTTGCCATGGCTCTGAAAAACTAGTGTCTGCTTTTTTGGACAACATCCTACCAGCCAGTATCATATGAAAGAGTGCCCCAGATTCAGCTCTAGCAGCTTCTCTCCCTGAGGAGTAATACCCTGTCCCCTCCTAGCAGGATAAAGCTTGACACACAGTTACCTGGAGGCTTGAGCTTCTGTTCACCTTGCTGCACAAGTTCACTCGTAGGTCTCTCATGAGACTCTGCCATGTCTGCTTCATACTGCATGGAGCTCAGCTCCTCCTTGGGGAAGGCCTCGCTCTCGCTCACCTCCTGCGGCACTTCCAGGCAGACCCTGTGCCTTTTTGTTCCGATGCGGTGCCTGGGGACGCTGCACAAGACAAATCCATATGTCAGGTTACCAAACATGTCGAGCGTGTTTAATTTCTGTCTGAACGCACAAAATACAGCCTGGTTTGGATCAATGTCTTATGAGACAGCATCTAGCAAGCCAAATAATTTCCAAATTATTCTGAAGTGTTTTCTTTGCCTTTACAGAAGCACTGTCAGAATCCTTAGGGATGACTCCTCAGCACCTGTTAATCATGTATTAGGCAGCTATGTTCTAGCCAGGCATTCTTTATCCTAAACAGAAATCCCAAACCAACCCCAAAACAAACCAAAACAACAACAACAAAAAAAAAAACCAACCACCAACGACAGCTTTAGGAATAGGAGCTGACACTGGCTGAAAAATACTTAACTGCAAAATGTAAGATGATTAGCCTGTCCACCTTCAGCAACCAGGAACTGCACACTGATGTTACAGTACCGATAGTACCAGAATTTGATAGCAAGTCCTGTCCCATGATCCCAAGACACCCTTTTTTAATTCTGGCTTCCCAGTATATGGTGCACACTTTCAATCCAGGCTTTGGATGTCTGTCCAAAGATGAAGAATTACCTTCCAGGCTGGTGCATTTCCTGGCTACCACAGACCATGATCAACGTGGACTCAAAAAAGTAAAAAAAGAGTAAACCCTACTCCCCAAAAAATTATTGCTAACTCTGACTACTGTTGTTCTATCAGAATGGCAAACATTCAATGGGTCCAATTTATAATAATCCAACAGAAAAGCAGAGGACTGTATAAAGCACTACCTTTTTGTCTCATCCCCGTCCACCTCCTCTTTACATGTCTCTCCCGTTTCCATTTCCTCAGCACATTGTTTCCCATTCTTGACTTTTTGCATGAGATCCCCTTTAAGAAACTCTGCTGCCTCTGGGGTTGGTAGAGTATGGTCAATGACAGTCACGTCCTTCCCAGCTTTCCAAAGCTTGTAACGATCTGGCTGGTACTTCCTCACAAACACATCCATGGAGATCTTCACCATGTCCTTCCGACACGAGCACTGAAGTCACAAAAAATATTCAAGTAAGGCCACATACTCAACAATTCTACTTTGCATTTCTGTACCACTTTGCTTTCAGAAGCTGAATTGGAGGAAAAAACCCCACATTTACACACAGTTAAGCCTCAGAATTCTCAATTCTTTCCCGAGAAATATAAAGAACATATAGTAAGTTACTAAAAACTGGGCAGAAAAGCCAGCAAAAACACAAAACAGAAAACCAGATGTTATCATGATAACTAAGAAAGCTCACCAGCCTACTTACAGAGTTGCTAGTAGAAGCTGACTGTTCTAAAATGAGCTCATACAAAAACAGCTAGCAAAACCAGGGACCATAATGGGAAACTCTGAGCCTACCCAGAGCAGTAGATGTTCCCCTCACCTGGGCATGGTTACAACTACTGCTTCAAATCATTCACTTCCAACGTAACTTCTGAAAACATAACCCGTGTTTGTAAGGCACCTCTACAGGGACATAACACAACCCAGTCTAAAGGTTCAGCCAAGATACCTTGGTAAGTGACTTAAGTTACCAAACTCATACTTCCAGGCTAAACGGTCAATGAATAATGTTTAAAATATCAAACTCAATACTGATGAGTCAAAATACCGATGAGACCAAGCACACCCTTTCATCTTTGGGAAGACAACCAGGTCGCTACTTTTCTTTGAAGCCTCACTTGATCTATACAAAGCTAAAAACCACGTTATATGCTACCCATAGCTGAAAGGAGGACAGGAAACAGGAGGCTGACTAAACATTGTTACCGTATCAGAAAGCAAACATCACATCTTAAACGGACTAAACACTGAATTCACTCCCTTCAGACAAACATTCAGGGCTTAATGAGGAGCAGAACATTAGGCACTCATTCAGGTTATTTGTACGCAACAGGATGGCAACAGACCACTTACCAGTACAGACTGCTTCCCATACTCGATCCACCGAAGAGTAGCAAAGTTGGTAGATTCAGCACAGTTAAAGCCATGATTAAAGCCAGCATGATAGCTATAAGGAAAGGTTATCATGAACTCTCCAGCCTCCTGTGTCACCTAGAAGACAATGGAGACACCGCACTGTTATTCACAACTTAAGAGTCTACTCAGTGGGTCTGAATAAAAGGAGCTCCCACATCCCTCATGCAGCGCATCTGAAACCCCCACCCACAGATGGTGGTTGGAGTTACTTGCTGCAATGGATAGGCTTGATACCTATCTTTGCTATCCTCCTACTTATGCTAAGTGTCTGTTTACTGGAAAGCAACACTCAACAGTTTTTACTAAAACACAACTGGTCAAAATGCACAGAAGTGGTTATACAATGAAATACTCAGTAACAAGCTATCTGAAGGTCATAAAGATACTTATCTGTAACAGCTACAGGTTTGGCTGAACAGTATCTAAGGCCAAGTAAAATTTCTATCCACCCACAACTTGGAAATTTACTACTGTTTTCTTTTGCTGTTCATTATCACCTACAACTCTCAGTCACCCTTCCCCGGCTGCTCTTCAACACTTCCCCACTGTCTAACAAAGGTTCATGACAACAAAACCCTCCAGCTGCCCAAGCAAATGTGACTGTACATCTAAATATGGACTCAAAGCCTAGATCTTCAATGCGTGTGTGTATGGAGGGCAAGTGGCAGGCTATCACCTGAGAAAGTAAGAAGTCTATAAAGTTATTAATGTAATGAAAAAAAAAAAATAGGAAAAACCCCATATTTTCTATGAAGGAAGCAGATCACAACAAACAAAATTAGTAGGGGACAAGTCTAAAACAAAAAAAAAGAACAATCTCTCTTCACTGAATATGTAGCCAAGGAGTGAAGTTATTCTAACACAGGATGTTGTTATAGTTTGAAGTTTAAAAAAAAAAAAAAAATCTCAGAAGAGAGAGCTTTTTCTTGACAGATTTTCCTGTCTCAAACTCTTTCAGACTCCAACTGCCAGATAAATGGAGGTACAGCAGGAAAGGGCTGCCTTATGTCCTCCCTGTTCCTGTTTTCCTCTCTCAGCATCTGCCATTGGCTGCTGTGATACTGAGCTACTATAACCGTGATTACTTTTCTACACCTTATCAAATGGGATGCCATATTTCTTCAGAATTGATGGAGAGATGAGGGTCATCTTGTGACGGAGAAACGCTTCACAGCTTTGGGCACTTCCTGGAAAGAAACCTGTTTAAAATAAAAGCAAGGAGAGATGTTATTGTTCTGCTGTGAACTAAATGAATTTTTCAGTAAGTTTTAGGAGAAGTTACTATGCAGTATTTTTTCCTAGCCCTACAAGTATTGACCTCTTTATTTGAAGTGTGCTAGCTTGCGTACTGAAAAGAAAGGACAACTCCTGGAGATTTATCTTTAACAGATGTCAGTTTGAAAGAGCATGAGAAAGACCACACAGAAGGATCTTCCCTTGGCTATAACTTTCCAGTTCTAACAATCAATAGTCAAGGATTATTTCATTAAAGGCTGGGCAGACAACAAGTGCATTATTTGTAATGTGACATTTCTCTTGTGTGTATATTTTAAACACTCAGAAGTAATATAAACTATATTCTAAAAGGCAAATTATCAGTTCAGTCATGCCAGCCTGTGCTCTTATAGATGTTACAGGCATATCATACTCTAAAAGAGCTGAAACCTGCTGAGGCCATCCATCCCACCTTCTGCAAAACGCGGGACATGAATTGCTCGATTACCTTTTGCGAGTCTCTCCAGTCGCTTCCCATGCTCTGGAGGGATCGAGTACCTGCAGTCATTAAGAACAAGTCTGTTAAGTTCAAGTGACATGACAAAATCCCAAAGTTTGACATAATCAAACAAATCATAAATGGGTATCACGGGATGAATTACTTAAAAAATTAAATAAATCGTCCATCTTTACACTGTCTCTTTCAAAGGACTCTTTATCAAGGACTTTTACATTTCTATCCCAAGAAAAATCGAGAGCCAAAAGCTGCACAACCTGCAGCCTGCTCTTTTGGGTTACATCTCTCCCTCCTTACACATCTTTTATGGACACTGCAAAACTCCCAGTTGGCTTGACTACAATAATAAACCCACCTACTTTGCTTTCTTTCGCTCTGGAATAGAGTGCTATATTCTTGATGAAGTTCCTTGTTAAATAAATCAGACTAAGGTACCAGCAAAATTAACTTCTTCCATATACTACTGTAAAAGAAAAAATGGCCAAAAGGTTTATCAGACTGAACTATTCTGTTTCATGTTCCCACGATATTGTCACTGCATGGGGTTGTTCACTGGTCACATGGCGCTAGCTATTATTTTTGACTTCAAAGTTGTACTAGAAGGCAGCCAAAAATACTAGCTTCCAACAAAACTGCCATGGAAACAATTGTTGAAGTTGCTTGAGAAATTTATTTGTGAACAGAAGGGAATGATTCACTCTTAAAATGCAACCCATGCTTCAGAAAAATTTGGGAGCCTCCCCTAAAAACAATCATGAAAGCTCAGACACTGGATGAACCACTCAGCAAGATCCACTAGCCTGCTTTTAGATCTATGATAAATAGCTACATTTTGAAGTCTGTTAAAAATTGCCTGTTCTCCTAGGGCCTATGTGACAACAGGCACATTACCTCTGTATGGTCATTTTAGAGCTTCAGGAATCATAAGCAAGTTTTCCAAGTTGTGGCCCTATTGCAGCAGAGAACATCCACCCTATATTATAACTCTGAAGAACTCTTTACATCAGGACAGCAAATAGATTTTCTAGAAGGTAATCAAACAAATGCTACTGAGGACACATGATGCTTTGTAGTTCCTTACAGGTTTCTTGTCATCAGATTGTTCCTGTCATCAGATACAACTGCAGTGCAAGATTGGAGGAATGGCAATTCCTTTAGTCAATTCTTCTAACGTCACAACTTTGACTCCAATATTTTATGGTGGTGTTTTTCTACATCTAAAAACTTCTCTAAGAGAAATCTTACCATGACTTGGGTTCCCCAAAATGCAAGTAATTAATACTGTAGAGATCCATGTCCTCGGTATGCCAAGCAAAGGAAGTTTTCCACATGCCAAAATATAGGTAAGGAGTATTCACTCCTTCAATGGTTATGCCGCTTTCATTCTCCACAATATCCAGGATTGTGTTCAATCTGCCAATGTTCCACGCATCCACATGCTGCAAAACACAAGCCTCACGTTAAAAAGGCTTTACAAAGAACAGAAGCACAAAACAAGACAACAGTTGCAAAAGCTATCAGGCCCTTGTGGAACGGCACATCAAGACAAACCATCTACTGGTACAGCTCAAAGCATAAGCTAGTTCACCTAAACCAAAAGTTTCCCATGATGTTAGCTATATACTGATTGTTTACTACCTACCTTTATGGAGGGGGAAAAAAAAAAGTTATCATCCAACATAATGATTAGGAAGGAGAGATAATCATGAAGCTACAGACTTTACAGAGCAGAGAACTAAAACCTGAGCAAACCTGAGCTGATATCTGAACCCTCTAGAACAGAAACACTTTTCATTCTAAACATAGTTTTTAAAAGAGTAAATCATCACAATTTAGGAGACTAGCAAGTAGACTGCATACCCTTTCCTAATGCTTAGCATCCTAACACAAAATGGCTACAGAGCTGTCCCAGGAAAACATGTGCACTAGTGGATACCAAAGCTGTGCGTATTCAGTGATCAACACTTCCAACTCCCACACGCCTTTCAGGACAAAGCAGTATAAAAGCAACACTTATGCAACAGCAATTTTTGCTTTTTTGAACTAAACTGTATTACGCTGACGCTCTAACGGAGGCCCCTTAGAACATTATCTCTATTACTCTCCTTTAACTACCTGGGTTAAATGGAGAGTATGGTATGAACATATGGTTTATTGTTTTCCTGCCCACTCTAGAAGCTGGAGCTAAGGCTATCATTAACTCTTTCCGAAAGTTAAGAGTCAAATGCTACATTAGTATTTATGGCATGCAATATACGAGGATAACCATCACTTGAAAACCAAAACAGTTTTCTCACCTTGTCATAAAGCGTGCCATTAACATCGGCACCGTAGATAGGGGCGTTGAACGTAAGGTTCTTCCAGTACTTTCGCTCGAGGTCTTCAAAGTCTGTGTAGCGGGGTGTGCAGTATCTGAAAAAACCAACAAAGATACTAAAGACTCTGCAGTTTGACAAGTCTAAACCAACCTTTTCCACCACTTAAAGAATCAAAGTTACAATAAAAATACTTAATGCCTGTCATCAGCCAGACCCCTACCTCCCAGAACAGCAGCAAGAGCAGCCACAGCCCCGTTCCTGTGAGATTTGGGAACAAAGGATCAGGAAGAAAATTACTTTCCTCCACTTCTCAGTTTACTTTCATTTTTGCTTTCTTTGTGCACCTCTCTCTAGTCACAACAATTTCATTTTCTACTTGTTGCTACTTAGCAAGGAAGGATGTAGTCAAAACCAGAAAGGATATAAAAAACAACTTGGAAAAAAAAAAACAACCCAAAATTTTCTGCCACTGCAGAAGTAACAAACATTTCCAGACTCCCCTGGTAGTAAAGTGGCCAAGCACGGTCGTTTACCAACAAAATATCTGCTCTTGATATCCATTCCCTGCTAACTATATACTGGCCTCTTTGTGCAGCACCGGGGGATCAAATTTAGGCTCTAACACCTACTTAATGTGTGCGTGTATATGGACATATGTTTTAGACAATTACATATATAGCGTAAGGGAGTCATTTTCATTAAGTTATTGTATTAGAGAAACAGAATCTTAAGATATCTGATGCATACTGCTCGAGCAAGACAACATAAGCTTCAGCAGACTGACTGCAGCTGGGAATTCCAACGTCGTTTCAAAATAGTTATTTCAAAGGCTCTTTTGGTTAAACTCCTTTTAAAGCCATCTCTTCTCCATCTCCTTTCTCACGTCAAGAAGGTTCCCTTCTCTACCGCTCAGTAAAAATTTCCGAAGGTCTAGGCAAAAGTTGGGATGGTGTGGCTACTGAGGAGAAGGCAGGCAGGAGCCGGCAGCGGAAACACTAAGTTCCTCCCGCACTAGGCGTCCTCTGCCAGGTGACACAGAGCGACAACGGTCCCCCTCGGCACAGCCAGTTTGACAGGCACACCCCGCCTGCCCAGGGCCCTACATCCAGGCCTCACAGAGGCACCCGTCGGTAGCCAGGACCCGGCCCCGGGGGAATTGGGGCTACGGGAGGGAACTCCGGCAGGAACCACCGGCGGGGCGAGGCGGACGCAAGACCTACTTGTCGCTGTTGGCGATCCTCCTGAACTCCCGGACCGTCATGGCCTTCTTCTGGATGTTGTACTGCGTGAAGAGGCCGGACTGCCCCGTCACCACCTGCTGGATGGGCGCTGGGATGACGAGCTCGTCGATGTCGTCGTAACACCGACGCGGCTTCCACTCCTTCGGGGGAACGATCTGCGGGGGAGCACAAGGCGACCGGTCACCGCCCGGCCCAGCGGCCCGGGAGGGGGAAAAGAGGGGAGAAGCGGAAAACTCGGGGGGAAGTCGGGATGAAACCCCTTCCCCGCCCCACCGGGGCACACAAAGGGCGGCGGGGGCCGGGGCCGGGCGGTGGAAG
>NW_015090812.1:10250929-10253260 GCF_001431845.1 Calidris pugnax
CCGGGCCGGGCCGGTCCGGGCCGGGGGCAGCCGGGGCCCCCACGGCTGTCACGGCGGGCGGGCCTACCCACCCATGCCCCGCCCCCGCCCCGCCCCCGCGTCCCCGGGGACGCCCGCAGCGGATGGGGACGGAGCCCGGGTCCGAGGGCAGCGCTGCCGCTCGGCCTCACGGCGGCCCAGGGCAGGGCCGGGAGCCTGGCGGAGCCTGGGCCTGCCCTCAGGGGAGATACCGGGATGGACCAGCCGAGCGGGGACGGGAGCCTCGGCCGGCCGCCCAACAGATGGTTACCATCAGATACGGCAGTCCCAGGGCCAGCCCCGAGCGGCCGGCAGAGGCGGCTGGGCCCGGGTCTGGCGGCACGGGGAGCCCCAGGGGCCTTCACAGCGCCCACGGGGCACCTGGAGCCGGGGCGGCCTGGAGTTGGAAGCGCTGCGTGTTAATCCTGTGTAAATGGGTGCTCCGGTGAGCTAATGAGCTTCAGGCGCTGGCTGGTGACACACAACAAGCGTGTGCCAATTGAACGTATTAACCGAGCTAATTATACTCCCTACCATTTCTGTCTGTAAGCAAAGCCAAAGTAGAATTTGATACTATGCAAACTTTTGGCAGCAGGCACAACCTGGGGCTGGGCCAGCGCCAGGCCCAGCCCACGCAAGGGAGGCTTGGCCAGCACAGACTGGTCAGCTGGGAAGGTGGAAGAGTGTCCCTGTGGCCGGCGTGTGTTGTCCATAATCCACCGCCGCTGTGCTGAGGATCGGGAGCTGGCAGCGGAGCTTGAGCAGCAAAAGCTTTCCAGTGTGGACAAGGCTGGCCAGCTTGCCAGAGCCTGTCCAGGGGTACTGACCTCCCCTTGGCTGGGACTGGCTGTGATTTTCACGGATTGCCTTGTGCTAAATGTTTTTTAAATGTGTAAGTGCCTGTAGGCAACCTTGACTGCAAGCACAACCCACCCGAAAGAGCTCGTAACCATCCTCAGGGACCACACTTGGTCCCTCGTGCCTAAATATAACCTTAATTTCACTGTGTGTTTCTCCTGACACACGTTTCTTTCGGTGTCACGCTACAAGCGTGCGTCAGCCCCCAAAATCTTACCGAAACACCATTCCAACACAGATTTTCTGTGGGCTGCTGCCTCCCTGACCCACTCAGACTCTGAATTGCCAGGCATACAGACCGGAACCCCACAGTGGATTAAAATGACAGCACCAACAACACTCAGCCTCCTACAGACAGTGGTACCAACACAGGCAACCGGCGGGTACCGGTTTGAGACAAACTCTGCGTTTCTGGTGGCCTGGAGCTGCACTCGCCATCCATTATTCAAGAAAGCCCAGCTTTCTGATATCAGGAGGCACGAGCCAGGGTTTTTATGATGGCAAGTGGTAAAATGTTGCTGTGAGCAGAAATGTGTAGGCAGGAAAGCCTGATGATATATAATTGTTACTGTGGACTGAGGTTGCTTATTAAAACTGGCAAAAGGGCAACAATGAGCTTGTAATTGGAAGAATTGGAAATTTCCCTGCTCTCAGAAACGAACCAGGTTGGAACAGGCAAAAAAAGGGAGCGGGGGGAGGCAGAAAAAGTCACTGTTAGCTGAGAAACTTGACAAATGAAAATGGCAACATTGCTGAGAACAAGAAATGCCAGGGCTGTGGGGGAAGGAGTTGCCAAGCTACTGCGCAGAGTCAGCTCAGATTTGTTCAGTGATGCAACTGTTTCTTTTCCTTATTTAACAACTATTTTACCCTTGAAAAACAAAATTTAAAGTAATGGAATCCCAAAGGGCAAGTGCTTGAGCAGGATGTTATTTGGACTAGATGATCTTTAAAGGTCCCTTTCATCTCAAACCTTTCTACCATCCTATGATTTAGCATCTCTAGGAGGTAAGCCAAGCCTAGGCAGGGCCTACACAGCTCTCTTGCTACAGATATCAACAGAATGAATTTAAATAAAAAGAAGAAAACAGAGCAGAAGAGCACCTCAGTGCCCAGGAATTCACCCTTGACTAGCTGCCATTTAGCTGCTGTCCCACCTGCCAAACCATGCCCTTTACAAAGCTGCTTATGTGAGGCTTCGTTAGCACTACCTGGTACAATTAAGGAAAAAAAAAAAAAAAAAAACAAGAAGAATCACCCCCGCGTGTCCTACAGGCACAAAAATCAAAACCGAAGAAAAAATGATCTCAGAATTATTTCAAAACCAACATGGCAAATAAAGTTCCTCTGAAAGGCAATAACATCGCAAGACCTGGCAATACCTGCAGATAAAACACCACGACATACTTGAAAAACAAATAGACTAGAAAATCTGAAGTACATGTTTTATCACTA
>NW_015090812.1:10253323-10626045 GCF_001431845.1 Calidris pugnax
AAAAAAAAAAAAAAAAGCCAGTAGTATCTACCCAGCTGCATTGCTCAGTGCGAGTAGGGTTGGTGAGAGCATTTGAAGCCACACAGAATCACAGAATCACATGGGTTTGGAAGGGACCTCTGGAGATCATCTAGTCCAACCCCCCTGCCAGAGCAGGTCCACCCAGAGCAGGTTGCACAGGAACAGTAAAGAAGTTCCTCCTCATGTTTAGGTGGAACTTCTTATATTCAAGGTTGTGCCCATTTCCTCTTGTCCTATACTTGGGCACCACTGAAAAGAGACTGGCCCCATCCTCTCGACACCCTCCCTTTAAGTATTTATCGGCATTGATCAGATCCCCCCTCAGCCTTCTCTTCTCCAGACTAAAAAGACCCAAGACCCTCAGCCTCTCTTCGTAAGGGAGATGCTCCAACCCTTAATCATCTTTGTAGCCCTGGACGAGACACACGGACTGGAGGTTGGCGCTGTGCAGAGGGCAGTGCCTGGTGGGTGCTCGGTGAGTGGCACATCCGTGTGGTCAGTGCAGTGCGTCCTCACCAGCTGCAGTTCAGTGGCACGGCCGATGCGTTCTCGCTGCCCGCTTCCCAACTGGGCAGCAGTGCCCAGCGCCGCCTCCTTCCTCCCCAGACGCCCCCGCGTAGAGCAGGTGTGTGCTTGGCCACGGAGCTTTGCCGTCCTGTGCCTGGCAGCCACGCAAAGCGAAGCGTCCCGATGCCAGCGGTGCTGGCACCTGCCTGCCCGCCAGCACACGCCTGCCCACGTGCGCTGCCTCCCCAGGGCAGGAGCTCGCTTCGCCCTCGCGTCTGCATCCTGCCCAACAGCAGAGCCAGGGACAGGCTCCGCCAGCCCCAGGTCACCCCGGGGAGGAACTGGGGTAGGAACCAGCCAGACGAGGGGGAAACATCATTTTGCATCTGGCACCTGCTCGGGCGCCGGTCTGGCCTGGCAGGAAACGCCGTGTGTGGCCGAGCTCCAGCAAAGTCAGGGAGGAGTCTGTAAGAAGGTGCCCACAGTCACGTTGGGCACAAGCTCACGGCTCTGCCACATGCTCCCGCCCACGGTGCACACGCTGGCCAGGGCAGATTGGGCTCCATCAGGGCGGGTGGACAGGCCATGGGGCCGTGGCCCATGAGGTTCTGCCCCTTTGCACTGGCCTTTCCCTTGCTCCCTTGGGCAGTTTGCAGGTGCTGCTCTCTGGAGGAGCTGGCGCTGACCCGGGGGTCTGCAGCTCACGTGTTGGCAGGGCTGGGGCTGGCCCACGCAGAGCGGGCAGAGCTGCACACCCTAGCGGGGGTTTCACACCCCGACGTACCCGGGTGCTGCTCTGCAGTCAGGGGCCAGGAGAGGGTTCTACTGCTGAGCAGTAACCTCCCGTACACAGCCCTGCTCAGGGCTGCAGAACAGCGGCAGAGCTCAGGACTGAGACTGGCACAAAACCCACCGACACCCACCCCTCTCTTTTCTGCAACCCACAGGCCGACTCCAGCCTGGTGCTGCAGCCAGCTCGCTGGCAGGGAAGGGGATGCACGTAAACGTGCTTCCAGCAAAGCTCAGCATCACCCCATGGCCGCATCCTGCTACATCCTGGGGTTCTCCGAGGATTAGTAGCTGGCAGTAGGGTGGGTGGGGAGGGCAGGTCTCAGGCCCCAGCCACCACCGGGACAGCTTGTGCAGAGCATGGCCTGGGCAGAAGTGGCTACTGCCTTCCTCCTGCTGGGAATGATCCATCCTTTGGGAAGTGGAGGGAATGCAGAGAGGGCCATGGCTGCAAAGACAGGCTTGGCAGGAGCCATTCCTGGAGGTGCCAAGGGCCAAGGACTCACTGCAGGTAGGCAGGAGGTTGAGCATGCACATGCATAAAGAGGGTTGTTTCAGAGGGTCTCCAAGCTCCCTCCCGGCACAGGGTCCCTGTGGGAAGTGTAGGGCATTGTGGCTGGGATGTGGCCATGGGAAAGGACTTCTCTGGCAAGAGGCTGGGGAGCACACTCATCTCCGAGGGACTCTGTGGCCTCTGCTTATTGCTGAAGAAACAGACAGCAAAACCAGCTTGTATGAAACCCGATTATTCAAATTTATTAACATCAAGAATTATGCAATGATGCTGTAGATTTTTTTTTTATTAACAAATAGAAAACAGACTGTATACAACAGTGACCCCTACAGCACTATGCATCCACAAGGTAAAAATGAATGTGTCCTCCAACATTACCAACCCTGGATTGCTGATTTCAACGTAGCTTGGATTCTTAACATTCGGAATACATGTGATAATACAATTAGATACCCTTCCACCACCTTTATTCATAACTCAATGCACTCAAAAGAGGGCTGCTCACTCCCTGTCTTTAGTGCAAGCGTGATATAATAAGGAGTATTAATATATAGTACCATTAAATTAAGTCCAGTAGTCTTGCCACATTGGTTCATTAGAACGTCCTGAAGTAGCGGAAAGTACAATATTCTAGTGACTTTTAACATTTGCAGGATAGCAGAAATTATAGATACACCCAACCTCTGAAGCCATGTGTACTCCCCTCCCCTTCCCTGCAGTACCCTGCTTTCCAAAGGGAGCCTGCCCGGCTCCGCTCGGGGGACGGCTGGGCTTGTGCTCCTTGCCTTGGTAAACGCTCTGATCACTGGTGAGAGGTGACAGAATGGTGCTTGCACGCACAGAACCGCGGGATGAACAAAAAGGGCCGTGTCTCGCTCTTTCCATCCCCTCCCCGGGGAAGTGTGGGACCCGCTCGCTTCTCCCGCCCCCCTTCCCAGCGAGACACACAAAAAGAGGCTCCAAAGCCCGGAGCCCGGGATTTCGGGTCTCTCACAAACAAGGCGACGACAACTCAACGTCATGTCGGGATCTGCCAATACACACGGTCACTGCATTGGTTGAACACGCATCGCAATAGGACTGAACGGTTTCCAGCTGACAAAGGGGACCGCTTCCCCGGCGACCCCACATGCCCTCCCAAACTCAAACCTACTCAGGAAATAATGGGGGGGAGGGAAAGGCTAAAAAAATAATTGGTAGTTTAGGTCCAGTTCCATGAAATTTCATATTCTACAGAGGATTAAAAAGCAGCCTACGGGGAATGGAGCCGGGCAGGAACCACAAGCCAGCTGCTGCGAATTACCAAGGAAGCTGCACTAAAATGGGCAGAACCAGCAGTGACTGGGCTGAAATAAACACAGGGCAGTAAAAAATGTAAAAGCAAAAGGAAATTTAAAATAAAAACCCAACTCCCAAAGGTTTGGCGGATCCAGTTCTGCCTGGGCAAAACATTAAGACTTGCAAAAAATAAAAAATAAAAGAGAGAGGAGATTATAAAAACCACTAGTAACTATTTTACATGTTTAAAAAAAAGATCCCATTCCACCCACCTAAAGCCTCGCTGTGAAATGCAGTCGCGTGAGAGAGGGCGAGAGATGCACATGAGCAGAAATTCAGCCAGAGACTGGAAATGCTTTTGGAGTCGGATTCCCTCGTTTGGCGCTGGGGCGAAGATCCTAAATGCCGTGGTCAGAACTGGTTGGCGTGGAGGTCTGCTGCCTGGGCAGCACCTCCATCTGTACAGAAGGACTGAGGAATGGGCGGCTCTGGCTCAGAGGGACCCGTCTCCACTCCTAGACATCCCCACCGCGACTGGAGGAAAGCACTAGTTACGTTGCATAGTGGTCGAAGCTGCCGAGATACTCCAGTGCCGCTCTGTAGCACAGCTGGTACTGGTCCTGCAAGGCAGCAAGGGGAGAAGCATGAGAAATGGGGACCCAAGGACACTGGGCAGCAGATTTGCACGTCTAGAGACGATGCCTCCCATCCCTGCTCCCACAGATCCCCCACCACCCTGGGGAGGAGGGGACACTCACCTCTGTCTGCACCATGGCTGGCCGTTGCGTCCGCAAGGTCTTCACCGTCTGGAACATGTCCACCACCCCCTCGTAGCGCATCCTCTCCAGCACAATGCTGAGCGTGATAAACACACCTGTGCGCCCGACCCCAGCACTGTGCAGAGGGAGCAAGAGGTGCTGTTAGAAACCCGCCAGCCCCAGTGAGGCTCTGCAGAGCTCCTAGGGGCGATGCAAGCTCACGGAGCATGGGGACGTGCTCAGTGGATCCAGGAGAAACCACAGGCACACTGTCACCCAACGCCCTTTCAGCCCCATGGGGGCCCACTGACTCTGCCTTGTCTCTGGGCCTCTGTGGCACCCTCTTCTGTACAAGGACTCTTCCAAGATGCTACAGATCAGTACCACCAGGGCACTGGGTCAATCTAATCACCTGGCAGAAAGGCTGCCAATGGCACCCATGGATGTTGCCACCTCCTCATCCCTTGCCTGCCTCTTGCCAGGGGGATGCAGGAGGGGCACCAAGTGCAGGGGAGCTGGCAGCTGCCAGGGTAAGTGAGGCAGGGGACATCTCTGAGGGCTGATGAAGGCAGAGGTGGATGCTTGTCTGTCCCCACTCACCTGCAGTGCACCGTGATGGGCCCATCCTGCCCAAACTGCTCCTTGGTCTTGTGCACCTGCCCGATGAAGTCGATGAAGCCCTCTCCTGTCTTTGGCACTCCCTGCTCAGGCCAGTCTGTGAACTGGAACTGGCGGATGGTCCGTGACTGGCCGTCCTGCAGGGACAGGGGTGTTAGACGTGAACTGTGAGTGAGCAGACAGTAAGAGGGGCTGATCTCGCTCCCCTCAGTGCTGGTGCTGCTGACCTGCTCTCAGACAGCCCTGCCCCAGGCCAGGTGAGAGGATGCACAGGCCATGGATAAGCCCAGGTAGATCTTTCACTGAGCATTTGGGGTCTGTCTCTGCTCTCCCATGTTCACCCCTGCTCAGCTGAGCTGAGCAGGACTTTGGTCACCTGCAGGGTCTGTTGGGTCAGTGCCCTGGTCCTATTTGGTGCCCAGTTCCACTGCAGGATCACATTTACTGTCACACAGGGGCTGTGTGCCCATCAGACCCTGCACACAGAGACCCCAGGTGCAGGGGATCCCATGTTAAATGCTTGCCCAAGTGCACAGCACGGGCAAGGCAGGGTCTGGTGCTGTCAGGGATCGCTGACCTGCTCACCAGGGCTGACACAGCGGGCAAGGAAGAATTTGTGGTGACAGGAGCAGCAGGTGAGGGGCAGCAGCCTGTTCTGCCTGTGGTGCAAGGCAGCACCTTGCTTTCTGGTTCCTGCAGAGGCTGCTGCACACTCCCTTCGCTGGCTGGGCAGGGCAGCAGTGGGGCAGAGGCACAGGAGGCAGGGGAGCTGGGGAGCCAGCAGTTGCACTTACCCTGGCATCCGTCACCTTGAACTCCCGGAGGATGTACTGTGGCATGTTGTACTCTGCCATGGGGTCCACCACAAAGTACTGGTACCGGGCAGAGCGCTCCGCCGGCCAGTACTGATGGCACTTCTCCTGTGGATGAGGAGCACAGTGAGACATTAACACCAACAAGCTGCTGCTCCTCCCTCCCGCTCCCTGGGAGAACACGTGGCTCTGGGGCCACAGGGTCAGCCAGAGACACCCCAACAGGAGGCTGGCCCACAGCGGCTGGTGCTGGGGACAGACTGGGGTGAACCAAGAGGTTGTGCCTACAGACAGCACCCACACAGCCCCCTTTTTCTCTGAGCACGATTCGTACCCGGCCCATCTCGCGCAGCTTTGTCAACATCACCACGATGGTGGAGTTGTGCTCCCAGAGCATCCGCCAGAAATCCTCTGTGGTCTCAGCCAGTGGTCCCTGCGTGGCGATGTAGGCCTTCTGCTGCCTGCGACAAACATAACGGTGCTCAGAGTAGCTCCTGGGAGGTGGACAGCAGCTGCTTCGGGGGGCTGGTGGGCCGGGAGGGCTGGAGGCAGGGACCCTGTGCAGCAGGACTGATGGTGCAGCTGCAGCAGACAGGTCTCTAGGACTAGCCATGGACTCAGGGGCAGGGATAAGCCTGCCCAGCGCATATCTTCTAAATGCTCCCCACACATGGAGGATCCATCAAGGCTGCTAGTCCTTGCTGGGGTGACAGTGTCCCCAGCCCAGCCTCTCCCTGCTACTTGTCCCTAGCGCTGCTGCACCGAGAGCCTTCTGGGCACCCAGCCGATGTGAGCCTGCTGCCAGCACCCAC
Organism: Calidris pugnax; assembly: GCF_001431845.1. Classification (NCBI taxonomy): domain Eukaryota; kingdom Metazoa; phylum Chordata; class Aves; order Charadriiformes; family Scolopacidae; genus Calidris; species Calidris pugnax. Next base: position 10,259,433 of record NW_015090812.1, read on the forward strand.
CCGGGCTGGGAGGAGAGGCTGTGCCTGGGGACAAGCCCAGCAGCACCACTTTTACACTGTGCAGCACCCACTGTCCCTCCTGTTGCATACAGAGACAGAGCAAGTGGATCAGGTCACCTGAATCACACACGCCAGCTAATAACTAGGGCAGTGTGGTAACCACCAATACCGTGTTGCCAGCTTCTCTGAAGCTCCCAAATTTGTCCTCCTCGGTTCCACTACAAACAAGAGCATCTCCCAAAACGTCCTGTGTGAAAGCACACACCAGCCTGGCTTTGCCCCAGCCCGGCACCCACCCTGAAGAAAGCACCCTTGGTGCTCTGGACTCTGAGAAGGGCCAGCTCCAGCGTGTTGGCTGTTTGGCTCGCCCAGCACCAAGCCTGGCACACTGGTGCCACCTGCGAGGGACGGGTCTGAGGCTGCACGGGTGGCCGAGACACAGCCTCCCTTCACCACAGCGGGGCGCCGGAGCCCGCAGGATGAGGGTGGCAGCTCCCGTCCGGCATTTCATCTCTGCTGGTGCTAAAAATTAATGAACGTGCTGCAGGACAGATGTAATGTGCGGGATGAAGACAGGGGCTGCTTCAAAGTGGATTTATAAGGCATCATAAAAAGCAGGGAGTAGGGGCGCAGAACGAAACAAAAAATCTAATAAAGATGCAGCATCAGTGATGTCTGCAGGACCTTGGGCCAACTGATCTCTAGATAATACCAAGAAGATTGCTCGGTTCAAAGGAAAGGACAGGAAGAGATAACAGCACTCTTCAGGGATGGGGTAGGTAGCACATGAAATGGTACAGCACATGAAATGGTACCACCTGCCATGCTGGCAGCCCTCCCTCTGTTGCACCACCAAGGGGCAAAACCAGCATCCTTCTTAATCAGCTCTGGAGCCAGCGCTGTGGCTGCAGCCCGCCTGTCAGACACTGGGGTGGGCAGGCAGGCAGCCACCATAGTGACACCGTGCTGGATGGCCTGGAGCCACACAGGCAGGAGGGAGCAGAGGCTGTTCCGTGACAGCTTTTCTCCATCCTTGACCATTGCTCCGTCCCACCCTGAGGAAGCCTGGCTCGCTGTGGTTTTGCTGTGTTGGGATGCTCCCAGGGTTACTCCTCTTCTGTTCCCTGGCCACTCTTGCATCCACATAGCCCTTCCCCCTGGGAACCCTTCCTGGACTCAGCTGCTGGAGCAGGAATGGAGGCACAGGGCTGCTGGCCTGGCTGCACTAACATCTGTTCCCTTTGGCAGTGCCTGTTGCTTCTGGGAGGTCACCAGCCCATAAGAAGCATTTGGGCAGAGCCAAGCTGGAGAGGGAGTGTGCCACTTCCATTGTTGTATCCCCTGCTTCTGCACTGGGTGACCCTACTGCAATGGTGCACAGAGAGATGACAGTAATGAGCCCTGGATGTCTGCTGTTGGGATTTGGTCTGGATTATTGTCCAGGGATTGGCTGGAAAAAAGATGTGGCCACTGGGCTGTTTCCCTGCATTCTCCTCTCCTGGCACTTACCATCACAGAATGTCATGCCAGCAGTTAGATACAGAAACCATAAGTACTATTGCCCCACTAGATCTTAATTTGTGCTTTCTAAAAGGTATACTGGGAAGTAGAACCCAGTGACAGGCTCTCCAGTGTCCAGTACCAACCCTGTGTGAGGATTCACAGATGTCCCCCAAACTCAAGACATAGGACCATGAGCCTTGGGCTGCTGCCTGGACCAGCCATGCAGTGCAAGCACACTTCTGCCTCTGATTGCTACAGCTAGTGAGGTGGGGCAGGTTGGTGTTAGGTGCTGCAGATATAAAACACAAGCCACAGGATCCTCCAAACCTCCGCAGGAGCCAGGACAGCCTCCCACCCCAGCCACGTGGGCATCTGTCTACAGCAATACAAGCCCTCCTGGCAGCGCTCACTCGCTAGCAGTCTTCACACACTGTAACTACACACACTGCAGCGACTGAGAAGATGGAAATAGATAAAATGCAACAAAGTGATCCCCAGCCCACCTCTAGGCAGCTCAGGACCAGTCCTTGGGAAAGAGAAGGCGGTTCTGCCCAGGTTCCCGATCGGGCAGGACAGGCTGGCCCAGGCACCTCAGGTGGCCCTTACCTGTACCCATCTATGAAGCTGGCATTGATGTAATCGGAGCCCTCGACACCCCGGATGGGCTGCAGACAGACTCTTGTCAGCTCATATGGCATGATGTTCACGAGGCGGTTCTTGAATTTGTTGCACGGGAGGTTGGCACTGATGAATCGTGAGGTATGTGCTTTAGAGTTGGCCAGCAGCTGAAAGAGGAGGAGACGCGTCAGACCCCTGCTGGGGATGCAGCAATCTGGGGGCAAAATCGGGACCCTGGCGGCAGGGCAGGCAGGAGTCCCTCTGGGCGCACAGCCACCTTCCCTCCTCTGGCTGAGGGACAGCCACTGGGGACCAGGTCTTTCCAGAGTGGACAAAAGGCTCTGCCACCACGTTATGAAGAGGCAGCTGGCTTTTGGTGTGTGGCTGTAGGTGACAGCAGGGGAACCACCTGCACTGACCCGCTGGCACAGCCCCAAAGCCACACATAGAGGAGTGGGGACCCACAGCAGCTCTATGACCCACAAAGGGCCAGGACACGAAGCTTTGTACTGGGCTGAACCAGGAACATGTGCCTGGTGGTGTCAGGGAAGGAAAGCTTTCCATCTCCCAACAACGTCTTACTATTTACTTCTCACCCCAGAAGAACCCAAAAAAAAAAAAAGTGAGAATTGTGACAGTTTTAGGTAAAGAAGATCTATTTTGGGTTACTGTGAGACATTTTATGGTTCTCTTTGAGCCCTGTAAACTGGAGTCATGGTAAATGTGTTACTTAGATCTGCTGGCAGAGATATGCAAACAGAAATTCTTCTTTTTATTTTTTTCTTTTTATTTATTTTTTTCCCTTTTTCTTTTCTTCTTTTTTCCCTTCCCCTGGCATCTCCAGAGCCACCCTTCTCTCTATGTGTGGCAGCCAGTCCTTGGCAGAGACACCCTGCAGAAGGACAGGGTTGCTTTTTGGGGAGTGATGCAGCCATGTGAGGCCCTCCCATACCCTGCTCCCCAGCATTTCCCACACAGTGGACACTGCCAGGGCACAGAGAGGGGCAAGTTTTATTACCGTTCTAAAGAGACCCTTGGACGAACAGCAAATTTTTGTCTTTCTCACAATAGAGTTGCTAGAGTTGAGCCTAATTCTGTGGCTCTCTTGAGAGGTTTCTCAGGGCAGGTATCACCATGAAATACTAATGCAGCATGTTCTACTGTCCCGAGCCCAGGACACCAGCAGCTCTGGTAACCATGGGACATAGCTGCTCAGCTATTAGGCAGAAAGTCAATATTTTGCCTCTCCTGCTCCTTTGTCACTTGGAGGGAATCCCCAGGCGACGCTGTGTTCATTTCACAGCCCGCATGGTCTGCTGCCTCCCTGCATGAGCTATATTCCCCTGCATGTGTCCACTGGACTAATGCATCTCATCTGAGAATACGGGCGCTTGCCAGAGCTCACTTCCATCTCCAAGGCTGTAATAAATACCTGCAGTTGGCATTCACGGATATGGATAGCAAAATGTGGGCTTGGCTTCTTAAAAACAATGTGCCTCAAAACACTGCCTTCACCCATTCTAGACACCACGGCTTGGTGTTGAGGCGGTTAAAAGATAACTGAGCTCAGCATTGAAGAAATGAGACTATAAACGTCTCACATATTTAAATTGGAGCCGTTTCCAGACAAGTTGTTCACAGTAACATCAATTATCACTAACACGATCTGCATCTGATTTTAGATGCAGCTCCCGCCGCACAGTGAACCTAGAGCAGAACGTGCTGCTGAGAACTGCGCATCCATCTGCCTTTTATATCCTCCCCAGAAGCTGCCAATCCAGGGGGGACCATGGCCGACACAAGCTTTACAATTCAAATGTATTTTAAATCACTGCCTACCTGGTTTAGAGACACACAAAAGAATAACTGTCTGTAATGATCCACGCCTCTACCTCTCCCAACCCCTGGACAAGTGGCCCGGTGGGGCTGCGTGGGCAGAGACAGGGAGCTGGGGAAGGGGCTGCTGGGGCTCTGCCACCAACCTTGAATTCCAGCTCCATTGCAGTAACGCTCTCGCCTGGTGGCACCTGGGTCAGCTTCTGGATGTGAGCAAAGAGGTTGCGTGCAGGCACCTCGGTATTGCCACATGTGGCTGCCTCCAGCAAGGCCTCGTGGATGAAGATGTACTGGTCCTCTGTCTGCACCATGTAGTTGCGCTGAGAGCGCATGCACGTCACGTGGCCGTAGATGTCCACGGTCTTCTCATGCTTCATCCGCTCCAGCATGGCATCAATGACAATGAAGCAACCAGTTCGGCCCACACCGGCACTGAGGGAACAAAGCACGTGGCCTGAGATGATGCTGTCTGCTACAGATGCCACACAAGCTCTACTCTTGCTTAAGAAAGCACCGGAACCTGGAGCACACAGAAGTGGAGTAAAGGCTTCTCCCCACACTGAGGGCTAATGAACTGAGCCCCAAACAAGAGGTGACAGGAGGAATGAGGGAGGGAGGCACTGGAGAATGTGGGAGGCTACTCAGCCCTTCTGCTGTCCCCCTTGCACCGATGGAGTGAGAAGGACATGGTGTCACTTTGCTGGTCCCTGATGAGGCTGGCAGCACCTCCACAAGGGAAGGAGAAATGCGTTTACCGGGCAGGAGCGTGTCAACGTACGTGTGCATGAAGTCAGAACACCTGAAGCTTAGGCTGGGCCCTGGCACCAGTGAAGCTCATAATTTCAAGCCTGCTTGTCCTTTTAACCTTGGTCACCGTTTCCTAACCCATAAAATGAGGACAGACAGCCCGAGAGGGGAAGGCAGAAAGGTGAGATCATACACATCTCTGCTCAGCCCTTTGCTCAAGCACGGAATGCACCTCCACTGTTGGAAGGGCAGTAGCAATGCCCAAACTACTCACCCTGAGAGCACCCCAAAAACAACAGACATGCTGTCGTGACATGTAAACACAGGCAGAGATAGGGAGCTAGACATTTCCTCATTTATGGTGCAAGTCAGATTCTTAACAGGGCTTTAATACAGCTTGTTTGTGTGTTAATTATACCCCACTCCCATCTGAAACAGAGCATGAAAGAAGAGCATTAAACACTGCTGGTAAGGCGTATGCTGGAACAGCAATGATGGAGTGGTTTGCTCAGTAATAGTCCCCACTTGGCTGGTATAGATAAATCTTGCCTGGATAGGATGCTGAGCCTTAGTAGGCTAATATTTTGCTTAAAGATCTGCCTTTCTACCCCACGGAAGAGTTCTACTGTAAATACTATGTATGATTGTTCGTAGAGGTCACTGCATGCGCATCTGTCAATGATGTGCCTCTGAAAGGTATCATCTACTTATGCTGGCACAGATCACTTCATTTTTAAATGGTAATTGCAGTTTTGCAGGAAGAAGTGTTTTCTGGGGCTCTCCATACAGCAGTGCTATTTAATCTGACAGAGCAGTAGCAATACAAATGTCACCAGTGCGTTCCTGCTGCTGGGTGCTGTCCTGTTCCCAGCTCAAGCAGAGCAGGACAGGTTATGCTACTGTGAAACCTTCCCCCGCAGCAGCAGGACACCCCACTTTTAGCTGCACAAGTTAAAGCTCCTGCAGCCAGGAGCAGCTTCACAAACACGCAGTCCTACCTGCAATGGACAACCATGGGCCCAGCATCCGGTGGGTTGCAGGCCTTGACCCGTCGCAAGAAAGCTAGTATGGGGGTGGGGTATTCTGGTACCCCGTGATCGGGCCAAGCCATGAACTGGAACTGCCGTAGCTCTCGCTTCTCACTGGAGCCATTCTGTCAAAGAGAAGGAGGAGTTGTTTTGGATCAGAACAGTCTCGTCCTAGGACAGGAACCCACTGATGGGGTAACAAGGTACCCAGCTGGCTGGGCAGCAACAGAATCGTAATGCTGTGTGTGATCATGCATGTACTGGGCTTTTGCCACTGTAAATTTGGAGGCAAAATGTGGGCTTCTTGCAAGGCTTGCAATGCTTCTATGCCTACCTATGTAGACATAGATGCTCTATGGAAAGGCAGCTGATACAGAGAGTGGAGCAGCTCTGTGGGAGCGCAGCAGGCTGAAGGGAAGGTGTAAAACTCCTTTGTGCACAGCATGGGGTCACTACTCACTGCACCTTCAGGGAAAAACAGGCACCGGGCATGAAAGGGCCATGGCAGCCAGTGCCCTCCCTGCTCCTCCGCATCGTGGGTCTCTCTGGGATGGCTGATCAGCCCATGGCTGCAAAGCCTGCCCTGCTCCTGTCTCAGCTTGGCTGAGTGATCTACACAGCAACCCTGCAGGACTGGCTGGGTGGCTGCTGGGGGCCAGATGCCTTCCCGGGGCGTGAGCGTGTCCCCATGGCACACTGCTGTGCTCTCTGCCGGTGTGGCCCAGACTCAGTCACATACAGAGGCAGCGGCTGCAAAGCCTGTTTGCACTGCTGCTGCTAGCACTGCCCCCAGGGATTTCCTAACACTAATGAGGTACGCAGCAGGCAGGAGAGAAGGGCTTGCGCACATGTCAGCACGGCCCCTCCATTTGCATTATTAGTGACAGGAGTGCTAAGAATTCACTGCTTCCCATGTTGTCCTCTAATGGGAGGACAGCTGCTACATGTAGGCTCGTCAGAGGCAAGCACTTCAGGGCCCACCACAGGGTTTGAATGCACACAGGGGAGCATCAGGTGTCCCGGCCAAAATCCAGGGGTGGCCTGATGCACAACCTGCAGCCAGTCTCCCACTGCAGCCCAGCTGTGAGAAATGGCCCATGTGTGGACTAGCCGCATGCTTGGCTAAGCCAGGCACAGCTGCAGTAGCCTGCAGCATTGGGGAGCTGCTCTGCATTTCCTGGAGCAGGAAAAGCCCAGCCAGCGCCATACCTTGTACAGTGCAAAGGTGCGGACGGTGTAGGTTGCCAGCTCAACTGTGTCCAGCAGGGTCACCTGGATCATCCCATAGGTTTCTGTACCCCGGCTTGGCCAGTACTGGTCACATTTCACCTGTGGAGAAAGGAGGAGAAAAGGTTAGTGCTTGGCTGCTGGTTGGGATATTTGGGGTGAGGAACAGGGCTCTGCCCTTCAAAAGTTAGAGACAGAGAAGAGTCACTGTGCAGGGGGGGCAATCCTCAGCAGAAAGGCAGCACACCCTGGATTCCTTTCCACAAGATTCATATTCAAAGAGGGATTTCTTTTTTTTTTTCTGGAACCACTGGTGGGGAGCAACGAAGGGGGCCAGGCCACCAGACAGCAGCAAGAGCAGCACCAGGTACAAAGACAGTTTGCAGCAGTTGCCAGAAGTAATTTATGCCTGCTGTAATTTTTCTTCTCTGTCTCCTGTTTGGGAAGATGGGGATCTTTGGGGCTGTGCTTTCAGCATCCCCCTGCCTGAGCTCCCCCCTGGATGGAGAGAAGGTCAGCTGGTGCAGGTTGGTGGGAGGAGAGCTGGTGAAGCAGGGCAGGGGAAGCAGTGGTTTCTCTGGGGAAGGCTCTGCTTGAAGGGCAGGCGAAGTCAGGGGGATGCAGCCTGTATCCCCACCAGCTCTCTGCTATCCCAGCCCAAAGTCCTCCACCTGGAGACACTAAGCTGAGACAGGACACAGTCCAGCATGGTACACAATACAACAGGCACTACCTTTTCCCATAACACCTGTAGTCCCCAGGGCGCTCCTGCCAGCGTGGCCCCCAGGCCACAAACCCCCCTGGTGAAAGATGGGACACAGCCCACATCAGGCCTCCAGCCTGGATGCTGTATCCACAGGGCTGACCCTGCCATCCTTTCTGCAACTGTTGTAGGCTCAAGTGCATTGAGCATCCCGGAGAGACGCTGACCTGCCCTTCTGACAGGTGGCACATCCCTGCAAATCTACATCTCCCAGGTGTTTCAAAAACTGCTCCGTAGCAAGGCACAGATGCCAGCTCAGACACAGACACAACTTGTTCTCCCTCTGTGAGAAGACACAGACTGTGGCCAAACCATCCCTTCAGCTCCTTTCTGCAGGTAGCACTGTCCCATCACGAAAACACCACTACTCCCTAGAGACCCCCTGCCCTGCAGCATCATTTATCTCCCCCCTCCCAGCTCCACAGCCAGAACACTTTGAGCTACTGGCCACAGCTCCTGCTGCAGCCCACTTGGCAGAGAGTCCTAACACATCCCCAGGGCCCCATCCCTCTGCCCCCTTCATCTCTCTGTGCATCCCTCCCTGCTCATCTGCTGATGCCCTCCTCCTCCTCCTATTCACAGCTCAGTGTTTGCAAACTACTCCTCCGGTTTTGTTTTCTCCAGCCCCAAGCTCCCTATTTAATTTGGCACCTTGAGCATCCTTATTTCATCTGGCACCCGGCTCCCGCAGTGCCTGGCTGACAGGAGGAAGACTTCATTCTCACCCATGTGCACTGCACTGAAAATGGTTTCCCGCCCTAGGAGAGAGGAGTGAATGGAAGATCATCTGTGCTTGTCAAGGAATAGTAAACTTAATTATTAGCCGAGCGTGTTTACAGGGGAATGTGTGGGAAGGGAAACAACAGGCTTAATTAGAAATCAATGAAGTTCTGCCTTTTAATTGAAGGCACTTTAAGCAGGGTGGGGCTTATGAGAGCTAAGAGCTCTCATCCTGCACTCTGGCTGCTGGAGCGCGGCAACCTGGGGTCAGAGGGATGCATCTGTCCCTGCTCTTTTGGGGTGTGCTCTCAGTAAGCCCTGCCCTGGCAGAAGTGCCTGGTGCGAGGCTGCCTGATGGGTACTGCAGGCACCTGCACAACCAGGGCAGCTCCACTGCCTCCTGCCCAGGGTCCCCTGCGCTGCCTTGGGGCTGTGCTCCCAGCGTGGCAGGTCCTGCACCTCAGAAGACTTCTCTTCCTCGCTGGGCACAGAGCAGCCTGTTATTTTACACCGAGCAGCTGCAGAGCGAACAACTTGGAGGTCACAAACCTTATTTCACAGCTGAACTGGTCCCCATCCTCACAAGTGGGCAGTAGCTGCATCTGCATCTCCAGCTGCAACTCCAAACCTGAGTTTGCCTTGGCTGGCTGGGGGATGATGTGACCCTTCTCCAAAGGAGGTGAGGGGAGGGCAGAAGGGCACACTGAGAACGCTGAGGACAGCTGCTTGCTGTGTCACCGTCAGTGTGGTTTGCAGGGGAGCAGCACAGCATGTCCCCGTGCCTCAGCCTGCACCCCAGGGACAGCCGTCCCCTCCTGCCACCCACACGCCACAGGGCTGTGTGTGCTCGAGCTCAAAACAAACTTCAGAGGAGTTCCCTGTGCGGGATAATAGCAGCGCCTGGGCTGGTAATTGAAAATTATTTATTCATGACCAGATAAGAGTCAGTCACATTTTCTGCCAAATTTACCCATAATGTTTATGCCCCATTTTCAAGCTCTGTAAATTTTATGCTGAAGCCGATGCACTGTGGCACTAAAGCAGATAAGAGATGTTTTCTTCTGGCAGTGCTTGCTTCTCATTAACTTAAGGAGCACACTAATGTCCTGAACAGCCATTTACTGCAGCTTTGCTGAGTGGTTCCTGTCCCTCCCCTTTGATGCCCTGTGCCCAAGAGCAGCCGGGCACCTCTCCTCAACTTGAGAGCTGTGCTCTGCTCCCAGCCCTGCTCGCAAGCTCCAGATGGCATCACTGCCAGCGAGAGAGCTGGAGCGGGACTGGGGGCTGCCAGGCCCTTCTTCCCCAGAGCCCTTGGCACCAGCCTCTTTGCACCCCTGCCTGGGGACATTAAGTGCCAGGGGAGATCACACCCCAAGGATGGCTGCTTGGTGCTCTGGGCTGGGACAGAACAAGCCACCACGCTGTTCTGGGAGACCTCACTCTTCCAGGCCTTTGGGGAGAGCCCAGGGTAGGAGAAATCCTGTTTTAATACCTCTCTCGTGCAACATACCCCGGCTGGGACACGCCACGCTCGCAGATTTGGGAAAGCTAATCTACAATGTGTGTTTCTGAACTGCCACTAAATGATTCTGAAACTGATTGTAAAGCTTTGAAGGCAGCTAAATTGCACAATCCAGCCATTTCTATCCTTTATGTGCCTCTCGCTTTGTGAAAACATGAAAAAGGGAGGATGATTTGGACCATCAAGCCAGCTGAAATTGCAGACCATAAAAGCTGATGCTCTTTAAAGATTTTTTTTCTCCCCCTGCAGCTCAGGAGCCCTTTAAAGCAGTGTCACCCCTACAGTGCTGCAAAGCTGCTGCTAGTCCTGGTTGGCTTATCTACACATAGCATTGCCAAGGGGAACTGGGGAGCTCGCGTGGGAAGGCAGCAGAGCCTGCTCTGCACTGAGCATCTTGCCACGAGGCCCTGCTGCCCACCCCAGGCTCCACAGCTGGACAGTGCTGTGCCTGTGCCAAAGCCCTCGGGCAAGGGGACTTCCAAGCAAGGTCACCCATGGGTATTGCTATGACGCCACGTGTCTGCCTGGAGCAGTGCTGTCCCACAGCAGTGTGAACACCAGCAAGGATCAATGCTGCAGGAACCCAAGGGGTTGCATCAGATGTGATCTGAGGGCTCTGGAGTGGACTAAACTGTAAAACAGTGATTTCCGCTGAAAGCTGGGAGAGATGGGCAGTGAATGGGACCTTCCTTGGTCCCAAAAAGGTGTGCTCCTGAGTAAGCTCTAGCCATCACCAAAGGGGCACGGGAAAGAGCAGAGCAGGAAGGTGGTTGAAAGCCATCCTGCCTTGGAAGATGCTGGAGAAGCCAACAAAAAAAGGCCAGAGAAAATAATCTGCAAGTCCACACCCCAACTCCCTACCAGGCCCCTCCTGTGAGTGGGTGCCCTGGGGCACCTACACGGTCCAGCAAACATGTCCAGGGAAGCCCTTGCTGTGCAGGGATGGTTTGACTCAGGAGTGGTCGGGCTTCCTCACTGCCTCCCCTGGCAACCTGCCTCTCCTACAGTGCCTGAGAAAACTGCCCTCTTCTCATTAGTGCTGGGGATGTGCCAAAGAGCCAGCAGGGCATGGGCAGGCAGCGTTGGGGAGTGAATGCTGGGGTCTGGCTCCCGTCGGGTCAGCCTAGAGCCCCTGGGCAGCATGCCCGGTCAGGCAGGCTGCCTGCAGCTTCTGAGAGGGCTCTGGTCACCCCTTGCCCATGACAGGGATTCAGAGTGCTGTTCCCGTCACCACAAGCTTGACTACACACACCACGTTTGGGACAGAAACCAATACTGCAGGAGGTAAGTGCAGGATGACATGACAGGGAGCGTGCTGGGGGGAGATAACGCGCGGAGCAGCAGCACAGGCGTCTCAAGCAAAGACAAATGCCTGTGGGGTCAAAGGAAACCCATTATCTTCAGGAAACACGCACCTTGGAGTGTCTTCCCATAACTAAGCAGCCCAGAAGTTAAGTGAGTCAGGACTCCAGGCATGGATTTACTTGGCAACCTAAAAGGGCTTTTCCTCATACTTCAAATATATGCTCCATCATTGAAATGTGAAGGCACAAAGAAGTCCCCATATGACCCGCACCTGCAGAGAGCAGTTGCTCAGCAGCCTCTGATCTTGCTTAGCCCATGTGCCAAGCCCTGAGATACAGGACAGGTCAGATTAATTTACCTCCCTGATTGGGCTGGGGTGGGTGACGGTGGCCATGGGACAGAGGAGGTAGGGCTGTGCAGCAGGAAGCACAGTGCAAAGCTGGGGTTGGATAGAGGCAGCTCATCTCTGAGGAACACTATTTTTCCCTAGAGGCTGTAGGGCATTTGTAGAGCCGGGGAAGCCCATGAACAAAGCCTATTTTTGTATATGCAGGAAAAGCAGATCTGTTTTGCCACGGTGATCGGTTGTTCCAGCTGCTTCCTCCCAGCCAGCGTGGGTTAGGACACCCCTGCGAGCATTTTGGTGCTAAAGCTTTGAAACAGAGGGACAGTATGCGGGCAAAAGTTCTAACTAAGCCCAAACTTGACAGTTTCTGCTTCTTAAGAACGAGCTTATTGGGCTAAAAATAACCAGTGCTTCACAGCTTGAGCGCACAGCCCCTTCTCCTGCCGTTGGCATGGCAACACTAAAATATTCTGCAAGTACAAATGCTCACCGCTAAAATTTTACTTTTAGGAACAAATTGAATCACGAGAGGCAGAAGCTGCCTCCTTGCTTGGGCAGGTTTTGCCTGAAGGGTGTATCTGGGCACGGGAGCACTTCGGTCACAGCTTACTAACTCCTCCTTCAGGGGCTGAGTGAGAACCTCTGTCATGAGACGCCACAAGCATCATCCGCAGCGAGGGCTCCTGTTCCTTCCTCTTCACATCACGCCTTCCCCACGGTTTGCAGGCAGCTTTGCATTTATTACATCAGAATATCTAATCTTGGCAGTATGAGCCGATCGTTTATACATGTTGTCATTGGACAAGGCACAAATTAGTCTTGCTATTGCAATGAGACCTCGTCAGCCATTCCCTTGCATCGCTAGAGATGCCAGGGCCCTGTCAGGCAGGATGCTGCTGATACCACCTACCCATTGCAGCTTCTCAGCTTCTGGGATGCAGCCCCCGGGCTTTCAGGGACTGTCAACACTCCCCATCTCAGAGCTTTCCTTTCTCCCTTTTGGTGTGAGTGATGTGAGGAGAGAAAGAATGGATGGGCATGCAGACATGCAGGCAAGACAGGGGTTAACAGGCAGCACAGAGACAGGAGGTTTTGCCACCCTTTTGACCCACAGGGATACACTTACAGGGCACTTGTTGCTGGGGTGCCTGCAGCAGTGAGCCACACCGCTGGACTTGCCTTTCCCTGGATGCCCTTATGTTGTAAAGTGTTCCCATCCCTCTCTCCTGCCCCCACCACCAGCTCCAGAAAAGGGAGGAAGCACACACTGTACCCTGGATTTCTCTTCCAGCCGGGTCATCATGACTATAGTTGCTGTTCTCTGCTCCCACACCATCCTCCAGAAGTCACTGAGAGTTTCTGGCAGAGGTCCCTGTGTGGCGATGTAGGCGTTCTGCTTCCGATACCCATCAATGTAATTGGCATTGATGTAATCACTGCCTGGGACCCCTGTGGAGAAAGAGGACAAAACATTAGTCCAGGGGCAGGCCACAACCCTGTGCCTACCGCTCTGCTTGGCCCTGCAGGCAGGGGAAGACAATGGCATGTCCACAAGGCTCTTAACAAGTCTCCTTTACAGGGTGATGCCAGAATCTCTCCCAGAGATCCTGCAGAGGACAGGGATGGTGCCTGAACAAAGAAAAACCCTTTGTAACTCCCACATTAATGCAACAAGCAGGCAGCACCAAAGCAGAGAGACAGCTGCCACCCGCACACAAAGGGAAATTCTAGGGAGGAATATTAAGGAGCTCGTTTGGCCCCAAGCAACTGATTGAAATAATTGTCTTAAATTCACCAGCTATTTGTTATGGTCCTACAGCACCTTTTACAAATGAAGCCGCTTCATTAGATTGTCTCTGCTAGCAGGGGATGTCAGGCAGGGATGTCCTCCCACCCCTCCTGCAGAGAGGAGTACTCCAGAGGAGCCGGAGCCCTTCTTCCCACCACCACTGAAACCCTCTTCAGTGCGAGACCCCCTCTCTGCTGCCTGCTGGCAGAGGCTGCTCCACTCCCACTTCGCCTCCACCACTTTAAGGAAAGGACTTTCTTGTAAAGGCCTTTAAAATGCAAACACACAGTTACTAAAATAAATGAGGCAAAGCAGAGGCCTGGGGCTGTGTTTCCAAACCCTGCTCAGCATGGGCTGCCCGGGCTGCAGGGGGGAAAGCAGCAGGAATCTCCTTGTCTCCCAAGGAGAGTGCATCTGCATTTCATTAGAGGAAGGAAGTAAATCTGGGGGTCTCCCCCTCGCCCTTTTGTCCTGCAGAATTTTCCACAGCCCCAGCAGTCTCCAGCAGAAACAAAGCGCTGGTGGCTCCTGGGGAGCAGCGGCAGCTGGAGTGAAGCGCCTGGCTCCCTTGGCATGGGTGGCAGGGACCTGGCAGGGTGGTTCGGGAACGGTTCCCAGGAAGACACAGACACTACTTACAGCAAGTGAGTCAGGCTGGAAAACAGGGATTCCCCCGTGTACTCACCCCACAGCTGTCTAAGAGGGTTTGGCCAGGAACAGGCACGCCAGCCCTTTCTTTGCATAGCTGCTGCTGCTGCTTAACAGGCCTTGCTGCCAGGGACTGTTTGGACCCCCCCTTCCTCCCTGGACCCCCTCCTCCTCCTGAAGAGGATGAGTGGTGCATTAGCATTAGAAAAGAATTTTCCATCCCAAGAAAAAGGACTCTAGTGACTGCAGGGCCACCTGTACACAAAGCCAGGCCCCAGCCTCTTCCCCAAGCAGGGGTGCATTGAATTAGCTGCATCTTCCTCATCCCCCATGAGCGGGCTCAGTTCTGGTGTGCAGAGCTGGGTGCTGATTTATAAACAGTGGGAAGGGGCAAGCCTGCGCTTTGGTACCTGCGCTCCAGCTCCTCTGCGTGCACGGGGACTGCAAAGCAGGCACTAAAAGCACATATTAGCCCAGGCTCCAGAGATGTGAGCCTGGTTCTTGGAGCCATCGGGGTCAGTGCTATGAACACCAGGGCCTGACGCACCTCCCATGGAGCACAGGGATGTGTGAAGCCTGATGTTCCAGGGGAAGGGACACCTCCCATCCTGTGCGGCTCTGGGCACTTGTTTGGGAGGAAACACTGACAAGTGCCAGAGGAGGATACGGGCCCTGCAGCCGTGCTGGGACAGAGGGTGGTAGGGCTAAGAGTGCCATGTCCCACGGAAGGCAGCTGAAGTCATACAGCAGGGCCAACAGTGAGAAGGGAGGCTGCTGGGACAGGCATCTCTGCTGGCACCAGCAGTAGCAAGAAGCAACCACACGGAGCATGCTGCTCCAGGAAAGCAGGGGCAGCTCTGCAGAGCCCTTCCACTCTTCTTGCCAGCATTTTGCTCACACCTTTCCTCGTGTTGATGTTGTATATGTTTCTTGGCGCTTGACCCTGCTCGACTGACAACAGGGAAAAAGACAGTCCCCTGCTACAGCCAAGTTCAGCTGTTTGCTGGGGTGCCCAC
The DNA here is from genome assembly GCF_001431845.1 of Calidris pugnax. Taxonomy (NCBI): domain Eukaryota; kingdom Metazoa; phylum Chordata; class Aves; order Charadriiformes; family Scolopacidae; genus Calidris; species Calidris pugnax. Next base: position 10,274,501 of record NW_015090812.1, read on the forward strand.
TCCAGAGTCACTCTTACCATCGATGGAGGTCAGGATGACACGTGAATGGTCGTAGGCAATCACGTTTGCATAGCGGTTTTTCGGTTTATTCACTTCCAGGTTGGAGTTCTCCCAGGTGAACTGCTGCCCCGGATCAATGGACTGCAGAGAGAAGGAGAGGGAGGGAGTCAGGAGCGGTTACAGCACAGCGGGATGCTGCAGCACACGTGTGTTTCAGTCAGGAAATCTGTGTCTCCCTGCACACCTCTCCCCAGGCCAGACGAAGCTTCCATGGGTGTCCCCAGCAGCAGTGTCAAGCCAGACCGCACTGAAACCCAGTCCCCAGTGGGACCTGCCTCCTGTGACCTGCAGACAAAGCAGCCCTTCGCTAGGGCAGCCTGCTGCCTTCACCTCCACTCTCGCTGCCTGCTCATCCTTTCCTCTGGAGCTACCCATCAGCAGAAATTTGGTTTTATGCCAGGACTCCACAGAGACCTGACTGCGCAGTTCTTGACCTAGTGGTTTTATTAGCTGTTGAACTGCAGTGTCCTGAAATATAGCAAGCCCTGGGTGTCTTGTGCCCCAGGAGCTTTGGGTATTAGTGTCCTGCGAGACAGCCTATGAGCATTTGCCAGGGAATACTCATGAAAATTGATAGGTTACTATCCACTGCTCCAGCTACTTATGCAATGTAAACATCTCTCGTTTGAGTTAATAGAGTGACAAGGAACTATAAACCTGGAGAAGAGATGTGGTTATAAATCTTGCCCAAAGGCCCGCACGTTATGCCACTGCCTGAAAAGCACACATCCCCATCCCACCTGCCTCCTGGCCTTGCACACCCAACGCTTCTCCCATGAGCCATGCGCTGGTGCACCTGGTGTGCGGCTCCTCCACGGCCAGGCAGCCCCTTCCCAAAGCCTTTCCTGTCGTCTTTGTGCACAAAACAAGGGGAAAAAGGTCCATCCCCAAAGCACCACTCCGAGATGGGATGGCCTCTTTGGCTGAGAGATACATGAGGCACCCAGATAAGACAGCTGCCTCATGCAGGGACTTGCTCTGCACATGCAGCCCTGGGCAAGCCTGGGGCAGGCAGCTACAGCAGAAATTAGTCATCCCATGAATCCTCCCCCCCCCATCCTCAAATTACCAGCACAGTCAAAGTTTTCTTAAAATCATGCTCCAGCTCAGGGTCCCCGAAGCTTTGCTGGCCCACAGGCAAAAGTATTGAGCAAACAGGCCAGGGGAAGCACCGCATGTTATTCTCTGCGCAGGCATCCACGCTCATCGCTTGGCAGGGAGCCATGTCAGAAGGTTTCTCAGGCAGCAGAATGCCCACGAGTCTGTCAGCTCTGGATCAGCTGTGAGCAAAACGCTGAGCTGGGAAGCGCAGCTCCCTGACTGGGCTGACCTGAATGGCCCTCACGGCCCCTCTGCTCAGCCCCATCAAGCACCATCTGTGAGCAAGGTGACACCCGTCTGTGAGCAAGGTGACACCCATCGCTGTCCCCTGCTCTCCTGTGCTGCTGAGCAGGCACTTCCCAAGCAGCCAGCAGTGGGATGGAGCACAGGCACTACCCTCATCGCTGCACCAGCCCTGAGGGCTTCCCAGCACACGCAGGGCACGGGCCAGCGCTGTGCCAGGCGGCAGTCACTCGTCCCCACGTGTGGCCCACGCCACCAGCCCTCCCCGCAGGCAGACGGGCCAGCGCTGACGAAAACGCGCAGGAGGATGTGACATCACAGTGATGCTAATAGGTAGTTTGGGAAATGTAGGATGTAAATAGACATTTCCTACAGAAAACCTGTAATTTTCTATTATCAGCATAATAAGCAGGCAGCAGCAGCGCTCGGAGGCGCTGCAGCAGGGATGGTGGGAGTGGAGACCGCAAGCACCGCTTCTGGCTGGAAACCCACTGGCCTGGCTGCCACAGCCCCTCACACTCCTCTGCCCTGGCACAGAGACATCCCAGCGCAGCTCATGGCTCGCTGGGGCACTTCATTTCATTCAGGCACCTACATTTTGTTTTCAGGATCGGCTTCTCACTGAATCAAGCTCTTTGGATGCTCCCCTCCCTCAGCTGTGTGGCAGGGATGACTGCTGCCCACCTAATGGGCAACAGAAATGGTCAAAGGCATGAAAAAGTAAGTGGAACAAAATGTGTAAGGACTTTTCTGTTTGGAGTTAAAGAGGAGTGAGAGGGGTTTTGATACTGGTCTAATCAATCCAGAGCACACCGAAGGAGAAGCACAAACAGATAAGCTAAGGAGGAAAATTCACCAATAGCTATTAAGGACAGAACTAACAGTTCTTTTTCAAAAAGGTGGCCTTAGTCTGCACAGACAGCCCGTGCAGAGAGCTGGCCAGATGGTGATGGAGCTGAGACCAGCCCTGAAGACATGAGGGAGCATTTTCTTGCTGCTGAGGAGCAACCCGAGAAAGCAGTAGGGCTACTTGCACCCTGTGGACATTCAATCACTGCTGGCCACAGGTGGGTGCTGGAGCGAGTCCTCCCTTCACAGCGGAGACAAGGAGAGCTCGGTGCAGTTGTTCGCGCTCCATCTATGCTGCAAATCCCTGCCAAAAGGCTGCAGGGCTGCCCAAGCTGTGGGGTGCAGTGTGCTAAGCACAGCAAGTCTGCGTCCTGCCACAGTGGTGGAAAGGGTTATTTCCTGGGGGAGACAAGGCTGCCAAGAGCCCCCAGAACCGAAAAGAAGCGTCAAGGTGTTGCCATTAGGGTTAATTGCTTTGATGTGCAACGAGGATGTGCAGAAATGGTGTAATCATCAGCAGCCTCTTAAGAGGGCAAACAGGTGAGAAAGTCAGAAGTAATACAGCACCTGAGTGCAAAGAGGCTCTAATTAAATACTCCTGCAAATTAGTGACTCATTTAGAAGTAAAATGATTTAATTTAAAATCTGGTGATGAATTAATGTACACCTGTTCCCCCCTTTAAGGCAAACAAATGAGTAAATAAATGGGAGGATGATGGGCTGCTTGGAGAGTAGTTGAAGCCCTTACACGGAGTGGTGGTTGGCAAGTCTTGTCCCATCTCTGTAGGATGCTCTGCAGCCCTGGACTATGGCAGCACTGCCTCATCTCCCCACCCCGCTCCACAACTGCCTGGGCACTGGGAGTCTGCTCTTGTTCCTTCCTGGGGCTCACGGGAATCACTGCTTCAACCCAAAAGTTGATCAAAGTAACACTTTCAACTCATTCTTCCTAGAAAGCAGAAGGGCTGGGAAATTGGAAGGAAATGAGCCAGGAACAAACTTAAAAGCATCATGACTTTTAGTTTTGCTTTGCTTTAAAGTGACAGGGGAGATGTTGTAAGACAGCAAGCGCAAATTAAGGAATAGCCCAATTAGTAAAACTCCTCCTTCCCAGCGTGGAAGTGCAAGGAGCAATCTCTCCAAAGCAGCTCAGGGATCCCTGCTGCTACTGCCATCAACATAAAGACAGAGCCAGACCATCGAAACGGGATTGGAAAAAGGCTCCTTCCTCGACAGACTCGAGAGCACTTTACAAATGCCTTGAAAGCGTCCCTGGGTGCCAGTCTGTCTCTCAGATACAGTCCACCTTGGGTTTGCTGCTCCCCTTCCTCGGTGCAGCTCCAATATCCCCCTGCATGCAGAGTCCCTGCAACTGCCTCTGCTGCTGGCAGGCACGGGCAGGCAGACCTTTGGGACAGCCTGGCACCCCGGCTGGCCCTGGCTGTGGCAACCAAGGAGCTGGGCAGCCATGGCCCCGTGCTGTTCAGCAGCCCAGGCAGCTGCACAGGGACATGGGGAAGGGAAAGCACTCGGGCTGTGAGTGCTTCCCGGCCTCCTGTGAAATCAACCACATTAGCACAGGCATTGACCACTGTCAATCTACGCTGCGTCTCAAATGAGGACATAATGCGCTCCCAAATCAATCGCTGGCAGCACTTCAGCCTTATTATTCTTATTACCGGAACGTGAGTGCTGCGTGCCTGCCAGGCAGCTTCCCGATTAGCCCATTAAACCCACAACACATGGCTCCCCAGGTGCTATCTGGACCCCGGGTGCAGCACCTCCTGGGCTCACTGGACCCCAATCACCTCTCCCACCACCTAAGCTGCCTTGCCAGGGCTGTGGCGATGGGAGACGCAACGTCCTCGGTGGCTTCAAGGGACATGCAAGTGAACACGTGGTTTGAGCTGGTCAGCATGTTTCTATCCATACAAAACTGTGGGGAAGGGACTGCAGCCTCCCCATGGCACTGGGAAGCAAGAGCAGAGTCAAATCTCACACACAACCTAATGATTATCAAGGACCAACACACCGGGCGGTGGCACGCTGCCTGGCTCTCATCACCTCTAGCCTGCTCTGCACCCAGGGGCTGCCCACTGGAGGGACGTGATGAAGGGACTGGGCATGAGGAACAACGGCCACAAACTGTGGGAAGGTGGTGCAAGAGCTAGCCCAGAAGTGGCAACAGCCACAAGGGAGCAGGAACCAGCCCTGGTTGGTGCCATTGTGTCCTGTGTTTGCTAATAGCAACAAAGGGAAGAGCAGCACTCGGCTTGCTGGATCCTACAGTGAAAGTGCAAGATATGGCACGTGTGGTCACACTTGTTTGTACCAATGCAGGTACCCTCCATCTGAGGACAGCATCCTGCTTCATGTCCACACACTGCAGCGTGGGAAGGTGGCCCACAGGAGGAGCTCCAACACAGCGGCAGCGCCCGCCACAGCCTGCAGATAAATAATTAAGGGGCTCTGCCTCCCTTCTACTTATTTAATTCCATTAATCCCACACTGTAAATTCACTGTAGCTCTCACTGTACACTAAAAATGAAATACTCTCCTGGTGTGGCCGGGCCAGGAGCTGCTGCCAGCCCCTTGCACTCTGCTCCCCCCAGCTCTGCTCCGTGCCCAGGAGAGCGTGGTGGGGCTGTGCTATGCCCCACACCACAGCAGCCACCAGCAGTTAACTGTGCCTGCAGCCAGCTCAGCTCCCAGCACCTCTCCTGTCGCACCAGTGGTACCAGCAGGTCCAGTTGGGATTGCTCCCTGCCCATTAGGGTGAGGAATTAACCCACAGCCAGTGCACAGCTCTCTCCGTGCTGGCTTTATTGCTCAGGCTATTTGGCCAGGTGGGCTGGCAAACTGGTGTGAGCAATATTATTTGTTCTCTGACCTGCAGGAATGGAGGCCAGACGGCTCCGAGAAATCTCTGCCACCTTCCTGTTCCCTTCCCAGGCGTGCGGGGAGGTGCTGACAGGTCTTGTTTTGTGTTACCTGTGTCTAGGTTACCCTGCTATTGCTTGCACAACCAAGACAAGCGCCAGACTGATGGCTCTGGGCAGCTGGCCTCGATGGTTAAAAGTGCTGTTAAATATTTGCTCTCTGCCTGGGGTGCCACTGCTCCTGGAACGTGAGCCATCTATAAACAGCCCTGCGCACCATGGAGATGTTAGGCTGCTAGACCGCTCTGCAAAAACACTTAAAATGCAACAATTCCAAAGCACAGCCAAACAGCAAATGGGCCTTGGGGGTTCACTTGTGATGCCTTTGTCCCTCGGCTCTCCCTGCTCAGCCCTGCTATGCCCAAGTCCCACAGCATGAGCACACCACAGGGAAACAGGGTCTGTGCCTCCATCTTTTGAAGCGCTGGGTCACCACTCAGCTCTGAGTCGGTCCGGGGCTCACACAGTCCCAGGGAGAGTTCTGGGACTGTATCATCCCTCCATGACTGCAATTGTACAGAATTTGGCGAGCTGTGGCTCTCTGCTTCTCCCCACGCTGGGGAGCACAACTCCCGCAGGGGCTGCACAGCCCACTCCTCTCCCACCTCCGCTATTTCCGCATGCGAGCTGCAGTTTCCCTTACTCAGCAACACATGCCGTGCCCATCCTGCCCTCCAACCACAGGCCCCAAAGAGAGCTGCTGCCATGCCAAACCTGCACACACAGCATGCACAGGGACCGCAGCAATCCTGCACAGGCAGCTGCCGATCTCTGCAAACTCAATCCAGGATTTTTCCCACTGGCATCTCAAATGGGAAATGACTGTACTGATCCCCACATGCCAACAAGGGGCAACCAATTCTGCTTTGGGGTCTATCCTAGTATTAAACACCCTATAAGCCTGTCATGTTCAGTAATTTCTAGCTGATGAGGAGTCAAATGCAGCAGAATCCAGGGGAAAAAAAAAATTACATGCAACAATCAGCTACTTAATAGCTGCTTCAACGTGAAAAGTACAACTGATTGGTGCTCTCAACCAGCCATGATATTCTAAAGAAAGAGAAATGAGAAGAGAGAGGCTCATGAAAACAGCTAAGAGAATTTACTTAATGCTCATTTTCCCCCGAATCAGTTCCCACAGCTCAGTATTACGCCTCAGGCTCCAACCAGCACAGGCCAGTGTGAGGATGGGAGTGGGCAGACACCGGGTCCTGCCGAGTCCCCCCTGCAGCAGAGGCACGGTCTGCCTGTGGCGCAGTGGACAGCCCTGCTTAACATTTCAGCTGGACTCCTAACAAAAGGCCCAGGGCAGACAGATATGGCTGCATACTTTGGCACCGCTGGCAGGACACAGACGATAACTATCACACAGGTAACTGCAAGGGAAGCACATTATTTCTCCAAACATCTCCCAAGTTATGATGCAATGCTGTAGCTGGTGAAAGCTCAGCTTCTCTCTGGTCGAGACAGCAGTATGCAGAGGGATGGTAAAACCCTCCACCTGGCATCCTGAAGCAAAAAGGAGCTCTGCGTCTTCCTCAGATACATGCAGCACACCCTTTGAACTAGCTGGAATCGGTCCCTTACCTTCTCAGCACAGAGATCTGCTTTCCCTTTCCTGGCATATATAATCCTACCTCATGGGCAAATGTTCTGATCTCATCTCATAAATCAGTGTAGGTATGCTGCAGGAAGGGGAGGCCACAGGCACAGGCAGATAACAATTCAAACAGAAGTGATAACACATGCAAAGGACACTTCCCAAATTTATTCCCTTTTTAATACCAGTAGGGGGCTTATTTACAAGTCCCCTGAAGCTCAAGAGGGTCCTGCATGTAAGCACAGGAAAACATATATCCTGCCGCTGCTGATCTCATGGTTGAACAGGAACTTTCCCCAACTTCACAAGTTTTCAACCTAATCATCAAGCCCAGAGAGTGGTGAGAAAGGCAAGGCAGCCCTCCTGCAGGTCAGTCCCTTCCCCTCCATGTGTGCAGCCCTCTTAGCAAGTTGTCCTCAGGGTAGGACGGGAATGGAGTGGGTTGGGCTGGGAGAAGTGCAATGCAGGACTGAGGGGGTTCATCAAACACCTTGTGTGCGCCCATATGTGTAAGAAAAGGCAGCATCGGTGGCGGGTGCGGATGGTACCTACCCGGGGGCTCCACCGGAGACAGGGAGGAGGGTGGGAGTGTGATTCATCAGTGCAGGGGAGGTTGCAGCTCAGGACTGCAGGGCACAGGCAAGGAGAGCTCCATGCAGGGAGGGGAGCTGGGACTGCTCCATGGGAGCGGGATGTCAGCAGAGCTCCCGGTGACAGAGATGCTGAATGGCACAGGCTAATGGCAGCACAGTCCAGCAGCGTGCGGAGGGACAGCAGGTCAGGAAAGCAGGAATGAAATCCCAAATGCCTGTTTGTCAGCAGCGGAGGATGGTGCAGAAAGCAAAAGCTTTGGATGCAGGTGGAAGTGAAGGGGCATGGGATGCTGTGGACTGAAATACCTCGGTCAATCTGCATGGAGAGCAACCCTGGCAGAGCAAAACAACCCAGTGAACAGCACCATTCCAGGCGGGTAGACACGAGCTCCCACTCACTCCTAAGACCGTAACCACGGTGGGAGCATGGAGGGCTGCTGCGCCTGCAGCTGCAAGGCCTTTTCCTGGTACAAGCCATGCTCCAACTGCTCAAGGCGAGTTCCCACCACTCTGGGGCTGGCAGGGAGAGCTGGCAGAATCCCAGGCCTGGCCTGGGGCCCGCGTTGGCGATGCCGGTGCGGGGGAGGCACAGCTCAGCTTTCAAGCTCTCTCCGCTGGGGGTCCTGGCCAGCATCGCTCTGCCCCCAGCGCCCGGCGGGCTCTCACGCTCACCTCGTACTCCTGGGAGAACTTCAGCCCGTCGTTGGCTTTCAGCCTGTCGATGTTGTCTGCGAGGTCCGTCACGGGGATGGGGGGGTGGTCACGCATGCCTGCGAGCAAGAGAAGGAGGGAGGAGGGAGAGGAGAACAGTTATGGCTCTGCAGGGCGGAGGAAGGCTGGACAACAGTATGTGCACGGCAAACCCGAAAGGTGGGCGCAAGGCGGACATGTGTGAGTATGTGAAGCGCCGGGCGGAATGGATGGGAAGTCGGCGAGATCACAGGGCATGCTGCACGCACTCTCAGAGCACACGGTTCGGTGAAACGAAAAGGAAGGTGATGTGCAGAATGTGCATGACCGGGTGAGCATGCTCGGACAGTACAGCCACCGGGCACACAGAGCAGGCCACGCAGCGGGCAGGGGCTCGGGCAAGCCCCTGGTAGGAACAGGCCGAGGAGACGCTGTCAACGCGCTTCCCGGGCTCCCGCACGGGCTGAAGTTGAACACACTGATTCTCTGGTGCTCTCACCACCGAGGGCTGAGGCTGATCCTCTTGCTTACCCCTAACAACGGCATTAGCCAAAAAGAAACTCGCCCAGACCTGCACCAGTGGAAACCTCTGTAGCATACGTGTACAGCATTTTGGGTAGGCAGATGCTGCCCCAGCCCCTGGGGAGCTAGAGAAAGATGAGAAGAGCCCCATGGAGGAAGAGCTGCTCCCCTGGTCTGAGATTGCACAACTTTCCGAGAGCTGAGGAGCAGCTCTGCCTGCAGCTGTGTAACTCAGTGCTTTTCAGTGGCGCTCCAGAGGCAGAGCCACCTTCAGGGCCCAAAATCCAGCTCCACTGGGCTGGCTCGTGCAAGGCACCACGTGCAGTGACATGCCCTACAGCAGCTTCTGGAAGGCTGCTGCGAGCTGGGATGCAGCTCAAGCCATGGCAGAAGCCTTGCCCTGTCTAAAGCAGGGATGCACAGTATGGCTCATCCTGGGCACAGCCCAAGCCCTGCTCAGGGGATAGGCCTGGAGGAGGGGGGTGCCACAGGTACTGCACAGGGGATAGATACTGTGGGGGTACGGGTGGGACCGGAAGGAGCCCTACTGGGGCCCTGGGACTAAGGACTCTACCATCACAATCTCTTTCTCTGAAGCTGAGATGGTGAATTGGCAGCAATGTGGCTGTGAAACATCTCATTCAAAGCCTGGCTTATCCAAATCCCAAGGCTCGTGACTCCATCGGCTGCTCTGTGGCTTTCCCAGAAACCCCACGTGGGTCATGATGATTATTAATAGGCTGAAGCTGTTGATTCACACCCAGGGAGACAAGCTGGAGCATGGCCAGGAGCTTCTCGATTGCTCAGGAGCCTGAATGCTGCCACAGATGGCAGTGATGGGCCACTGAGGTGATGGAGCAGTCCCCAGGCTGGGTAGGTGCATTTTACTCAGTGGTGACAAGTCACTAGGTGGTAACAGGGAAGCGTTACACCACAGCTGCTGCACAGCAGGGCTCCTCACACCTCTGCCAAAAGCATCTAACGTTGCTGCATATAGGCAAGACCCGATCCAACACATACACGTCCGTCTATGCTTTGACAGTGCAGAGCAATCCACGGATGGCCTGAGAGCACACAGACAGACGGAGAAGGAAAGATCCCTTTTCTGCCTCGTGCTGAGGTCCTCCTGCAAATGATCCTCTGTTTGCCACTTCACCCATCAAGATCCCCAAGGTGGCTGAGCAGGCCCACAAAGACGATGCTGATTTCTGCACAATTTGCTCATTGGTGCCAGAGCCAGTGCTCCAGAGACTGTAGCTCAGGAGCAGCCTTTGCAGTGCAGAGCTGCTACCGATGAGCAACTGAATGAGGAGGACAGCGTGGGACCAAGGCAGAAGTGTGAGGCTGGAAGAAGAAAGAGGTTGGAACACAGCCACAGTACGTGCTTATCCCAACATGGTTGTGTATGAAGTCCAGCAGAGCCATGGACTACAGCAGAGCTGCAGATGCTCATCTCTGCTGAGAAATACAAGGGGGGAGGTCTCTCCAAACTTCAGTTTTGCTGAAGGAGCATTGCAGCAACAAAGGAGCTGCAAGAACAGATGGGGATCAAGAGGTGGTTGGTATCCCATTATGGTGAACCTAGAACCACTGACAGTGTAGGGCAACACAGAGGAGATTTGTACACACTACCTGGACTTCTACATGCTCTTCCAATGACTCTGGCAAGAGGACAGTGAGCTCTTCACCAGGCTAGAGGGCTCAGGGGTCTCACAATGTCTGCAGGGCTGCAGACTGCAAAGCCCTTGGCTCTGCTCCTGGGCTAAGCACCTGTCCTACATCTCCCATTCCTGTGTGCACACACAGATGCCTTGTACATCGAGCAGCAAGGAGGACTTTTTATGGTTGTTTGAGAGTGAACCCGAAGCTTGTATGACAAGAGACAAAGGGGAAGTTAAACCCCTAGTTCTGGTACCACTCTATCCAACCTGCTAGAGCAGTAAGTCCCTCTGCTCTGTGCCTGGGACTCTGGTGCCAACACTGCCAAGCCGACCAACTGTATGGCAGTTCAGTTCAGTTCAGTTCAGCATCCCTTGGCATCTGTTCTGCCTAACTTTATGGCACAGGTGACCCAGCCTGGGGATGCCAGTTTGTCTGGGGTAGAAGGAGTGTGTGTTCAACCACCGGGCTGCAGAGCACCCTTCAATTTGTCCATTAGGGGCTTTTAGCTCCCCACCCTCTCCAGAATGGCCCCGTGCAGGGCCAGCTGCAGGCTGGGTGCCATGGCAGAGCCTGCCATGCCACTGCGAGGGGTCAGGAGGCCTGGGAGCAGGCGAAGGGCTGCTGCAGGCGCCTCCTGGCAGCCCAGCACCTGGGGCTTTCCCTTCTGCACTGTGCTGTGGTGAGCTGCTGTAGTGCCGTGCAAACAGTACCCGAGCTTGGCCCCACACATCATGTCAGAAAGTGAAATCAGTGCCGTTCTACAAGTCTGCAGTGAGTGAGGGTGACCTTCATGACATTGAAACAAAAATTACGGAGACGAGAGAGAAAGGGAAAGAAAAAGCAAAAGGTGTCGAAAGATAAATACAGGAGTTAAAACTAACTTGAGACATTCGGGCAACTGGGGACACTGGCACCTGCAAAGAAAAGAAACGGGGCAAGAACAGAAATCCCATTAGCCTTTAGTCATCATCGCAGAGGTTCAGAAATGGAGAGACAAAGAGATGAAGATGCAAAGGGAAGCACCATCTGCCACAGCACCGGGAGCCTCCCTCCTGCACAGGACCAGCTGCCCGGCCTCAGGGGCTCTCTACAGCTGGCCAATACCCACTGGGCTTTTGGCTCTGGCCACTGCCATCCCCTGATGCTGATAAACACATGGAGCTGGAGCTACTCGCAGGGGAGTGAGCGCACAGGTCTTCATCTGATGCCAAGAGCTACACTTCTCACTGCACACCACTGCCTATGGCCCCATCCCCAAGGGGAGCCAGCAAGGGCAGGTGGATGGCAGGTACAGGGGACATCAGTGCTGCTTGGTGGCCAGAAGAACTGCACTCAGCCCCAGCAACCTCTGCTCAGTGCCCCTGAGCCTCCAGTTTGCGTCCAGCTCATCAGCAGTGCAACTCAGCCTCATTTCATGGCGTATTGGGACACTGCCCGGTCCCGTATCCTCCCAGCGACTTGGCACAGTGGTACATTAGTACAGGGAGGCTGACAGTGGGGGAAATGACCCTTGTCTGAAGTAAAAACCACAAAAATGAGAAAGCTTAATATTTAATAACAGTAGCCCAATTAATTATGCATTAAACAAGTTTTCCCTGCTCAGCACACTCCAGCGGGGAGACCAACTACTGAAGTGTGCAGGGCTGGTGGCCAGCACCTCTTGTCAACGTATCCACGCAGCACTGCCTCGACCTCGGGTGGGTGACACGGGCAACAGCATGGGCCCATGGGGCTTGATGGCTTTCATGCCTCCTCATTAATGAGGACAAGCTCGTCAGGAGCTGGAACAGTCACTTCCAGCTGCATAACACCCACTTCTGCCTCACAGAGCCTCACAAATGATGCAGGGGGGAGGAGGACACAGTTCTGTCACTTGGTGGGGGAGCGCTGGCTCACAGCATCCCAGGGCACTGCTGCTGTCTCTGTAGTGAACTTTGGGTTGTTTTTGTCTCTCCAGAGAGCTCTGCAATCTTACCAAAAGAGACAGTATCTTTGGCTTATCCTTAGGCACAGGCAGGAAAAGAGGATTTCCTGGACCACTCCTCTCTGATGGCAGCTCTTGTCTGTTCCTACAGCTCTAGTAAGAGATGCCCTCATTGCAAACACTCCAATCTCTTCTTGATGATGGGAGCAGATGCAAGCCTGACCTTCTCCATGTCATGTAAACCACAAGCATACAGCAAAGATGGCTCTTGTGTCCCTGGGCAGCAGAGATGTCACAGAAGCCTGTCCCCATGCACAGGTGCCCTGGAGCAGCTCAAGGAGCTGCATGCTGTTGCTGACTGTGTATGACCCCCCTCACCTAGCACTGCTGCTAGTGATGAGCCTGTTGAGATGTTCTTCCTCTAGTGTGGGTGCCTTCTTTGCTCCCCACAGCATTTTCCTCCCATGCTGCAATACCACACTGGTCTGTGTTGTGGCCAGTCAATGCACCAGGTCTGCTGGCAACTGCCAGGCTGTTGCTGTGTCCTGCCTGTGAGATCTGCTACCAGTCCTGCCTGTGAGATCTGCTACCAGTCCTGCCTGGGAGATGCACTAACTATGGATCTGTGACAGCTGCTCTGGCACAGAGGGAGAAGTGCTGCTGAAACCCACCCCAGGTCTGAACCAGACTGCTGTGAACTTCTCTTACCCTCCCTCCTGGACACAGCAGGTTTACATCAGGAAATGGTCCTTTCAAAACTCTCCTGTTAGATGAAAGCTCTTAGATGAATGAGCAGCAGGAGGAAAAGGAAAGTAGGTTACAGACCAGGAAGAGCTGCAAGTTAGAAGACAGCTGTATGTGCCTCATTTATTGCAGAACTGCTCCTTCCATCACAAAAGCCCAAGTGCTCCCCCACTTCATATAGGACTTGGGCTCTCTGAAAGGCTCTGAATAAGCTGGGGTGAGCCTGTCTCTGATTGCTACAACGACAGGTACTGTGCTTTCAGTGCCATTAGGGACGTACAGACACAAAGCAGCAGCACGAGACCTTTCTGTAGTGCAAAGTAGAGTTGCCTCCATGGGCTGGCAAACCAGCTACATCCCGAGGTACCAGAGGCCAGTGCAGGCATGACGAGATGCTCTGCAGCAAACAGTTGTATGCAGAAAGCAACAGCTGTTACCGAACTATCATCCTCTGCACTGAGACCACTGTGACCAGCAGTGCCCTTCCCTGGGCCACAGCAGTGACTGGGGAGCAACGTAGGCTGCTTCTCTTTGGCCTTAGCTGAGCAGAGCAGGAAAGTCAGCACACAGAAGATCCTGGGACAAAGGTGCTGGGACACCCTCAGCAGTACAAGGGCTCTCTGTACCTCCTGATCCTCCCAGTGGCAGCCCCTGTGGCCAGCACTGCACCAGTGGTGCTCAGTGCTGAAATCTCAGCCTGGTCCGAGCCAGCGCAGGAGCTGGGAGCAATGCAGATGCCGGCACTGGTGAGCTCTCCCAACTCTGCATGGAGGCTTCTCCTGGCTCAGGACAACTGCAGTGAGCTTCATATAAGGTCTGACATACACACCACACACTAGGTTGTCCCCCACCCAAGTTCCCCAGCCTGGTGTGCCAGCAGTGACAGGGCCAGGGAGAAGGATCTGCAGATCAGAGAGTGAACACCTGGGTATCCTTGGTGTAAGCCCGCTCTGTGTCACTGTGACGGAGATGCACTAACTATGGATCTGTGACAGCTGCTCTGGCACAGAGGGAGAAGTGCTGCTGAAACCCACCCCAGGTCTGAACCAGACTGCTGTGAACTTCTCTTACCCTCCCTCCTGGACACAGCAGGTTTACATCAGGAAATGGTCCTTTCAAAACTCTCCTGTTAGATGAAAGCTCTTAGATGAATGAGCAGCAGGAGGAAAAGGAAAGTAGGTTACAGACCAGGAAGAGCTGCAAGTTAGAAGACAGCTGTATGTGCCTCATTTATTGCAGAACTGCTCCTTCCATCACAAAAGCCCAAGTGCTCCCCCACTTCATATAGGACTTGGGCTCTCTGAAAGGCTCTGAATAAGCTGGGGTGAGCCTGTCTCTGATTGCTACAACGACAGGTACTGTGCTTTCAGTGCCATTAGGGACGTACAGACACAAAGCAGCAGCACGAGACCTTTCTGTAGTGCAAAGTAGAGTTGCCTCCATGGGCTGGCAAACCAGCTACATCCCGAGGTACCAGAGGCCAGTGCAGGCATGACGAGATGCTCTGCAGCAAACAGTTGTATGCAGAAAGCAACAGCTGTTACCGAACTATCATCCTCTGCACTGAGACCACTGTGACCAGCAGTGCCCTTCCCTGGGCCACAGCAGTGACTGGGGAGCAACGTAGGCTGCTTCTCTTTGGCCTTAGCTGAGCAGAGCAGGAAAGTCAGCACACAGAAGATCCTGGGACAAAGGTGCTGGGACACCCTCAGCAGTACAAGGGCTCTCTGTACCTCCTGATCCTCCCAGTGGCAGCCCCTGTGGCCAGCACTGCACCAGTGGTGCTCAGTGCTGAAATCTCAGCCTGGTCCGAGCCAGCGCAGGAGCTGGGAGCAATGCAGATGCCGGCACTGGTGAGCTCTCCCAACTCTGCATGGAGGCTTCTCCTGGCTCAGGACAACTGCAGTGAGCTTCATATAAGGTCTGACATACACACCACACACTAGGTTGTCCCCCACCCAAGTTCCCCAGCCTGGTGTGCCAGCAGTGACAGGGCCAGGGAGAAGGATCTGCAGATCAGAGAGTGAACACCTGGGTATCCTTGGTGTAAGCCCGCTCTGTGTCACTGTGACAGAGAAGGCACAGAACTGCTAGTGGGAAGCACTGCAATTCCTTCTCTGTCATGGGGACCTGATGAAGGAGAACTGGAGGAGGTGGGGTGCAAGGGTTTTAGCTGCTTTTTACCTGGAGTCTGGTAGTTGAGTCGTCTCATCTCAACCGGGTCAGAGGAGTGGGCCAAGAGCGAGTCCTTCAGACCGATGGAGTGCTCATCCTTGGAAGAGGGGGAGTGTGCCCTTTTCCTATGGACAGAGAGGACAGAGACAAGCAGGTGAGGTCTGGCAGAGACCACCATGAACCACCGTGGGAAGGAGTCTGGGTCCCTGTGTCCCAGACACCTAGCTCCATCCCAGGCTCCCTGGGGCTCTGGGCAAGTCACATCTTCTTCCGTGCCTCCAATTTCCCATTTATGAAACAGGAAGGATCATATGTAAGCGGTGGCAGAGGTCTGATTAGTGAGGCACTTTGAAATATGATGCGCTGTGTAATATTTATTAGAGAACAAGCAGATAGATGCAAGATGTTGTTTCCTTTTACTCTCTCTAGGAACTATTTCCTGTAGTGGAAGGATATAATAAATTTTTTTTTCAAGTATTAGAAATATTTAAATATAGAATGCTGTAATATAATAGTGTAAAGGCTCTTCAGGGTGTGTTTTATTGGGCCATTAATACATGTCTTGAATGGTTGAAGGCACCCAAGGCGTGTATTAATGGAACAATAAAATACACTGTTGTCTCTTCATGCTATATTTATGCCTACAGCAATGCCACCACCTCAGGCTCTTGCTGGAATTCACAGGCAGAGCAGGGACAGATCCAATCAAAAAGTGGACAAGTGAATATTAAGGAAAATCTAATACTGCAAGAAGGGTTTCTAGCAATTCTTTAAGTCCCACTTCTTGCTCTTATATTACAAATATAGTGGAAACACCCATGCAGAGGGGTGTTGGGCAGGAGCAGGACAGCAGTAGTAGCTTCTCTGTCTGTGCTGACCCTGACCCTTTGCCAATGTGCTGAGCATGCAGCAATTCACAGAGACTTTGTCTTTTGGCTACAGCCCCCAAATGGATTTTGCCTGATGGTGAACCCCTCTGCTGACCTGGGAGCGGGGTTTTCTGGGAGAGAGGAAGCTACTTCACTGCTAGTCCACACGAATGCTAGCACATTTACCATCCTGCAAATTGCAACAGAAGCCTCTGATTTCTACCACTTTGTGTGGCATTTCAAAGCACTCTGAAGGGTTGCCAGGCTCTGCACAGAGGCAGCTGCATCTCTGGATGGTGGTGACCCTGATCCATGTGTGATTAGGAATGCTCTGCACAGGCACAGGGCGCTATCACTTCCACAGGGAGCTGTGCATGCTGGGCTGGCACTAGGGAGAAGAAATTAGGGAAAATTTAGCGCATTAATCACAAGTGAAACCTGCATTCCTGCTGTGGCCCAGAGTGTGAGCAAGCTCCATCTGCAGCCTGTGGCTGCATCAAACACTGGAGTTGTTCAGTGGGGAGGACCAGCTTGTGAGCCTTTGAGTCATCTCAACATCTCAGAAGCCTTCTAGCTGCCTGGACCGAGACAAAAGAGCTGAAGGACTGAGAGCATTGATAGAAAGAAAGGAAAATACACAGCAAACAATTAAAGTAGTGTTTCTCCTATCAGGAGCACAGCAGGATGTACCATGTGCTACTGTGTACCAGTCCCTGAGCCCTTGAGCAAAGTGGCCCAGCTTTTCTGGGGAATGGGCATAGCACACAATTAATGTTTGTATCTCTCATTAGCCTAATCAGGACAACTGCTAAACAAACCTTCAGATCCCAAGCTATCCTCTGCTATTCAGCTTCAATCCATTCCCATTGAAGATTTGACACTGTGAATATGCTGCACGGACACCTTTGAGAGAAAGTGCCTCCAAAGAGAAGGTGGACAGCTAAAAACCTGTAGGATAACAGCATCGCTCCGAGCACACAGATTGTGCTGGAAGAGGATATGCTGCTGCTGTACAGGTTAGGACACAGCAGGGACATGAATGTCAGATCTGAGCACAGTGGGCTGGTGCTGCTTCCCAGTGCTCCACCCACACCAGACTCTGGGACAAAGGAAAGCTGAGCCAAGCTGGACATAGCTTTTATAGGGCTCAGGTACAGAATCCCCCTGGGACCATTTTCTCTTCTTGAAGACCAGTGAACACTCTGTTTCTTACAACAGCCTGGCATTCCCTGGAAGCTTCATCGTTACAGACTGCAAGAATGCACTTGTATTCTTGATGGAACAGCTCTCAGTCTGAAGAGACTGAGAAAACGAAGAAACACCTATAACTCCTGGTGATGTTTTTTTTTGATTTTTAATTTAATTGTAAAAACAATATGGGGAGTCTTTATGTTGGAACTGTCTCCCTAAGAGCTGTGAGAGGCTCACGATTGCTGGAAGGCCGATTCCTTTGAGGAAACAAAGTCTTTGTAAACCCCCAGGGCTGTCATGCCCCCACGCTCCCAAAAACAAAGATGCCCCTTACTAGCTTCAGGCTTGATTTTTAAAAAGGGAAATAGACTTGCAATTTTAGCAAAACAAGAAGATAAAATGGATTCCTACCTTTCTTGTTTACTAGATCCAGGGAAGAGCAGAAACAGAAGAAAGGAGATGATCACTGAGACAGAAAGGCACTGACTGCACATGCACAGCAGAGCTCCATTTAATCAGACAACAAAGCCAGTTCCCTTCCCCGAGGTACAGATACATATGTAAATAGAGAGTCCAGGAGGAGCAGAACCTCGGAGCTGAGCTGATAGAGAATGACCTACTGTAATTGAACAGGCTACACGAACACATGCAAATGCAACCTGTGGCTCCTCGGGAGGACTAACAATCATCTCACACTACAGTTAACAGCTCTAGCAGGGCTCCTGTGCTACGCAAAAGCAGGTGGCTGCTTCAGCAGGGAGCACAGGGATGGTCCTAATCCGGTAGCCAGGACTGAGAGCTCCCAAGAAGAGAGCTCCTACTCTGATTTCAGCCTCTCACATCCATGCCCTGTTTCCACCACCAAGACTATGTTCCTCAGTAAAAATTCACAGTAGTGGAGGCACCTGCCAGAGATTAAGCAGGCAATTTCCACAGAAAACCAGTACTAGAGAAGTTCCCAAGGCTGCAAATCCAAGCTGTGAGACCAGAGAGCAGTCAGACTGGCTTTAGAGACAAAGCGGCTCTCCTCTGTCCCACTGCTCACACGTTTCCAGAACCCACAGCAGCTCTGTGTCCTGAGGCTGATATTACCTTCTGCATACCCAGCCCTTCTGCTCTCTTTATAAAGCAGCCTTCTGGTGTGCCAGGTGGAGACCTTCCTCCTCCCCACAACCATCAAGGAACGTCTATCAGAGCATCCCTATCTAAAGGCTACAAGGAAGGTCTTTAAGGTGCCACCACTTGTAGTGCTTGTCCCATAAATGTGTGTCCTCGACTGGATCTCACCTTTTGAAGAGGAGTATAGCAATGACAATGATGATGATTAATATCACGGCCAGGACAGGTCCCATCACCCACAGCATCTCCGGTTCATCCTGCTGCTTTGCTGAAGCCACTTCCATCACGATCTCATCCGAGTAGGGACTGGCTGCATATCTCTTCTGAACAGCACCGGCAGGAGAAAGACAGAAAAGCAAGTGTCCATTATGCTAAAGCAACATCTCATCCCTGAAATCTGGAGGCTTCCCCTTGCCTCTGGCTAGCAGGGAACAGTCATGCTTCTCAAACCCCAGCAGCACACCATGGGATCCTCCCTCCCTCAGCATCAGTGGAGGTCACGCTGTGGAAACAGTCTTTTTTTGATGTGAAACATTCCCAGTGCCAACTACTTTCTGGCTAGCAGACCTGGCCCCGAGGTGCCAAACTGGAGCAGCCCAGCTAAGAGCCACTTGCCAGCCCTGGATTCTCTCGGTGCCAAATCGCAAGCTTTTGAATCCCAACCAATTGCACAGTGGGGCTGGCTGATGATTCCTAAGTGGTTTATAATACCTGCTGTGCTGATATCAACACAACTCTCCAGGACAGGGCTATATTAGGAAAACCCCTGCTGGGCGAGGCGCTTTTCTTAAAGGAACGAAATGAGGGGAACATTTTCTACCTGACGTCTCAGCCCTAATAAACAGACCTTGGAAAGGGGCTCATGCTTACAAGGTTCCTTTCCAGAGACTTCTGCAATCTGGCAGCCCAGTGATTTATTACTCAAAGGGACAGCTTTCTAGCCCCACCAGCAAGACGGGATTAAGAGAGACCCAAACCCTTCCTGCAGAAAAATGAGAGTGCACCTGGCTTGTTCTGCTGCTGTGGCTAAGGCTTATGGAGCTGTGTTGTCCCTTCACAGTTCAGCCTCACTGGGTCAGAAGGGTTAAATGCTGCAAAAAGAAATCCTTTCCCCCTATTAAAGAGGGCCAGAGCTGTATCAGTTCAGTGCCTGTGGCTTTTTAGCAGCACCTGCTGCCTGGCATTAGGGAGCCAGAAATGCTCTGCTTCTGCCATAGAAAGTTTCGGTCACTGAAGAGGTGCCTGTGGATCTATAAATCGCCTGCTTTAAGGTCGAAGTTTAAACACACACTTCATGTCTGTGTGCATGTGAGGAGAAGAAAGGGAAAAATCAAGCGTGCTGGTGTCACACAAATGCACATCTTGATCTCCTCTCACAGATGCCCTTGATCCCAGCCAGCCTAGTTTCAAACATGCACGGAGTACAGAAAATGCTCTTATCTGTGACATCCTTCTGGCAGTACGCGCAGGTGCAGCATCCTAGCTGCTGTCCTCAGATTTATCAGTGGTCAGAGATGCCACTGGCTGGAGGAGGAGCTGGGGGAGAGCCATTGCTTCTTTGTCCGTGAAACCTTTCAGCCCTACGAGACCCTGTTTCAATGACCCTGAAATGGCTGCTGGCTCCTGGTTCAGCTCTGTTCCTAGAGCAAGTCTGCGTGAGATCACTGCAACCCGTCGCTCTGTTCCTATGCCCCCTTGTCCAGTTCAAACAACAGGGCAAGGAGTCAGCAACAGCTCTGTCTGAGCATGGCAGAAACAAGAGGATGGTGAGAAGATGGGGCAGAAGGCCTGGGGCTCCCCTTTGTATGGGCAAGCGGCTACTCTGTGAGAAGAGCACAAAGGCTCTGCCTGTGACTCCGCAGAAAGGTCAAGCTGCATCAGGTGTGTGTGGGGGCATGCTGATCTCTGCAGCAAGGTAACACGTGTGTCAGCTCCAAAGCTTTGTGCGAGGGGCAAGAATCGTATTTTTGCAGATACCCTTTGGAGATGCCTCCTTCCAAGAGAAGACAGAAGCAGAAGCGATCAGAAGGACTGTTATCTCAGTGGCATTTCCAAAGGCAGACTGCAAGGTGCAGGCGGCTCCTGCTCTCGGAGATGGTGTTTCAACCACACTCCCCTTTGCCTTTGAAGAATGACGACGTTACGCTCGCCTGCTGACACTAGAGACACAGCAAGCGATTTAAAAGGAGCTGAGTGGGGGAGATAGGGCACAGTCCTGGACAGAGTGCCTCATGCTTCAAATGAAAATGGGTGCGATGCAGAGGGGGATGCAGAAAGGTGGTCTCTAGGAGCAAGGTGTAATAACTCTGCTGGCTGGTGGCTCACCGTGGCTGTGGCAGATTTATGCTAGGGAGGAGATGATAATGATAGTCTGGGATCAACTAGTTAAGGTCATCTCTTCTTGACAGGAACTGCCAGGACAGCACACCCCAAGGCCTCTGCCTTACCTTGTTGTTTATCTGCGACTCTCCTTCCCTCACCAGTGTGCACATCTTGCCACAAGAACATGTGAGCTGGATGAGTAATGAAGAACTTGACCAGCCCTAATGAGCCATTACAAGCAAACGAGTCTGAGGAAGGAAGCCGTGGCTTGGAAGCTGACCAAAGGATTCTGTGCATCTCTATTATTTCCATTATTTACACACTGGCCGCTGCCACTGTCTCCACCATCCCTCCTGCCCTCTGTGTTTACAGCTGGACACCGATGCACAGGCCTTGCCGTGCTGATCCCTGCTTATTGCATCAGCTACTCCCTTCCCTCTCACGTGCCCAGCCCCGTGTGCATGGCGACACGCTGCCCACAAAGGCACGGCCCATTTGCCTCTAGCAAGGAGAGGCACAGGAGAAAGAATCCCTACACAGCAGGCACGTGCACAGCTTTGCCCAGGTGACAACCCATTGCGATGGGAGGTAGGTTTGTTTGCTTCCCCAGACATCACCTGGAGGTGCGATTCTGGGCAGAGAGGGCTCTGTGAAGGCAGGTTTGCAGGGGGAGCACCCTGTTCACTGCAGAGCCTCAGCAGCCACTGTGCAGGGTAGGACTTCAAGGGGCTGTTTTCTGCAGTCAATCACTTGAACTAAAGCAGAATGAGAACCCATCCCAACCCAACCATGTGTCAAGCTCTGCTCTGGGCCCAGCCCAGCAAGCCACAACCAAGCTTGTGTAGAACGTGTGTGTTGACACTGCCCTCCACTCTCATCTGTTATGTCAAACATACGTGCCATTTCCCTCCAAAAACATCATCTATCAAGTCAACTCCCACGGCTGCCCGAGCTTGTTGAGACCAGCTATGCAGCCTCACTCTCCTCTCTTCAGACAAAACTCCATCCTCCCAGCTCACAGTAGTTTTTCACCGTGCCTGCACTGAGCCCACCTCTGCTCTTCTAGGACAGGCTGTGCCTCCCCAGCAGAAAGTCCTTACCGTGTCTCCATCCTCCAGCGAGGCCAGCACGAAGCAGCGATAGCTCAGGTCTTCAGACAGGGGCTTGTTGTAGAAACCTTTGTAGTTCTTCTCGTCTCCCAGGGTGAAGGTCTCAGGCAGAACATCCACTTGAGCAGCAATGTAGGGCTTGAGTCTGTCTGCTTGGCGTCGCTGGCGCCTGCTCTGACTCCCTTGGCTTATGGCCTCCAGCAGCTGGGGACAAACAAGGTGCATCACTATTGCTTCGCCCGGCGTGACACCGCCTCACCCTGTTACCTTACCGGTTGTAGGACTCAGCAGGGTGGAAGGGAAGGGGAGGAGAAGACACTGGGCTTGATCTGGACATGGTGGTGGTACAAAGAAACCAGAGGGATGCATTATCCATTTAGGAACTGCTGGGGAACCCGTCTGCAGACCCTCACTGCAACCATCTCCACCAGGAGCTCAGCTCTGGGAGGGTCCTGAGCCCTGAGATGCCAACAGGGCTAATGTCAGGGCTGAGACAGCCTGTGTTAATCAATCCCGATGAGCTGTGAGGGAACTGGACCATGTTCTGTGGCCCAAATGTTGGTTTGGACAGCGATGCACGCTCTCTACGGACACTGGATGTGAATTATAGCTGACGCTGATGTACAGGGAAAAAGTGACATTTGCTGTGTCTTTCCCTTCTGTCAGTGCTGCGATATTTCACCTGCTGCTGGGTTGCAGGCAGAGCTTTGTGTAAATCACACAGAATGATAACAGATTTCATGGGATGTTCAGAGTAAAAATGGCAAATTTCATAGTCAGCCACAAATTCATGAAAAAGGATATAAACACACAAAAAATCAATTACACTGGTAAGAAAGACTCTCAGATGTTTAAAGATGTTTTTCTAATGAATAAAAACGAATATCAGGCTTGGAACAGAAATTCTAATTTAAAATGAAGAAGGAGGCATGAAATACATTTCACACACGAATGTATCAGTGCAGCATTGTTAGGGCAGACAGGGAACATCAGTGGGGCTGGGGACAGTGATGTGCACACAAAGCTATGCTGCTGAGCTGAGCTCACTCCCTCTGAGGAGGAAAAGCTGGGTAAGGCACCCCCTGCTCCTTTTCCTCAACAGAACAGTCCATCCTTGTCCTCTTATGGATATTCCTGTTGGAGCAATTTAGGAAAGCTATAGGTTGTTCGTTGCAATATCACCCGTCCCCCCCGAAAAAAAAGAAAAAAGAAGAAAAATAAAAAAAAAAGGCATGGAGCAATCTCAGTTTCACAAATATCCTTGCAACCACAGGGAAAAAAAGGCAGAAATAGTCTTTGGACTGTGGAGTTTGATCCTTACACACATCTCTTGTACCTTGGCTGCAATTACAGCTAAACTTCTTGGAGCAGAAAGCACAGTGCATGAAACCATAGGGATCCAGTTGTGATTAAGGTTGCTGGATGCTACTGCCACCTATATATATAACATGCACCCCAAAAGACTGCACCAAAAGAAATGCTAGGCTTGCAAAGTCCAGATCCTGAAAAATTAGAAAACTAATATTGCCTGTGAAAAATTAATTCAGCTGCCTTACGTAGGTGCATTGTGTTACAATCCTTGACTGCACGGTCACATACTATCTTTTCTGTAACTCCTCTGCTTTGTTCAATACACAGGACAGACAGTGCTTAATCAAAGAGCAGCTATTCCATATTTTGTTTTCTTCTTTGCATTATGCAGCCTGAGGCCTTGTTTATTGCTTACTATTCAAATCCAGCTATGAAGACAAAATTAATAATTTCCTCGTGGGCTTTTCTATGGTGCTGATCACTATAATATTACAAGTGCTTCACAAACATTAACGATCTTATCTTCCAAACACCCATATGAGGTGAGATGAAAGTGATTATCCTAATTTTACAGATAGAGAACAGAGACGCAGGGACATTAATGTAAAAAATGTCCACTAATTTTGAATGTCAAATTGAAAAGACATCAGCTTGTTTTGTTTTTAAAGAAAAGTTAGCTTTTTTTTTATAGCACTGACTATATCCAGCAGAGCTTCTATTGACTTTCTCTGCAGCTGGGGATGCTTAGGCTGTGCAAATGAGGCTCCAGATCTCAAACTGAGCACTCCAAAAAAAGCAGAACATGCAAGACACAGTCTGCTAATGAAATTTTTTTCTCAAATCATTTGCCCAGAACTGGGTGAAACAGAGATAGAAACCAGTTCTCTCAATAACTTTCAACCACCTAAAGTTCAAAACTAAACCATCCTTTCGCACCCTAGTCTTCTATTTCTTGTGACATCTTCCAATTTCTGCAATGAAATGATGCAGGAGACCTATAGATGATGGTTCTCCATCATAGAATTGTGCTTCATGCGCAGAACAGATCCACCCATACACGGTGTGAGCAGGGACCCCATGGAAAACACTGTGCAATCATGTAATTAAAGATTAACGATAAGCAGGGGCAGATTTACAGCTTCTAACACTTTGCAATTTATGAGTTCTTCAAGCCTGCAACTTTGTTCTCTTAATGGAACCTTTGTGTGATTTCTTGGAATTCTTCCTTATTACTTTGTGGGTGGTGGTGTGTGTGTGGAAGGGCTCACAAAGCCCTTGTGTGGGACTCTTCTGACGCCCACACACGTACCACACCACTGGTGTTGGAGGACTCCTGCTCAGAATAAGCTGCATCTTAGGGTGAAGGGGCTGGTGAATGCTGAAAGCCTTTGACAAGGAAGTGTGAAGGGAGCTTTGCAGGTTTTGTGAGATGCTAGACTGAACTTTTTATCCATACTGTGGGCTTAGGTCCGTCCAGAGAGGGAAAAGCCTCCTGACAGAACAGCTTAATAAACTGAAAACAATACCCCCTCTCTTAGCTTGCTTTCAAAATCAGCATGGTTGCTTCAGCTGAAAAAGGTTGCAAAGAGCGTAGCATCCAAGACAGGATCTGTCCTGGTCAGTGCTCTGAGACATTCAAATGTGGTCTTCCCAATAGAGGACATTCTCAGAGGTGGCTCCTCCCTTGCTTGACTCCAGCCTTCCTTCTACATGCTGTCACCCGCCAAGAAAGGCTGAGTGAGCACTGCATGTCCCACAGCCCCCATCTCAGTGCACCCATGCCGTTGCCAGGAGGCCTGGGCAAAGCGTGCTGGGCCACCTGGGAGCCACTTCTGTTACAGCAGCTGCTACAGAGTCCTACCTGGTCCAGCTCCATCTCATCAGGTGTCCGCCAGCGAGCAGTCGGGCTGCTGGTGCTCTGATCTGCTGGCACAACCACGATGTAGTACCACCTGGGAAGGAAGGAAAGTGTAAGCACTGGACCTTAAGTTGTCTCTCAGGCAGGTCACCAAATAACACAAGCCATATGCCTCCCAAGAATGACCTGCTCCTCTCCCTGCCCTCTAAATAGCAACAGGATTTGGTAACGAAGAGGTCGGTTTTCCAGCTGTATTGGAGAAGAGAATACTCCCGTTAACACTCATTAGGTTAATGAAGATCTACAGACTGTGCTCCAGAGGGTGGTGTAGGAGCTGTGAGAAGGACATTTATATAATCGGATTGTAGCAAGAACCCTGGGGGAATTGTGCTTCAGCACAAGGATACCACAGTAACGAATAAGACTTCCACAAACTCGCTTTTTTAATCTCCTCGAGGCTTTGGGCATTATTTATTTAAAGGATATTATACAGTGTCAGAGAAAGTCCCTCCTGATCCTCAACTGCGTTTTTGTTGGTAGCATCTGGAGTATACCCACCAGGGTGAGGGCAAACTGTCAGAGAATTGTCTTAATTTTATTGCACATAAATATTTGCTCAGAAAGAGCCAGCAGCGTGATCCCACGTTACGGGTAAATGCCTGGCTCTGTACCACAGCCTGCTGAGAAATTCACTCCCAGGTTACAAAATCCACAGGTTGGCAGAGGTCTGCCTTGCCCTCTTCCCCATGTCTAGCCTCCCAACCCTGCCTTCTCCACCCAGGCACAGCACGTACCTAACCGGCACAGTGGTCTGGACTTTGGGAAGGGTGAGCGTGAATTTTCCTTCCTGTATGTACTTGTTTGTGGCGATGGGTTTGCTCTGCAAGACGTCAGGAGCAGTGCGGATTGAGACGAGGTGCTGGAGCCCCCCAGCACTGCTCCCACGGTTCATTAGCACAAAAGAATAGTCCGTGTCTGGCTGGAGGTCACTTATGAGTTTCTTCATCGAGTGGCCGTCCACCTCCACACTCTGGCTATTGTACAGAATCTGAAACGGGAAAAGGACATGCTCATGCAGCTGACAGCTGCTGATGAAAACTCATACTCAAAATAGCAGCGTTAGAGACAACAATTTGGCTCTGGGCCCTCCCTCAGGTGGTTCAGCTATTGTGCGCTTCGTAAACAGCCATAAATCTTTAGTTAAAGAAGAGCAACCCCCAGCACAGGGTTGAACCGTGCTCCCTGCGCCTCGCAGCAATGGAGCAGAGAGGGTCATCTCAGCAAAGCCCAGGTGGCCGGTGCCAGCGGTGAGGCTGGTGGTGCCACACACGCTGCTTTTCAGCGCCGGTTTGGGGCAGGAATCCAGATGGCTGTGCTTTGCCCTCGCGTGGAGATGAATGGGTCTTTGTTTCTTGTCTCATGAGGCTATAATACACAATATGCTTTTGGTGTAAAATCCCGTCTGCTTTTAATTGGTGCCACTCCCATGTCTACCAGCTGATGCCTGATCGAATGGTTAATGCAGAGCATCCCTCCTTCCAGCAATGTGACTGGGGAGGGGAGGGGGTTACACGCCTCACCAATGATCTGACAAATCCCACACACAGGGCTCACAAATTGGTACCCGAAACAGCGGCTCTGCAGGTGTGACACCCTGTTGCCATGACAACAGATGCTGGATGCCGCACCAGCCGTGGGCAGGAGATCAGTGCTGCTTTTCCCTGCCGTGCTTGAAGCAAGGGGCTGCTGGGCAGCGCAGGGGCGTTGGTGGCCCAGGGGATCAGGCAGCCTCCACTCACAGCTTCTCCTTGGGCCTGTTGGCCCCTCAGCTAATGACATCTTCTCAGCGCCCTGTTGCAAATGTGCAGGACCCCCACCTCCCTCAAGGCACAGCAGCCATGGGCACTGCTGTATTAGCTGCACCAAACAGCCCATCTACCCCGGGAACTTTGATTTGGGTCTTGCTGGAGCAACGCTTGTACCCTGAAATGCTGGGTGCTGCCTCTACAAAGTTCCCAGAGACAGAGACAAATGGGGTGCAGAGAACTGGAGAGATCAGAGGTTGTGCCCCAGCTGTGATAAACCAGCATGTCTCCTTCCACTGGGTGACCATCCAGCGTGGCAGGGCAGAGCTGGATTCCTGATAGCAGTGCAGGCACAGCATACCAAAAACTGGCAAAGGTAGAGCTGGAGCATGTTAAACCACGGTAGCTATTACATGCCACAGGCAGAGCCCACACAGTAAAACATGCTCTTTCCAACAGAGGCCTTGAGAGAGAGAAGACAGCTCTGTGGAAGAAAAATTACTTGAAGTAAAACAGATTTTTCACCAGCTGAGCCTACCGGTAAGGCTGACACAGGCAGCTAGGGAGGGACCAAACTTTCCTTCCAAGTCACCTTTTTTAGCAGGTGGTGGAAAGCTGCAGAAAGCTGCCAGCACTCTGGGACAAGGGCAGCTGATTAGCACTGCTCTAATATTTAGCGCTGGAGCTGGAAGGAGGAGGAGGAGGGCGGCCCTGGAAAGAGATCTGAAGGGCAGGAGAGCACAGGGACCAGGCCAGGTCTGGAATTTGCAGCTCTGCTTTTGTGTTATCTAAACAGCGATACCCACACCATGCTTCAAATCCTTTTCAGGTCACTTGACATGGAGGTTGGGATAGGAAAAGAGTCCCAGCTTTTTTGCTGCTAAGACACTCCCAACAGTTAACAGAGCAGCAGTGAGAAGCCAGCAATGCAGGAGAACTGCAATCAGTCTCGTTTGTTGACATGCTTCAATCATCAGGGATGAACTGCAGAAATAAATACCATATACTGAAATAACAGAGGTTTGCAGGGACAAAGCTCCTGCTGGCTGTCCCATATGCAGGAAAGGCTGTCAAAGGTAGGATGGCTGGAGCTTTAATCCCTTTCTCCAAAGACATGTATATCAGATGGGTGCTAAAGTGAGTGAAAAAGGTAAAATGAAGAAATGCTTCTTATAGTGCTGCAATATTAGATATTTAGTTGGCAGGTTTCACCCTTCTCTGACACAGAAGTAGGCACAACAAAGACAGGAGTGCTAGACTTCAAGTCATTTTAGCAGCTTTGCTGTCTATCCCAGCACCACTCCTTGGAATGATATTGCAATGGTACAGGTGCAGATGTTCCAGATGACAGCAACTCAGGGAGTGTCCTGGGGGAGCAGCGGGACCTCACTTCACGTGCTACAGCACAGACTCCAACAAAACCAAACTTCCACCATTAAGAGCTATGCTGGAAGGATGCAAAGCCCAGAGAGAGTTCTGCTGCCTCTCTGATGAGATTCCTTGTTATGAATTCTTCCCTCATAAAGGTATCACCAACTGCTTCTGCGTATGCTCTAGGGAAGCCACTCGCCCACCAACTGCCTGCACGTAAGGCATCTGCTGGGGACATAGCTGTTCTCCTGGAGCAAGAGGAGGCAGAAGAGATGATCAAGCACTTCTGTTCAGAGTTTCCCTGCTTGCTCTGCCCTGGAATTGGCCAGGAAACAGTCTCCGATTCAGTCCTGACACCAGATGATGTTTTTTACTGCCATGCACAAAAATTTGTGCCCGAAGACAGTGAAATTGGCATTTGCAATGCTTTTGTGAAGCATTCTCTGCCATCTCCCCTTTTCACAGTTGCAGTGGTAGTTCTACGTTCCTTTACCTGCCATAACACATTGTTTTTTTCAAATGCTATGCACCATTAGTTAAGGCCTCCACACAAAACCTACAATAATGTAAGGGCTCAGAAACAGTCATTTGTGTGCAGCTGAAGATGCCCGGGAGCTCGAGCAGGAATGCTATTTAGAGGTTGCATCATGGCCCACTGGTAACTACTTAAGTCAGCAGCAAATTTGGCCCAAGGGCTCTGAACTGCCAAACATTGCTGACTAGCCCATGGATTGCTGTAAAATGTCATTTGTGCTGCTCTTACCCACAAGAGAAGATTTGCAAAGCTACGTGGGTACAAATGTCACTGCTGAAGGTCTGCTGCTTGATTTCAAGGCAGTAAAGAATGTATTGAACTAGAAGATTAAAAGACACATCGTGTGCAACACTGGAAAAGATAATGACTCGATGGAGAAGTAGACAAGGTTACCTTTTTTTGCAGGCAGGAGTAATTACTACATTCCATGGGACACACTGTGAGAAGGCACTGCCCAGCATTCTTAGGGGTTATTTCTAGACCTGTATCATCATAATTTTCAAAAAGTGCTGCTCCTTCTTCCCATTTGCAAAATACCTCATGATGCTGCCTTTAACCAATATATCCTCTGTCCTGCTTTTAAGTTGAAGAATGTGTCTCAGGAAAATGCAGTTTCCCTAAGGAGAAGGTTGTATCTATCTTGCACTTTCCATGAGAGCTCCAGAACAGCTTTCTGCAAGCACACTGGAATAGAAAAGGAATAGTGCCTCTGCTCCACCACAACTGTTGAGCAACATTTTACAAGGAATTTATCTCCTGGACCAGAAGCAGCTGTGAAAATTCCCCAAAGAGAACTCAAACCTTCATTATTGATTTGGTAGCAATGAAAATTCCTAAGGTCTCAGCTCATCCCCTATTGAAAAAAAAAAAAAGCACAAGTCCTGCCTGTGCCTCACTATTCATTGTCAGAACAATATCTACTTTAATTAAATCTGTTAAAGTAGAATATGACACCCTTTGGGACATAGATTTAGCATGAGACTGTTTATCAAGTGTAGATAATACTAATTGTTCCCATGGAGATTTATCTGTTATGCTAGTTACAGTATTAGGCTCTGGCCTCAGCATCCCATGTGCCTGAATTAGAGGAGAGAGGTGAATCTTGTTTATTAAAATACAAAATCCTGAAGGTTAAGGATTTCCTTCAAGTGGCACAATCAACGACCTGGAGCTGACCCTCTTAGCTCCTGGCCTTGACTCATGTGTGTCTGCAAGTCTGGGAATATTAATAGAAAGAAGACGCTATTAGAGAAATATCCTTGTAAGACTCTCATTTGCATGACTGCTCTTCAGTGAGCAAGTGGCTACTGCCATCTGCTCCTGTGTCATCTGAGGGTTAACCCGCAGCAGGGGCAGACCTTGAGTCACTGTCTGTGTAAGCAATAGCAGCTATGAGGCCGGGACGAGGCATCAGCGTTACATCCTTGGCTCCTGGCTACTTCCAACCACTCCTCCATCCGTGTGTGGTAGTAATGCTCCAAAGGTCACACTGTCCCTTTCTAGCACTGCACCGTCAGACAGAGATGCGGGCTTTGTGCCACAAGAATAAGGCAAGATGAAGCAGACTGGTTCCTCAGCAGAGCGCAAAGTAATAGAGCTCTGTGAAGCTCCTTGAGGCCAGATGTCTGAACACTGATCCTAATGCACCCTACATCTGGGAAAGCTTTGAATACCACAAGGTCTTCACAGAAGCCTTGTCTGCTTCAGCTAAACTCTGCATGTTAACAAGTGCCTGCTATTGATCATGCTAATTCAGCTGCAGGATTTAAACCAGGAGAGTTAGTAACAAGGAAGGGGAGGTGCTCACACACTTTGATGTGGATGCAGTTCAAGGCCTTCCCCTCACTCCCCTGGCCATGGATCCCCTCCAGCTCATGCAAGCCTCGCATTTGCTCTTCAGGCAAAGGTGCATGTGCAAGGAGGAAGGCAAATCACGCTGCTCCCACCCCTGGCCACCTTTGCAGGGGCAGCAGACAGCCTCTGAGACTGGGTGGAAGATTATCCTTGCCAATGTGACACATTGGTCTTGTTTCTTAAGGGAGAGAAGCTGCACTGAGATCTGCAGAAATTTCCACCACATGCTAGTCTTTTATCCACATCAGTGATCTGCACTGGGGGACAGACAAGAGCAGGAAGATATTGGGTCATCAGTGTTGTCTGCAGCCTGACACTACGTCCAGAACTGTGTTGGAGAAAAGAGAACAGCAGCCATTCCTCCAGAGTTCCCTCTGCACTGGCACACGTGCTGCTCACACCTGTAACACCTTCTGGAAGGGTGATGATGCTTCCCTCCTTCACTCCCTGAGATTATGCATCTGCTCTGAAGTAACTCATAAAGGCAATCCCGACGTTAGAGACAGGACATGTTGCAGAAAGAGTCATTCTTAGTTTGATTCACATGCTGGTTTTCAGACCACTTCATCCTGGTGATCTCTGGCTATTAAATTGTATTTATAACTTTTCGTGCTTCAACTCCAAGTCAGGGATCAGGACAAGCTTGAGTAAACACTGTCAGAGAGCTGCAAAGGTCAGCCCTACTGGTAGGCCCCAGCCAAGTGATACCAGGTAACAAGATGCTTGAGAAAGCTGATGGAGGAGGAAAGCACTGATTGGGACTGCGTGAACCACAACCGCAACCACTCATGGGAAAAGCATCAGTGATTTGGGGTGAGGGACCAGTTTTCATTTCCCTTCAAAAAGGCAAGTAATTCAGGGGCACTATATCAAGGGAGGAGTGGGTACACTTAGAGAAAGTTCCTAAGCTGGTTTCTAGCTGGATGGTGAGAAGCCAGAAATACGTATTATGATCCCTGAGACATCCCCGTTCTCTGAATGCCTCTGCCCAGCGCATGTCTTCACTGCTTGGTGTTTCCTGTTGGGGTGCTTCAGCCAACATTATTGACTCTTGTCACTGTGAGCCAAGTGCTTACTGACTATTCCACAACTGATCAAAACAGAAAGAAATCAACAAAACTACAACACATTCTGGCCTAAGAAAAGTAAGCAGCAGTGCTCTAGCGTGTGGCTCACACATGGGTGCTCAAAAGCAAGAGCAGCTACCTAGCCTAGCCTTGGAGATCTAAGTTCCACAAGATCCCAAGCCAGTGAAAAACGTGACCCTACTCTGCTTGTCTCTTGTCTGACAGCCTGAAAACTTCATGTGGAAGGTCAAGATGCTGCTTTCCATTGTCCTGCTCACTGCCACAGGCAGAGCTCCCTGTCCTCTGCATCCTGCCCTTACCTTAAAAGGCACTGCAGATTTATAGGACTCAGGCACTTCCCAGCTCAGCAACACAGACGTTTTCATGACGGCATTGACGCGGAAGTTCTTAGCAAACACTGAAATGAAAAACAAGATATTTGAGCACTGTAAGGCCAAGTCAGGAGGGAGCCAGGCAGCAGCTCGGCTCCAAGTCTCTCTTTGTCTAACTCAGCAGCAGAGGTCAAAGAGTTCAGCTACAACAGAGAAGAGAGAGATGAGGAGAAAAGAGCAGCAGCCTTTTACCAAGTCTCCAGTCTCCAGTGGAGTTTCACTTTTTGACTATACTTTTCCAGCACCATAGATAGGAAGTTGCAGGCTGAACTGTAGCCTTCCTCTCCACCCGCCTCCACACACACTCTCTTGGCCCTTTGCCATGATCAAAGAGCAGTGGTGCTCAGGTACTGGATCTGCAGATGATCCTACCCAGCCGCCTGCTCCAGTTCAAGCAAGAGCCTTTCATGTACACACAAAACAGCAAAGGGAGACTGTGGAGTGACAAAGGCAATTAAGCTACCATCAACACCCCTTTCCCCCCTCAAATGGCAACTTTAAGGAAACCTTCATTGAGCCTCGCCTCACCGAGCTAGTTTTAGACTCGGGAGCCATACGGTACCTGATCTCATTAGTCAGAGCAAAGGGAAGCGTAGCCTCATGAACTGAAGCAAAGGTCCCTGTCCTGGAGGCAGAGCTTGCTGTTAGGGCTTGTTAGAGGGGCACTTACCTTGCTCAACAGGCATGGTCCGGGACTGGATGCTGGGGCTGAGTGGCCCAGCCCCTTTATTGGTGCGGGCCCTCACTTTGATGTCGTAAGTAGTATCGGGCTTCAAATTCGTCAAAGTGATACTTGTGTCCTTGGTGATGTTAACCAGGTCCTGCTGGCTATTTATGTCCCTGTATACCACCGTGTAGTTGACGATCTTGCCGTTTCTTTCTGCCAAGACCGGGGGGTCCCATGCAACTTCTGTGGTGGAAGTGGTGAGACCCACCACACGCAGGTTCTGTGGGAAGCCACTTGGCACATCTTCTGCAGTAGTGATCTCCTTCTCAAACTCCTCTCCTGGGCCAGCTCTGTTCTTGGCAGACAATTTGAAGAGGTACGTGGCCCCCTTGTGCAGATTGGTCACAGTGTAGTGATGGTCTCTCTTCCCGAAGTCTATCGTGTTCATCTTTTCCTCATCAAGACGTCTGTACTGCAGCCGGTAACCCAGCAGCTCCCCTACCATCTCCTTGGGTGGGTGCCACTGGATGAGGGCTGTGTTCATGGCTGTCGTGCTAATCATCATGGTGGGCTTCCCCGGGACTGCAACATAAACACACAATGACCATCTATAGCCTGGGAGGAGGGGAAGGAAGGACCGCTTCTCTGCTGCTCAGTCCGTGAGGATTGAGGAAAGTGGGAAAGTTCAGACAACAGGGTGAAGAGGACGACAGACAATTCACATGGATAGAGGCAGATTGACCCTAATCCAGTGGTGAGGGAAGCTGGAGCCAGCCAGCTCTTGACTGCCATTTTCCCATGTGCTGCCATCTAAACAAGGAATAAATTCAGCCACATCCAGCCCCAAAATTCATCCCCTTTTACAGGAAAGGTTTAAGGTACCTCAAAGCATCATATTTATCTCAGAGAAGATCTGAATCCCGTCCTCCCAATCAGTTGTCTTCAGACACTCCAGCTAGTGTGCACCACCAGGCCACGCTGGTCCCAGTGCACCGTACCACAACAGACACACAGAAGCCCAAGTCCAGCGCCCTGATCTGTCTGGAGGCAGACAAATTTCATCCTGAAACCTTGCAGTTTTACCATCTGCAGAGGCAGCGAGCAGAGCTGGGTGGGCTGTTTGCCATCAGAATACATTTTGGTTTAGCTGATGAGCAGATTCGTGATGTCAGTGTCGATGTGAGAGGTGAACACAAGCGTTCCACAGGATTTTTGCTTATGCTGCACAAGTCAAGGGGTGTTGCCGTCACTGGTTAGGAACTGATGGCTTTAAATTGGTGGTTTAATACCTTGATCTCCTTCAGTTAAAAAAGAGGATGTGTCTTCACTTCACATCAGCTCAGATTTGTAAACAAATCAACTGATAGGGAAGATACTCAGAATCAAAGGGATGGGGCCACTGAAGTGAAAACGAAAATGGGATTGTAGCCAAACCTAGTTAAATATCCTTGCACAGTTTTGGAATGTATGAGCCTACAGATGAGCACAAGAGAAAAACGTATTTGACAGAATTATGCCCCGATTTTGCCATCAGAGGGCGATACCAACACTCCCCTTTGAGGTCAAGCCTGCAGACGAGCCTCTAACAAAGGCAGCTCTGGGGGTGGTTTTGGAGGTATTTAAGACATACAATTGCATATCCACTGCCAGCACCATCCTCCTTGCACTCATAATACAATGTCTAACAGCAGCTAGTATTAAGAGACGCATTATTTTCAAAGCTGATTCCAAATATTAACTTTAAATGTGCATCATAACATGGGAAGACCCACTGTGGCTTACAGTGCAACACTGGGATGTTTAGGGAGCTTTTCCTGTTTATAGGACAGCTGTAGCAATTTGATGAACAGAGCATACATCATGGCGAGGCACAAGGGAGACAGCATTTGAGACTGTGACAGTGGAAACTACCTCTGGAGCTCCCCATATGCAGCACGGAAGAGATGGCAAGCTGTTCCTTGTTTAAAAGCACCAGGAACAAACGCTCTGTTTGCACAAGCTGCATTCCCATAATAACAAGTGGTAAATACTGTTCCTGCGGCTGGTGTGAGGAAGCAGCAGGATTTATCAGTTGTAGGACAGGTCTAGTGAGTGGAAATCGAGGACAAGACAATGTCAACCACCAAAGTCAAGCTTGACTGCATCCAGAGGAAAGCACCTGATGAACTCCTGGGTGCCCCTGCTCCAGGCTGAGGCTCCTGTGTTGCACTAGGCACTGGGTACAAGCCTACTGAGACAGAAGAACCAAACTGGCTGGGATCACCAGGACCTAGAAGTTGCATCCGCAGCACTCTTATGGCAGGATTTGTTGGATTCCAGATTTTACCATGGCTCTAGGAGCAGCCGGGCTCAGCTATGTAAGCCTGGGGAGGCAGCAGTAGCAACGGCCAGGGGGAAGCTGAGAAGCACCTCTGAGGAGCCCTCTGTGCCAGGGGCCATCCCAGGTGGCACTGCAGTCACTGCAGGAATCAAGAAATGGCACTCGCCTATGGGAACAACGTGAGGACAGGCCACGATTCCAAAGCTGAGGGAGGGCCTGGACTTTCAGGCTTCCTCTTCCCAGGTCTCTGGACTATGCAGATGAGCTCAGACCCATGAGTTTCATTGCTCTCTCACAGGCCTCGGCAGTGTCTGTCCATCTGCTTGCTGCACTTGGCTCAGGTGATCCAGTGGCAAAGCCTGTAAGGAAGGGCTGGAGATCACAAGAGTGTGTACCTCTGCAGTGTCTCCAGCCCTCGCTTCCTCTTGCACAGGTGCCTCAGCCATACTCCCCGTGCACCTCTTGGGAGGTTTTACCACCACCCCTACAAGGCTGTAGTATCTGCTGCCCACACTCACCTGCCCCTGTGGTGGTGATGACCTTTGGCTTGCTGCGGGCACCATCTCCTTTGGTGGTGTAGGCAGCGACCGTGACCGAGTAGGTGGTTTCCGGCAGAAGGCCTCCAATGACTGTCTCCTGGGAGCGCATCCATGAGGTGGAGAAGAGGCAAACGAGAAGAGCAAATAATTGTTAGTGGAGTGAGCAAAAGGAGGGCATTGAGGTCAGCGTCTCCCACAGCAACACACCAACACACTCGCTGTCTCACAGTCACAGACTGCACCCAAGCACACGCATCTCACACAGAGCCAGCAAACAACGATCACTGCCACTCCAACGCTCACCTGCCCTGTTTCAACCCCTGCCCCTGACACTTGGCTGTCCTAAGGACCCACCAACAACCTGAGTCAGTGGCTGCATGCTCCCATGGCCTCTGCCCAGAGGGAGATCTGCTCCAGAGATGGTCTTGTGTGAAGCTAGAGCCACTCTGCCACAGCAAGCCTGAGAGTAAGAGGACTATGGAGCTGTGAACCAGAGCAAAAGCCAGCTCAGCCGGCTGCTGAAACCTCTTGAGGGCTAATTTGGGGATTTTTAAAGTTGTCTCTTGCAGCAGAGCCGCAGGGAGCAGAGAGAGGCAATGCAGGCAGTGGCATGGCCACACCAGGCAGGGGGCCCGGGGCAAGGAGCACCTGCAGTGCTATAGCATCCCTGGCACGGCGTTGCAGGCGTGGGATGGGGTCAGTGCAAGGCGTTGGCAGACCTGGAGGGAAAACCCTGCGCTGTGGGAGGTCTGGGAGGAGGGCGGACTCGGCAGGGTGCTAGCACCTTTGCAAGCTCTGGCTTCTTCTGGGCAGGAGAAGGGCATGGCTCCGCACTCCAATTTGAGATCAAAGAGGGGAGCATCACTCCTCCCTCCTGGCCTCCAGCGGCAACATGACTCGTGCCAAGCCTGGCTGGCCAGGCCTGCAGATGAGCAAGCACAGCGAGCTCAGCAGCTCCCAGCAGCTCTCTGTGAGCTCAGGGCAGGTATCCCTGAACTGTTTTCATCTGCGGGTGCTGTGAAAAGGACTAGGGCCATTAGCACTAACCAGGTCAGGGAGCAAGGGACAACTGGGTTGGATAGGGAGCTGGGGAAGCTTTTGGGAAGGAGGCAGAGGCTCCAAGTTGGTTATTTACCCTTTCCGACAAGAAGAGCAGAGATGGAGAGGGTTTAAGCTCAAGTCACTGAGGACAGGCAGCACGAGCACTTTTAGAGGCTGCTCCAGGGGTCCAATATCTGCCTGGGGGATCCCTGCCAGCTTTGGGGGTACGAGGGGCGCCTGTGGTTGCTCTCAGAGTGCAGCCAGTCTCCCATCACTCATTCGCACTAACACCCACACTATTAAAACCGTCTGATTTCCAGTCAGTGCTGCTGGTTCAGGTTACCTGCCCAGGCTTACTCATCAAAATCACCGTGTTACCATTGCGGAACCAGCCAGCCCAGAGAAAAATCAACAAGCACCAACAAGAACCCCGCCAAAATCACCGTGTGAACCAGAGTCCGATCCCAACTCCGCCCCTGCAGCAGATCGTGTGTGCGGGTGAGTGGACGCGCAGTCCGATCGGTGCCAATGGACCCGCGGGGGAAGCACTCACACAAAACCTGCAGACTCTGAACATCCCAAGAGAATTCACTCCTCCCAAAACCATGCAAAGAGAAATTCTCACGCAAAAGCATGCCACCGAGAGCAAAGCAAGCGAGCTGGGAGGAGGGAAGAGAGACGAGGGATGGATGAAAGAAGGTCTGATTGCATAATGTAAACACAGTGCTGTCATGACAAAGCCACTCCGAGGGAGAATCCTCTGTATAAAGCAGGAGGAGAAATGCACCGTGCTGGGGAAGCTCACAGTAGGGCACGTAATTGAATTGCTGACTCTAAAAAGGTCATTTTCTAGTTTGTTCCTCCAAATTTATATTTCAAAATTATGTGGGAAAAATTGGATTTAACTGTTTAAATGTGATTGTTTTCTTGTTACTATCTGTGTTTCAGCCAAAGGTCACGGTTGAGAGTGTAGGTTATTTTTCATGACTATGATCAATGTGCTTTAAAGATTAGATATCTAATTTTACCATGTAACTCGGTGGGCCAACTACTGCAGGAAGTAGGATGCACCTCCTGAGTCGATCACTTGAGCCTGCCTAGAACTGCACTGCAACAAGCTGGAAATACAGATTATAGGAAATGTCAATTGCTTTTCTGCATTTAGTAGCAATCTAAATGCCAATTTTCTCTGCATTTGCTGCTTGTGGAAGGTTTCACAATGTAACTCTCCAGCCTCATTAAGGGAGTGAAAGGGATGTTTTGACAGCACTGTGTCTACAAAATTCACAAATCGATTTACCAAACCCCTCTTTTCCAACCTGGAATACACACAAGTGGTACTTACATGATCGACGGAGTCCTCAGCTCTCCACTGACGGGGGAGAAAGGAAGGAGGAGAGAAAATGGAGACACAGAATTTTAAGGGGCAACGTGTAGGAAAGGGATGACAACGACAACAGCCAGGGGTTAGCAGGACTGGGTTGGGGGGATTACAACACTTATACACAGAGGGTCACTTGGTACAGGCTGTGCCAAGGGAAGAAATGGCATAGAGCAATTTTCTACATGCCGCTAGACTGCACAGTAGGTCTCAGATCATTCACACAAAGGGGCAAAGAGCTTCCTTCTCACATGGATGGGGAGGTCACCACTTCCTAACTTTGCAGTTCTTTCCCCTTCTGGCTTTGTTTGCACTTTTCTGCCTCTTCCATGAGCAGAAGCAATAAGGGACAGCTTGTATCAACGAGGCTCCGGGCCTGACTGCTGCCTAAGTCGCTCACAACAGTTTTGTGGCTTAATCTACAGTTTCTGTCCTAGTGAACCCCCAGCCACCATCTCTTCTTGAGAAACAAAGACGTCAACACACAAGACTCAGAGGGCACTCTCCGCAGGGAAACACCAATGCAACATTTACAGAGCTTCTCTTTCCTGTGTCATTTGCAGGAAAATGCTCTGGGGATCTCAGAAAACCAAGAAGTGCCCTCTCTTGTAGCAGTGCAAGAGAGGATGAGATTTTACACAGAGCTCCACACTAAGCTGCTCCTCTCCAACGGTGCTGCGCGGCTTGGAGAGAGATTCAAACTGGTGCATGTGCTGAGGAAACAGCTTCTGACTCCCAATTACGCAACACCAAACACTCATCTGGCAAGAGCAGCCCTGCAGGTAAGACTTCGATACAAACCCTTTCCCAGCAAAAGCTCACGTGAATTCCCAGCCATGTGAGCTCAATCAGGGCTCTGGAGAGGGAACACACAGGTTTCTGGTTGGATTTGGGGTTCTAAGGCATCAAAGCTACACTGGGGTGGTGAGACTTAGCAGACCTTGGCTGCTGCAACGCATGCCCGTAGCACTATTCTTTGTGGTTGATGCACCAAAGGAAGGTTTGCAGAGATCACAGCAAGCTCTCTCAGCCAAGGTGATGCGTTACATCTCAGGTTACTAAATCTGCCTGGAGGAAGCACCGGTCGATGGGTTCAAGCGCAGAGATGAAAGTGGAAGATAGGCATTATTGCCCCTGACTCACAGTGTGAGCCTTGGCAAGCCTTGCTTCTGAGCCTGAGCTGCCAGCTGTGAAATGGCGCTCAGATACTGACTTCCTTAGGACACCAGGAAGCCCAGCTAACACTGCTGAAGTGCTTGGGAACCTGCAAGTGTGGTAGAAATACTAAATGGTATTTAAGCTACAAGTTGCCTTTTGTACTCAAGCTGTTTCTAGTGGCTTTCACAGACTGCAGCCTGCCACAGTGTCAGAGTGCTCTCCTCAGCAGTAGAATGCATGGCATACCTTCAAAATATTTGTTATTTTGTTCTCTAAATTCAGGAAGAATTTATTAGAGAAATGTTCCTCTAAGAATTTATTATAGTTCACTTATTTGATGCCATGAGACTGCAGCAGAATTATCCCCCTAAACCATCTTAAAATTTAATTTCAGTGAAGAGGTCAAGTTGTCCCTAAAGACTTCCTATAAAGTGAAGGCTCTCACCGAGTATCATGGTCACTAAAGGCCCTCTTTCCAAAGACATCTTGGTGTTATTTCCAGTGTTGTATGCCCAGCTCAACCCAATCCCCAACCCACTGCTGTAGATGTTCTACCTGTGCCAGCCAGCCCACACCATGTTCAACAGCCACACACTATGCCCTGCTGATGTAAAACCTGGCAAAAGTCTTGCTCCAGGAAGGATACGAGGCATAGTAGCTCTTTATCCCAGAAGTACACTTGTGCTTCAAGACCATGTCCCTGCTGGATGGAGGCCATGTAGATAGTAACACCCCAACCTGCCTCCGTGTAGCTGCAAGAGCAGAAGGTGGCACCCCACTGGAACCAACAGTGAAGCAGACCCCAGATGAGGAGGCTAATGCATCTCACAGCCTCTCATACCACAGCAGGGAGTTTATCACCCACTGGATTTTAGACCAACCGTTTAATGTTCAAACTCTGTTTGCTCTTATGTTTCAGTGGACTTTAATTTTGCATCAGATCAGAGTGCAAAGAAACGCCTTGAGATCTGTGCTGGAGGAAGAACAGGGAAAAGCCAGGCCTGCATAAATACCCTGCTATAAATTCAGTTTCATTATAAAATATAATCTGCAGATCAAAACATTTTCTTCCTTAAACTAGCTCAATTGCTTCTTAACTGTTTAAGGTTGGTCAGTAAGACAAATTGATCTGAAAAGCCCAGGAGCTGTCATAAAAAGAACTCAAGACAGTGCTGTGTGCACGAGGCAGCATGGCTCAGGGAAGTGCTAAAGCTAACAGTGTGTATTTATGGCAGCTGCAATGCCTTAACGTTTTATTTTACACTTCAACACCGCACAGCGTAGTCATGTCTCACCAGGGAACGGCTGTTTACCCTGACCATGGCTCTTGCTAAAGGCAGACTCAAGCTATGGGAAGCGGATATTGTGGTTTTTTCCTGCAGGTCCTTCTCCTCTGTCCTTCAGTGACTGTGGCAAACAGTGGAAGTCCAAATGTAAACTTGGGTACTCGGCTTGTGGGATGCAGAGGGGTCCGAGGACTCTGGAACTTCACCTTTGTCCTTTACTGAAATACCTCTTGAATTATTCTTCTGAGTTTTGTTCCACTTATGAAGCAGAGTACATCTCACCTCCATACCAGACTCTTACCTAGATGAGTACACATGCCTGAAGAGTTGTTCCAAGTAGATTCAGATAAAGAACCTTGACTATCACCCAGTGAAAGAGGGAGGCTCTAAATTCCTCTGTGTTATGCCTGGGGTAGGCATTGCCCAGGGAGGATAGAGTGTCTGCTTCTCCTTTGTCCTTTGATCTCAATCCAAGAGCTTGAAGTGCTTGCCATTACTTCTTCCTGCTCCTCTGGAGCAAGCTGGTGGGACGTGCACTTGGTCTGCACGCTGGATGGAGAAGTGCTGCATGCAAAGACCACACAATCTTCCTGTGAGCCTGCAGCCCTTCTTGTGAGAATCACACCTCTCCCCTGCCATGACTCTGTCTGCAGAGCAGGAAGAGGAGGAGGTGGCAGGAGTCCCTCCTCCACAAAGCCTGACCTCCATGTACCCAGCCAACTCCCAGCAGCAGAAGCCCTGCAAAGCTCTCTGGGCAGGCTGGATCTGCGGAGGGCTGTGAGCAGCCAGGCTAATGTGCATGCTGCATCCCCAGAGTGATGCAGGCAGCAGGCTCCCCAGAAAATATGCTGCACAGTTGAGGGCAGGAGCATTTGTCAAAGCCACACTACAGCACAGGAAGAAAGACTCTCCTGAAGGTGTTCCATTCTGGGCTGAGGACAAACCGGCTGGGAGCAGGACACAATGGATCAACAGCCAGATTCATGAAGGGTCTAGCTGCCTGTCTTGG
Source organism: Calidris pugnax (assembly GCF_001431845.1). Classification (NCBI taxonomy): domain Eukaryota; kingdom Metazoa; phylum Chordata; class Aves; order Charadriiformes; family Scolopacidae; genus Calidris; species Calidris pugnax. The sequence continues at coordinate 10,315,807 of NW_015090812.1, forward strand.
GAAGAGCAAACAAGAGCCATGCTTGCACAGGAATCCAAACAGGAAGGTCTGTGCTCCTCTGTACCTGCTGCCTTCACTGTGGCCAGTGCTCCAGACTGGGCACTGCCACCTGGCACTGCTCAGCACTGAGCTCTGCAGGACCCGCAGGACTGGTACCTGGGAAGGGGTGGAGTGGATTGAACCCACTGGTCCTCCTGGCATGCTGCAGCTGCCCAAGGACTGGAGACCAAGGAAAGCGGGTGGGGACCTGACCTCCCCTAAAGAACCTCATGTTTGTGCCCCACGGCTCTGCTATCCCCAACTCCCTCAAGCCGTTGAGGACTCATATGAGAGTGGCAGAATGCAGCCAAGACACTGAACTGGTGTCCCTGTTCCTTTCAAAGGTGCTCTCTTGGTGCTTGGATGCATTGTGCACAAGACCCAGGGCACAGAAACAAACCTTTTGCCATCACCCACCACGGGACTCAGTGAACCACAATGGGCAGAGCCTATGTCGGAGGTGGTGCAGGGATCTGACCCAGCTCTGCAGCAATACACAAGCTCTCCCTGGGCGCTTCTCCACAGGGCATGGTCATTGTCCATCAGTCTGTCAGTAGGAGGTGAGAGATCCATCAGACTGGAAGGCACAGAGAAGTCTGATGGAGGTAATCAGTCACAAGCACAGCCACAGATGGGAGGGAGAGGCCTCAGCTCCATCGCAGGACCTTCCTAACAACTGATTACTCTCCCTAGGCAAGAGACTGTAAAATAAAATGTGATCTCTCCAGCACCAGGGCCCCCGCTTCTCTGCTGATGTTTCAGTCCTTTCCACTCAAATGGTTTTGAAAACTCAGAATCTATACTATCTGCATAGCTAACATCTCCATTCCCTTTCCTTTTTCCTTTCATCTTCGTTTACTCTCTCTGTATTTCTCATCTTCAATCAGGAAAAATCATGAGTCAGCTTTAATACCAGTGTCTTCATACCATCTGCAGGAAGCAGATTATGTGGTACATACCTACTCAAAATCAGCAGACAGCCTGGCTGGGCAGGAGGATGGGCTCTGTCTACTTATCTAGAGAATTTCTTCTCTGATCTCAGATTTTCAACCAGTTTAATTCTCTCCTTGTGCACCGGTATAAATGTTTATGAGTACTGAGCTGTGGCTATATTCTGGCCATCTTCATCTTCTGACCTTCAGGGACAGGTGTTCCAATGAATCTTTTTGCTTTCTTCCATAGAAAACAACTCTTCCAAGACTACTCGTTAAAGTTTGATCTGGCTGTTTGCAAAGGCACGCACTGCTGTACTGAAAGATGGCAGCTCTTACAGGGTTCTTCAGCTTCTGGAGCAGATGTATTTCATCACAAGTACAGGTCATGCCTGGCTTCTCACTCTTTCAGGAAATAAAGATCTCTTCTGCCAAGTCAGTGAAACCTCTTCCCTGCAGGGTCATCATTAGTTTATGCCAACAGTGACATGACTCCTTCAGAGTAGTCACTTCTCTGCAACTGTTTTGGCCTTCAATTCCATCCAAAAATTTCAGCGGATGAATTCAGCACAATGCACACCAGGAAAAAAGTATCACAGCAATCAAGAACTTTCCCACGTAAATACACCAAATACGAAAAACTGGTAAGTGGTCTGACAGGCCAGGAAACTTCAAGCAACTTGCCTCCTTGATGCACACATTCAAAATAATGCAAAATCCAGCACTCCTTGGAAAGTTTCTGGCTCTGGCATCCTCATTCCTGCACATTAGCATGGGGTTTCTCTCTCTGAAATGTATGAGTAAGGAATGAAAGCAGAACTGGCTGGGCAAGCATAAAATATTTGAAAACACCAACAAGAACAACATTGCCAGCTTCGCCCACCTACGCTTGAGACCAACCCATTAACTCCAAACTCTAGCTGAACAACACAGCATCAATTGTTCAAACAACACAGAAGATTATATCCTCCTGGAATAAGTAAAGGGCAGTAAGCAGCTTTTTTAACAATTAAAATAAAGCAACATCTGAAACATGAACAGAGACGTGCCCCAGACAACACTGCAAGGATCCTCAAAGCATCTTCTCTCTTTAAAGTTTTCCCCTTCCCCATTATTACTGAGTTTTATCCTTCAGACTATGAATGGGGAGTAAAGCCGCCTCTGTGCACTGCACTCCCCACTGACAAACGTATAAATGATTCACAGCTGCGTTCAGGAGACAGATCAATTAATCGTTGCAGCTCTCCAGTATTTATATTGGGCATCATTCAAGCAAGCCAGCTCTGAATCGATTACTCGTCGCTTCCAACAGCAGCAGATCCTGTACTTCATTTATACGATTATCTTTGTTGAGAACAGCATGGGTCATCCAGGACGAAGGACCCTTGCTCCAAAGAAGAGTTGTATTTCATCACAGACAGGGCATCAAAAACTTCCCTGGGCCCTGTGACAGAGGCAACTGCACATTGCTGGGCTGAGCAGAGTGCATAACCATGTCTGGAGCGCTGTGTGGGAACAGGACCTCAAAGCCACCCCCCTTCCCTACAAGCAGGGAACACCCTAAAGGACTCTGCTGAAGAGAGAAGCTTTGCCCTGAACAGTCAACAGCATGGAAGAAGCAGATTTAAGGTTTATTTAAAATGCTCTGACAGTTTATAACCTGACTGGCAAAACATAATTTGCTCCAGCTGGAGTCTGCACAAGAGATGGCAGGCAGAGGGAGGTACACGTCAGAGAAGGGGTAAGAGAGGAGCATCATCCAATGTATCATCTTTCCTACATCAATCCTTTCCCGATTAAACCTTTTACCCACTTGTGAGCCACAGTTTTGGGACAAACTGTTTGCCTTGTTCAGGCAGGGCTGAGTCCCACACTCTGAAGCCTCAAGAGTGGTCCAAGAAATACTTGGATCCAGCCAGCCTGGCCCTCTGTGGAGAGGGAAGGTGCCATGCCCGCCAGCCCGTGGTCCCCACACTGTACCTGTGCTTCCGACAGCATGACGTCCTTGATCACTGGCTGCCCTCGGGGCTCGTTGTTTTCCAGCTTCACGTACGTAACCTGGTAGCCACGAATCTGCCCATGCTGCTTGTTGGAGATGGGCAGCTTCCAGCTCACCCGGATGGCAGTCGAATTCACAGACTCTACCTCCACCTTCCGCGGTGGGGCACTGGGCACTGTAACACACACAGGATGGACAGTTAGCAGGTTACCACACAACCACTGTCAGCTACCTCTCACTCCTTTGCTACCTTCCCTCCACCTCGTCGCAAGGACAGCCCTGCTGGCACAAAGTTCCTTATGTCTGCCCAGCAGGTCACACTGCTGTTTTCCAGTGTGAGTGTATCCCTGACCCTTTCCCAGCATCCAAGCATTTTTGCTACTCTCATTAGGAAATAGCATGACTGTGATATGCAGGAGCACCCCTAATAAAAGCCACTGTGCTGGATCAGACCCAAGGTCCATCCATCCCACTCTTGTCTCCAGCAGTAGAGGAGCAAGGAAGAACACAAGAACATAGCAGAATATGAAGAATATGGTAACCACCTGCAGCTCAGGGTGCCCTGAGGCAGCGCCAGGTGTTTTGAAGCCTTCTTTGCATCCTGCCTGTCAGAACACCTCCTCTCAGATCCCTCTGCACACATCCAAATGCAGTCCAACAGCCCCAGGTGGCACAACTGGGTGCCGAGGCTGCCTTGCGGGGAGCCCTGGTACCTGCCACCAGCCAGAGAGCACACGTGCTCTTCCCCTGTGACAGCAAGAGGTTAATGAGGGGGAAAAGCACCATCCTAAAACAATAACCCAGAGCTCAGAGACAGCAGTCACTGAACTCAGCCAGATAAAGGGGCCCGTGGGGATTGTGACAGCTCTGGGGACTGTATTTCATGCATGGCTAGCTGAATGCTTTTTGATAATAAAATGAAAAATTACACTGCCCAGAAAATATCAATTTTCTTGTAAGGTGAGGCCAGTTTAAAAATGTATTTATACCCTATTTACCATTTGGAAAAATTACCTCCTTATTACTTTTTGCTCTTGCATTGACTGTGACAAAAATGTCAATGCTAAAAAATTAGCCTCTCAGTTGCTCCTGGAAAGCTCCTTCCATCTGAAGCAGCTGGGAGCAGAGGTGTGCATTCCCCATGGAGGATGCTGCTGCTACATGAGTGTCTGGTGTCCAAGTGAAGGGCCTGGGCTCCATCCTAGCACCTCTACTGAAGGACCCCTTCTACCCTCCGCTGCCGGGGAAAATCCAGGGGTTTGGAACCCTGTACGCCCCAATTCTCAACACAGCAAGAAATAATCAGTATTAGATAATTAGGGATGGATAGCTGACAAGCAGACATAATGAGTATTGCTCCTTCAACCAACTAAATGGGAAGAAACAGCTACCCAGCAGGTAAGCACAGTTTTTAAGCCGCAGGGCAATTCATTATTTTCCCCAGATGTCCTTCTTAATTGTAGATAATTAAATAAAATAGAGAAAGGAGGAAAGGAGCGTTTTAGCACCATGAGACCAGCTCAAGGTATGGGAACGGAGGGGGCTGTGCTTGAATAGTTACCACCTTCTGGCTGGAGCAGCCTATGCCATAATCCACAATTCACTTAGTGCAGTGACCTTGCACAAGCCACAGGGCTCTCCTGCCCTAGCAAGACACCTGCCCACACACACAGTTGGGAGTCCAAGCGAAAAACAAGATACTCCCTGAGAACCAGACAGAAGCTGTGTGTCAAGCTCTGCTGGCAAGAGAAGGCGGGAGGCCTTGGCAGAATGTGATATAGGGACGTTGCAGGGACAAGAAAAGATGTGCATGTGAGCAGATCACAGTGTTTCGAGGAACGCTATCCTACCTCATTATGGGAAGTGCGTGCTGCATCTGAGACCCAAACAGGGAAAGTTCAATTTGTTATCAGATCACAGTTTAGCATTTCTCATTCCTTCATCCTGAGTACCTATTGAGCATCAGCATGTCAGAGGGATATGAAATCACTCCTGACAGCTAAGCTGGAATGTCCAACCATGGTGCCCAAAAACTAACTGAGAGAGCTTGTTCCGACATTTCTGGGGTAGCAGCCTCCCCTGGGCTACAAACAACTTCGCTGAATGAGAACTGAAGCAAACAATACAGGCAGCAGGACAAACACAGATGTGTTTGCCAGCCCAGGAATGTAGTCAGTGAGCATTCCCAGACGCCACTTCCAGAGCCACGGAGACGTGGGGGACAGTGGCAGCCCATTTAGGGAAACTGTAACATGTCTGGTTTCAATTTGCTACGCTGACTGGGCAATGCAGAGATCATCCTTTCTTTGCCTGGACGCTGCATCTCTTTCTTCTCCCATTATATCTGCAGCTTCTGGGGTCAGCATGAAGCCATGGAAAGCTCCTACTGTCACCCTGAGCTCTGGCACTTTCAAAGGAAAAGGCTTAAGTCATGATGACATAACTGACAGCCCTGCTAATACAAAGCAATTTCTCTTTAAAGCTGTCGTATCCAGTAAAGTGTTCTGTACACGCGATATTCTGACTCTTGAGCAGAAGAGCAGATTTATATAAGCTGTGGCTTGCCTGGAAGCTGGGGCAGGAAGCAGCTTTCCTGCGATATCTACAAGTTTCAAATGGATTTCTTTTCCCCTCTTTAGTTTGCTGGGTTTCAGGTCAATAAGTAAACTTTAAGTCCTGATCTCACAACGTGAGAGAAGCCTCTGGCTGGGAGAACTCACGTTACCTTCAGTAAAATGGAAACCACCAAACACTAGAAAGCCAAAATGGCAAATCAGCCTAATGCCTCCTCATACATGCAGGAAGCACTGCTGACACACGCAGGACCCTTGTGGGACCACGCCAGGACATCTGATCCACAGCCTGGAGGCAACCATCGTATCAGAGCAAGGGCCAGCAGAACAATTCCCCTACCCCACGCCAGGGCAGCACTCTTGGGAGCAGCTGATGACAGCGCTGGTCCTGACAGCCTCCAATCCTGCTTGAAAAGTACCCCCAGGCCAATATCCCCAACTCCCTTTTCCAGCAACTCATCTAGGAGAGTCCCAGTTACCCCAAAGCGGTAGATGAAGAAGCTGTTCAGTAACACCTACCATCCTCATCAGTGCGCACATGCACGGGGATGCTCTCCGGTCCTGGCCCCACATCGGTGTGAGCCCTTACCCACACCTTGTACTCGGTCCATTTCTCCAGGTCCTTGATCTCCCAGCTGGAGTGCTCCCGTCCAATGCCATCCACCACATGCTTGGTGTTGTCATCTCCTTCCACTGCCTGGTACGCAATGGAGTACTGGGTGATGACCCCATTGCGGCTCTGGGCAGGCGGTGGCACCCAACTTACCCGGATGGTAGTGGAGCTGGTGCTTACACACTCGACTTCTTGGGGTGGGGCGGAGGGGGCTGGGGATAAATAAATGAAGTGGGGAGATGAAGGGAAATGAGTGGAAGGACAAACCAAAATGCACAGGGAACTTTTACCCAGCCAACTGAGCACTGAAAACACACATGGAAATTCAGCCAGTAGCCTCCAGGACAACCGCCTGCCTTCCTCGCAGATCATCAAAGATGACACTAGGGGCAATTTGTATTTGAAAGCCTGATGAACAGCATGGAGACAGGAGTGCTGTTCTGCATCAGAGAACACCTCTTCCCAAAGCAGTTCTGGACGCTCACTTCACCAAACACAACAAATGGCAGTAAGGGAAGGGAGGGGGGAGAGAGAGAGATTGGTAGGGAGAAGAAAGATGCTTTCAGTGAAGATCTGAAACAGATGGAAACCAGAAGAGGTAGGAAGCTACAGAAGGCAAGAGTGGCAGAAGGGGAAGCTCACACACCAGATTGTACGAAGGCTTGCAAAAACCTGCTCCAAGACAAGTGGAGGAAACAAAAGAGGGTAGGGAAAGCAGGTGACTGGGGTTGGCTGGAGTGTGTCCAGGCGGGGTTTGAAATCACAACTATCAGCTGTGAGCAGCACCCTGACCCAGGTGGGAGCCAGTCACCATGTCGAAAGAGCAGACAACATGGTTGTGCTGCTCTGCACGTGTGCCTAGTACCTGGGACTGACTGCTTCATGCCTGCCAAACTGGACACCTGCCTCAGTAGCTTCCTGGCCTGTGGAGATCTACAGGGGAAGGTGGGTAGGTCTTATGCCCTCCCAGGTAAAAAAACCAAAACTACCTGCAGTTTTCATTAACTTCTAAGCTCCAGCAGCATTAATTCACCCCAGGGGGAGAACTGGGATCTGGGCAGCAGACGCTTCTCATCAGGATGAGGAGCAGTCTCCTCCACACAGCATTGCTGGGGAAGAGCAGTGAAACAAATCTGGGGAGGGGGAAAGGGATCGGGAAAGGAGAGATGACCTGGACAAAGCAGAGCATCTCCAGGACATTTGCCTGGTTCATTCCTTTCTCCAGCTTTGCAGAACTGCTGTCCTGTTGCAACAGGGCACCAGCAGTATGGGACACCTCTCATGGCAGCAGCTGCAAGAGCCCTAAGAAGGCAAGAGTCCTAAACAGATAGGGCAGGGCACCATCACCAAAAAAGCACACCCAGTTGCTCTAAGGCTAGGAAGTTGTCTGGCCAAGCAATAGTAGAGTACAAGGTATCTTGCTTCTGAGGGAGTAGGGCCCATCCCTCGTGACTGGGCTGGGATGCCTGGAGAGAGAAAAGATGGAGGGAGAGTGGGCAGTGACGGAACTGGAAGAGATGATGCCTGAGCAGAGTCAGGCTGCTGCTATGGGAGCTACACTGGAGGAAAGAGAAGTCAAAGCAATGCGTGGAAGCAAACAGTTGCCTACGTGAGGGAGGCAGAGTGGGATCGACCCTGCCATCTGGCATACCGGAAAGGAGCAGGGGTAGAAATTGAATCCTCACACTCTCTTGGTTAATCAGCAGAGAAGTGGCAGGGAAGAGAGTAGGAAGATATAGCACCAAAGTAACATCAAGAGTGAATTCAGGGAGGGCATAAGGTAGACACAGCACCTGGTAGCATCCCTCAGAGGGGACAGGTGAGACATAAGAAGCTTGGCAAGCCTTTCCTTTGCCACTGTCTGCAGAGAGGCCCTTCAGAGAAGAGACTTGCTCTGGCTTTGGGCATCCTTTGGGATACAGCAGTGAGCTCCTTTCTCCAAAGTCAGCTTTGGCTGGCAGCACGGGCAGGTCAAACTTTGGCTGTTGACTGGGTAAGAGTCACACACATGACGTGCAAGGCAAAAACTCAGATTAACACTTAAAGAAAGCAAAATAAAATTTGGTAACATGAGCAGGATCAACTTAAAATGCACAAAGAGTGGAAGTGTCCCTCCTGGGGCCAGCAAAGAGCAGACTGGGTGACCAGCATGCACCCACACACACAGATGTATACCCACACGCACACTGTGCAAACCTCTGCTGCCTCCAGGCTGCTCACACCAGCCTCCCCCGCCGGCCCACAGCAGCCCTGTGTGCCCATCCAGCCCACCCACTCCTTAAGCTAGGGAAAAGGCAGCCTCAAGACCCACCTTCGTATTTCAAGTGAGAACAGCATTTTAATGCTGAGGCCTGATAGGCACAGAGCTGACGCTCCTCTCCTGCATCATACTGCTTGCCTGAGGCACTGCAGACTCCTGGAAAACTCCCCCGTGCTTCTCAGGTCCTCAAAGCAGCATTGCTTGTACTTTTTTTCAGGGTGCCCAGCAACTAAGCCAGCAGCTTAGCAGGGAAGACAGCCCAGAAGGCAGCTGTCATCTCAGGAGATGGGTTTCTGAGCTGTGCTGCTGGAAAGTTACAAAAGGGCACTGCATACCTCTGGCCTTCCTGGACAAGCATTCCTACCACTCCTGAGCAGAGATACCACACGAAAAGCCCAGCAGTCTTGGATAAATCAAAGAACTCTTAGGTCCCTCAGTGTAAGGAGGGTTTCATTGGCCAAAGCAAGGTATTCCTGTGGCATTTGGCCAAATCTCTTCCAACCCATGCACATCTCTCTTACTAAACAAATGTCAGAACCAGTCAGCTACTGCTCCACTGGCCAGTGAAGTAACAACCTTAAAAACAGACCCGTATGAGATCCCCTGTGAGCACACAGCATATGGAGTAGGCCATGGGAAGATGTCTGCCTTGGAGAGTCCATGAAGCAAAGGTTTCTCTTACTTGGACTGTTGTGAGACTCTGAAGGACTCATTTATGCATGGAGCTGTCTCTGATTAAGTGTGTTCAAGGATAAGAGCATCCACTGATGGAATTAATTTAAGTGGCAGGAGAGTTTTTTCAACCTTTGCCTATCAATACAAAAGCTATCTGAAATGGATATACAAATCCCCACACTCAGAATTTGTTCTCAGTGTTCAAATATTTATAACTGCATGATCTGAACCTCTCTCCATTTTCATACCTGTCTATTGCGCCGCACTAAGACACCATTAGTTCACTTAACGAGGTGGAGGAATCCCTGCGACTGATATGTTAATGAAGCTGAGTTTTCCTCAAAGAGAAGGTCGTTCCAGTAGTGAGCAGAGCTTCTCTTCCCTGCCTGAGCTTCCTTTCTAATGGCCATCTCAGGCTCTCAGCTGCTGTGCATGCTGGCGCCCTCCCTGCAGGGAAGGCTGGCTGCCTTTGCCAACTGCTCACCCCACATAGCTAGTAAATCCCAGACAGACGGTGCTAACGGAAATGTCTTTTTTCCCCCCTTTTAATGCTCTTTGCATAATGGCAAGCCCAAAAATCGTTAGTGAAAACGAGCTTATCGCAGGGCCCTTTGATAGCCCTAATCTGCTTATGCGCAGCACTTTGAGCTGCCAATCAGAGCAATGCGAACTCCTGCTCTGTGATCACACAGGGCAGAGCGAGGATGAAAGTGATATTGCCTGGGTCACCTCATTATCTAGCCTCTCTATTAACTCGGCTGCAGCTTGTTCTGGTTTCCCCTAGAGCTGCAGTCCCAGAAGCAGCAGCCTCACTTGCTCAAACAACCCGGGGAAACAGCCACTTTCTCAAACTGTCTCCTCCAGCTGCCTGACAGCCACAGGCACGTCTGGCCTCACCTTGCAATCAAGTGTATGGACCAGGGATGGCCTCCTGTGGAAGCGAGGCAGCTGGAATGGGGAGTGAAGGGGTGAAACCCCAATGGTTTGGAGACAGTCACATTTAGAGCCAAACACCCATATGCTGCCTGTCCAGACAGCTTGTCTGCATGGGAGTGAATTCATAGAGATGCACAAGCCCACTCAAATCAATCTCTCCAAAGCAATTTCCCAGCCTGTTTCACTCCTCCATCAGTTTTTATGAATCTACCCTTAGGAAAAGACAGCATGATCAAAGGGACACGAAGAAAGAACTTACCACTTGGGTGCACCCCCTCTGCCAAAGAGCCCTGATCCAAAACCCCAGCTGACTTCCCCCGTTACACCCTTTAGCAAACTGCACGCCAGCATCCCTGCAGGCCCACAGGGGCAGAGGCACCGAGCTTCTCCATGCCCGGGCGATGGAAACTGGACTTTTGCTTTGTCTTCAGGAGTGCAGAGTGTCAGACACTTACTGGATTGGGCAGTTCTGGCTTCGATCATGGGGGTGTAGACTCCTACCCCCAGCTCTGAGCGGGCACCCAGACGGAACTTATACAGCGTGTCTGGTTTGAGACCTTCCACAGCATACGAGGACGTTGGGTCAAACTCCACCTTTTGCTAGCAAGTAAAGGGAAACACAGATTATTTGGTGTAGTTGGAGAATACAGAAAAGCTGGTGCTCAGCTCACAATGCCAAAGGAATAGACAGCCCCATCACCCATTCTGGCCCCACAGACAGTCACAGCCACACTGCCAAACCTGCTGCGGTCCTGCGGGACTCCAAAGCATCCTGGGTGAAATACAAGGACTCTGCAGGGAAGCAGACCTCTCTGAAAACCAGGCTATGCTGCCTGGTGTCCAGACTGCACTGACTGTCTGACAGCTTTGTGGGAACACAGGGTCTAGCTATACAGTTCAGACAAGGGACACAGGACACATGAATTTGTTTCTTCCCAACAGACAATGTCTGTCTGTGAAACAGAGTAAAGCCCTTGTCCTGGAGTAGTCGGCACCTGTAATGCACCTAAACAGTGCTGGCAAAGGACTTGTTTTGCTGCCACTTCACCTGGAGGGCACTTATGTCTGGCAGCTCTCATGCCACTATAAACACAGCAGGAGGAGGAAAGGACCAGGAGACACTGTGATGCTGCAATGGCACAGTTCTCACTGTGCTGCCTTGCAGCCAGCACTACTTTTGATATATTTAGAGCTGGACTTCTTATAGGGACCTGACAGTAAACATGGAAGGGCTCTCTCTAGGCCACCCTCAATCTGCTCCTTAAGTCTAACCAGTCCTGGAGCTGCAGACACATTTTGGAGGCCACTTCAGACCCATTTGGAAGCCCTACTGGCCTGCACAACAGTATAAAGACACCAGCAGTAAGGATGCCTCAGGGAAGGTGTCATGGTATTCTTGGAGCCTTTCCAGTCCCAAACCAGTCGCTAGCTACTGCTGGGCATCAACGAGCACTGCTGAGATCACTTACACAGAAGCCAGACAGAGATTGCCATACTCGTATCACACACCCATGAGACAGAAGAAACATGGAGAAGAAACAGTCCTGTTGCCACCCTACTCAAGCAGACACCTGTCCCAAGCTGCCCAATTGCGACGTGGGGCCCCAAGTGCAGTTGAAACAGAGGCAGGATCCTCACCTGAGTGCCATCCTCCCCTTCCCAGTAGAGCAGCTCATATTTGGTAATGCGTTCCTGAGAGGCGGGCAGCCAGGTCAACAGGATGCGGGTATCAGACTCTGCTTCTGCCTGGAAGTCAGCTGGCTGGGCAGGAACTGGGGACCAAACACATGGTTAACGTCAGGAGGCAGATGCAGGGAGAGGAGCCGCACAGCTTTGCAGAGTCTGTTTCACCTTGTGAGGATCCTCTTTCATTCCTTCTGGACCCTCCCTTCTTCCCTCTCCCCAGTATTGTGCTCTTGGAACAGCCCAGGCAACAAGCAAGCACCTCTGGGACCCCGGGAATTGTGCTCCCTTCCAGCCCCTGACTGCATCCCAGCCCCTTCCTTCCACTTACGTACCCACACCCCAGGTGGGCCCGGCACCCTTGCACAGGTTCACCCCCAGGACCTCATGTCACATTGTTAGCCATTGTATCTCAGGCAAAACTGAGGGCTGTATTACTTGTACAGAGATTGATACCAACTCCCCAGGACACGCTGAGAGCTTAAATCTGATGGCTGTGGGGTGGGGATGCTGCTCTGACATGCAACCATTTGAACACCAAGAGCAGTTGCGATGCCTGGTGCAGATCAGACACAGGGCTAAGCCGCACACCACCGGGCTGGACACGGATCTGCAGCACCTCACTCCATACGTACCCCCTTGCTGTGTTTTGACCTGGATGATGTCCGAGGGGGGCCCGTCGCCCACCGAAGTAAAAGCCAGGACGCGGATGCTGTACGTGGTCCCTGTGATGAGGCTTCCCACAGTGGTGAGGTGGCTGTCATCGGTGTTGTGTTTCTGCCACATGCTCAAAGGCAGATGGGGGTCGGTGGTATAGTAAACACGGTACCCTCTGATCTGTCCATTTGGCTCCTCTGGCTGCTCCCACTGGACCAGCATGGTGCTGGCGCTCAGCATTCGTGCCTGGACTTTGAGGGGTGGGCTTGAAGGAGCTTGCTCTCCTGTCCGGGCCTCCACCAGGTCACTGGGGGGACCCCTGCCAATGTTGTTGACCGCAATGACCCGGAACTCGTACTCCGAGAAGGGGCTGAGCCCACCTATGCTATAGCGGGTTGTTGCCACACCATCCACCTCCTGGAACTGACCCTCCGTGGATTTGGGCTTGTACTGGATGACGTAATATGAAATGGGGTCGGAGTTGCCCGAATCCCAGGTGAGGGTCACGCTGGTAGCTGTCGTTTCAGTCACTAATGGCTCTGTTGGAGGTTTTGGCAGTGCTGCAATTGGAAGGCAGAGAGGTGTGATTTAAATAATTCAGTCAGCTCAAACCCTGCAATGTGCACGGGGATAAAAATGGAGCTGCCACCTCCCATTAACATTCTTCTTTAAAAGGCAGAAATCATTTCATACTCTAGAACATGCATTTTTATATTACCATATATTGCTTGAAGTGGTTCTTAATGGAAGGATAAACAGAGCAATCATGTTATTAGACGTGCTTGACGCACTTACCAGCAGCAGGCTAAATAAAGGTAATTCAACGGGGATGCAGGAATGTTTCTGTCATAGGGGTTCAGCTGGCAGTGGGAAGGTGCTTGCTGGGCTGGGTGGCCCCAGAAGCCAGGTGTGTAGCTGATTTACAAAGGGATACAGTAAAGCAATCAGAGCACTACAGGTAATCTGGAGCTTTGCTCCTGCTTCCAGAGAGACAGCATCTTAGGCCATTGGGAGTTCATGGAAGTGCTGTTAGATGGGTTGATGGGGGAATGCCTTGTAAGTATTATAGTACATGCAGGAGGGATACAGCCAGAGAAATTACCAACTTTCACATCCACTATTTCACTGGGTGGTGTGTCAAACTGCAACCAGACAATAAACTGTTACACAAGAACTCTGAGACACTGACATCTCTGAAGTGTTAATGAGAACGCAACTACTGCAAGCAAACATTTCCAGATTTGCCATTTTACCAAAAGAACAAAGAAAAAGAATGAGTGAGAGAGACTTGCAGAATACACAAATACTTTAAGACAATGTCTACAGTAAGTTTAAACCTCCTATGAATCACTCGAGTTAAAGTCATTAGTGATCTGTAATGCAGCTTATGCTTGACGAGGAATTAGGAAAAATGCTCAGCCCAAACTAAGATCCTCAAGTACTTCACTCTGGCAAAGCCATCAGGCTTCCAGTTTCCACGTGGTTCAGCTGAGGAGGACAGGCTCTTTAGCTCAGGAACATGCCTGCTCCAACTGCCAGGTAGGATGCCTTTTGCAGTGCTATTGCAACGTGGATACTGAGAAAATTGGCAAGGGCTGAGCTGGTACGGGAGGGAAGGTCACCACACCGCTACCCATGGAGCAGTCGGGGAGGGCAAATGCATCCTGCCCAATATTACAGCCTGGAGCAAAACATTTCCTAGAGCATCCAAGAAATTGGCAGCCTCCCTCAGACTTTCAAGGACAGATGACACTCATCCACCCTTTCCTTTGGAAAGCCGCAAGCTTGACTCTTGCCAGCTCTTGGGTGTGCAGCCTGCATGTGAGCAAGGGGCAGGTCTGGTACTTTCTATGCACTTACTGCAATCAGCTCTGTGTCATCTTGCATCTCCTGTCTCTCCTGTAAATGGTCTACTTTCCAGCAAGCACAGGAGAAGCAACACCAGGTGAAGGAGTTAGGGACAGAGGCAGTAAGATATCCAGAGTGAAGGTGCAGAAAAGAGAGACAGAGAAACAAGGAAGACAGCAAAGGTCTAAAGGAATTGAGCTCTGGTGAGACTGGTGGCCTCTGCAGTCCTGGGTTGGCAGTGGGCATCATGTCAGCTAAAGAGAAAGCGAGGCAGAGTTGTCCCAGGTACAAAGAGGTAAATACTGGGAACCATCAGTGCAATGGTGCAGTTCCAACTTCCTCCCTCCATGTCCAAACCACCTTCCTGTTATGCCTCTTTCTTCCATACACTCTTGGGTGTATATTATAACCAAGGCAACCCCTGTGCTCTGTAAGAAAACGGGGGCTGGAAAAGGTACTGACTAGCAGGCACTGTGAGTAAAGGGAGCAGTATGCAGCTAAGGTTAAAAGCATCCTCTGACTAGCGTCAGGGAAAAGAGAATTTGCTGCTAATCTCCAGGTCAGAGAGGGCTAACACTCAATTCTGTGATTTGTTCAAGCAGGGACTCAGCGCTAAAGGTGGCAATAGTGCAGGAGGGGGATTGCAAGAACAGACAGACTCAAAAGATGACATATTTCTGGAAAATCAACTGCAAGGAGAGGAGGAAAGGGATAGCGTGGACCTGCTTGGCCCTAGATGGGAAAGGCAGAACATGTACTTCAGCCTCCCTTTAGGGAGCCGTCTGGGTGGGCTGCCCTGTACCCATTGGTCAGCAATCAGCAATAATGTCCTCTTTGTGGCAAAGCTACCTGTGAAAGGGCAGCAGGAAGCATGCCTTAAGAACAGCAACAAGAGAGAGAAAGAGAGAAAGAGAAAGAGAGAAAAAGAGAAAACTGACAGAGGAATATGCAATAATTTTAAAATGAACAAGTATATCTCCTCCCTGCATGGGGGCAGGATGCTCATTCTGGTGAGCCCCACAGATACTTTACATTGCTGGGATTAACCTTCTTGTCCTGCCCTTACTGCAAGAGGAGACCTCTGTGCAAATGGCTCTCTGACTGCAGACATCCACAGACCCTGCCCTGAACTGATCCTCCCGATACATGCAACAAGCCAGAAATTGCTGGGATGAGCACAGACTCAATGAGGTTCCCTCGTGGCATAACAGGGACCCAGCCTGACACGAGCCCATCTCCCATAATGCCACGTGTAGGGAGAGAGGAAACAACCTCCAAAGCAAGTACTATACTGTGAGCATGAAAAAAACCCAAATTGTGGGTTTGGGAGCATCTCTTGCAAGGTGGAAAAGACACAGGAGACTGCGGTCAGTTGGGTGCACCCAAAACCACTTTGGCGAAGGGCTACACCGTTGAAACCCTAGTAGAAGCAACCACGAGGAACAGTTCCTTACCTTTGACAGTGATCTGGGCCGTGGCTTCGATCATGCCGAGGGAGGAGATGGCCACGCAGGTGTAGTTGGCAGACTGCACGATGTTATTCAGCTCCAGGACGTTCCTACCGACGGGCATCTCATCTTCTTTGGTCAGTTCCTCCACACCAGCCATCCACTTCACGTAGGGCATCGGAGCACCTACTGCCACGCATGTGAGGTTCACGCTCCCCCCTGGCATCACCTCGTGGTTGCTCGGAGGGATAGAGAATCGAGGAGCAACACGCCGCACTGAAACAAGGAGGAGACAGCTAGTAGGGTCACAGAACCAGCAGAGAGCACTCAGTGGCATTGCAGGGGTACGTGAGGGGGGTTCAACGTTTTTGCCTGTCTATCCCTCGGGACAGATAAAATGAAGTGCAAAAGCTGTTCGCTGCTTTGCCAAATTGCACACACTTTGCTCTCCTTCCTTAGCCACTGGCATCTTATTAGAACAACTCATTAAGGGATGGCTCAATCCATTCCCTCCAAACATAGCCTTTTGGAATCATATTACTAACATGAAACATTCCTCCATTTAAATTACATCCCTCTAATTAGAGAGCATGCACAAATGCCAGTCACACACTCTCTCTGTGCAGGGCCCACTGAAGCTCTGCAAAACGGAATTACCTGCTCAATTTATTAGCTCTAGAGTAGAGCAACTCGTCCTCTAAACCTCACAAGGTTTGGGCAGGAGCAGCAGAAGGGTTTCTTTCTGAATTAGCACACGTGTGCTGCTAAATAAAATATAATTCCTTTCAAAATGTAACTCAGGTTCTACCTTGGCTCAGAAAAAACAGTCACCAGAGCTGCATGACATTGTCAGGGCCTGAACAGATCACCTTGCTGGGCAGGAGAGAACTAATCCTGACAGATGTGAGATCATATCCATTTTGACAGAAGAGAGCTGGGCTGGCAGAACCCTCCCCACCTTTGTGGCAGCACTTCGGGAGATGTATTCCTCCTTATTTCATTGCACAGCTTCTCTTCATATCAATCCCTTGCTGGGTATTTCATTCAAGACTTATTTGTAAGCAACTCTCAGCTACAATAAAGCTCTAAAGCTGCCTGCCATATGCATTCCCGTCAGGAAAATGACACTGAGAAATGAGGCCCCTTCTTCAGGGTTAGTGTTATGGGCCTATTTAAGCAAGGGTAGAGAAACAACTGTGCTCGGTAAATCTTTGTCTCCTCTGGGCAAGCTTATTTTAGTCTGTAGTTAAAAAGGGAAACTGCTCAAACGTGTCTTGCCCAGCAGCCCTGCTCTCCTCTAGCCTCCTCCATCAGGAAGGCAGCCCCAGAGCATCGGCCGGGTTCACGACTGACCGGCTCCTGAGGAGCCTCTCCCTGCCAATTATGCTCCTCCATCAGTGCATCGGGCTGGTGGAGCAGCCAGGAGCCGCGGTGCTGGGGGCAGGTGGAAATCAGGCAGGAGCCTGAGCGGTGCCAGCTCACAACAAGCCGCAGGCACAACCGGCCCCAGGAGCTTTGGGGGCCTGGGGGGACACGGCTCCTGCCACCACGGCGTCTCCGCAGACGGTAAAGCCGCTGACAGCCCAGCGAGCCGCAGAGGTGTCAGCTCCGCTTGCCAAGCTGACTCTCCCCAAATCAAATTTCACTAGTGCTCTCTTTGATGATTCATTCCCAAACCAACAGGCTTGCAGAAATAGACTGAACACGGAAGCCCCCACGCTAGCATGTACAACAGAGCTAAGACTTCGTGATAAATTAGACAATACTGTCAACATCGTGTGTGTACTACACATCGTCTCGGTGACAAAACAGGGCTCATTAGCTCCTTACCAGTCAGGGGAAGGATAACTTGCTTTGCTTTTTTTTTTTTTTTAATGTCTAAATCCAAAGTCTTGCTGGTTGTTTCTTTTAATCAATTATTAAATCTCAAATCAATAGCTACATGAGCGATCGCCAGTGAGGCGTTACCTGACTGATGGGGCAGCGCTCCCCAAATGAGACAGAACTGAAAGTGTACTCAAGTGCTACACAGTCATGAGAATACGGAGTTAACCTGATGGACATGGCAATGGTTTAACATGATGGCGTGTACTTCCAACCAAAGCATCCCAGCACCATTCGTTAAGAGTCAGGTTTTGTTTTCCAATGAACATGGCGTCGAATTATTTCAGGTAGAAGCTGTTCAAACTCCGTCCCCATCCAAGGACCAAACCCACCCACCCACACTGTATTAAAATAAAAAAGAGCAAACTTTGAGGATAAAGCCATAGGTGTGCACAGAGCACTCACGCACATGCAGCAGGCAAACAGGCTGGCGGGCACTGGAGGCCATTCTGGAGTTGGAGAGAAAGCAGAGCAAGAGCAGGATGGGGAGAGGGAAGGTGCACAGTAACTCACATACAGGGACATGGGAGGATGAGGCTGGAGGACAGGAGGCCATGCAGGAATGTCAGAGCCCAGCATGCACAAGCACATTTTGACTCCCAGCCCTGTGAGACCAGAGGCAGCACAGCCCACCGCAGTCTCCCCCGCACCCCACTCTGTGTCCCCGTGCCAAGCACTGCTCTCAGGGTGCTCCCGAGAGCCCCACCAGTGCTGTGTCCCCCTCGACGTGTCCTGCAGAGGCAGTGCCTGTGAGCACTGCAACCACCTCTCCCCAGGGAAGCCAGCAGCCGAGCATCCCCTGCTCCCCTGTGCTGCCCACAGGGGAGATGCACTTCTAAGGGGGCTGGGGGCTCTCTCGGCAGCACTTTGCAGGGTGAAGAGAAGGGCTGAGCCCCTTCAGAAGTGGGTCCCCCCTCTCCTACCCACAGGGGAGCAGCAGAGGTGGCTGGCCTGTCCATGCCTAGGGAAGGGATGAATGGCAAGGAAAACTCTCCCGCAGATCAAACCGTACAGGAAGGTGGCCAGGCTGCGGCGTTGCCGACCTTGACACGGGCCATGCCTCCTGCACACTGCAGCCTGCGGCACGCCAGGAAGCTGTGCAGGGCCTCAGCTCCCAAGCCTGGCAACAGATGAGCCATTAAACAGGCCTCTGCGGTGTATTTTTGCGACCCAGAACGGCTGAGCCGGCCTCCCCTCATTAGCACACCGGCAGAGCTGCTAAGATGGGCTCATTGCTCCGCGCCAGAGAGCCATGGTGCCCAGGCACCGCGGCTGCTAAAAATGGATGCCATGTGCAGGGGTCAGCTCTCAACACGGGAGGTAGGAGGGGGTCAGGACAATGCCTTCGGTGAGAGATCTGGCCCAGACGATACTCTGGCAGGAGGATGTGCGAAGGAAGAGATGGGCTCCATCAGCCTCCCATCCTCTTGGGGGATAATTGGCAGCTTCTCGTCCCAGCCAGTACAGAGGGAGAAGGGGAGATGCTGTCAGTTAGCATTAGTGAGAGCTGGCAGAGCTCTCACAGCAGCTTGCAGAGCACCATCAACACATTCCTCAGGCTCAAGCCAGCGATTTAAGTCGCTTGCTTTTCTAGCATAAGAGTCTGGTAATAATTTAAATCAGTATAACTCCTCAAAAAGCAGCATTCTTAGAATTCCTGTCCAATTTACAAGTCAAATCACATGGGCTAGCACAGCCCATGATGCTACCTTGAGTGCTCCAGAAATTTTTGTTTTTCTTCATTTATTGCAGCAATGAAATTTCCCTTTTTATTACAATTTTCTTGACAAGAATTTGCAATATTTTTTTTTTTAATCTTCTTTTTGGATAAAGATCAGAGAAGGTGGTTTGGAGGTTTTGCAAGAACAGCACAGGGAAAATTGCTGTGAATATTAAAATGATTTCAGTGGACAATGGTATAATACAGAGGTTTAGTTAAACCAGCAGACTGTCAAAAATGAGATTCATTGTCATTCATCCCAAGAATAGGCATCGTAAGGGCTCTGTGCTGCTCCACTATTCAGCACACCTCCTTGTAGAGAGCATTCCCTGGGAAGTGAAGTGAAACCCCGGAGCGGTGAGCAGTGCAGGGCAACCTGAGCCTGTGCCCTGGATCCCACAGGACAGGGAGAAAGGACAGCGTGGAGACTGGTTCCCCACTCACTTGGGGGGACCGTGGGGAGGGAGGAGAGGAGCAGGCAACACAACAGCCACAAAGGTTGAGATTAAGAACGTTAATAATTCAGCATGCATTAACGTGCACGTCCAATGCAAGTCCTTGCCTTGAGAGCAAAGAGCATGAATCGATTGCCCGGCTCCTTTCACCACAGAAGTGGCTGTTTCCTAACATCTCAGGTTCCCTCTGAGGGTGATGTTACCCCCTTGGAGAAGCAGGGACCCTCCCCATTCCTCCCCCCACCTCTGTCTGCAAGAGCTGTAGGCTCTGAGCTCTGGGCACGAGTACTCAGGGGTCACAGGCCTGTGCTGTTAGCCCCCCTCTCGCACGCTGAGACACTGCTGGCACACGGCAAGGCTCTGCTGAAAACACAACAGTGCTGGGAGGACTGCTCATGCTTCCAAAACTGCACGGTGCTGCTAGGGAAGGGGAAACCAAACTGCTTTCCCTGCTGGCTGTCTTGGCCACAGTACAGCTGAGCAAATGACAGTGCTCACACCCCTCCCTCCAGCTCGCAGAGATGCAGGGACCTTCATTTGACTGTTCTTGCTTCTGGGTCTCTTTCCCACCATGCCCAGCTGGCGTCTAACTCCAGGCTCCATCCTTCCCCTCCTGACATCCCCACTGCAGGCTCGCTGGGTGCTGCCCCATGACAATGTGCCTGTGCTCTGTATGCTTCTCTGCTCCTCTCTGGGGTGATCCCAGATGCTGTGGTCCCAGTGGTCCTGCACCACTGTCCTGACATCCTCTAACCTTTGCTCTTCCTCTGCACACAGGAGCATCAGTCTGAAGTCCCGTCCGCTCTGAAGGAGCACCAGCACTGCCTGGGCTGTGCTGCTCCTCCCTGGCCCTCAGCACAGCAAAGGCAAGTTTGGAGGGCTCTGCACTAACCTCCCGAGCGGTGAACAGTACAGAGTGATGCAGGGGCATGTCTTTGAGAAGGTGACACTGCCCAACTTCTTTGTTGGGTATCTTTGGTATCCTTGGTACCTGGGGTGTGCTTGCGCCCTCACCACAATGCTACCTTGCCCAAAACTTCCGTATTACTCAGAAACCATCCGGAAGTCTGGAAGGAGTGAATTTAGGAGATATCCTCAAACATGATCATCAGTCTGCATGGTTTACTCATCGGTAGACACCTTTCATCTCTCCCTAGCGCTATCATTTTAAGGAAGGACTTCAAATGGAAAGGCAGTTGCTGGAGTCTCACAATCTATTGACAGAATCAACAGCAGGAGAGGAAAAATTGGAACCAGAAAAAATGCATTTACAGTCTAATCTTGTGCTCAAACAATGCTGTACTATTTATGCTCCCAATGCATCCTTGAGTGCTGACATTTTATAGACAATTTCCAAAACAGGGCCTTGCCATTTTTGGATTATATTTCAGCTATAACTTTTAGGTCTAATTATTTGCGCTGACAACCACATATAAAAGAGGATATATCATTACAGTGGTGCAGCACTGGAGACACATCAGCATTCAGCATACTGACATACTAATAGCAAAGTAAGGGAGAGCAAGATTGTGGAGCTATGCAATTTGCATTCACTCTCTGAAATTTCTCTGATGAAAATAACACAACATTAAGGAGGAGAATAAGAGAAAAGATCCACTGTATCAAGATAAAATAACTCGTTAATAAATAACCTTGTAGCAGTCACAGAGCAATAATTAAATGCATGGGTGAGCAGTACACAGTTTTAAGTAAAGCTGGAAAAATGTAAGATGTAATTATCAGCGCCAAACAAATTATAAGCACGGCAAATCCCAATGGAATATTTAGAAACTAATTTCTGGCTCCACATTAAATATTTGTGTATGTGGGTATTTTTGGTGGGGCGGAGAGGAGGGGTCGACACAAAGAATGAGAAATTATCCGCTCCTGCTGGCTTATATCCATTCTCAGCTGCCTCCCCTCAGCTAAACCATGCGGCTAAAACGTTTAAGTGCCCTGTCAAAGGTTTATTCTCCAGAGGTGCCTGAGCCATCACAGCGGTGCTCCAAGTTCACTGAAATCTGGGAGGCTTTGGGCCTTGGCTTTAATTTCTTCTCTTTTCTTCCTTGTTCTCATTTTTCATCATTGTCTTGGGCTCAGGTAATTTTATCCTCTATGAAATCTATTTTTAGAGGGTAAACAACAAGGGCCTCGTGCCTCAGTACAATCTAAATGAGAGCACGTTCCAGGGAGAGAAATGGGAGCGAAGTCAGTGTACTGGAACAACTGCTATGACAACTTGTTAAAACTTATTCCGGTGATGATTATAAGATCAACTCATGCAGCTACCTGATGGCATGTGTGAGAGGAGCCAGGGTCTCTTCCTGGTGCCACCCGGGAGCAGTGCCGGGCTGGAGAGCCGCTGTAAGCATCCCTCTCCTCCAGCACGTGTGGAGGGATGGACCTGCACAGTTCCTGTTTGGTGAAGGAGTCATCTCGGGGAACTAGCTCAGGACTTCTGCCAAAAACACCAGCTTTCCTCAGCATGAAATCAGGAGTGCCTCAAGCTAGGTCTGGAGCTAAATTTAATTTAAAAGCTGGAGTCGCCTTTCACTATTGTCATTTATTCACCTCTGGCTCTCTGAGGGCAGCGGGAAGGAACAGGGCAAAGCACAAACCAAGTTTTGCTGAGTGGCTATGAGCTCCTGCGCACATTGCCATGGGCCTCCCTGAGCCATCCTAGGTAAGGATGGGGCCACTGCCAGAGCTCCCTGCTCTCCTGCCAGCAAGAGAAAGACCCAGCCCCAGGGAAGAAAGGAGAGGCAGACCTGCTCATGCAAAGAGCCCTTGCCCAAGCATGGAGAACTGGCCACCCCCAGAATAGGGACTGCTGAGGAGCAGGGAAGCTGCCTCAGCACACGCGCCTTGCATCTCTCAGCCTGCTGCCCTGTGGCATGGGAGGGCAGCTTGCTGGGTTCTTCTCCAGCTGAGATGATAAGTAAGCTTTTTTGCCTCCAGAGAAAGTTAAAAATTTTAAAGCTACAGGACGAATTGAGGAACCCACTCTCCCTAACAGCTTGCAAGGGGACTGGAGATTGTTGTGATCCCTGCTCCCAAAGACTGCTCTTGATCCCCAGCCAGAAAGCAGCAGCAGTTTAGATGTATTAGACTGGCACCTAGCACAGGTAATGGGTTAGAGAAGGACTCCACATACAGTAGCATGCACCTCTTCCCACCCTACCTTTGAACAAAACCGCCCTGGCTGGTATTCGCATGCAAAATATATTCTGTGCATTTTAAATCTCAAGCAACAAAGGCATGCAAGCAAAGTAGCAATGCCATCACCAGAGTCACAGCAAACAGTAAGCAGATTTCATCAGGCACACTGTGGCCGTGCCTGGAAGGGAGCCAGAGTCTGCAGGGCCCCCTCCCCTTTTCGGGATGGCTCTCCTCTATCTACTGGAAAAGTCTCATCTGACGTGGCGTACTGTAGATGGATAAGAAGTGAAAAGGACCAACCTTCTCGCTGATCTGAGAGATGAAAGTTTGTTTTGTTTGATGGCAGAGTGCGATGAAGATGAGGAGGGAATAAAAAAAGACAAGGAAAAACACAGAGAGTAAAAACAGGCCAAGCTTCATCTGTCCGCACACCACTGAAACGACAAGACAAGACTACAGAGGTCAGCCATGACTTCCCACCATGCACACACACCACTCCATGTCGTGGACAAGAGTGCTCCACACTCACACCGCTCTGGCCCGGAGCAGGGCTGGCCCCTCCACCTTCCTGGCCTGCTCACTGCTCGTGGAGGCAGGGTGGAAGGGACCAAACATCCCTCACATACTCACATGGAGGGTGCTGCATGGGTGGCCCTGCACTGAGCCAGATGCTGGAAGCACAGACAGGTTTACATGTGCAAAACGCTCACACACACGCACAGAGCAAGGGACTCCAGCCATCACACAGACTGACATCCTCCCACGCACCCACTCCAGCCATAAAGATGATGGCAAAGGCACTTTAAACCCGTTGACCACACACTGGGAAGAGCATATATGTAGATCCGAATTTTATCAAGTGTGAAAGAAATGTTCCAAGTGGTGAATGGAAAATCTTCTACCATGAAGAGCAGCTCCCCCTCTCCAAACAAAGAGCTAAATGCAGCAGAGAGGTATTAGGCAAGTGACAGACATGCGCAGTCTCAGCTGGGCTCAGTTTCGGGAGAGCCTTATTGGTACACTGTGCTGCAAGTGAGAGATGGACAAGAAATCAGAAGGACAAAAACACCCAGAGAGAATTGAGCAGGTCCCAGTTTTTGTTCCTGCGGGAGAGACAGTAGAAGGTTAGTTGCATTTTCCTTATAGACAAAGGAGATCTTATTTCTCTAGCAGGAGTGACCTCACTTCAGCTACAGATCTGTGGCGTATCAGCTGTAATTGAACCCTCGCTGAGAGAATACAGAAGTGGATTTGATAGTTAAAGACTGCTTATGAGTCACATTTTCAATGGGGGAAGGAGAAGGTGGGGGGAGGAATTTGCTTTCCAGCAGAAACACTGCAAATTAGAGAACAGCATGTGGCATTATACAGTGCAGCAGTACAGTCAGCCATTTCCAGCGATTAGAGGACAGGATTTTAACCAACACTGACATGCTACAGACCAGGCAACAAACTGCCAATAACAACTACAACAGTGGCCTACTAAGTGTAATGGAGCTTGCAGGAGAACAGCAAAACAGTTGTTTACGTTTCTTCAATTGAACCGATACCAGGGGACTAGAACCAGCCAACTTGGAGCTTAACTGGCCCATAAGCGAGGGCTACATCCAGTGACGACCTCCACCTGGACATCCTCAAAAAAATAGTCCCAACTTAAGGTCCAGGTTTCTTCTGGCCTGCTTCAGACAGGGGATTTAACCTCCTGGTCCACAAAACATTAACATAAGGCTCATTTAATCCTGCGAGACCCTGCGATGGGAGGGAACCTCTTTATTGCCGCTCCCAAGCCACCACTTTATTTCCTAATCTAATGGAGCGTATCACATCTGCATGGCCTCATCAGATGGCGAGGGGCTCCTGCCTTCTGCTCAGCGCTTCCCAAGAGGGAGGATTTGTTTCCTGCCCTTGCCCGGGAAGCACAGTGCTTCTGGCAAACCAGGCGTACCCGTGAACGCCTGCATTTCTGGACAGCAGTGCTAACATCTCAATAGGGCAACACAAACTCCAAGTGCTGCAAACATGGACCAACCTGTTGTACCCGTTGAGACTCTGTGACTGAAGGGCAAAAAGCCAGTGAAGGGCATAGGACTGGCGGATGATGCTGAAACAGCTATGGGAATACCCATCCCTGCTGCAAAAGCGCAGCAGCCACAGAGCCTGCCCCTGCCCTTGGGAAGGGCTGGCAGACCCCAGCTATACCAAGGGGACTTGCTGTGGTGCCACCTGGGCTGCCCATGGGCAGGGAGGGGGGTGCTGCTGCTGCAGCTGGGGAACTGCCAGGAGCTTTGTTTTGGGAAGCCTGGCAGGGACTGTGCTGCATCAGTGTGCACGGACAGGAGTAGGCTCCGGCAGCGGCTTTCCCCACGTGTTGACACTTCAGATTAGAGTTGGAAAGGTGAGGAGACACATGTGAAACGCGCTAATTCAAACAGATTAATTTCTGGTCTGTCAAACAGGAACAAGTTTGGGGCTTGCTATTTGTCACTAATTGCTGGATTATCTCTTAATCTCTTATTATATTAGTGGCTTATGGGGAATAAAAACCAGTAGCAGGCTATTTTGGAACAGCTGTAAGGTAAGAGGGAACACCTGGGCAGAAAGTTCTCTCCCCTTTCCCTTTACTTAATGCTTAAACAGCTGCTGCTTTATCTGAGATAAACCTGATAAATTGTAAATTGAAAGTTTCATCTCCTTACGGATCCCATTCACATTCTCCCTTATCTCCAGTTCTCTAACCATGTCACTCCTAAGATAAGAAGCACATTTTACCAACAGGTTTTCTGCTTTTTTACAAAACAAACGACTCTGAGGAGTGACAGCAAATAACATCTGCCCCCCACGCAGGGACAGAGGATTTAAGGCCGGGGTTACCAAGAGTATCCCCTGTGCAGAATACCACGGCTCACTAGGCACGCTCTGTCTTCCCACGAACCCGCGCCGCCTGGCAGCTAACCTGAACATGCCAGTCTGTGTGCGAGACAAAGCAGTTCAAGTCACAGCAGAAATGCCACCAGAGGATGGCAAACCCAGAAGGTAAAAACAGGGCTCCTTTTGAGATCCAAGTTGAAACAGCAAAGAAGCAAAGAGCGAGGCCGTATCAGAGATGTGTCTGCCAGTCCTGACTGTCAGATGGCTCCAGTGCTCTGTAGGCAGAAATTCCCATGCCGATTGGATTTGGCTTTCGCCCTGCCACAGACATGCTCAACTTACGCAGCAGCAGCAATACTCTAACCACAGCAGCTTGTTCAGAAAGAATGAATTTGGGCTTATGGGAGGCTCCGCTTTCGTGTATCCTTGGGCATTAGCTCCCTGAAACAAGGCAGGGGGCTGTGGCCACGATATGAATGCACAGGTCTGAGAGTTTAGATCACTAGCTCAAACAAAGGAACACATTTCTAAAGCCTTTCAGAGTGGGAAGCTAATACTTTCCTCAAAGCAACAAGAAAGTTCATTATCCCAATTGGCTCTGTAATTCTGCTGGGAACTGCCAGCGACTGCCCTGTGCTCAAAACCCTCTGGTGCTACGCAAGGCATTAATACAAAGGCAAACCCAGACACTGTGGAATCCAAAAAACAGAGAGGTTAACAAAAACCCAGAGGGGGATGAACCTGTTCCTGCTTATCTCCAAAAGCACATCTTGTGTCTCAAGGACTCCACATAAATCAAATTTTATCCTTTACAGCTTTTAGAGGTATAGAGGAACAAAAGGACAGATTGTCTTTTTTACGCCAGATTACATGAGAATAAGACAACCTCCCATTATATGCGATGAACAATGTTCTCATGCCACAGTGATGAGTATATTCCATCCTAGAGAGACAGACAGGATGCTCAGGATGCCCAACCATCCTTTCCCATTCATAGTGCACACACATGCATGCATGAATTCAATTAAGAGCAGAAAATCTCAGAGCACCAGAGATGGATTTCCTAACACTTTGTGCAAGTGGATATGGAAGGGGAGGGAACGGACATTTAGTCGGCACAGATACGCAGGCCTAATTGTTCCACAGACGTCTATGCAGGTCATGAGGGGGAGGAGGGGGAAGTAGGTTTCCAAGTCCATTTCTGAGTTGCATTATCATGCACTGAGCCACCAGCCACTCTCCTTCTATTTTACATAAAGGTCATTTTACAAATCACCAGACCTGAGCCTCATGTTGCACTTTTAACCATCAAAGGACTTTGCAAGGAATAAAACTCTTAAGCTTATTTAGTTGAGTTCTATAAAGCACATTGAAATCTTCAGATGTGCTAGCAGAAGGACAAAGAACTATTATTTATTAAACCGTTATCATTATAATCATTATGGCATAGCAAAGTGCTCATAGAAATACTGACGGTGAACACGCTTCACCCCAGGAGAAAACATGACAAAAATATTCATAGTAGTATACGGGGAAGAAAAACTTGGCAGAAGCCTCTCCGGCTCTGAGGCCAGCCAGCTCCAGTATGGGGACACAGAGTGGCAGCAGCACAAGCCACAGCATGGACTGAGCAGCCAACGTCTGCTGGTGTTGAGTGCTGCCCTGGTCCGGCCACCCCGCTGGCTGCCCTCACCCCGACTCTGCCCACAGCTCGCCCAGCTGCATCTGCCCACACCACAGCTGCTCCGACTGCGGCCACAGCAGCAGCTCCAGCACGGAGCAGCACCCCGGGGCAGAGGAAATGAAGTTAAAAATACTGAAATCCTATAAAAAGGAGCGCGCTTTCTTCATCAAAGGGTCATTGCTCTGTTGCGTTGCGCTACTACAGCATTATCTTGAGGTCAGGGCTGCACAGAGTGTACACATGGCCCTTCAGACCTGTAGCCCTCCTCAGCCACGTACCAACTGCTGAGGGGTAGTTACTCTGTGGCCTCTATCGCAGCCTGGTTTTGCTTCTTCTGACGGTCCAGGGCAGGTATCTGTCCGAAGCAGCAGTCTGGGTCATCCAGTCTGATTCAACTGCCTATTTGTGTTTCCTGTCACCCAGGCATCTCCCTCACAAGGCTCTCCAGTCTCTGCTTGTCTGTGATTGCTGCCAGGCCCTCAAGCACCGGCAGTGCCCCTCGCTGCTCAAGTAATGTCACCCCCATCAACCCAGACGCGAGGCAGGTTTAACGAAGCATATTGCCAGAAGTGTGCATGTAGCTGGATTGTAAATAAATGTATTCCCCATTATTTAGCCATTTTCAGACATTCCCAGTTTTGGTGACTGACTGTTTGACCACTGTCCTCAGCTTTAACTCTTCTCCTGGCAATACCCTCAAGCTTTGGCTGCTGATGCTATTTTAGCTGTTTTAATATTACATAAGCAGAAAATGTCCTTTTTAAAGGCTTCAAGTCTTGTTGCTCGGGGCCCATGTCAGTCATTCAGAATTATTATTATTTACACAAGTTCCCCACTGCAGTTAAGTATCATACAGCCGCAAGTAGCCATTTCGGTGAGCTCCCTCCGTGTCTGAGCCTAAGCCACCGCCAAGTCCCCAAGTGTAAAACCCCATGGAGGCCACAGAATCACTGCTAGGGACAAAGCTACAACCTAATTTCGTTTTGGGTGATGGTTCCTTAGTGAAATTTGGCAAATAAAATTTCAGACTCCAAGCAAGCTTCCCTGCTGCCAAACGAAATACTAGCCTGGCCTTTCAAAAAGCAGATCAAGAGAGCACAATTTTTTGCAATAATACCATTTCTATTTACTGCAGTCTGATTTACTAGTTTGCGATCTGGGGACAAAAGAGACAATTCAGTTTTAAATGGTCTTCTTTTAAAAGCAGCTGTGCAGGTGCTTCTCAATAGTATGTGTAGCATTTGGGGCCAGGAAAGTTGCTGCACTTGCTCCACTGGACTGTGCCTTGAAGGCCTGAAAAGCAGCACTTAAGTGAAAACTGAGCAGCAGATTTCTCATTTGATGGGAATTATGCAGCCAGTGCTCCAATAAATGCTATTCTAATAGCATCTGCATTGCTCACTGCTGTAAGCAGCACTGGGGAACACACCTAGTGAACTCCACAGTGTATTAATAAGGATAGTTTTATACACAGTCTTCCTGCTCTTCTGCTTCATTGAAGTAAGAAAAAAATAATGCCGTGTGTAGAGAAAGGGCAGAAAAAACCTTTTGTACAGGAAAAGAGTCAAATAACAGTGCCGCTATTTGAGGGGAGCACCACACAGGCCACCACCTTCACAGACATTTCACAGGACAAGAGTTTTGTATGAAAATGCTCCTCTTTATGAAAATGTCCCTGAATCTGTAGGCAAATGAACAGTGAAACATGTTCATAAAAATCCAATAGCCTAGGTGAATCAGTGCAATTATACCATACTCCCAGTGAGCATGATGAAATGACACCACCTTCTTTTTTTTTCCACACTAGGTCCAATCTGATTTCTACTCTTAAACCAATTTCTTGAATCAACTTCTTGGATTTTTGCTGCTAAATTAGACAGTAAGCTCTCTGGATTAGAGGAATCACATCTTCCATACCTTTCTATTCCCTTCCCTTTTCCCTGCAGCACCATCAAGTCCCAAATCTAATCATTGTTATGATGTACTGTGGTACATGTAACCATGGACCACAGATGGATGAGCGGTCCTTCATGGTGGTAATGACAACATCCAGACCAGCACTGGCAATAATTGTGCTGAAAGGGCAGGATAGGAATATGCCACAGTGGCCCCTTTGAAGTCCCTGCCATTGCCCAGATAGCCACCTTGCCCTGGCATGCTCCCTGCTCCTGCCTTCACTCTGTTTTTGCTCCTCTGATGGTCTGCATGTTTTCTACAACTCTCCATGCATGGAGGGCTGAAGCGCAGCAGTGGGAGACAGTCAGTTCCCAGTGCTGGTCCCCAGCCCCATCCCAGCTCTGCAGCAGCAGACAGATAGACCCATCAGTCCAGAAGCAGAAGGCCTTATGATGGTTGCTTTCCAGCATGCTTAGTAAGATGAAAATAATAGCTTCGAGGAAAATGCATCCATTTTCCTTTACAAATCCCTGGTGTGGAAACATTTTAACTTTTAATGAAGTCCATCTGTGCAGAAGTGCTGCTCTAAAGGATTCATAGAGACAAGACACTGGTGTAGCCTGCTCCTTCCTCCTCCTGTTCTTTCATTGATATAGGAAGCCCTGAGCAGTGCCTGGATACTCTTTCTCGGTACCCAGTATCTTCCTTTGTTAGACTGAAAATTATGATAAAGATGCTAATGAGGCTGTGCTTTCTAACAGCACACGCACAAAGGATTACCTGGGAGGCTAGGGAAGGGGAGGACACGATCAAAAACATAAACCCCAAGAGTCAAGAGACAAATAAACATTTGAACTATTGAAAAAACAATAGGCTGTAAATGGGAGCAGGCACAAGCAGTCCTGAGAACCACACAGGGTGGAAATCAGTGCCGCTGCTCAGTACTCAGCCATGCTTTCTGAGAAAGTGGGCAACTTCTTGGGCATTCACCACAACGAGGTCAATCATTTTGAAATCACCACAAAGTGACAATACAGCCGACACACTTAATTTCCACTGTAATGTAGCATTAATTAATGTCTCCTATAGTAAAGATGCAGGCACTTTCTGAAGACCCTACTGGAAGTCATTGATCTGTCTAACGACTACGCTCAAGGATTATCGCAGGAAGAAAAAACAGGGATTGTTTTATTCTGCATCTCAGACCTGAGAAAGTAACACATTTTCATTTTTTTCCTTGCTCGTTAAAGAAATAAAATACTGTTCTTGGTTTGACTATCTTTTTGAAGTCATTAACTAATACAGTAACAATATGATATTTTTTTGTGGAACATTTGCTATCAGAAACTGTAAGCACAAATACCATCTAGGACCTAGTATGCACAATGAATTTCATCTGATAATAATTTATGGGGTATCCTGTCTTAAATATACAGCAGGCCTTTATCAGGATCACACAGGTTGGAGCCTGACATTGTAAAGATTATGTGCAATAAAAAGGCTTGTTCCAAAAATTTATGTGTAAGAAAATGACAGTTAACAGCAAAGCATATGTCTAAGAACATGTTTTCTTCGATGAACGTCAGGATCAGCTCACACATGCAGACCATCCATGGCCCATGCCTCCCCCAAACAGGACAGATGAACCTGGCTGAGCAGGTGGAAAATTCAGTACATTCCTCAGGATTCAGAATCCTACAGGATTCACTTGCTAAATAAAGAGTGTTCATTAGTGAGAAATTGGAAAGCGTTAACAGAAGGTTTTTCTACCTCTTGAAGCTCCTGTGCCTTTTTTGAACCACACCTCTATAGAAAACAGAACATTGAGACTCTGAGCATGTCCCCGGAAGCAAACGCATCCCAAATACTGCAGCAAAATGGCCGGGTATCTGCACAAACCTAACAGCCAGCCTGGTAACTAGGATCCTTTCCCTCAGAGTGCAAAGTGACAATCCCAGATGAGTTTTAGTACAGCTTGCCTGAAAAACGAACTTGAAAGAACACAGGGAGTTCAAAATCATCCATAATTACATTGTGAGAGTGAAATGAGTGATTCCACTGCATAGATATAGCTTCATCTTCTGAATATGCTTAATTGGATACTTCAGTCTTCCAAAGACTCTTATAATCCAAATTACGCTGCAAAATAAAAAAGCAGTCCCCCAGAATAAACAAAGAAAACAATGCTAGAAGCCACCCCTAGAAGCAAACACACAGAATGTGAAGACTTAATCATTCTCATGTCCTCTTTCCATACTAACCAATGTACAGCTTAAAGATTGTCTTTTCTTTCTTCAAAACAGAGGAAGGAAGAAATGAAGATGAGATTTTATTATTAGACAGCTGATTTACTAAGTGGAAATAAAATCTGGATCTAACTTCCTAACAAACAATGGGCTGTGCCAGCACAAGAATCTTCTTTCTTTTCTTGGGAAAATCCATAACTACATTTCCCAGGGGTCCCTGGCCAGTGGCTCTGGTTTTACAGTGTTTCATATGAAGCAGCACATTTTTTTCTTGCCGAAGTTAACAGAAAGCGTACAGGGAATTTCGCCCTTGCTTCTCTCCAAGCTAACTCAAACATCTTTAATGTAGAGAAAGAAAACTGGAAGGAGACTGTCTTAATGTAAAACCTTGTTATTCTGATATGTTGAAAACAATTTTAAATCGGCAACATAGCACAACCATTAGAAAAATCACTTTACATGAATTGCAGCTAATTTCCAGTAGGTTCCCAGTGTGAGCCATTAATACCCAGAGGCTCAATCACTGATGCATACAAGATTGATTAGGACAACTCCAAAAAACTGTTCAGTTTTTAAAGACACACATTCCAAAGCAGAGGCCTAAATACCAGCTCACCTATAGCTGAGGGCCTCTCGCTCATTGGAGTATGACTGGTTTTAGACTACTCTACCAAAGTTTAGTTTATACTAAGAGGATTAAGTACCCAATTAAAATAACTATGACACAAAGTTAAGGAGTTCAAGGGAGAAAGGAATTCCCATTCTGCCCATATTTCAGCATTAGACATAACACCGTATAAACAGCAGAAACAGATTTCCAGCAATGTGAGTCAAACCCAACGTGGATCAAAGATATTGTCGTTTTTTGAGCAAAAGGCCATGTCACACAAACCACAAAGTGCGATCAGGGCACTAAGAGAGGGAACATACTCCTTCACTGAAAGCCACAGAGCCTTCTGGGCAGGAGAAGAGTGACCTCCTTGGGTGGAAGCTGCTCTTACCTCGAACGTAAAGGTTCGCTGGGGCAGAGTAGCGGGTTCCTGCGCTGTTGGTTGCAACACATTCGTATTTGCCTTGGTCTGACTCCTCGCTGTTCTCTATTTGCAGAGCTCCTGTACACAAAAAAGATGACACAGACAATTCAGTTTATGGCAAATCTGGTAATTGAACAGCCAGCCTCAGAAAAGGAAGGCCATGCCCCAGGCTTTTAAAGTATCTTCCTGGATAAATATGTTGCGATGTTCTTCCCTGGACCCACAGGGTACCAGCATGCAGCCAACAGGTACCCAGTCTGTTGTTTGTCAGAAGCTTGTGAAATTGATTATTGTTATTTTTTTAATGTACAGGGAACCAGTTACTGATGTATTTCCAACCGCCCCAACCATTTATATTCATTGCATCAATAAAGGAAAAAAACATACACATACACACATATTAATTACAGCTTTGTATGGGACTCCTGTCTAATAAAAGGACCTTTAATAAGCCTTTAATCAAAACAGCCAAGCACAAAGCACACTAACTGTAGTTGTTTGTTTCTTATCTGATGCACACAAAGCCTAGCAAACGCTCAACAAATTGCAACCTTCCTGCAGAAACTGGCAGAGTCCCATCTCTCCCACCTCACCACCCCTCCTTCTAACCCACATCCCCTTTTGATAAAACACTTTGCCTTTTGTCAGCTTTCTCCACGTCAGTGATCTCCTTGTCCTTTCAGGTTTCATTATATATGATACGAAAAGATTAGAAACTCAGTCTGAGACACCAAAGATATACACCAATGCAATCCACCCATTTTGCCACCCGGTGCTCATAAGAAAGCTACTCTCCTTAGTCCTGGCAGCGTCTGCTCCTCCAGCTTTGGGTCAGGAATAGTTGCTTAGCCCAGAATGCAGGTTCCTTAGGACATGATCTGATCTCATCACCAAAGTGCCAGAGGCATGAGGGGCACATCTAAATAATTGCACCAGAACACAGAGAATAGCCATTTACATGGGGAGCCTGTGGAGTGCCTGGAAGATGTGGAAGGAAGCACTGGTCTGAGGTGGTTTTCTTTCATCATCTCAGCCTATTCCACTGGTGTCGAGCACCACTTGGCTTGGGAGGCTGGTCTTTCATCCAGCTTCTTGCCTAGCACAGAAGACTGCTAAAACTGGTCACATCTAAACTCCCTTAACTGGGCCCCATATGCAGACGAAAAGACGGAGATGCAGAGAAAGAAAGAAGCAGGATGTATATGACAGCAAGCTGGCACTGCAGGAGCGAAGGGCCGGTGGCCAGACACTGGAGCGGCTGGTGCTCAGCCTGCTTCCCCCAGGCAATCCGCAAATAATTTTTAAAGTGCCTCCAAGTGCTCAGATTCTGCTGGGTAGGATTGCCTGTAAGAAGGGAACTCTGTTCACAAACCATATACTGAACTAAAAGAAAACATTAACCCCTTTGCTTGTAAGGATTTGAACTCATTTCTGCCTGCCACGGTTCAAAACGACCACTGAGAGCGGCACTGAGAATAGCTGGTGAAATTGCCTTCTCCCTTCTCGCTGGTTCAAGCTGCAGAGGTCAAACTCAGTTTTTCATATCATCAGAACAGAAGAAAAACTAATGTGAATCAACCACTGCCACCTACATTATTTAGAAGGATAAATTGAGACTGTAGCATAAGTCTATATGTCATGGGGAAAAATGAACTTCCCTGGGTTCTGCCATATAATAAAAATGATGTACAGAGCCCTCCCTATTGTTGCATTAGTGCTCGAAATGAGGCTTCAGCTAGACAGAGAAAGCTTGTTTGCAGAAGTCTTGCTACTTACTAACAAAAGGAGCTGCCAGCTTTCCCTAGCCACAGCGCTCTCTGGACACCCACAGGCCAAAGCCTACAGACCACTGCTGCTTAATTCAGGGAGAACGCTGAATTTCTACATGCTGTCTGGGAAAAACATCTTCAGGAAGACAGCAGCATGACAGCCAGTGCAGCAGGAGGAAGCTTCCCAGCATTGACAAGACATAAAGAATCTAGAAATGGAAAAGACCTATTAGGTAATCTTGCGCATCCCTGGGGGCCAGGACAGGATTGCTCCCTGTTGTAAATGTACTTGTGTTCTGTCCAATCCCATTTTAAATGTGCTGAGTGATAGGTCTTTCACCACTTCCTCAAGGAACTGATGCCACAGCCTGGTTATGCTCTCTGTCAGGAAGATTTTCCTGGAACTCACCATGTATTATCCCCTTCTTAATTTCTGCTCATTACTCATGAGCTGCAGAGTTCATTCTGAGTGCTTGCATCAGGCCTGGCTGCTAAAAGCTGTTTGCTGCAAAACATACCCAAACTTCAGAAAAAAAACAACAACAACAACAACAAAAACGAGTGGATGTCATCACCCTGAGAAAGAGCCTATCTCTGATTTAGCCTGTAGCTATATAGGGCTGAAAGCAGAGCCAGCTTCAGGTGACAAGGAGTGGTGTCTGCCTAGAAAAAAGTAAGATCCCTAGATAATTCTGCCATGAACACGTACCTGTTTATATGCCCCTTTTAGCCATTTAATACGTATCAGTGGTATTTATACTCTTTATACTTGTGATCACCACACATCTTAAATGCTGGTTGGACAAACTATTTTTCATCTCTAGGGACCTCAGCATCAGTGCTGGAGAGAGATGAGGAAAGTATAAGAGAATGAAGAAAATGAAGGCAGAGGGGAGTTGCAGATTACATGCTATTAGTGCCTGTCAGTTCTGCAGCCAGTGTGGACCAATTTCTAGAATCATACTATAAACATGTAACACGTGTCAGCAACTGCCTACAAACTGTTGAGGGACACTGGGCAAGGAATTCTGGTTTTGTCTGGGTTGGCACAACTATTCAAACTCAGGTGCAGCAGGAGTAAGAGAAAACCCAGAAAGCAGAAGGAAGTTAATGTAAAACTCTCAGCTGAACCAGAAAGATATCAGTTACTGCAATTAATCATCATTAGACAAACATAAAGATTCCCCAGTATAGCTGACAGCTAGCAGGGAGTGGAGGGATCATGGTAAACGGATGGCAGTCAGCAGGACTATAGTGCTTTTCTTGGAGGATAATCTAAAACTAATGATAGATACAGGAGAGGGCAGGGTATCTCAGGGCACAGAGATTTATGAATAAAGTTAAGAAGCTCAGACATTGCTGCCATCAGAAAGCTGGAAACGTAAATGCATCTGAGCCTTTGGAAAAACTCCCTAAGTGTAAAATGCTCCAGGCCCTAGTTTAGTCATCCCAGAGAAAGGCAACAGCTTCATCTCTTGGAGGGCTCAAGTCTAGGCTGGACAGGACACAAGGGGCTACAGGAAAGAATGAACGAACTGAGTCCTGAGTAGCTCATTTCCCTGAAATTCATGGGAGCTGCATCCAAAAACCCTCAAAAGCGCAGTGAATTCTTTGCTTTGACAAGTGCAAAGGACCTGATTTCTATTCCTAGCCCTGTCAACATCTCATCTTGTAATCTTCTGCGCCTCTGCAAACCAGGGCTAGGAAGGCTGATTTACTTTTATTCATTACTTTGGGATTTATGTTGCACAAGTTGCTGAGTAAGGTCTTGTTCACACAGGATGTTACTGTAGACTTCTCATATGGACTCCCCAAGTGCTCCAGTGCCAGGTGCCTTGTTCTCGTCTGCATGGCTGAGTCCTGATGCGCAATCACATAGCGTGGCTTCAGCGGATGCATGAGGACCATCTACCATGAGGATGCTCATATGTGTACAGAGAGGAATGGTGAACAGCTTGTTTGGGAGTTTGTGGGGGCTCTGCAGCCGTACGTGCCCATCAGAGCGAAACCTCTCCCTGC
This sequence comes from Calidris pugnax, assembly GCF_001431845.1. Classification (NCBI taxonomy): domain Eukaryota; kingdom Metazoa; phylum Chordata; class Aves; order Charadriiformes; family Scolopacidae; genus Calidris; species Calidris pugnax. The sequence continues at coordinate 10,352,204 of NW_015090812.1, forward strand.
TGAGCACCACTCGACCTCCGCTGCCTCCCAAGCACCCTGAACCACAGTGGGGCTCCAGCAGAAGAGGGGCAGCCACTCCTCACCATGCTGTGGTGTCATGTCGATCTCGCTTGCGGCACAGATCTGTTCCCGATAACACATCTCAGCTTATCAGAGAGTTGACAGCTCCTGAGAAAAACCCCTGGCTGCTCTCCAGTGCCAAGGAGAATGGTGACAAGGCAGAGCTTTCTGGGGCTGAGAGCAGGAGCAGGCTCTGCTGACTGACAAGCACCCCTTATAGGTTCTTTACTCTGTGCTGGTATCTCCTTGCCTGTCCCTTCCCTCCTCTCCTAGATTTTTCTTTTGCTCTTTAAACTTGGGCACAGACAGCAGCTCTCCAAGATACTTATCTATTCAAATATACTTGTGCTCAGGCAGAATCATTAGTTGCAGTGACAGTGGTTAAAAGAAGCATTTAAAAAGTGCACTGCACAGGGAGAGGATGGGGAAGGCAGATCCTGATAAGGACCGCTTCTTGGCAGCGTGGGGTACTGTTGTGCCACGGAGGGCTCGTCACTCTCTCCTCCAGGTGACAAACCAAATGTAAAAAGCTCCAAGCTGCCATACAAATTGATCTCTCGGAAATCCTGCTCTGTTGCTCATCTTCTCCCAGAGAGCACCACATGCAGTTAAACACAGCAGCCCTTGGGGCGACACTCTTCCACATCTACTCAGGTTGGAGCTCCATCCCCAGCTGTAGGAGCAGCTCTGTTTCTCTAGCAGGGCATTCACAGCCTCAGTCCCCCCTGGCTCAGAGGTGGGGACTGACCTTTTGCCCTGGTAATAAAATTAGACACGGAATGAAATGCTCCCGTAAGTACCCAAGAGTCAGGGAAACTGGGCTGCAGTCACAGCACTCATCTAAGGAACGAACTTGCAGTGCAGATGTTAATGAACCCAGCTACTTGACTAGGGCCCTTCCTCTCAGGGAACAAGTAAACTTTGCCCACCCTGCACACTCGAGGACATGACTATCCCAAGTCCTTCCCCCTTCCCTTTCCTCTGCCTCCCACCAGCTTCCTCCACAGAAACACTGCCTGACTTTTCCTGAGGCAGTATTCTTAGTCACCCCTTCAGCCAGTGCTCAGGTGTGGGTCCCAATCCCCGTTCTGCTAAAAATTCCCTCCCAGAGGACAATCCTCCTCAAAATCTATTCAGCTGTGGAGCAGGGCCAGAGGCAAGCCCAGACCAAACAAGGACCCACAAGTGTGAAAATGGTGGAGAGACACTGTGAAGCCCTGACAACTAGGGGGTTGGACTTTCACACCCTGGCTGCTGCCCAAGATAACCAACACTTGCCACGGGAGCTGTGAAAAACTGAAAGGCATTAAAACCATGCAAGAGTCACTAATAACAAAAATAAGCCTTTCCCATATTCACTATTTTTTGTAATTTATAACAGCAGCACCACCCAGCTGTTACAGAGGATTGCACGTAGCCTTCACCAGCCATCAGCACTGCCAATTATGCAAAACAAGACAACCATAAATATATTTGCATTGTTAGTGTTCATTATGGTCATTATGCCCGAGAGGCTGGTGATTGGCATGCAAGGGGCCTGCTCTGGATGGCAGCGCCGCGGAGAAATCACTCTCCTGTGCACCATGGGCTGCTGTGGACACTACCCGACCACTGCCACCAAGACAGAGTCAGTAAAACAGGAGAGGAGACCCAATGTGCTCAGCAGCACGAGGTCTCCTCAGAGACAGCGGAGTTTCAGGATGCTCTGATCTCTCACCAGCAGGTACAGGACTCTGCGTCAGAAGCAAAACTACAGCACTGTCAAATGCACAGTAACGCCTCTGTGTTCCCTCTAAAGGGACATGAGTCAATCTGAGTCCCGACAGTAAGAAACATGGCATTACAAACATTTCCAGGCACTACCCCACCCAGCCTCCCCCCGACACTGTCTGCTCCTGCAAGCATATCTTCACACTTCTAAATTGTTTTCCTTTCACTGGTTGGTTTTTTTTTTTGTGACTGGAAAAGCTCAAGAAACAAGAAAAAAATCCTATCATATACAAAGTGCAATCAAACGTACAAACACATGCTCAAAAAGAGACAGCAAAATTCTTTTAGCTTCCTCTAATCTCCTTGGATAGCTTTATGCTCCAGCTCGCAGGATAGTGTCGAAATACTGGAGCTATATTTAAACCAGTTTGCTGGGGACTGGAAAAGGTTTAGCTGCAGCTATACAGAAGTCGGTGCGGGCGTTTACCTGGCTTCCCAGATAGACAGCTTCTGACACCCAAGTGAGCTGATCTAAAGTTAATTCAGACAGACCTCTGCGGGGAAGAAATACTCTTATGTATAGGAACCCCAGATATTTCCTGTGGTGACAGAAAAGTAACAAATAAATCTGACTGGAGAGGGAAAATGCCTGAGATGATGATATTTTTTTACCTCCTCGTGTGCATTCGATCTAGGGCCTGTTCACTCCAGCACCCACCAGAAACACAACAGTGCTCTGCTCTCTCTTACAGCCTGTGGCAGGAAAATGCAGCCAAGTTTCACAAAAGGTTGAGCGAGTTCAATTCCAGAGAAATACTGGAAATTAGTATCTTATAGTCTGCTTTGAAAATAGGAATGAGGCAGAACTTGCTTAAACATGGACTTGCTGATACTATCTGTGGGTCACCTTAAGAAGCTAGTTATTTCCTAATCTGATGAGCACCTGCCAGCTCCATGTCTTTCTGAGGAACAAATAGGGATTTCAATATTAAACTACTATCTGGGACAGTCCTGGAGGGGTAAAGAGTGAAGCTACAAACTGAGATGCTGAATTATAGATGGGAGCTCCTCCCATTTCAGGGAAGCCAGAGATTCTTGGACAGAAATGACCAAATACATGGGGGTAAGGTCACATGAAGTGTTGAGAGAGAAAAATCTCCTGTTTGGAGGGGTGCATGGTAGAATTTCTCAGGTCATCCTCTCGCTAACCACATGCTGCTCGCTGTGAGTGGGTTCCCTGCTGCTCCACCACAAAGGCCTTGGGCAACGTTTGAACCTCCCAAGTACTCCAGACACATAACTCCTAGTGACACAGTCACAGCAACAATTAAATCCAACTAAAACCATCCCTCCCCCCAAACATTATTACCAAAAGGGTTCGTTAAGAGTCATTAGTTCACCCTTCCTTTCAGACCAAATTAATGGATTCCAAAGCATCAAACTTACCTTAATGAGGAACAAGAGTGCAGCTGGGTATAGAACATGGCAGAACAGTCACTTCTACATGGACACAACCTCACCATCATAAAAGCACTTTCATCTAATCTGTCGTTATCTTTAGAAATTCAATGACCTCCGTTTTAAATAAAAGGCATTAGGCTGACAGAAATCCTCTGGGAGAAGCCAGAGAGCAGCACGTGGCTTCTGTTTGCTCTCACAGAAATGTCATCTTTGACATTCAAACAGGACACATATATTTTAAATAATGTCAAGAACATTCTTAAAATACCTCATCAGGACTCAAACGGGGGTGGGAAGTGGGGTGGGGAGTGTGGGGAACTTATGTTTCATGAGATGGATGGTTCTTTTCACAGAAATGTGTTCGGTTCCCAAGCAGGACGTATGGAGCATCCATGCGGTTCTGGTGCTGAGTCACTAATGTCATCAGACAGGGCGGGCGCGCGGGGAGGCCCCGGGACGGCTGCGCGCTCGGCGTGCGCGGCTGGCAGCTCAGAGCGCCCGGCTAGTTAGCATTCGATCTGTCATTTCATTTTAGGATTTGCAGTAGAAACAGGAGATGAAGAAATAGTTTAAGGAGCTTGTAACATCACAGCTGTCAATCTCCAGCGTTCCAAAGGGAGGAATGACAGATATATAAGCCCATTCATATCAAAATAAGGTTTGCAGTCTTTTTCCCTGACCCAGATTTGCTACAGAGTCAAGTTAATGCAAATACGCATCAAACGGCAATTCACATTTATTCTAAAATCACTTAACGGGAGCTGAAAACATTAACCCCCAGCAACAGAACCAGTTCCAGAGAGTCAGATTATTAACTTCCAGCAGTGATTCAGGGAAAAGGGGGAGGGAAAGGGGAGAAGGGGGAAAACTGAACGAATGAGGTCGTGTTGATTTGTAGGTGGTAGTCATTCTGTCGAGAAATCCAGGGGTCAGTCAACAGGGGTAACCAAAATCACAAGAGAATTCAGAAGGGCCTTAGCATGTAACGCTGATTAACACACTAAAGTTAATCTAAAGGGACAGCTTTGAGTGTTTAGGCTAGAAAAGACAACACTCCAATTGGAAAGTCATTACTGGTGCATACAGGCTGTGAAAACTAGCCAGGGACTGTGCACACTGGGCTGTCAAACCAGGGGCGGGTATAATTAATGAAGGCCTAAAGCAGCCAGATGTGCTTATGATTCATCTATTTAAAACAAATCTTTGTGCCGCAAAGCAACATTGGCGTGTCCGGCTCAGAAAGGGGGGTCTGGGGCAGCGGTCCTCCGCTCTGCTGCCACGTTAAAGGGTTAGCACAGAAGAAAGGCAAACATGAGGAACACAAACAAAGGTGCTCCTTACGCCAGAGCCAGATTTGCTCAATCTTTCAAGAATTTATCTCCTTCTGATTACAGTTTCATGCCTGTCAGCAGCAGCTGAGAAGAATTCGACCGTTCTCTTGTGAAAATGTTACCTCCTTACACTTACACCAAAGCAATCCATCTAAAATCCCCTAGACACAAAACCTCAGAGGCCACAACTGCGCGGGAAATTCAGAGACTTTCAGGAGCTGCAGGAGACATCAACCCTCCGGTGGCGGAAGCCAGGGACCATTTTCCAGTTTGCAAACTTTCCGTTGAATAACCCCCTTTCAACAGTGCAAAATCGCAATGGATGAGTCTACAAGAAATCACGCTAAAAACCAACCAAAATAAACACACTAGTGGGAGAGTGCAGATGAGCAAGAGCGCTGGCAGAGTTAGGGCTGAGAGTAAAAGCTGGAGATGAGAAACACCGGAGGAGAAGGGACAAGGCAGACAGGAGATGGAGTGACGTGACAACTGGAGGCACATTTCAGCATTCTTACCTCTGATCGGTGTACCACCTGGTGAGGTAATTTGAATGCAAATAAGATTAGAGAGAAGCATTAGTACAAAGAGGAAAGGAAGAAAATTATAACTAAAAAGCAGAAAGTTTTTTTAAAGCTAGAATTTGTATTAGCGCGACAGGAATAAACAAAAAGAAACTGATGTGCAATAAAAGTCAGAGTGACACTCTCAGGAGGTTAGTAAAGCTCATCGCTTCCAGGAGTGCAGCACCAAGCCCTGCTTCTTGCCATTGAAGCCACCACCCTCACAAACGGGGGGCCGAACTAAGCTGCCGAGGTGGCATTGCTGGCTGGCCTCACCACTCGCATTCACCCACACCACTGTTCAAGCAGTTGAGATGGAGGACACGCTGGGAAGATGGTGCAGTGCCCCTTCATTCCTCATACAGAACAAGGAGGGGGTGTCCTGGGGGCTGTGTGACCGTGGGTGTGCTGGGCAGGAGGGGTGGAAAGCGCATGGCTGCGGGCGCTAGGTGCAATATTGCTTTGAGGTTAGAATGACCAGTGGGACAAAATCTGCTCGCTTAAAGAAATTAAACTTGGGGGAGAGCGTAACAAATCAGTTTTGAGCGATTCTCCGCATTCGCATAACCCTTGCATCAGGTTCCCTCTGGCAAAGAAATCGGTGTCATGCAGAATTAACTTTACATACAGAAATATTTCGAAACGAAGTAGTTTCTGGTAATGTAACAGTGGCAGGCTAGCCAGACCTCTACTGTTTCCACCTAATTTGGGTGTTGGCTGGAGAAAGGAATCCCTACCCTCTTTATAAGGCACTAGAGATAATTTCACATGCTATAATGAAGAGTATCTTATAAGGAGGGCTTCTCTGGGAGTGAGGTTCAGTTTTGCTGTTGCAATGATCTATAAAGGTTTGTTTTATGAGGTCAATGTATTTAGCAAGTGGAGGATCCACTGGTCAGTGTCTTGAGTTCAGCGTAAAATCAATAACGAAGCATGACTGAAGGGAAAATGCTTCAACTAGGCAAATTGGCAGGGAACCCTTCTAAATCCCCACTTTTGTCCCCTTGGTCTTATTTTGCACATATGAAGGCTGTTAGTATAAGGGAGAGATTCATGCAGATTGAATCTGTAGGCAGTTCATGGTATGTGTTGGTTTTATGCAGATTTGTAGGATCTGGATACCAAGCACTTACCAAAGAAAACTGAGGAGTTTAAACAGACAGAAAAACAGGGTTAAACAGGACACAGTGTGTCAAATCATGTTCAGTGTATTGATTAATAAATACCAGTATGCATACAAGAGTGTCGTGTATCTCAGATTTACAGCTCATTCCATTATCCACAACAATGATCACCCAATGGGAAAGAAAGACAGAAAAGAATTTCTGTAAATACAAAGAAGGCATATTTTAAGCATGTTTAACTTGCCTCTTAAAAAGTAATTACAATATTTATACTTATTCTTTTTCTTTCCTAACTACCCTTTCCTTTAGGCAGAGTCCTTTCTCTAAGTGAGAGCAGCAATTCAAACTACTCTGTTTAGCATTTTCCTCTGCCAAGATGACATTACCCCATTTTAACTTTACATCTGGTTATATTTTCTGATGCTTTCTATCCACAGATGACTGAAGCATCAGGAAAGATCCTGCAGTCACTGAAGTTGTGGGTAATTTCATTCTTGCAATAATAAATCTGCTGCTTATTTATCTATCTCAGTAACTACCGCTACCCTTGACAGAACAGTTATACCCAGAAATACTTGCATGGAACAGCACAGCCATGGAAAACAGGGTTATTTCGCTTTGCCTGTTTGGAAAGTTTGCCAAGTGATATTTTTGTTCTGTTTGGTCTAGGGCCTCCCTCCACCTCCCGCCCCCGTCCTCATCCTCTTCCACAATTCTCAGAGTTAAGAAAAGCATCACCACAGTGTGTCACTTCCCATGGGAATGGTGCAATGACTTTGAGCACGAGCCCAAGGGGCAGAAAACAGAACTTCCTTCTCTCTCATCTGGCTGAAATGGGTTTTGTTGTTCTGCCCTAGAACTGAAAAGATTTGAGGCAAATCTTTAAATCTACTCCCTGTAGAGGCTAAACCCTTTCTCTAATATGCAATTGTCTACAGAGAGGTCTAGGAGCAACTGCATAGTTGAAGCGGATTCCCTAAAACGTGTGACCAGCTCATTTTTTCCTGCATTAAATCCCAATCCTCCTGGCCTCCGAATGTAAGACAACCCTTGTGGGAGCAGCACAGAGGCTCGCTGTATTTAGCACAGTGTTTGTTCTGGGTCTCTCTCACCTCTGCAAAGTTAAGACATTCACTCTTCACTCAGAGGAGACCATTATGGAGAACGCACAAGGCTTTTTCTGTTGGACTCCAGATTTCCTCGTCCAGAAGAAATAAAAGTTCCCACTCACCCTTTACATCATATGACAACACATCTCTGGCCGTTGTCCTTTCAGGGTGTCCCTCAAAGGGACCAAATCACAGCACAGAGGCCACAGAGTGCCAACATAACAGAGTCCATCAAGTGCTAGAAGTGCCATCACTTCAATGGTTACTGAGGCCAACTTGTGTCTTGTGATCACCAGGCTGCTTTATACAAAGAGCATCCCAAGATCAAACTTCAGACCCAATTCTTTGTGTGATTTGAAAAGTTTGAAACACTCATAAAGGAGAGTTGATTTCCCCTTCATGACAACAGACACTGAATAAAGCCCCACACGTTCGCTTCAGCCAGGAATGAACGCTGACCCCAACATCCTCTGTGTACTGGAAGCGCACAGCCAGGTGCCCAAGGCAAGGCAAGGATGACACACTGGAAAATCCCATGGGGTTATTTGCATCAGTATTTTCCAGTCTCAGTGTTGGAGAAAGGACTTCACTCTGCTGACACAAACTCACCCCAGATTTATCAACAAACCACTTCCCTATAGCAACCTAAACCACCAAAAAGTCACTCCAAAGCAATACCAAACAGAGAAACCAAGGCTCTTGCTGGCTGCAACTGGGCACTAGGGCAGCGTAACACTGAATCCCAGGGATCTCCTACAGCTTTCAGCTACTTCCTAACATAATTACAGGGGAAACTATTTTCAGAAGTGAAAGTACTATAGAAAAGACTGGCTATTTGCATCCAGTTGCAAGAGGGAGTACATGTAGATCCCATCATTGCTGTGTGTTTCTCACACAGCAAGACCGGGATGTGTAGTATAGGTTCTTCCAGGACGTAAAACTTCAGCTGTCAACTGTTTGGTCATGATATTGCTTCAACTCTCATCCAGCCAGTCCTCTCTGAGAAAGCATCCATCCTTGTGCCGGTATCCTGATCCTTTCGGGTAATGCTCCCCAATCCCCATTTTTGGGGCTGTTCTGACACACCTTGTCCCAAGCCGATGCTCACCTGATATCTAGACTCAAAGCTGTTTCTTGCCAGAAGCTGAATGTCTTCTGCTGCATACTGACTGCTGGCTATTACCCATGAAGCAGGGTATGGCCGTTAGTGCCATTTCACCGGGACAGGCACCACTTCATTCTGCAAGTTTGTTCTGTGTGCATTGTGTATCTTTTTTGTTTCCAAATATATAGTGCTTCTATCTATAGGATCAAGACTAAAATGAAAACGCTGGTAAATCTGAGAGTGTAACTGCAGCAAGGTGATCTGGTGAGTCGGCTCCCACTGCTTCTTTGTTAGAGGGACCTACACATTTCCAGAGTAACTGAAGTCACCTGCAGAGCTCTCTCTGATACTTTACTTGAAGTTAATTGCCGGAAAGCCACACTAGGGTCTAGGGCAAGGTTCGATAACTCAGTTAATTGATGGTGATTAAAAGAGAGCGATACTTGTTGTAAGAACCAAGTTCTTTACTAGATGAAAGATGACAATGCTCCCTGAATTTCTGGAGTTTCCTTACATGGCCAAGGTACCTGTATGTTAACATTCAGAATATTTATTTATTCTAATTTGACATTTTGTTCATAAGTTTTCTGAAGAGCAAGGTGAAAGAGCAATTCTTCAACTACAAAACTCAATGGAAGCATTCAAAAGCTTTGAGAGTATGAATACTATCAGAGTTGCTTTGAAATCTTTGGGCGTTTGCAGTCCAAGAATCTTTATGGAAGAACTAGGAAGCATCGGTACAACCTGATCTATATTGAGAAAGTTTCCACTGCACCATCAACTAATTTTAAAACACGTTTAGAGGTGTAGCACTCACTGACCCTTGCTGCCAGAATTCATATGTACATCGCCTGCCATACTATAATGTCCAGAGAGTTTTAAAATCAGTTCAGCCAAACAGGTTTTAAATGAGTTTGCATGCTGGGGAGGATTCCCAGCCCAGAGTTGGCCTTAGATCCTGTGTCAGTGACCGAGAGGCAGTGACTGAAGCTACGGACCCTGGGGGAGAACAGGGAGTTGTCCTGAGTCACTGCATTTGCAGAAAAGCAGCCTCTCCACAAGAGATGGGAAGTATTACCAAGATGAGCAAGGGACAATTTTCCTAGAACCAGCATGAGTCAGAGACTTTGCTTTTGCCTTGATCTGTGATAATGGAGATGAAAACCTGTATTTATTTTTGTTCTTATCTCTAGAGCAATTAGCCCAACATGTACTGGCCAAACTATCCAAGAGCTGGACTTAAAAAAGCATTAAATATTACTCGGGAGAAAAGATGTATTACTGGGGTTACTGGGGAGAAAGGGGAAAAAAGCCCTCTAAATATAAAGATTTATGCCGTCAGAAGGTTTAATGAGTATAATGCATATACATACATAGAAATGTAATTAGTAAATGAGGGACAGTAGGACACAAGGTAGATTTATAAACTGTATTTGCTCCTGACAAAGACACCAGTCCTCTGGGGTTAAAAGAGCCTAAGATGATGGCTTGGTTGTTTTAAACCACAAACTCTCTCATACCTTGACACAAGATGAACAGACCTCCAGAAACTGATGTTCAAAGTCCCCCTGGGCACATGATCTGACTGCATGCAAGTTCAAAGACCTGCCTGAAGCCCCCAGAGCACTGCCAGCCCACATAACTGTGGGTGTCAGAAGAGAGCACCTTTCCCAGGCGTGCTGCTTCTTTACCTCTAGCTATTTCCACTCTAGGAACCTGAAGAAATGAAATCATCCCTCAACCCCCTCTCTAAGTCAGAATCCAAAGCTGCTTTGACCTTTATGACCTATATTTAGTACATCTGAATAATAATATATTATGTACTCGTTGAAGGTCAGACACTCTATATATGCAATATTGGGCTCATACCGTGCCGTAGCTATTTTAACTATATTACATCTGTCTAGCTTTTATTGGGTTTTAATTAAATGAAATTAAATGAGCGTATATTTAGATTGAGATAGTATAAACTGACATTCATGCAGATATGCCAGGCTGGCTGTAAGATATGATCTTAATGGAGCAGAGACTTTGCAAACTATTAAACTCTGCCATATAATGAGGTATCTATTTAAATACTCTTTTCTTTGAAAAACAACTCTGCCCCACTATGGTTTAGTGCTGGAGAGCTCAATTAGCACCTTGCAGAATGGATCAGAGACTGCCTAACCCATCGCACTGCTCACATAGGGTGACTGCAGTCAGGTAAGTCAGGCCCTTCAAAGCGCAGGCCTTACTTTATATCAACTACAAACATAGGAAAAAGCCACAAATGCAAGCAGGGGTTGAATCTCTGGCCCAAGAGAAGTGGTAAACTTCTTGCTCTCCGCTCATGCCGGGGTGGAACAGAGCCTTGGTGAATTTTAGCATTGTATCACCAGGTCCCTGAAAATAAAACTTCACTCATATTTGGAAGTCTTTTGCATTGAACTGTGGAAACCTCCCTTACTACATTATAGAGCTAATCAATTTCTTTTGCGAGTCTGAGGATGTGTGCTGCTCATTGATTTCTAAAAGGTTCCCTTGACACCTCCCTTGGTAATTACTGTGTCTTCATGAAGCAGCCAGCTCTAGAGTTTGAATCCCAGGTGAAATATTCAATTGAGATGTAGCTCAAGAACAGCGAATAGGAAGCAAAACTTGGACACAGTGACAGGGTTTACTAGTTTGTTTTTAAACTTTCTATCTCACTAAACTTGTGAAGCAGCTGGTAAAGAGGCAGCCAAGTGCCTGTGAAAAGGAGGCTGAAGAATGTACAGCAAGTGCATCAGGAGCTGCCTTGCTGCTCATTTATGGTAATTTCTGATGCTGATTTAGTCAGCTATCAAGTGAAACACATCCATGTGCACTTTCCTATTGCTGCTTCCTAAACCTTCTCAGAATAATTAACAAGTGTGATATTTTCTTTCAGCACAAACAGATCAAGATTAAACCATGTTGTGGGGGAGATAAGCTAAAGGTCACTGGGAAATTTCATAAGCTATAAATGCATTAGTATAATTAGTGCTCACTGGTACATCAAGGTGGGATCAGGAGTGTCAGGCTGGGTTCTATTTTTGATGAGAGTGATGTCTCATTACCCACTCCCCCAAGTACAAGCCCACTTCTTATCATCCAAGCATCATCAGATTTATGCAGAGGGCTCCTGCTATAGGGAAATGTGTCAAGACGTTCACCTTGCTAGGAGGAAGATGGTGTTGCCCTGGCAGCAGCACTCAAAACAAATGGCTTTTGAGTGCCTAGAGCTACATCATGGCCAGGCAAGGCAGTCTGCCTCTTATTTAAGCATGAGATCCTTCTAGACCAATGTTGTTCCAGATCTGCTACCTGCTGTACTTCCTGTAGAATACTGTGGGCTTTTTTCCCCCAAATTAAAGTTGCTGTGTAGTGCTGCTGTGCATTGTTAAATAGCCACTGCAATTCATGCTGGGGTGCTGCACTTCAGCAGTGAATAAAGCAATGTTTTATTTTCTTTAATTCTCTAATGGGCCTCGTAGTCCTGGGAGAACAAACAGTGCAGCACAAAAACAAGAGTTACTTGCTAAAATGAGTGCGTTCTTATCCACCCACAAGAACTAACTGTCTGTAGTTCAAAAGCTAGTATTTGGATTATCAAACAAAAAATAAAAAAGAAATGGTGTATTTCAAAACTGTGTCCACCTTCCTTTGCAATCCATAGAATTGCTGCTGCTTGGATTTTTCTTTATTCCTGTGGTGTCACATAGCACAAATGATAAAGATCTCAACAGAAAGCAGAGCACTGTTTTCAAGAGTCTGTGTAAGAAGTGAAGTAGTACATGGCCACTGATTGCAAAATCTCAACCAGTATCTCATTGTCCTGATTTGCACTGTGCTCCCATTAAAAGTATCTGAGACCTGTTGAGTTGGTAGCGGAATGTCTGAGCCTACCAAGGATTTGGGGCAATGTCAAGATGGTCTACCGAAGAAGGAATCCAGGTGTTGTTCCAAAAGGCATGTCCACGCTAATGTCTCCTTTTGACAAGCCACGATATTCTGCCAGAGCGGATCAGCTCCAAAAACTGTTTTTATATTGCAAAAGAAACAAGTTCAAATCAAACTGACATTGGTGTTTAGAACTGCATTTCAGCATCACATTGAAAAATTAATAGCAGCAAGTAAAGAGAAAAGGGAGGAAGAGTGAGGAGGTAGGGAAGGCTTACTTGCTTTGCTACCTTACCCGAGCGGAGCTGCTTGATTCGCCCATTGCTAGTCGCAGTGTCAACAGGCAGGAAGTCCTTAAACCAGGAGATTTCAGGATCAGGGTTACCGCTGGCAGCACAGAGCATTGTGGCCGTGCGGGCCTTTTCCACCACCTTCAGCTGTGGTCCCATGTCAATGGTCGGGAAGCCAGCTGGGAGGTGGTCTTCTGCAAGAGGAAGAAACACACAAGGTTAAAGAGAAACGTTCAGGCGTAGCAATGGTGTACGGTTGTAGTGACAGCAGTGCCCTGGTACAGCATCTGTGCCTCTGCTGGAAAACAGCAGCCTGACTTCCCTACTGAGAAGGTTTTCAAGCCCTTAAAGCACATTAGGCTCTATAATGAGCATTCATTACCCCAATAGAAGCTTCCACTAAATTTAACTCCGTTTAAATCAATTGCCTTGGGAAACGTCCATAATTTTCATTGATACGTAAGCTCCATCTATTGTTGTTAATAATTCAGTAAAAGCAGGTATTTGCCTTTTTGTGGGAGGACCGAGTTGAAGATAACAGACAAACACAAAGCCAAATAGTTTGAGGCATCTTGAAAAACAACAGCTAAACAATAAAACCCCTTAGAATGGTCCAGAGAGGCCCATTTTCTCTTTTTTTGACTAGGAACATTCTGTCACACTGGTAGGATAGACTGTAAATCTCTTCCTCATGCCCCGAAATCTGATTCAGAGGGCTTTTAGAAAATAATGAATGTAAAGCTAATGAGCCACATTCTGCTCATGAGCCGCCTCACCAGACTGTGCGGTGGCAAGCTCCTAGTGCATTTTCTGGGCTGCAGAGAGCAACAGAGGTGCGCAAGAAACGACCAGTGCATGCTCTGGCATGTCTTACTGAAATACTACAAAACAAAGCGCCCCTGTAACTGCTAAAACCATTCATACAGCAGGTACAAAAAGAGTTAATTGGGTTTGCTGCTGCAGAGCACGCTCAGGTAGGCTGGGTGGAATACATTAGGCAGCCTTCACTGATAAGCCAAGGCATGCTCCAACATCGTCATTCAATAGCAGCTGCAGAACAGAGCTCATTTACTCATTCTGTGGCAAGATGTACTGTACTCTGCTAAGCCTGAACTGCAATCAAAAGGACATACTTTCGTAGAAAAAAAGAACTTGAAGAACATTAAGAAGCCTTTAAAGCACCAGAAACTCAATTATTTTCAGTATGCTTCTTTTTTCCCCTATTTTAAGGGAACTTAAGCAAACCTTCCTCTTTGGCAAATCCAATTCTGCAAGGCTCCCAGCTCACTGCAGTGTTTAAACAAACAAGATCTCAGCATCTTCCCAAGTCCCAGAGGAGTCTGAACTTGCTGCAATCTGATTTTTCCTGCTATCATCATACATCTGGAACCTTACCCCTCACTCCCGACAGGAATAGGCCACCTCAGGTGCTTCCTTCTACCTGTACTGCCACACCTGCAGCACAAACACGGCCTGTGGTGGCTAATCTTACGTATTTCTCTGTAAGATCTCAGGAGAATTCCCAAGACCCTTGACTTGTTTGCAAATCAAGACTCTGTAGCACAAGGCAACATCTGCTGTAAACAAAACAATGCCCTAGAATACTGTTTTTCTGTTTAGATGAGAGTGGCTATGAAACACCCAAGGTTTTCTAAAGGCAAAAGCGGTTCCTGATGCTTATTAAAAGTGCCAACCATATTTTGTCTCCCGGCCTCCCAAGAAACCTCTCTCATCATGAGCAAACATAAATGGAATTATTTTTTTTTTCCTAAATGAAAGGTACCACGAAAACTAGTTCTTTTTTAATTTGCTCTCCATTGATTTTCAAAGACAAAAGGTACATAGAGCTTAACTGGAATGACACCAGAGCTAGCATTCAATAACAAGCAACAGAAACACTCAATACTGAGCAACCACAATGCATACTCCTACATAGCTGAAAAGAAACTGAAGAAGGGTACACACAAAAGTACAGCACGGTGTAGATTGAAAAGCAAAGGAAGATTCATAGGAAAAGTGGTAAAACAATGACATTCCCTTGGATGGAGGCCAAGTTTGCCTAAAGTGCAGCACCTTGCTATTTATGGTATTGAAAGTAGATATTTACTCTGGGGAGGCTGAAACCCTGAAGTGATCTAATCTAATCACCATGATTACCATTGACAATCTTTTCTGGTTTGTTCAAGATTTTACAAAGAATGCACTGAGCTAAGTATCACCCAGTTAACCTCGTCCAAAGTCTGTGCGGAGGCTTAGCACATAGCTGAAAGCAAATCTGAAACCAGCATTTGTGCAAGAAATCTCTTCCCATCTGCAGTGATCCTTTGCCCACAGACAAGGCAGAGATCAGAAAATCCTTCACAGTGCCTGATCCACAGGTACACAACCAGCCTGCCGCACTAATTAAATCAAAATTAGCAGTTTGTGAGTATGTTCTAACCTTGACTTCGCAGGGTACAACAGAGTGATGCTGATTACAAAGACCCAGCAGCAAAGCCACCTCTGCCATGCTAGAAATCTTAGATTAAGCCTTTTCTGGACTCCAAAGAGACAAAGTGCTGCTCCCAAACCATGCACCCCCTGCAAGCCCAAGCCATCATGGAGTCCGGGTGGGAATGCTGGGCAATCAACACCCGGACAGAGGGCACTGGTGACCAGGGGAAATCTGATAGCCAGTCTCTGATGGCATCTCAGACACAGGGAGGCTGGGGTTCACCTGCTGTTAGTTCTGGGGTAGCTCTAGGGGACCTGCACGGGGCCAAGGTCACAGTGTCTGGGGCTCAAGATCAAAGGGAGGGTGAGCACCTTCTCCAGATTCAAGGGCCTCAGGTGTCTGTACCATCATGAAATAGGGGAACCCAACTACTGCAGGTCCTCCTCTGGCACTGTGTGGCTCTGGCAGCCCCCCTGAACCCTCCTGGAGAAGAGTGGCTGTGGAGAAATCCTGAGCTGGTCACCCCACAGAGTACATCCCGCCACAGGCCCACACCTGCCCTGTCAGCAATGTTCCTGTAGAGATAATGGGGCTCCGTTCCAGCCCGGCTTGGTGTTGCTGACTTCACTGGGACAGCCAGGGATGTCTCTGTGTTCAAACACTACAGGCGACGATAGGAGTTCAGAGCTGTTCTTGCCTTGCCTTCCCCTCCGGCAAAAGTCTAATCTAGGTCTAATTATGAGGCTCAGTCATGCCTCGGCTCCTTTCAGCCCTCGCTAGCTGCACTAACTTGTCTGCACAAGGAGCTCGGCAGTAATAGCTGTCCTCCTATTCATGCCAATACGTGGATACCCTTATTCTAGAAAATGAGTTTGTCAGCACTTGGTTTTATTCAAGGACAGCCCGTGTGCTTTTAATACACATTAAAACAGGCTATGAATCTGCTTTCAAGTGCAGACTATCTAAACCAGTTTTTCTTTTTGGGTTTCAGATACTTTCAGAAGCAGTGTATCTCAGGCAGGTGTTAGGTAAGAACAAGCAAAATCTAGGCACAAGCAGGAGGCTTTTTGGCATAACAAGCTCAAATTCCCTCCATGGACTACAGCAGCAGAAGCAGGAATGATAGGAGAGCAGGAAGAGAAGAGAGAAGCTGGAGGAAAGAAGAAGGAAACAATGAGAGAGAGAAGAAAAGGGTGGGTTTTGCAATTACAAATGGAAACTCAGAAAATCCATGACCAGGCTGAGGTCTTGCTAGCAGCAGTCACCAAGGAGCCAGGAATGTCCCTCTGGCATCTAGCATGACAGCATGTGGAGAGGATATCTCATGCTCACTTGACAGCTCCCTTTGCTAATCTCCTTCCTGAGGTGACAGAAATCTAACCTCCCTTCTCTTACAGCTCTTTTGTGCCACACATTTCCCGTATTTAAGGGAAAAGCTAAGGTAAGAAACATTTCCCACAGCCCCAAATGGGAGCTGAGACCTCCTTCAGAGCAGCTGCAATTTACGTGGCTCATTCACCAGCTCCCCAGAAAACTACCTATCTTGAGGATGCTGTCGTGAGACACATACCCCCCTTGGGGCATCCTTATTTTCTGCATCACTCCAAATATCAAGTGATGATAAGGAACACAGAGGCAATTGCAATTTATGTCTTATGAGAAGCACGGATCAGCCCCAGCATGGAACGGTATGTGGATAACAGCTGCTTACAGGAAAGGCCTGCAGAGGAGTCTGTGGTGAGCACAGCTGTTGATGGCTGAATCCTGCAGGATTACCCCCAGGATTTTGCTCAAAACTTGTAATCTCTCACAGAACAGAAAAGTTGGAGGGGTTGGATATCGGGTTCCTACTAGCACAAACCCCATACAGCACTCCCTAGTCCTGTAGCCACACAACTGTGTTTTTTGGGGTGATGTCATGACTTGGCACCAGTAAAACTTTCCCTCTACCACTGAGAACTTCCTCTGTGTCAATGTAGGAAACAGTATTCTAGAAACGATAGCGAAAACTGTAAACACATTTATGGGAGTTATTTGTCATATTCCTCTTCCTATTAAAGCCAGGCCTGCTTAGTAACTTGAGTCCAATTGATCAGACTGCCAAGGGAGAGAAAAAAATGATCCCAAATATAATTTGGAAATAACAAAAAGTAGCTTTTCTATACATTACAGCTATAGCTGTGAGGTTAAATCTCCTACAATCTATCAAAACCACTGCCCCACTGGAAGGGGTGTTCTCAGCTCATTTCAGCTGAGATATTGGACCTTATCCCTACACAGGGCTGGAAACAGCTTATCTGGGCCACTGGCTCCTGCCAACCTGCATCAGCTGAGGAACCTCCAGCCCAACATCAATTTTAGGGGCTCGGTAGGGATGATTAAAACACAAAGCTGCTTTGTTTTCAATTCTGCCAGCTATCTGAAGCCACTCTGGAGTGTGTGGTGCTAGGGACAAGCCAGGAAATGGACTGAGGGCAGAAATCTCTCTGATAAATGCATTTAGACTGTGGTCAGCATTGCACTGGAGCAGGGTACACGTATCAAAAGCTATTTCTCGTGTTCCCTACCCATTAGGTGAGGCAGGCTGGGATCTCACCCACTTCAAGTCACCGGGGCTGAACTGATCCTGGTAAGAGGTAGCGGTTTGATGCAATATAACAGGATGTTGCAGGGGTAACCCTTCTCCACTGATGGACTTGTACTTGATGGATCAACGGAATTACTTTACAAATTCTCCAAGCTTCCAAATCTCCCTTTGAGACACTAAAGGCATTAGCAAATGCAAAATTATCAGTGCAAGGAAGATAGCTCAGGTAGTCGGCCGTATGAACTAATGAAAGATGCAAGCCAGAAAGATCGTAAGCACACCACAATCCAGGACATCTATTTGCTGAATAAACAGCCCTAATTCCTTCAGCACAGGTTACACAGTGCGGCTATTCAATTACCGCAAGACAATCCAAAGCAGTGGAGCAATCCAGCGGCCCAGAAGAACAGCATCATTTCACATAATAAGAAAATCCTGACACTGCTTTGTTCAGATTCAACTGAAGCTGCACAAAGAGCATTTTTATCAGCCATTTTGAGGTGATACTCTCATCCTGCACCCTTCTTTTTATAAAAGCCCCCTAAGAGGTGCACCAAAAGTATCATCCGAATTTGCGGTCTCCAAAGGCTGGCCAGTGTCAGGCTACCGCCCATGTGGGGAGCAGCAGGAGAAGGAGGGCATTTGTGCGGGCTCGCTGCCGGAGCCAAGTCTCATACAGGTTAATGAATGCCCCATCCACATTGGCACTGCCTCCTAATTGCCTAAGGAAAAGGTGGGGCAGTGAAACTAACCTGTTTCAAAGGCAGCAAAGTCTTAATTACTGGGTTAGCAAGTATAAAACAGTTTCAGGCAGGCAGAAAATACAAACAGTCATCTATTGATGACAAGGCTTTTAATGACAAATATGCCAGTTTTGTATGACATCACGCCAACGTGACACGCTGAAGCCGCCTGCTGAAAATGGGGAGAAGGGCGCAGATGAATGGGTGGGCGTGGAAACGAGCTCCAGAAGGACTTCTCTGTGTCACGGTGTAACCACATGAATTACTGCACAAGAGCTTACAGTAAACAAAGTATTTGCTATCTCTTAGAGAGATCACACCACCACCAGCAGCAGCAAAACAGTTCACAAAAGAAAGAATCTGAGTCAGTCCAAAACAAAGAAAGTACTGTAAGGAAAATTCAAGAAAATACGAGACTAGACAAGGCAGAAGAGGATATACTGACAGGCAGATTCCCGCCCCGGGGGCTCACGGCGTGGGAGCTCACAGGACCTGCTCGTTCTAGAGGTTATGAGTCCATAAAACACTCGTCAGAGACAGTGCTACCCTTCAAGTGCCAGAAGGGCGCTGCTAACGTTGTCCTTTCACGGCTGGACAGCAATTATCTCCATTCACAAGCCACCGATACCTTCTCGGTAGCGAAGCCGGCCATTCCCAAGCGCCTGTTTATCTCAGAGGGGGAGCAGGACGGCTCTGCAGAGAGGAGGGTGCTCCCAAGAGCAAGACAGGGCAGCGCCTCCCAACTGACTCCGAGGCGGATTCAGCCTGTGCTCCTGCCAAGTCCCAGCGCTGCTTCTCACCCTGCTCCCAGGGTCACTGCAGCACCTCCCCAGGGCTGAGCACCCTGCATTCACCGTGGTACCCAGTGCTCCCTCCTACCCAGGGTGCAGCCTTGGCCCTCCAAGCCCAAGGAGGCACTGCATCCCAATGAGATGAGACATATTGTTTCTCCCAGCCCTTAGAGATACTGTTATCAGCCAAACAACCTTCCTTCGGGCCTCATGATGCCTCTCCACCTGCCCCAAGGAACTGGCCGGGGATAAAAGGTGGTGCCACAGATGCAGGGCTAGCCCTCCATTAGGAAATACGTCCTCCTTCCCTTTGAGAAGCACTGCTGTATGCTGCTACCAAAGCCCTCCAGGACACACCAGACACAGCCACAGCTACCCCTAAGCTTCTCATAGGGTAGCTAATCCAGTCTAGATTCAGGCTGGGACATGGAAAAGAGCCAGAGCTCTAGAAGCACTGACAGAGGCGACAGTTGTCACTCTCCAACATGTCTGTCCCCTAAACACAGTCTGAGGGAAGACACGAGAAGAAATATGCACTTCCACTGCCATAGCCATGCAGTCCTCTGATCCAGGGTCTTCAGAGACACTGCAAGATCTTCTGAGATGACTGAGCCCAGCCACAGCTTTAGTAGTGAACAGGCAATTCCTTTCTCTCCTTCACAGATAACAGCTTGTGACCTGTGCTTGACAGAGAGCAACACAATGATTAACAGCTGCTGAAGCTGACTCAGAGCAGATCAGAAGCAAGTATTCAGTCACAAACTTCAGCAAATAAAAGGTCTGTACCTACAACCCACTTTTTGAGTTCTTAGTTTAGGGATCTTCCTAAGTAATAACAACTTCTTCTCGGTATGTGTTAACTGTGGAGTCTGCTGTTAACTAGGAGACCTCAACCCATCCTGGAAGAAAACAATTATTTACACCTTTATCAGATTAGACTGCAACAGTCTAATCTGAGACAGCATTTATGAACCCCCTACTACCGCATCATCCTTCAGTCACTGTGGCTACCTCTTTTTGCTTTCCATTCTGGCTTCCTTACAATGACAGTCACATTTGCAGTCTTGGTTGTAAACTCAAGTTTTGCCAAGACTGAGGCCCCATATATCTAAAAGAGTCAAAAAACTTGAGAAGGAAGATTATACCAGAAGCTTATCTGCTCAGGCTAAACAAGCTCTGTGCCACAGGGCAGAGACTCTCCAACCTGATGACATAGTCTCATGGAGTGGTGGGAACTGTGATACAAAGCCTCTTAAGAGGTGAGGACCACCCTAGACCTCCAGCTCCAAATCCAAGGTCACTATTCTGGCATGAATGTAGAGCAATGTCCACAGACAACTCAAAGGCAAAGACACATTAAAACAAGCTTTTTCCTGAGAGGCTGGAGAAACTAGTTGCTCATGTTAATGAAGTACTAAAAAGGGCTTAGATTGTATGGCACTGAAAGTCATTTAAGGGTTCAGAGTATAGCACAGCAGAAACTACAGCAAGAAATGTCAAGAATGTGGGTGAGGAAGAGCTTACACACAAGTAAAACAGATCGTATCTGCAAGATTCCCTGCCTGAGCAAGTGTCCCTTTTTAACCCTTGTTCAGCAAGAAAAAAAAAGAAAATGTTTTCTTATTTCCTCCCCCAAAATTACAGCATAATTTCAAGTAGATAAAAATAGAGTTTTCTGGGTCATATGCAACAGCTGATAAATAAGCCTAGATTCTTTCAACAACTATTACTTACAAAAAACCTCATCAGCTGGAAGTACGCATTGAAAAAACTCACAAAAGTTCTTTAAACACAATGAATTGAGAAAGCTTTTGCAGCCAGCTATTAAGACTCCATAGTAAAGGAACAGTAAAAGAAGGCCATGCTGTGCTTTCAGGCAGGACTGTGCCATTTGTTGGTACCAAGTGTTGAATTTAACTGCCTGCAGACTGTTTTCAAACCATTGTTTCTTTTTAGTATTTTATACTGAGAAATACAACATAGCTATTGCCACTACACATTTCCTCGTGACAGAATATATAAACACACTCCCACTAAAACATACCCAAAACTTTGGTATTTTCAGAGAAAAGCATGGAAATAGCTCTGCCTTGTATTCCAAGTCGTTTATTAATCCTCTGTATTTTCCATACTACTTCACCTGCACTGATGTGATATGCTATTAGCATAAAGATTTTCATTTTTAAGATGTACAATCAATAATGCATTTCCATATGCCATTAAATACAACATGTGGTTAAATTAATGGAGCATTTGACTTTTGATCCATGTATGTTTGGTTGCAGCTCAGTGCAGGAAAAAAATGCACGAGAACTGAGTTAATCTGACAGCAGAGCTCTCCCACGCTTTCTAACATCAAGTTTCAGATTAAAGTGAAGCATTCCTGCTGCCACTCAGCTGGAATACTAAATCTGTTCATTTCCACTTCACAGGACAGAATGCAAGATTTTTGGTCACTTAAACTCCTACTGAAAGGGCTAGATCGTGCTAAAATCTGATTTCTATTTAGCTCCTGCAGCCCGTCTGCATCACTGCCAATCCAGTGGCTTCTCCTCCTGTGGGGGAACATCACAGCCTGTCAAAGCAACAGTGGCCAGCAAGTCTCAAGCAAAAACTTTAAGATTAGGGATGGAAAATACTTGTATATTCTGACAAATTAACCTGCTGAAAAAACCTCTTTTCTAGCAATTGTTCCAACATGAGAAAGAAAAAGCACTGCCTTTCCTTGCATCTAAGTTACTGAAAAAGGCAAGTATTCAGAATACATGGTGGAGCAATGACTGTTGGCTGTTTAAGGATAATCACCGTGATATTACTTGAGAGAGAAAAAGAGTTCCCTTTTGTCTGTGTCTCACCCTCCCCAAAACCCCCAAACAAAAACTCCTGAGAACATTCTAAATATTCTGGAAATATTAGCTTGGAAATTGAAATTTAAGATTGTGCTGGGGAGGAGCTAGAGAGTCATTAGAGAAAGCACAAATATGCTCCAGTTCTGGCATTCACAAACTGCCTGTGCTTCAAAAGGAAAACAAAGAATACCCCCCTGGAAGAACACCCTCCCGAAACACCTCTTTGCTCTCTGATCTCAAAAGACAAAATTGAAACTTGAAGGCAACTTCCAAAATCTCCAAGCTATGGGATGGAGTGGCTCTGTGATGCCGTGAGAGTTTGAATCCCAAAGCTAGCAATCAAGACGCGTGGGTGTGGGAAAGGAGGACAAACACAATTCTTATAAAAACAAGGCTCCTCTGCAGCAAACAAGTTGAAAAGCACCAGCTCTGGTCCTCACAGTTTGCCCTGCTCTCTACCTCCCTGTATTGCCTCTTCCCTCACCCTATGCTTTTTCTCCAGCACCACCCTTTCCTACCACCCTCAAATTTCTCATGCATGTGGCTACACCTGCCATTTCCTTAATTGCAGTGATCTGTGTTTTAAGCAAATGCTCAGGAACCATATAAAAATATTTTTAATTAGTTAGCAAAGCTAGTATACAGAACCAATCCCAGTAAAAGCCAATACAGTAAAACACAAATTAAATTTCTAGTTCAAGGCATTATTTTTTTATAGCATTAAAAAAGAAGTTAACCTTTCAGAAAATATTCACATATTGACATCAGGTACCTCTTTGACTCTGTGAAAGATTCTCACATACCTGTTCTTGGAGAAATTCTATTTTCAAATGAAATAAATGTGAAGTTTCAATGCACTTTTCTAATGCAGCCAGCTCAGATAGAGGGTCTGCAGGCATGGAAATCACTCGAGAATTCTAAGACGGGCTTTAATTTAATCTGAATGGTAAATCACTGCTTTCCATTCAGAAGGTTTAAAATACTCTATCACAGAAAACATCTTGAGATACTGCGTAACTGCCTTTATTTACTTGGTGGGGAAGTGACTTTTTATAAAGGGAAAAATCACAGCAAGACTTGACCAGAGTCAGAGACAGAAATATTCTCTTACTATTGAGTTTTATGTCTTATATTAGGCCATCACTTTCTAGAAGATCCATTAATTGAACTGGCTCCGAGATCACTTTAGATGGAGACTCTGGTTACCTTAACAGTCTTTCAGAGACCATATGGAGCAGAAAGGCCCCCAGCAAAAGACACATAGCAAGCCAATGACTATATGCAAAGAGAAAGCACAAATATGCTCCAGTTCTGGCATTCACAAACTGCCTGTGCTTCAAAAGGAAAACAAAGAATACCCCCCTGGAAGAACACCCTCCCGAAACACCTCTTTGCTCTCTGATCTCAAAAGACAAAATTGAAACTTGAAGGCAACTTCCAAAATCTCCAAGCTATGGGATGGAGTGGCTCTGTGATGCCGTGAGAGTTTGAATCCCAAAGCTAGCAATCAAGACGCGTGGGTGTGGGAAAGGAGGACAAACACAATTCTTATAAAAACAAGGCTCCTCTGCAGCAAACAAGTTGAAAAGCACCAGCTCTGGTCCTCACAGTTTGCCCTGCTCTCTACCTCCCTGTATTGCCTCTTCCCTCACCCTATGCTTTTTCTCCAGCACCACCCTTTCCTACCACCCTCAAATTTCTCATGCATGTGGCTACACCTGCCATTTCCTTAATTGCAGTGATCTGTGTTTTAAGCAAATGCTCAGAAACCATATAAAAATATTTTTAATTAGTTAGCAAAGCTAGTATACAGAACCAATCCCAGTAAAAGCCAATACAGTAAAACACAAATTAAATTTCTAGTTCAAGGCATTATTTTTTTATAGCATTAAAAAAGAAGTTAACCTTTCAGAAAATATTCACATATTGACATCAGGTACCTCTTTGACTCTGTGAAAGATTCTCACATACCTGTTCTTGGAGAAATTCTATTTTCAAATGAAATAAATGTGAAGTTTCAATGCACTTTTCTAATGCAGCCAGCTCAGATAGAGGGTCTGCAGGCATGGAAATCACTCGAGAATTCTAAGACGGGCTTTAATTTAATCTGAATGGTAAATCACTGCTTTCCATTCAGAAGGTTTAAAATACTCTATCACAGAAAACATCTTGAGATACTGCGTAACTGCCTTTATTTACTTGGTGGGGAAGTGACTTTTTATAAAGGGAAAAATCACAGCAAGACTTGACCAGAGTCAGGGACAGAAATATTCTCTTACTATTGAGTTTTATGTCTTATATTAGGCCATCACTTTCTAGAAGATCCATTAATTGAACTGGCTCCGAGATCACTTTAGATGGAGACTCTGGTTACCTTAACAGTCTTTCAGAGACCATATGGAGCAGAAAGGCCCCCAGCAAAAGACACATAGCAAGCCAATGACTATATGCAAAAACAAACAAGACATTGTTGCCACACAAGTGATGGTTTTTAATACCCAGATGATGTAATTGATCAGAGTTTAACAGAGGACATGCTCTTCTTTTTGCAGATAGCAAGTGTTGCAGAGGCTCAATATCCTATTTACTGCTTTGCCACAACACCCATCTTTTCATATAGATGTGCAATAAAAGGAGTGGCTGACAATTTCAGCCAAGGCTTTAAACAAATCCCCAGTGCAGGCCCTCATGAATTAAAGAGCATGCAACAGATAAATGGAAAGCTGGCTGTGAAACCACATCAAGGCCAAGTGGATAAAAAAGTGGCACCTTTTGGCTCCTGTGGTACTCATTTTAATATAAACCAAATGCAGGAGATCAGCTGAAATTCCTTTGCTGTTCAAGGAAAATGCATTCCCTAACATTAGACATATTTGCTGTTAGTCGAAGTTTCATTTTATTACAGGACTACTACAGAATTTGTGGGTTTCCCCACCCCTCTTCCCTGGCACATGGGAGGACTGTAGAGCTCGGTCGCGTTGGGACTTCTCCTTCCCAGACAGAAGGTTGTGTTTTCCTTAAATAAAGTCCCTACCTTTTCCCCCAAAACATTATATCTACCAGATACAGACCAAGACAGCTAAACAGACACTTGGACTTGGCAAGCTCCAGCTTCACTATGCTGGAAAATTAACTTAAGGAAAGCTTTAAAACTACTTTTCCCCTGTTGAAAAGGGAAAATAGTTGGCCTTGAAGTTTTAAAGACAATCTGCTATTTTTCCACTGCAACGTAATTCCAGGTTTCTTTAGGAAGATTCTTGCACTAGCTCCACACACTAGAACCATCCCCACAGTACCGATTCAGGTTTCCTTATTTCTTTTTCTTTATCAAATGGGAAATCACAGAAAAGGGAAATCACAGAAAAGGGAAGGGAAAGAGGTAGCCACTGTGGACTTTCCAGGACCTTCTCAGCAATAAAGTCAAGGTGCAGGATAAACAGAATTGAGAACAGCTATGAGGGGACATCACGCTCTTGCCCTGTGCGTGTTTTGTTTCATTCCTGACTGACTGGCAGGCAGCATTCAACAGCCAGGGGCTAAAGCACCATGAGGTTGCAGGTCTCAGGAAACAATTACAGGGGAATTGAGTGCATGGATGGGTTTGTCTCCCTTGCTCTGAACCATCTTTCCTTCTGGCCCTTACACATGCACAAGGCTATGAGTGTTCCTGGCAGCCCTCTTTTGGCATTTCAGTGCAAGATGTACACAGAGCCTTGCAAGAGATTGTTCCTGCAGGACTCTCAAGGCCTACCTTTCCTTAAAACCCTCAGATGTTTACACTGAGAGGTTTACAATGAGGATGGTGTTACTGTGGTTTCCATTTCCTGGTGGGTATAAAGCAGGCAGCCCTGCTGGGCACCCATGCCCCACTCCGTAGGTGTGTGCAGGGGAAGCCAGGTGGCCGTGGCCAAACAGTCCCGAGCACTTTCCCAAGTTTCCAGCTCGGAGGTGTTGCATTTCCAGCCACGCAGGCGCAACACGCGCTTTGGCTGCTGCTGCCAACTCAGGAAACTGCTGCCGCCTCTTTCTTTAACCCAGCTCAGGTTAGACCAGATTTTCCGGTATAGATAACAATTGCACTATTTACATTTCATACACCCAAAGGGAAGACACCCTGGCTTGGCTGGAGCAGATGTCTTAGAAGGAGGCTCAAAGACTAACAAGCATGTAAAAGCCACCGCAGCCACTGTGACCTGCTCCAGCACAGCCCAGGTGATTTTTGCCTGCACAGGCTGCCCAAGCAGCTGACACGCACCGAGCTGCTCACTGCAAGGTGTCAGGAACGATAAAGCAATACCATGGTTTGATTTACTGCCAGGCAAACACCGGCTGGCAGCGACCACACACGGAGAGGTCAGGCAGCACTGTCCTTTATTAGCATGTCAACGATTGCCGCGCTAAAGTGCTCACGGATTAGACTCCCAAAGCTGGAAACGCGAGCATGCTCGGGTATAACTAATTGGAAATAGGCCCTGAATTCCTAATAACCAAAGTTATGGTCCCTGGGATTTATGCCAAATTAAAGACAATTAATTTTCCTCTCTTGATTATTACACACCTTAATAGCTCTGTCCTTGAGTCAGTTCCATCCTTGATGTGCAGAGCCCTTTAGCTCAGTCTCTAAAATTTGATGTGCATGAAGAATGGTTAATAGGAAAGTTCTGAATCAAATCCGAGCCATCGTATCAAAATCTCTCATGTTTTACAACAGTGAAAAAAACAACTGGATTCAAAGTCTACTTCAGATCCTAGATTATAAAGGCATTTGCTTGCATAGCCTCTGCACTCTAGTCTTTAGAGGCCTTAAACAATTCCACGTTTCCCTTTAAGATGTTCTTTTAAAATATCACATGGCAGTATATACAGATAATCAGGATTGTTTTCATTAAATGATTTCAGTGAAGTTCACTGGCTTTATTTGATATACAAAAGACTATTTAACCATCTCCCCAGACACTCTACTGATGTAATTACAAGCAAGAGATGAGGCACAGCTCTCCCAGCTGCAACCACTAACAGGAACGAAAACTTTCTGCTAAGCAGAGGCCGCTCTAAGTCTTTACTAGAGGATGTAAGAGGCAAGTATCTCCTTGCAGATAAGAATACTGAGAATCTTTATTTCCTCAGCTCAGTACACAGTGTACAGGCCACTGGTGTCAGGACTATTCAGCTAGAAGAAAAGTTGAGATGTTGAGTGTGTGTTTAAGGTGAAATAACTGCTGGTACTCCCATTGTAGGCATCCCTTGTACAAAATAAACAAGACCACATGTCCCTTTTCAGAGTGTCAACAGCAAACCCTGCAGCAGGGCATAGTCTACTGAGGCCCTGAAGACATGGTGGTGATTTTCAGAGCTGACAGGGACTCAAGCCACATGCTTGCCTGGGAAGCATGAGGACACAACTTGCCAAGGAAGTGGAATTGGCTGAACCTCAGCATCTCACTTTGTTGAGCTGACAACCAACACAAAATGTCAGATGGAGACATCTTGCACAATGAGTCTCTGATGTTGAAGATGATCACAAGGGCCTCAGACTCCTTGGGAAGACATCTTCTCTCCTTCCAGAAGGGAGTTTTTAGACCCGTGACCTGCCTGAGGGAAGACAAAGTAGATCCTGATCCTATCTGTGTAAACATCGTCCCAGTCTTCTCCAGACAGCACTCAGTCTCCTCGTGACCAGCCCCATGTCTCAGCAGC
This sequence comes from Calidris pugnax, assembly GCF_001431845.1. Lineage (NCBI taxonomy): Eukaryota > Metazoa > Chordata > Aves > Charadriiformes > Scolopacidae > Calidris > Calidris pugnax. The sequence continues at coordinate 10,379,958 of NW_015090812.1, forward strand.
TGGAGGAAGATCTTAGGGGTTTCTCTAGGAGACAGAAATGGCAGGGAAACCACAGACCCATGCAATCTGAGCTTCCTGCTCCCAAGGCTTGCACACCACAGACGAGGCTCTCTAGGAGCCAGTAAACTGTTGGGATTTTCACCACATCACCACAGCAGACCTGAAGATGATCTCTGCAGAACTCATACAGAGAAAATCATTCCCTGTGACAAAGTATGAGACGAACGTCCTAAACAAAGCCATGAATGTTGCCCTGTGAGCTGAAAAACCAAGTTTCATACTATCTGTTGACTCCTCAAGCTAAGGCTAATATGGCTTTCCAAAGCAGTTCATTCTCTAGGTTTCTTCTCTTTCCACTGAAGTCAAGTCAGGACATACATTTGGTTTGCACCTGCCTAGAGACAGAAGGGTGCATCCTAAAAGAATGGAAATGCTGGAAAGAGTTGGGGAGACAAAATCTCTAGGGTAATGTGAGGCAGGGACGCATGAAACCCTCAGCTCAGCATGTGGCTCATGAACAACCCCGGTCTGCTACAGAACAGCAAATAAACAAAGGTTCACTTCCCACACACGCAAGCAGCAAGTAAAACAGCAAAATAAATAAAGCAAGTGAAAACACAATTTCTATTTGGTAACATGAGACAACGTTACACTGGATAGTCTATGTATTTTTCAAGGAGATCAGAAAACCCTTGGATTAAAACACCTGAGAAACCCTGGTTTGGGAAATAGGGCCCTACCAGCCTGTGAAGCTGGACTGCCAAATGCACCGGGTTTGGGACCAGACCTTGATGCACCAAAAATCAAAGGCAAAAGGTTGGTTCTTCCCAGCAAACAGAATAAACAGCATCATCTTACATTTACACTGAGAATAGGAATTAAATTAGCAAGTAGATTTTGATCATGAAGTGACCTTTAAAAATGATTGAGAGAAGAAAACATTAGCCACCGTTATTTGCTCTGATACTGATCCCTCCTGAAGGCAGCTTTGTGTGCAAAATATTATTGCTAATTTTATTTCACATTTTCAAACTGCTTTTAAGAATTTAAGATGACTCCTATTTTCTCATTTTTTCATAGACAAGCTTTGCTGTCTTCTTTCTTCATATAAGCACAAATGGAAAAAAGTACTGTAGCTGAACTTAAAAGAACTGGACAATTTTATGATGTTTAATAACATTTGCAGCTATAAAGGCTAAAAACACTAAGGGTAATGAAATCTCATGCTCTAGCGCTTTAGGTATTCTCTTCCTCTTGTCCCACATGCTGAACTGTGAAAATAGTTCATGTCAGTATGGGGAGGAGAAAGCACATTCTTCTCGGAGACACCCACAGGGGCTGGCTACAGCTGGAGGTCAAAGTCACAGCTGACCAGAGTGACGGCAAACTGCCTCGCCCTACAATCTCTTCTCACTCAGCTGTATTTATGACCACCATCAACATACTAACAATTACAGCATTCGTCGCACAAATCTTTATGACTTTTCCAAATGAAAGCGGGCTTTTCTTTCTTCCTGGCTTAAGCAAGGTTATGGAAAGATTGCCAAAAATTACACCTGGTTTATGGCTTTAGCAACCACATTCTCCTTCGGCGCTCTCATCATACCTTGCTGCTTTCTCACTTACATAAAACTGTGGAGATTATGCAGAACTCATGTCTGCCTTGTGACAGGCTCTTTTAAAAGTCAATACCATTTAGAATCTGCTTTGACCTTGCATTTAGACAGACATAATACCATGTACAACTCCATCCTGCACACGAGCTCTCTTATTCGAACGTCAAGAAAGACAAGGGTTTTGACTGCTAATGCTTTCTCTTCACATGGGAGGCCAGATTTGCCTAAAGCTCAAATTAGAGTAGGCTTGCACTTTCAAAATCTGGTAACCTCTTATGGTAGCCACCTTTATTTATTTATTTATTTTAAAAAACCCCAACCAATGTTACAGCTTAATCATTGAACTGTAGATCATGAACCATCTATTAATATTATCTCTAAGCCATTTCACCCTTGCAAAGGTTTCTAATGGTGGATGGCCCTTGGCCACTTACTCTTTTGCCTTTCACATGATATTCTAATTAAGCCTGATCTATCCACTACGTTGTAAGGGATGCCACAGAGGACAAGGTGGCAGCTGGGTTGTACCAGATGATCCAGCAGTCCTTTATGAAGCTCAGAACATTACAGCACAGAAGATTTGAAATTCCAGCAGTTTCCTCATTTCCCATACACCCAGTTTCCATTCTCTGTTGGCTGCACTTTTATTCCACTGCCTAAATGCACCTACCCAAACCTCTTCACTCCAGTGGCTCTATGTTTCTCTCTGCAGTCCAGTTTTGTTGGGAATGGTGGCCCAGTCCGCCTTTGCCAGCCTGTCTCTCAGGAACACACTCCTGCTTTCTGAAACAAACCTGCTCTGAAGGGATGGCATTTCATCTGGCTTTGTACCTTTTCAGACTGGTCTTTCTAGTGTATTTATCCACTTATGTGACACCATCTACATCAAATACCAGCAGCATATAATGAAAACAAGCATAAAAAATTCCCCCCAAAAGTCCCAAACGTCTGCTTGTAAAACTCAGTAAAACTTGTACAACTGGCTGTCTCATTACTGTCTGTACCTTAGTCAACTAACCAAAGAGAATGAAATCTCATATATCAATCACTACCTCAACTGGCAGGAAACATAAAGTTTCCACATCTGTGCACAAGAGGCAGGGAGCACCCCACAGAGATGCGGAAGTCTCTTTCCACTGAGCTTCTCAACCGGCCCCATGGTTGCAGGAATGGAGAGCTGCCATGTCTTGTCTACCAGTTTCAGAAGAAGATGGAGACCTTTGGTGGAACACAGGCGAAGACTATTTTTTTATAGCACCTGGAACCAAGCAAAAGTGTAAAGAGTACAAGCAGGCAGGAAGAAATTCATTGCACTTGAGAACCTGGAGACATGCTGGGAGCAGAGAGTGCCCTCCACTGCGCACAGGGTTCAGGCATGTCCCTGTGCATCTCCCAGCTGTGAAAAAATCTGCTTTTCCTAGTGCAGAGTGGAGAGATGGCAAACGCTACTCTGAGTGTTTCGAGCAGGTTGCAGCAGGCTGTGGCTCTGGTGGGACAGGTTTGTCAGCATTGCCTGACCTGCCTTTGCTGACAGCTACCTGCAGGCTGATCTCCTAAACAGGAGGAGGTGCAGAGGTCTGGGCCAGCAATCTGGTCCCCTGCGTGCCCCGGGGCTGAGATCGACCAAAGCCAACCGGTTGCTACATGCAATAACCAGCAGGCTGCCGGCACTGTGTCTTGCCTGGATTTGTATTAGAATCGGACTAAGTGAGCTGATCAGCTGAATGATGAGCACAATTTGTCAAGCAGACCTGCAGAGCGTGCCCCGTCCTCCCTTGCCATGGGATGGAGGTGCCTGAGCCTGTCTTCGCAAGGAGCGTGCTGCAATTCCGTCTGCTGCCGCTTCGTGAAGAGCTTCTCATAAACTTGCCCACTGGCAAGCTGCATGCAGCACAAGGCATCGCTGCAAACTCATAATTAAATTCATTACTCCATACAATTTTAAGCCATTCTTCAAATAATTACAGTAATTTGATAAGCAGAAATCACATAAACCTGCTGCAGTTTTATCTCTCCCATTTGCTGTCTGAAGGAAAATGTGTGAGTAATTAGTCGGATGATAACAGTCCGGGTTATGCAAGCAAAACAAAATTAATATGATCCTTACTCCAAAAAAATTTAAATAAAATGAAACCAATGACACCTTAGGCAGCGTGGGGTGGGAGCGAGGGGAATGGCAGCCACCAAAGGGAGCACGAGGAAGGCGATGCTGTGCCGGCCACAGTCCCCATGCCCGCTAAGGAGGCAGGATGCTCCCGGGAGCAGCCGACCTGCAGCGATCACTCCTCTCTCCCGGGAAAGTCACGTCAGGTAACCTTGGTAACTCCGCGGCCCGGGGAAGGAAGGGGAGGCGGGAGGCGAAAGCTTCCTGCAATATTCACGGGACCACGACAGAACATTCATTAGCGCTCTAATGTCAGGAGGAATCAGCAGCCTGGGCGGCCGCGCCGCCCCACTCTGCTTCTCACCTTGTTTATGAGGTTCCTGACCTTTCCTGCTCCGCAGCGGGCAAGTCGGCAAACTGCAGCTCGCGGCGCACTGAGGTACGGGGAGGAAACGGCAATGAAAAATTCACACCTGCCGGCTTCTCCGGTGAGCTCGAACTCATGCATCAAGAACCGGGGAATGAGCAACGTGCGCTGTCTCCCGTAGGCCCTGGATGTCCTTTGGGCTCATCTGCCTCACGGCTGCCGAAGCGCCTCCAAACAGATGCAAATCCACCACGGGCATGAACATTGCAAATGCCAGGGGATCCACCACAGTGTGACAGCACAAGGACTGTGTCAGCACCCTGCTTTGCACAGGGGCCAAATGCAGACAAAAAGAGGTGGAACTGGAGACCATGAATATGTTGCGATCAGCACAGACCCCAACTCCCTGAAAGCCTTGAGTCCTGCTCCATCCACACCACCACAAATTCAGAGCCGGAGCTGGCGGAAATCCTCTCTGTGTAGCCACAGAATCTCTGAACCCTACCGAAAAACATTAGGGAACTAAAGAGTTAATAAACCCAAAAAGGATCAGGGATGAGCTTTGTTAGAGATAAGGAAATGCAGAGGGCTAGGCTGAAATAGAAGCATGGCCTGGCCACAAGATCAATAAGGAGGAGAAGGCCAGAGCTGTGGTTACTCTGGTGCTCAGATTAAGAGCTTCATCGGGTTTCTGCAATCAGATCTGATGATCCCACCGAAGGAACAAAGGGAAGGCTCCAGGCCCTCATTTCACAGAGGAGCGGACGAAGAGTCATCAATTTTCTGAAAGTGACTTTATGCCTCGTTAAGACCCATCTAAATTATATACAAGATGACTTCCAAGTAATGGAAAAATGAATCTACAGACAGTCCTCCGCTTTCTTTTTTTTTCTTTTCTTTCCTTAAGGATGTGTCTCTAACCAGCCTGAAACCAAACACTTGTTTCAGGGAGAAAAATTCCCATTGCTACAGGGAGATATTTCAAAATGAGCACTTCAGTTTTAAATGCAGCTGCACCTTTCACGCTTCTCTTCTTCCCCTAGAGCTTGGAGCACCCTGGCCAAGAAAAGCGATTCAAGTCCTAAGCACCACACATAATAAGCAGTTTATGAACTCAAGCAAGATTAGCTTTAAATACCACACTTTCCAGAGGAATCAATCTCAATGTGGCAAATGCACAGATATTTGTTCGGTTTTTTTTTAAGAAAAAGATCTTAAAATGAAAGAAATTTTACACCCTTAATTTGGAAATAAAAAAAAAAAAGTTTGCTGAGTAAGCAAGTTCAATGCAACATAAAAAGGAGAGGAACAACACACTGAGAAAAAAGCCACACATTCTTATAGTGTGTATTCTACCAGCTGCTAAAATCAGAGTCAATTATGAGTGCATGAAAGAAAAATATATCACAGAGGCTGCATCTCCTTCCACCACACGGCCACAACAAGGTGCTGGGGCTGACCTGATGGCTGCCCTGGCACTGGTGAGGCTCTGCCGCTGCTCTCCATCCCCAGAGCCTCATGCCGTGCCGGGGACAGGCATCATCTCTGCATCGTGAAGCTGATTCAAAACTGGGGCATGTCACCAGGAAAGATGATGGATTCACCGCTGCTTGGGATCTTTCAGAGGAGATTAGAAAAATTATAAAAAACCTTCCTCCAGTCTGCCAGAGAAGGTTCAATGCAACATAAGAAGGAGAGGAACAACACACTGAGAAAAAAGCCACACATTCTTATAGTGTGTATTCTACCAGCTGCTAAAATCAGAGTCAATTATGAGTGCATGAAAGAAAAATATATCACAGAGGCTGCATCTCCTTCCACCACACGGCCACGACAAGGTGCTGGGGCTGACCTGATGGCTGCCCTGGCACTGGTGAGGCTCTGCCGCTGCTCTCCATCCCCAGAGCCTCATGCCGTGCCGGGGACAGGCATCATCTCTGCATCGTGAAGCTGATTCAAAACTGGGGCATGTCACCAGGAAAGATGATGGATTCACCGCTGCTTGGGATCTTTCAGAGGAGATTAGAAAAATTATAAAAAACCTTCCTCCAGTCTGCCAGAGAAGCTGCATCGCTGGTGGATGAGTGTAGAGAAGGGACTTTGGGCTGACTGAGCGGGCTGGAAGCATGAGTGGATGCTTGTGTTGCCCCCAGCACACACAACGAGACAACTTCTTATCAATTCCTATAGCCCAGGGCTTCAGACAACTGAATGCTTTGCTCAGGGAGGAATTTTATTTGCAGTGTGTCCATGGTTTTGCTTCCTTCCCAGCTTTTCTCGAAGCAGCAGAGAGCAGCTATAGGGATACATGGGCTGGAGAGAGTGATGGTTGGTGGTGACACCAGGAATGATCCCATGAAATCTACACAAAGCTGGGACATCAGAAACACTAATGGAACTCTGGGGAGAGAAAGCGGACAAGGACAGTGGGAGAGGGAAGAAAGGCTGTTTCCCCATCTGAGCAGCCCAGTGCAGCTTGCAGAGATGGCACAAGCTCCTCACAAACACCCCCCCTTGCTTTGTGGGAGCCTCAGTGGCAGTGGCTCCTGCTCTCCATCCATGCCTGGGATGGGTTTGGGTGCAATGAGATGCATCGCAGGACTACTTGGTGACTGCCCGCAATGCGAGGACATTGGGACAGATGACCTAATATCCCTTCCGAGCTCACGCTACGGAAATCTCAGGATTCTGCTGACACAGGAAAACTAACTGCAAACTGTGCTATTTCAGCTGTGGGTTTCCACTCGGATCTGTAATCAATATGAACAAATCGGGCAGCAGGAAACAACCACTGCCATTTTGGCTGTTTTAACCAGATCCGATCCTGTGTCCCTGCCAGAAAACAGCTAAAAGCCCCAGCTCAGGTGACGGCAGTGATTCCCGGGCAGCTGGGGACAGGGCCACGCTGCTGCAGCCTCGCAAGGTGCTGGCCCTGCTGCCGGGCTGGCAGGGCAGCTGGCAGAGAGCTGCAAGCCTGCGGCGCTCCAGGCATTTGTCACAATTATTGGGGATTTACAAGGACAGGGATCCTGTCAGTCGCCTGTAATTTCACTCTGAATGATACCCCTCTCTGTAGGCGGTAGTCTCTGAATTAAGCCACCCTTGAGGGAGAAAGGGAGATGTCCCCATTGAATGCCTCTTTGACAGACAGGCCACCTAAATAAGCTCTCCTGTGAAGCTTCTGAACACCCGCTGGGGGCCTTGGAGTAAGTTAAGTGTCTACAAAACCCAGTCTCAGCACTGTGATGGGATGGCTGCTGGACACCAAAGACTGAGCCCTGTCCACTGCAAACTGGCACATACCCTGTCTTGGCTATGCTGGAGATATGCTTGGGTACTAAAACCAAACACAGAGCGCAGGGATCTGCATTAGTGGATTGTCCCCGCACAGGACTGGCAGCTGCAACCACTAGAAACAGTTGCCTCTACAAATCTCTGAGCAACACCCCCAAAAACGTAGCATAAAACACTTTAAAGAGGAGGGATACCACACAGTAACAGACACATTTAATTGAGATGCTACCTGCAGCTGCCTCATAGGTACACATCCAAAAGCCACACTACCCTGCTTCAATTTCCCTAATATCAGTTTTGTACTATAGCAACACAGCAACCGCTTTGCTGCCTTTGCTAATTATGAAGACGTAGCTCTTGGAATGAGACCCGATTCCAGGCAATGATTTTTGCTAATGTAACAGCACATCGTTTCCACACCTGAAACCAGGAAGAAGGAAGTGCTCCAGGGGAGAATACATAATGTAGCAGAAGGCATGCCACGTACCTCTTTCTATGAAACTATAATCCTAAGGCTTCACAGTTCACACAGTTCCACTTACTGGACTACAAAGGCACTTCTTGCACTAGCAGAAATGTTGGACAATTCATTTCATAATCATCAAAATTCTTTTTAAATAGGTGTTTTTAACAGTTGCATTAGATTTTCTAACATTTTCATTGTACCGCCTCACAGTAATTCTTTCTGCAGGGCCACATACTGAAGAGAAGAACAGAGCCACAATTGCTGCTCTTTGGATCATTAAACTTCTATCTTTTAAAGCAACGGATTCTTGCTAATTCATGTTTAACTTTTCATAGACGATTATATGAATTCTTATACCCATGATTTCATGTGTGTTTTCAACAGTCTCGAGTTTCAAGAGGACATCAGTATCATAACCTCCTACGGGATATTCACTTGGAGACATTCATTTTGAATGTCGTATAGCACCCACAGCAAAACTAAATTCCACAAATCATACTTCAGTGGTATGTATCTACCCAGGGAGACTGGCTAGTGACTGCATATTTATGACAGTAATTAACTCCCCTGTTTTCAAGTGGAGGAACCACCTTGTACAGGGTACTGGCTACGGAGAAATTTTGAAGGGAATCTGAAGTCAAATAAATATCTATTTTGGAGATAGTGAGAGAAGGTTGTAAACTCTCACAGCTTTCCTAGAAAACAGTATCTCAAAGCCTTCTAGTTGAATTCTCCACTTAGTAATCTGTATTTGAGTACTTCTTAGAGACTGGCTGACTATATTTAAAAATATTCATGACAACTCTTTTTTTGAAGCTGAAGGAGCTCAAGAGCATCCCTGACAGACAGAGCTTATAAACTGCAGCAGGGACATGGAGAAAGCTTGAAAAGCTCACAGTGCAGGAGAGGGAAAGCTGCCATGCCAAGGCAGCATACGCAGCTTATTAAACTCTACAGGTTCAAACAGCGCCGGTTGGGATGACTGGTCCTGAGTAATGCACAGCTCAGTACGAACAGGATTTTAGTCCCTGTTACTGACTTGTGCAGCTTCCACCCATCACTGCTGGGCATCTACAACAAAGCTGCTGCCTACTCCCCACGCAGCACACCTTCAAATGCCCAGGGAAAACTACTGCCCACTATGCATACTCATAAAGAAGCTTGGGCTGTGGTTACAGTGATATTTGCAAGTGTTATGAGGTGCTCTATTAAAAAAAAAAACAAAAAGACAAGAAAAGAAAAAAGTGTGCGCTGTCTTTACAGACAGATTTTCTTTTTCAAATTTTGCTTGAGCTGCATATGGCTCTGTAAAGAGCCATCCTTTTCTAAGCATCCTGGCTTTGACAACCATAGTCCAGATTTTAACACTGCAAACAATTCAGCCACCACAGAAATTTGCGCTAATGAGGAAACGTGCCAGTGTACCGTATGAATTTGCACGGGAACAGGAGGGGGAGGAGAAGAGATGTAGAAGGTCTAAGCAAGGCAGCAAGTGAAAGAGGAACTCATAAGGATGTGCAGGTGGGCTCCTGCAGGCTTAAAGCCCACAAGAGTCTCAAGGATGCTCTTCAGCTCAGAAGGTGAAATGGCCAGAGCTGCCAGTTTGTTCCATGGGCTCTTTGCAGTGGGACTAGACTGGACAGGAGCACAATTGACTGGACTGGTTTGGCAGGTGTTAAAACATCTCACTGAAGACAAAGAGTGTAACTAGGCACCAAGCTGAAGTAACACAGCAGCTGCACCATCCCAATGACTGCGCGCAGAGAAGCTATGGGATGCGGTGATGCCGGCAACAAGGGGTGAAGTCTCAATACTGCAACCGTCCCCATCCCCCAAACAATTATGCACATCATATCCGAATACCAGAAACATTCAGTTATTAAGAAAATGTAGACAGAAGGAAAAAGTAGTAGGGTCCCCACCACTAGTTGTTTTATTTTGTTTTTAACCTTGGGGAAAAAGGGCAAAGGCTTACGGTCAGACAACTTTACAAGGATAGTATAAGGAGAAAAGGAATTTCATTTGTTTCATCTAAACCCCTCTGGGCAGAGCTGGCATTAGACTGCAGTGAAGTATGCCACATGCCTCAATGGGAAAAAAGCAGATGGTGATGATAAGAGGATGAATATTTCTGCTTCCCATCTCTGAGTGCCCCATTTATTCCTAACTAGCTGTTTCCTGCTCAGCACAGCAGATATTGCTCCTCCCTGAGCACAGATGACCCACCATAAACATTGGCAAATTCGGACTCCGAGACCACTGGGGTCTCAGTCTTGATTCCACCAAGTGTGAAAATGACCTTAAACGTCTTTCTGTGTTTTCTAGCTATAGGTACAAGTTACAGGAGACATACAATAATTTAATGAAAATGGCTTGCTAATGAATAATGACCATAGGAGAAAGGGTGAGCTTTGTGTTCTTACCTAAAAATAGAACAATGACATGATTAGTTATGAGCCGTTTCCAGAGGAAAAAGGGAGATAGGAAAATCTGTGCCTGACAATGGTGGTTACTGATATGCCAAACAACCTGTGAACAACGCGGCTGGCACAGGCCAAACTTAGTCCACACCAGTGCTCCTGGAGGCCACCTAACTCAGGTGAAAAGGAGTGCTTTTGCTAATCGAGTATGGCTGGCAGTAGGAGCTGATGAACAAAGTTAAGTTGCTTGCACCATCTGTTACCTGTCAGTTTTTCCACAGAGTTTGTTCTCTGGTAGTGTGTAACTGGCCAAGCTGGAGAATGGATGCTTTAGTTTAGTTAAACCTTTAGTTTATGCCAGATGTGCTGGCAGCTCTGTGCTACATTTTCTTTTCCTCCTAACTGACAGTTGAGGAAACTTGACAGCATTTTCTATCAGCTGCGGCATTGCAGCTACATCCTTTCCCGCTCTCAGGGCTGCCAATTTCTCGCCAGCAACCTTGAGAAAGATTCATTTTCTGGAAAGTTGATGACATCTGAGCCCCGCATCCATGCAACCCATCCACCCCTACTCACGTTTCCTGAAAGAGCTGTTTTCAGCTCTGCGCCATGTCAATGGGCTGAGAATCGCGCTTTGCTGTTAGTGGTCAATCACTAGCAGAACACGGTCTCAAAACTCAGCTCTTCCCTTTACTCTGACTTTACTGGAAAGTCCCAAACCAGCACAGCACACACAAAAAAAAAAAAAAAAAAAAAAAAAAAAAAAAAAAAAAAAGCTCAGCTTCGGTTTCGGAGTCTGTTTTTACAGCTACCTCCCAGGACCATCGCTGAGCCAGCTCCAGGGCTTGCTCTCAACTGAAAGACAAACATCCACTTTGGATGTCCCGGTAGGACTCATGGCAGTGCAAGTTTTAGTACAGCTACCGTCTATCTGAGACCCCAGAGCAGGGACCTGCACTTTCCTACAGAGGAATTTAAGTTGCCATCTGAAGCGGAGATGAAATTGCAAGGCGGAAGGACCTAGTTAACCTTGTGATGGAAGCAGTGTGCCTGCAAAGATGGAGAGGAAGATTTGCTGCTAATTCATATGATTGCTTTCTGGGTTTTTCTCCATGCCATCCCATCGGACTTCACTTACTGATAAGCACGAATTTCATTTCATTCACACTTCAAAATAACTTCAGTGAAAATCAGTTCTTTGCTGTTTTCAAGGAAAAGATCTAACCAGAAGCACAAAGCTGAGTTAATCCAGAAATTATCTGCTATATTTTTCCAGGTAAAAATTGTAAGACCAGAAAGAGCATTTGGTCACCTTGCCTGACCCCCTGTATCAGACAAATTCCACGCAGCAGCCCTTCACACCCGCCTCGTGCTCTATTTCCACCTACGCTGTGCTGAAAGGTCTTGCAGAAGAAGGTGTCCAGAGTTAGATAACATCAGGAGATAGAGAAGCCAACACTTCCAGTGGCAAATCAGCCCCACTGTTGGAGATCTGAGCCTTATTTCTGTTTGAATTTCTCTGGTTTCAGCTTCCAGTTATTGGTTCTTATTCTGGCTCTGTCTGATGGATTAAACAGTCATTCTTTGCAGCTAGTGTCTTAGCTGACTTTAGGTACTCATACTCCACAAATATTTCACTCCGTGCTCTTCTTTCTGGTAAGTGCAGCACACAGAGCTTCAAATCTTTTGCTACATGCAATACTTTTTCATTTGTAGATTACTTCGTATGGCCTTTTACTCCATATTGTAGTTAGGGCCTGCATTCCTCGTTTCAGAAAAAACATGGGCATGTAAAACCTTTGTTATCACACTTGTCCTCAGGGTAACTTTGGGCAGAGGAACAAAAGACAAGAAACATCTCTCAAAAAAATCTGTATTCCTGGGAAGAATGTCTGACCTCTTTCTCTCTCTTTCATTTGTACTTTCTTCCTTCCGAGAAACAACTTAGCTTTTCTGTCCCTATCTTCTACAGCTCCTACACTTACTCAACACACACTTCACGTATAAATGAAGCTCACTCGAAAGCTGGGATGGCGAGCAGTCTACATAGGAAAAATCAATTATAAACCTAGGTCTATTTCTGACAGTTTGGTCTTTCACAGAAAATGTCTAATGAGAGTATTTTTTATGAATTATAACAACTGTAATTCTTACTATAGCAATTTTGGTTTGTATATTATCAGTGCTGGCAAGATTTCAGAGGTTGCTCTCCATGGTCATGGTGCCAGGTCTTTGTCCTTGAAGTAAGGAATGGCTTGTTCTCGCTTTTCATTATAAGAGCATAATGTGACATTTGTATAAGCAGCATGAGAGGAGATCAGTGTTTATCATTAGCGTCCATTAGACCTCTGCCGCTCCTGCAATGATTCAGGTGAGAGGACAGTCTGCCTGTCACCCACACTGGAAACCAACAAAGCACCCGTGCAAGGAACCCTCATGGGATGCCAAGCACAGTCGTGAGGTTGCACAGCTCAAGGCTCACTGCACTGTACTGGTGAGAGGGGACACCCAAGCAAAGGGCATGTTTGAAGCCGCTGCTTTACCTGCAGTGTGTCACACTGCTGGAAACCAGCTGCAGCCTCTGAGGATTTTCATCTTGTTCTGAAACTTAAGTTGCCATGGAACAGGATGCGCCCCAAGAACTCAACCCATGTGACAGTAACACAGGACTGTTGGGGGAAGAAGGAATCGTACTAAAATAGCAGGCTTTATACTTGTGTTTACAGGTTTCAGAGAGATGGGAAGAGCACCCTAGGTGTGCAGGGTCTTCCAATGACTGGCAAGCTCTAAGTCTGGGGCAGTACAGCTGCAGGCAAGACCTCTACCAGGGAACAAAGCAAAGGCTGATAGTACTGCTACAGCCAGAGAACCAACAAACTCCTGAAGAGGATAATCTGTGCAAGACCTTGGAGTGCAGGGTCCAACAGAGCAAACTGGATGAGAAAGCTGAAAGAGAACCAGAGCAGGATCTTAAGAGGCACCAATGACCTCCTGACAGCAGGGCAACAAACCTCTGTTCCACTAATATCTTGATTATAATGACAACTTTGACCAAGACAGACTGAGACACTTTCACACACATTTAGTGTCTGAAGGAAACACTGATTACAGAAAGACTTAAACCATTCTCCAACTTCTTCTGTTGAAAGTAGCCCTGGATTCAACAGGGACAACAATGGAGATAACACACAAAGAGGGAAGAAAATTTTGAGTGGAAATCTAGCAATCAGGATTATCGTGCCTATTTCAGCCAGTAACTAGTAAACAGAAAGTTAATTATTGCTACTCCCCCCCTTCCTTTCACCATGGCTCACCCAGCTGTTCATAAATTGATAACCATAGAAATGAGTGTGAGCCAAGCCTGGGTCGTTGGTATTCACACAGTATCAAAGGAACGCATTTGCATTCTTTGCCAGAAGAATCAATTTACCTTGATTGATGATTGAACTTCAATAAGTTCTTTAATATTTTGGTCATTAACCGTGATGCCGTAACAGTGTCACCAGAGTGCTATTGTATTTCACACCAAGGCTCTTATTAGCTGCTCTGTGCAATAGGCCTGAACTTCTAATTGAGCCCTTTAAAATATTGATAATCAACATATTTCAAAGATGATCCTTCGAAATAAAGCTCGGCCTGCCCAGAACACTTTATGAGCACAGTGATTCCTGACACTGGAGAGGCTGGGCAGCCCAGGTAGATGGCACATGGTGCTGCTCAAAGCAGTAAAGGCCCCCACTTCTTCTCGCTGTTGTTTTGTCATCAGTTCACTTTTTCCTTGCCAATAACATTGAAACATTGCTTCTGACTACAAACCCTGCTCCTGCTTCAAAACGACCTGCAGTAATTTCATTTTCCCCCTTAGTAACATTTCAAAATGAGATCAGCGGTAATACTTCTCTTTATGCATTGGGCTAAATGTAGGCAGATCTAAAACAACCTTCCTTATGATAGATATATGGGTAAAGTCAAAGAGCTAGAGGCACTTAAAGTGCTATAAAAGGAAATAAAAGGAAAAAAAATAAAAGACATTGTTGGTTTTTTGCAGTTGAAAAATAATTGAAGAAAATCAAGAAATAGTAGTTAATGCAAGCGGCAAAAAGAAGCTTCAGGGCACTGGGTAGGTGGCCTTCAGTTACAACAGCAACCTTAGCATTGCACTGCTGTCCTTGCTTTTATTCTGCTAAGCAGTGACACGCTGACTATTTACTGTCAGGAGAAAGCATCAAGCTGTTCCTGCTACAGATACGAATGCCAGTGAGGCAAGAATGTGTCCCTGTGCAACGTCTCCTGTTTGTACCAGAGCAGCACACCCCAAGCCTATCAAAGCTGAACCCCTGGCCTAAAGAGATGGCAGATAGCTCAGGTACACCTCTGCTGAACCGAGTTAACTCACAAGCAAGGTAAATTAGCTGGCGCTTATCTCCAAGCTATCAAAATAAGATCCTTCTTGAGAGCCAGCGTGAGCACTTGTATACTGAACCGCCTCGTTTGGTGGAGGTATATCCTCAGCTCTACAAGGGTACAGCCAGCTTGCTCCCAGTTGCATGTGAGCATGGCAAGAATATGAAAGACCAAGAGAGAAGCTGATAACATTTCAATATTGCGTCCAGAGGTGAGACGATTAATGAAACTGAGATAGCAATGCATCTATTAAAACAAGGGGACAGTGGGAACCTGCACTCTGTTCCTGTTGCACCAATTGTCTGTTGAGTGGCTGGTAAGAATTAAAATTGTGCTGTCAACAGTCTAAGCCTCGCATGATTACACACCTTTAAAACCAATCAGGAAGAAAATAAATTCAGAGTGCGTGGCAGGAGTTGAATAGGGAAGATACCACAACAAGCCTCCATTACCTCCTAAGAGCTGGTCAAATATTAATCACTACAAAATCTCTTGACAAAACCAGTGGCACGATTCAGTCTTTCCAGACACGCAGAAATACAGAACATGTGTGAGGAACATGGGATCTTCCCTTTCTTGCTAGACAGCATACCAACGCATACCTCACTTCTCCACTGGCACAACTGCAGAGATGATGCACCATCCACAGCCGAAATACATGCACCGAATATGGATCAAAGACCTTTCCTGGCCTGAGGACATGCTGCTGAGGGTCCTCTCATGGGAAGGGGTACCCTCTGCAGTGGAGCTGACCTCCCCAGTCCTGGCAGCTCGCTAAGAATAGTCAATACCTATTATTACGAGCAATAAGAAAATTCTCCTATTTTATCTAAATTTTCTTTTTCCCCTCTGGAGCAGCTCAATTCTTCCCTTATGCAAACCTGCAAGAGGCGGTTAGTTTTTTTTTAAATTTGTTGTTTGTCTTTAGTGTTCTCTGATGAGAAAGTACAGATGCAAAGGAATTCTTACCTTTGCATCTTTTGTTTTTGCATCTCTGCATATTAACAGAATATTCAATGAACTCATTTAACACTTTCCAGTGATCTACAAATAATTCTTCGTGTTTCTGAAATGTGACTATAGGCAGAAAAATGACTGCATCATTTTTTTAACATAACTGTTCTGTTCCCTGTGCGCAATCAGTCATGTCTGCTCACTATATTAACAAAAATGAAGCTAAACATCTTCTTATACTATTGTTTTGCAAAATAAATGTAGCTCTAGGAGAGGAAGCTGGCATCTATTCTGGCTCATAAATCATTAATGAAAAATTTTGAATGACTGTATTGCTGAACTAATATCCCAGTTTTACTCCCTGTTTTCCACCGAGTAGTGGTGGTGGCAGAGAGATCACCACCAGCAAACTTCTCATTCTTTAGTCAAAAGACTTTCTTCGTCACCATCTGGAGTGAAAGATGGAAATAACAAAACACACACCCCCCTCCAAGTAAGATGAGCTCTCTAGAAATATGGCAGTAAAAAAGCAAGTTTTTCTAAATAGTCAGCATGTATGTTCAAGGAAAATGCTTTAAAAAGAGCCAATGGATTGATTTAGGGAGATGCACTCCAAATCCAGACACATCTCCAAGCGTGCTGACATGACAGTTTCTCTGAAGCAGCTTCCTACCAAGGCGTTCACAGACTGAGGCAGCTGCCAGGGGTGACAGCAAGATGGTTCTTGATTCCGCTTATTTTGGCTGAACCTGTAGGTGACTTCAACCATATTTTCTCCCAGGTGCTGCTGCATTAACCGTATGAGGAATGCACCAGGCACTGAAGCTGACAGAGACTTATAGCTTTGAAACAGAGATAGTTACAGCTGCACATACATGCTTCCTTTCTTATTAAGAAAGAAAAAAGTGATGCTGTTTACCCTGCTAAGATCCCTAAAGCAGTCTCTCAGTGAGCCTGAATAGGCAGCATGCCTCTTCGGTGCACCATACCTGAGAAGTGCATGGGCTCCGTCCCCCAGGGAGTGTGTCCTGCCACTGGGCTATGAGTTAACCTGGAAAGGTCACCACCCAGCCCCATCTCTTATTTTCCCATGAAACCCTTTGGATTACCTCCCCTTCTCGTGTCTAATTCTCCAGCAGCAGACCACTGGAGAAAATGAGCCTTTCAGTGTGAGGAGGAGGCTCAGCTCGGCATGCAAAGCCACAGGAGGGGACAAACTCTGCAAGGCTGTGGTCTAACTACACAGAGAGACCAACCCAACTCTAAGGGACCGTCCCGGTGAGGTAGATTAGCCTCAGTAAGCAAGGCAAGACAAGCCAAAACTTGAGGAGCAGAAGATGCAGTGCCAAGAAGCAAGTTCTCAGATGTGCTAACAACAGCAGCAACTTGTTGCCAGACAGAACTGTGATTTATCCAGGAAACCTGCTTTCACGTAGGCAAACTCAGCTATCTATACAGACTTTGGCTGAGGATGTGGGGGGGTGGGGGGAAAGAAAAAGAAAAAAGACCCTTTGGCTCCAGCATGAGTATGAGCAGACACACGTGAGCACATGTGTGTGTGTGTGACAGTGAGAAAACAGTTATACTCACAGTGAAGATTTTATCCCTGATTTCTTCAGTTGAAAACCACCACCACTTATTTTCTCCTTTGGTTACATCAAACTTGGCATTTTAAAAGCTTGGGGGGTTTTTTTATTGGTTTTTTGTTTTTGTTTTTTCCCTTTTAACTGAGTGCTGTTTTGAATTTGTTTTAAGATGAATGTTGCTTTCATTCCCATCACTGGTTCCTAGCCTACATTTCTGAGCCTTTGCTGCATTTTCACTACGTTTAGCACTTACTAGGCAATTATCACTGAGTCAGGTAGAATGACGGCATTTTTACAGTTCAAGCACACAGTTCTGTATTTCAGGGAGCTGATTTTTAAACTACTTAAATGTTAATAGCATCCACCTAATTGTACAGATCAGAATGTCACCAGCTAATCCTTATGCTTTCCAGCTGACTTCTGTCAGCTGCTCTTTTGCTTTAGTTATCAATGTCAGGATATATTTTTGATCACAATTACTAAGGTGAGGTCAGAAATACTTTTATTTGTATTCCTAGGTGCTTGCATCTTTCTGGTTTTAAACCTCACCAGCCCATCATTTGTTACACAAGCAGAATCTCAAAGCAAGTTAAAGCATCATAGGGTGAAATTCGTTTTTACTGCAATCCTCCATTTTCAAAACAACCAGTACATGACTGCTACAGTTCTCTGGGGAAACCAGCTTAAATGTGTGTCCATATTCCCCCTGCATTTCAATTCAAAACGTTTTATAGCATCCAAAATATTGGTGTGTGAGAGAATGGAAGAATGTCCATTTGGGATCACAGGAAACAAACCACCTTCCTCTGCCTCCTCTCAGGTTTTCCTTTATATTTGTTAAAATGAAATTTAGACTTAAAAATAATAAAATATCTTCAGACAGTTTCAAGGCAACCGTAGCTCTATTACACCACTTTTTCTATACAAGAAACTATTTCAGCAGAAGAGTATGAGGAGATCCTTACAAGCCAAAGTATGCTGCTGTAATGGGAAATGATGAGGGAAAATGGTTTCAAAGAAAATCTATTACTATTCCCTGGTGATGGCCAAATAAAGGAGCAAATGCTATTGCCACTGAGTCACAAGAAAAGGGAAATTAAAGAGAGTTCTGTTAATGTCCAGATTTTGACATGCAGCTCCCCAGAAGGAAGGGGTGCAGAAATAGTAACTGTCAAACAGTCATTTATTAATAGCTAAATTTGTTATGCATCTGCTCTGTGTACACAGACTCTCCCACCAACTCAGCCAGCCTGGTCTGTGGGAAAGGGGAGGGCAGCGTGGCTCCACTATGAAACAAGCAGCTTAAAAAACCCCCAAAGCTCGTATGCAAAAGTAGAAAGGCATGACAGAAAAAATACAGGATCCAAACAAGAAGCAGCAGCATAGACGAAGCAAGAAGTGGAAAATCCAGAATGACTTAATGCTGCCATAAAAGTTCTTGGAAATGAGGAGACAGCAGAACTAAATAATAGAAAAGTAGGTCTGATAAATAAGGGAGAATGGAGCCCCATTTAGGATTCAAGCGCTTGAACTGCTCAGCACTTTTTGAAAAAGAAGTACAGGAAAGAAACCTCAGCTTTTAGTTTTAATGCCAACGTGTTATGGGAATTAGCTAACAAATTTACTATATCAATTGCAATTATTTTAAAGTCTGTAGAGAGCTAAGCCACCTGAGAATCAGAAAAGCAGCAGAATCTACAGCAAGAAGAGGCAATAGGGTGATCCAGGAATCATTGCCCTGTAATGCCAAAACTGTAAAAGAACAAATGCAACTGACAAACCTGCCTATGTTGAAGCATAAACAGGATCCAGTACTCATCAGGGATACAAAACCAACAGGTGATTAGAAGTAAACCCAAGCTTTTTCTTCTGGTTGGCCTAAGAATCAACTGAAAAATGTGCAATAGCACTTCATAAGAGCCCATCCCCAAAACCGAAGCTGACTGGGATTAAATCCTGGTGGAGATGTCTGAAAACTTACTAAATGTCCATAACTGAAGGGTAAAGATAAATGATAACATGCTACCCCTGAGACTGGTGTTAGGGACAGATCTTATTTAACATTTTAATTAATCTAGGAATAGGGAAATCATTGCTAGTCACATGGGGAAAACCCAAGTGGCAGGTTATAATTAACCACTAACCCACCCAGAGACTGATAGGAGGCGGCGGCATCCGGAGTCCTGTATCCTGGTAACCTACACATCGCTTATATTGTCCTTAAGATTATAAGATGCTTCAGAATATACCGTATTTTCACCCTGCTTGCTCTGACCACAGCTCTGACTTCTACTGTCAAAATATACTGCAATGAGAAATGAGGCAGCATATATATTTCACTTTGTGTCTTTAGCTGGCACGTAGCACTGATACAAGCTCTTAAAGAGTTCACCGAATTGGTCAAACGTCAGGATGCAGCAACATTTGTATCTTAAATTTGCAAAGATGTGGGGCTTCTTTTTTTTGATGAAAAGCACCTGTAAAGTGCGGGGTTATTGTGCTCCCTTTTGCCATTTCTTGGATAAATGTCATCATTTTTAATGCTACCAATCTTCTTCTATAGCCTGCGGGGGAGATTTTCTAAGGCAAAAAAATGGCTTGTAGGTGCTTAATTCCCATTAAAAGCTACTGGGGAGATAAGTACCAAATTGCTATTGGAGCCTTCGGGAAAGAAGTCTTCCTCTAAACCATTGTTCTCCACCTTTTCAACACCTGAAATAAGTCACTGATATAATAGATATTATTAAAACAATAAATGTTTGAATCTGCAGTAAAAAATCACTTTGTGGCCTAAGAAGTAGCTTTTTGGCATCCCCGTGCAAGCATGCAGAATGAAGTCAGACAAGATGCACTCTAATTCCGCTTTTGACAAGATCTCTATTTTAGGCAATGTAACATGAGAAGGTGGATGTGTCATCTGTCTGACTCAGCAGAAGAGCCTCATTTAAAAACTCCACGGCAAGTCTTGACTGGTATTAATGAATACTTGTATTTGGTTTAGAGGTGAAATATTCTGTACACAATATTCAAGAGCACAGAGGCCAAAGAACAAAAGATTTCTGGCCAAGAGTTCTACTATTTCCAATATTATTCTTTCTTTCTGTGCTGTTGGTCTCCATTCTTGTCTTGATGTTTCCAAGGGACCCCTTTTTGCTTCGGATGCCTGGGCTCTGGTTTTCTTTCGATGGCATCAGAAGTTGTTAGCCCTCCTTCCCCATCCATGGGGAATATGCTCTTCATCAGGGCATTTTACCAGTGATTGCTGCCAGAGACCAGATATAAAATCTGGTAGAAAATATACAAAAAGGGCATGTCATACAGTCTGACCTGTGCACTGTCTCTGCACCCCAGGAAACCCTCACTGCTACCTTTATGTTTCTCCTGTGGCGCTATTCATCAACAGATCACCACGGTTTTACAAAGAGGGCGTACCATGATCCCCTTTGACAGACAAACCTGGAGCCCTGGGAAAGAAAGCAATTTTGTATAGTGGCCCAAGAGATCTCTTGTGGAGCCAGGAATACCCTTAATGGTCTCTGGGGACCCAATCCAAGCCTTGGGAAGACACAAACAGCGTTTTGTGTCTCTAGCTCTCTGCTGAGTCTGCTGGGAAGAGGGCCACTGTGATGGCAACACTCATGCTGCAAGAGGCAGCACCTGCTGGAGCAATACTGAGGTAACAAATTCATCTTGGACCGCTAATACAGAGAGATTTGCTGGTAACTTTTAATCAGTAGCAAGTTAAGACAAATTGGAAGCCATGACCTACAAAGAAAGGCTCTGCAAATCCCCCTGCCAGCCTCCCAAGGATGGCAGCTCCCCTGGTAGACAGCCTTGATGAACGGATCCTTTTACAAGGTCTAACTCATTTAATCATCCCCTCTGCTTGCATTAACGACTTCTGCAAGGGTATCTTTCCTGTGCACATTGCTTAAGTTAGGTCAAAAACCTGGTCTTGTTTTCAAATCCGCATTCATGATGAAAGCTCCAATCTAAGACTTCTATTCTTCCGAGACCTTTTCAGTTACAAGCACTGTGAATAATTCTTTTGCTTTTTCTCCCTGCCTGCCATAGGGCTTCCTCCTTAAAGTACAAAACAATTTTCCTCACTGAATTCTCTCCTCCCTACGCAGCAAAACAGCCCGACATGATGGGCTGGGTCGAGGCGCACAATGACCAGTCTCCCTTTGAGCGAGAAGCTTCTGTTCTCAGCAGAAGAACCGAGCTCCAGGTAATCCATTCACTCCCTACCTGGCAAGGGAAGCCGCAAAAGAATAATTCACTGCACTTCTAACTGAAAAGCTGTCACAGAAGTACAGAACTCAGACTTGAGCCTTCAACAATGAACTTCAATTTGAAAATGGCACCAAGTAGTGACCTAGAGTGAACAGCTTCCCTTGACAAGGCAGACAATTAGAGAGGAAGGAGCAGCCTCCGAGCCTTCAACTTGCAACCAGCCCAAGCTGCTCCCCGGTGCTGGCAAAGAGAGCCGACGAGTCCTTCTCCCCAGCATGCCCGGGTCTGGGGCAGACACAGGGCAGAGCTATGAACCACCAAAGCCCAGTGACCACCAGCAGCTTTTGGGTGGCCTGAAAGGACGACTGTGCACAGCGGTGCCGGGCAGACAAGAGCCTGCCGGCTGGCAGGGCACCTTGTTAGCACACCGCTGGCACAGCTGCAGAGCCGCTTTGTATCTACACACGCTGCACTCCCCTTTGACTGCAAACATCCTGCATTTTGGCAGCATGTTTCCTAACCCTAACGGCCTTTCCTAAATGTAATTTTCAAATGTTTACATTTCCTTCTTTTCCCCCACAGTAATTTTCAGTGCTTTGAACGGTTTCAGGGATTCAGCTACATAAATAGATACCCTAATCTTGTAACAACATACTAGATTACATAATTGTGATTAGGATGGGTAATTACACAGTGCCCATGTGAGACAGACAGCTTCAACACTCCACATCACAACCGTGTCAAAATATTTTATTTACAGAATATCAGAAGTAGTAACTCCACAGGCTACACCGTATTTTACTGTAAAATGTTAATTTTTTTTTTGATATGGCTATACAAAAGTAATAATTAGAAAAGTCCTTCAAGGGCTTGTATTCTCTTTCTATTTCGTTAAGAAAAAAAACGCTGTTGGGGTCCTCCCTACTACAGAACATTTCAGCAGCAAGCTGGTTTTCACAACCCTCATAAGAGTGCTCTTGTTTATTGTAGAAAAATTACTAGACAATATTATAATGCTTTCCTGAAGTAAAGCTCACAGATGAAGTAAAAAAAAAAAAAATTAGACATGGTAGATATTTTTGTCAAGGTATTTAGCTCTCATTTTGATCTGCTGATGACCTTTTAATTGAGTGAATCACAACTACATCCTAATGCCAGAGCTTATTCACCAGCCATGAAAACAACCTGGAATAGCATGCAAATTTTATTTTTGTTTTCCCTCATGACCTCAAATTTATACTACTTAGTGCTCCATCACAGAAATGTCAAAAATCACAGAGACCCTCTGTAAGGTGGTAAAGAGTGCAGAAAAAGCTCTCTAGAATTTGGTGGGGGCAAGAGATTGGCACAAATTACATCAGGTGTTTTTTTTTTTAAACAGCCAGCATTGCAAGGAAGAAGATAAGCTTAAATAACACTATGAACTGAGGTTACCCTGCCTGCCGACGTGAGCACCAATTTGCAAAGACTTGACTCAGGAAGTCTAAGAAAGGGTGCAGCCCAGTATCAGAGATGTCACATTATACTGCTATACAGGAAAAAAAAAAGACATGGAGTGAGTGCTTGCTGACCCCAACTGATCTGACATGGGCTTAATTGTATATTTACTTCACATACAAAATAGCCTGGATCAGTATTTTCCATACAGCTAACCTGGAACTTCGTTAAATAATCATGCAGCTGCATGAATACTGAAATAACGATCCTCTAATCACTGTCACACTCAGAGCATCACATGAATTTTTGAATCGACCATGACAAACACACATTAGAGGTTCTCACAGCGAACTGCTACTTAAGTTAAAATACATTTTTCGGATGTTTTACGAAGTTTAATTGCACAGGATGAAACATGACACCTAGGCATTTGATTTATTACTAAGCATGGCTTTGTATTAGTGAGACTGCAGAGCGTACAGTGTTGTGGAATTATTTTTACTCTGTCATGACAGATGGACCCAGGCAGCGTTTGGTAAAGAGTGCGTGCAAGTGTGCAGACACATGCTGCAGGTGGGATCCTCCCTGCTGCCTCCTCCAACCCAAGCTGTTGTACTTGAAAACAGCGCATTTGAGATGACGAAGAAATCATCATCATCTACGTTTTTGAAATGGCAACATAAATTTCAATCTTCTCTATGTGAAAAAACTCCATCCTGACTAGAAAGTGATATAAACCTTCCAGGTTAAATAATAATCCTTGAGTATTGGTTACAATCCTACCCTACAATAGGTGTACGTGGCTCGTGCTGCACGGTGCACACAACTACTCTGTGGAGGTAGCAGTAGATGCAGCAAGGTGACAGGCTGCGATCTCAGCCTTCCAACCTATACCTATGCTTTGGTTTGGTTTCCCTTCACCTCACACAGTAGGGTACCCCACTTTGTGCTCTACTCTATGCCACCCAAGACAGCACCACATGGTGTTTCCTCTTCTGGAAGACGCACACATAGGAATAGGTAGGTCTGTGCAAGCCGGACAGCAGAGCACAGGATGTCACAGCACCCAGACAACAAAGTGAACAGCTGGCAACGGCAGCCCCTGTGCTGCTGGCTGCAAACAGGGAGATCCCTCCTGGGCCTCTGAAATTCAGGTTTTCCACTTCAAAACCAGTTGACAAACTACTGCGTTGGGACTCAGAATAATGACAAAGCTGCCCTTGTGCCCAGCACCTCCTGAGCCCTGCAAGGACCAACCAACACTCTCCCCGTCTCCTCTAAGGAATGGCACGTGGGATTGTTACAGGAAACTTCATGACACTGGCACAGCAGGCAGCATTCGCTGCAGCTTTACCTGTGTTGTCCATTGCCCTCCCCCTGCAAGAACTTTACACTCCATTTCAGCCTAACCTGCGCACAGCAAGGCTGCGTTGGTTCACCATGCATCACCCCACAGCACATCCAATCTCCATGACCAGCTGGATGTCCAGATCAGTGTCACACCTGCCCCAGCGACAGCAGCGTGCAAGGAAAGTGGGGTTTTGTCCCATACCAAGGCAAGACTGTGCACTGATTGCCACTTTATACTTATAAAGTTGCCACACTGAGAGCACAGTCAAAATGCCAGAGTAGACTTTGCCTGCAAGGGCCCTAAGGAAAAGCCTGGATGTGGCCACGCTGGCACAGCTCTCCAGAGGGCCCTTGTTACACAAGGACACCTGAGCACAGACCACAACCACAACCAACTTCTCTGTCTTTCCTATTTATTTTACCATTGTGGAAAATCCTCCATGACCGGCTCTGCCATGCCCCTGGAGGCATCAGTCAGTGAGTCCCTCCAACTGGGGCAAACCTCGAGTCAAAATTTCTTGTAAGGTTTCAGATAATGAAGATTTCTTCAGCATGGCCTATATAGGATAATTTTGAACTGTTATTCTGTGATTTATGAGAACTGTGGTTAATACTTGAGAAAAATGCTTTTAAAGCTGAATTCTCACATAACACTTTAATGTATTGTTGACAGCTAGCAATACCTTCTCTCCCCATTTGTTTTCTGAGCTGACACTAAACCTTCCTACAAAGCTAATTAAATCACCAGGAAAGGCATCTGACAATGTCCAACAGGTTTAGAAATGGTCTTAATCAAGGCCTTTGGCACCAAGTTCACATTCTTCTGAGGAGAAACTTTATATTAAATCTCCTTGAAATCAAGTGCTTTGGACTGGCCCCTTTCCAGTAGCTCAAGATATCACTGCCCAAACTTAAGGAGCGCTTTGTTCCAGCTGGAAGCAAGCTTAAAGCTAGATGAAATGGAGGTGGGAGTAAATCTCTGTATTTCAACCAAACAAAATGACATCCACTCTATCCTCTACTTTTAAGAGAGGGCAGAAAAGGGCATCAACTCAACAGGATCAGAATCAATTGTTCTATTGGAAAGACTACTGTTAGCTAAGATAGTTCAGCCTTGTGTTCCACAGTGTTTTACCATTTCAGTCTACTCTTGTAGAAAAAGACTAGAAAAAGCTGCAGTCTCCCAGTAACACGTTTCTGGGCTGCTTTGATAGAGGGGCACTGGCTTTCTGCCGAGAAGCAAAGGTGCAAGCTACACCAAAAGCCAAAAAAAATCACTGAAACAAATGTCCATGGTAATCTCTGGAGCTCAAGTAATCTCTCAAACTCTCAGGCCAATTCAGACGCTTACTACTCTTTGTTTAAGTGTTGAGTTCTTTATGGTTTGGCTTTCTGCACATTTTATACAAATGTTGACAAATACTAAACCAGAATCACAACATTTCAAGACTGATTCACTGATAAAATGCTCATTCACAGGACTCTAAGGAGGGGACTGGATGTCACATTCCCTTTAAAAAATACAGCTGAAGTGAGTATTCTGTAAAAATTCAAAGCAGATCTCAGATACAAAGAGCAATAGATAAAAAAAGATAAGCAGTGCATAAGGGGACACTGAATAAGTCATGGAGTCTTACAGTAAATATTACTGAAAGTCAGTACTGAAGTTCGATTCATAACATCTCTAAGGACATTTATTATTATTACCAACAAATTACGTGCCTTGTTTTAGGGGAAGCTGACTAAAGGATGCCGTTAAAACTATTCCTAATACCTGATTACACATTTTTACTGATACTTCAGCTTTAATTCTGATCAACTTTTGTTGATTTATAAACACTGTTGCCTACTCTAAAACCTGCAATCAACCACATTATGCATTATATAATGAATACACTCCCTAACTTCAGGTAATAGGCAGAAACTCCATTAGACGACAGTTGAATGAAGGGGAGCTCTATATATAATCTCTGTCTTCCCAAGTGCTCTGGTGTGGCATTCCTTCGGTATTTCTAAGAATGAGGCTCCCTGCCAATCACTCTGAATACAAGCACGAGTCCTTGTTCTTCCCCTGAGATACACTCTGCTCTGCTCGCAGCTACACTGACGATGCTCCACAGCTGGACAATAGAGAAGAAGGCAATTTGAAAGCCTCGGTGAACAGCTTCCAAATTCTTTGCGCAAATAGGTGCATACACAAAAAACCAGGAATGGATTAGAAAAAGCTGCAGAAATGCAGCACAAAAATCACTTCCACCTCAGTTTGCCACAATTTTAAATACAGAACAGAATGAAAACAAAATAATTGGATGGACAGATGAGAGAAGCAATGCATGTCTTCAAACCTCATTCAGAGTGCTCAGAAGCAGAGAGTCGATACTAACAATCATATATAAAACTAGACCTCCACATATTTCCCTCCTCTGAGGTTTCTCAGCACATCCCTGGTCTATTAGTTCGTCTTTCCAGCAATCATTCTCATTTTCTGCCACGTAGAAAGCCAAGCACATAACTAGTGCATAACAAGCTATAATAATGATTGACGATTACATATGGACAAGGCAAAGTTGGGATTAAGAGCCACATTAAAACAGCATCAGAATTTCAGAGAACTTTTTCTGTTAAGAGTTTAGGAATAAGAATGGTAGAGAAGAGTAGGTACAGAAGCTACCAAGGAAACGCTTGTTGAAAGAGTCTGCATCCCTTAAAAAGAAACAGGGACACACACAAAGAGAATTAATCAAAAATGGATAAGAACAAGCACTGCGTATCCCCCCTGAATCTCTCCTGCTACTAGGTTAGATGCAAATTTGTATAGGCATAACGTGTACCAAAAGCCTCAAACTACCATTCCAAGCAAAACATTTATTTAGCCTTAAAATATTGTTTCTAATTTTAGGTAACTACTCTCAGAGGTTGTACTCTTTTTTGTTCAGGCTTCTGCATTAAGTAAGAACGAAACAGCATAGTTCCCAATTCTTCTGCTGCTCTATGGTGTACCTGCTGCATGCAACACACCTACGACTCGCTCAGCAGAATTCTCTCAGAAGAAACAGAGAACCCATCTAAACTTGACTGCTTGGGTTTTTATACAATAGCTTTCTGGCTCTTAGGGATGATATTAGAAGGCGACCCTTTTGGTCAAGGACTTTTTTTAAAGCTACACAAGTCTTCTGCTACAGCAAGTCTTACTATACTTCACATAACTACAGGTCTTCTTACGTTAACAATTATCTGATACGAACTGAACTCCTAAAGATGAAAATCTCTTTCCAACATGTTTTCTGCCTCAGTGGGCTTCATGCAGGCAAGAACAAGTGCTGACGATAAGTCTGGATGTAGGGTTTTAGTGTTTGTAGAATGTACAGGTCTTGCAAAAGATCAAAGTTCCACTCTGTTGAGTCCTGTGTGGTTAAAGGGATGACAGCCTCTTCTTCAAAAGATGCACGGCCCCACAATTCACCAGTTTTCTCTTTTCTGTCCTCCCTTCCACTCCTCCATATGTGTTTAACATAAGAAGAGTTGTTTAAATCATAGCAGCATTGTCAGAAAGTCAAAGAGTTAAAGGTTTCATCATACCATTTATGGACTGCCAGATGCTACAAGCTTGTTATATCCAACTTTGATTAGCTGTAAAATGAATCTACAGACAAATTACTGCTGTTTGCCCAGATCGGTTTTTCCTTTTTTGGGTTCAGGATTTGTATCTGTCATTCAGCTGAAGTAGCAGCCAAGATTACGGGCACAGTACTCTCTTCATCCCTGGCCATTTAGTTTCTGATAACTGT
Organism: Calidris pugnax; assembly: GCF_001431845.1. Classification (NCBI taxonomy): domain Eukaryota; kingdom Metazoa; phylum Chordata; class Aves; order Charadriiformes; family Scolopacidae; genus Calidris; species Calidris pugnax. The sequence continues at coordinate 10,407,980 of NW_015090812.1, forward strand.
GGTGTAAACACATTACAATAGTGCAAGATCCCTATTGACTGACAGCCACCATTAGGGATATTATATTGTACCATATTTATCCCATACATCTTCTGGAATAGCACCCCCGGGCACTCCCATCAGAAGAGACATACAACATCACAGGGAAGGCAGAGGGTCTGCAGAAATCTCAAACTTCTCTCTGCATCACAACGTGGCCAGACTCCCTTCAGAGCCTTCCTTTACAACGTTTTGCCTTGCTGTCACTCAGCTTCAACATGATGAAAGCTGAGCAACCCATTTCCCCCAGCAATCTTTTCTCCTTTCGGTTTCCTCGGCTGTTATCAACTGTTGTCCCTGCTGCCCTGCCTGCGGCCCCTCTTCACTGTTCCTCCAGGCTGCTATACATTTCCCAACCAATATTATATTAAAATCCCTCCATCTTTCTCTCATCTTCACCCAAGGAAGTTACTACACTGACTGTTGGTCTCCTGATTAGTACAGTAGCTCCCCTCTTGTTCTCTGACCTTCTAAACCCACCCAAGAAACCAGCAACTAATCATCTTCCTTACCTGCTGCCCAGCTGATGCCACAGGAGCTCTGCTCTAGCTCCTTCCCACCAGAATCAGTCTACCATCTTCTGTTTTTCCCACCTTCACATGTTTAAGATCCCCATACTTTCCTGCAAAGCTCTGCCTAAGGCTGTCACCTGCATATTTCTGCATACAGGCCTCGCTGAACCTCCTTGAATTGGAAACAATGCCAGATTCATGGCTTTTCCTCCCCGAGTTTGTTCAATATACCAGCCAGGGTATACAAAGAAAAGCTGTGTAGCCAGATACACAGAAAGAGGTTTTATGGTCTTGAGGGAACGTGAGATTATCAGTCTGATACCTTGTTTCATCACAGACTGTAAAGCAGCACAGTCTTGCTATTCATACAGAAAATATATGCTTCACAAAATCTCCAAGAGGGAGATCCAGGCATCATTAAAGTCACCCGAAGATGGAGAATTTGTCACTTCCAGTAGTGGATTGTTCTAAAAGTTACCCACCTTCTCTGCTAGAAAACTCTGCCTTGCTTCCATTTTCCATTTGAATTCACCACAATTTAAAGTTTCCAGCTATTAAGTCCTTCTAATATGTTTTTTCATTTGATGAAGAAACCTTTAAAAAGCCTTTCTTCTCCCCATGAAATGATTTATACACCATAATCAAATTCCTCCCCATCTTCATATTAATAAGGAAAGCAAATTGATCTCCTCCAGTCTACCATTATAACACAATTTTCTCAACCTTAGATTTTTGTTTGCACTTCTCTTACCTCCAATTTAACACTCCTCTTAGAACAGAGAAGAGAACCGGATGCTCTTTTGCTCTTCCCAACACTAAAGCGGGGATCTTCCCATACTGTATGTTCCCTGTTGGTCCAAGGACCACATTATAGTCTACTCCACCAGGCTGAAAGGCTGGGCAAGTCACAAAAAACCCCCAGCCGCACGCGTTGCATCAAAAAGGGCTGCTTCTGTATAATGGAAAGCTGAATTATTCTGCCCAAAGACTGTGCAACCTTGTGCATGCCTCTGGAAAAGCTTTTGGTTTATATAGTTGTGTAAAAACTTTACCAATCATCTGCTTGCATTTGTCATCCACGAATATTACAAGATTTATTTCCCATCTCTGTGATGGAGGTGTTGACTAGAACTGGAGCCAGTGCCAGTCCCTGCTAAGTCCCACCAGAAACATCCCTGTTTGATGACTGTCCAACAAAACCTGCTTTTGAGTTTTGGTCATTGATCAAATTTGACACACTACCATTCAGCACTGAGGATTTCAATCAGATCCATTACGTGAAATGCCTTACAAAAGTTAGTTTATCACAACTGCACAGTTATCTTTATTAATTAAACTTGCAGTGTCAAAAGATGGAAGCACTTTCCATAAATCCACACTAACTGGAATTGGCTTAGTAACAACCTAGGTCTTTATAGACAAGATCCTGTCAAAATTTTTTTAAAAATATTTTTATTTAACACAAATAACTAATTGTGTCAACCACTTGCTTTTTAGAAATATTAGCAAGAGAGTAAAACATTTCTATCTAGGACTTCCCTGGTATTTCAAGTTTTATTAAACACAAGCATCCAATTCTTAGACCTGATGATTTAAAAATACACAGCCTTTGTATGTCATGTCAGCATCCCCCCATTAAGAAACCAGCGCACACCAAGATTTGCCCCACAACACAAACCCAGGTCATCTTGTACCTCTGTCAACAGCAACTGAAACAGTGATGGAAAGTGTTGCAGGCTTTTTCTGCATCACCACTTTGTACTGCAGTGGGCCTTTCCCGTCAGGGGACTCGGCAGTATTGCAGGCAGGCTATTCTAGCCTCACAATTACTGTGAGTGATAGGAAAAAGGTGAAGTTGTGGGTTAAAAAAGCCAACAAAGGCAGCTTTAAGAAGACAGGAGGAGGCAATGACAAATAGACAAAAGCACCAAGATGCAAGTATGAAAGCCTTGAAGGGAAGGATAAGGAGTTTAAGCTTGCTAGGCAAAGACAGTAATGTATGAAATTCAGGGACTGGCATACAGTGACAACTGGCTCAGTGTGCTGGAAAAAGATGTTGTTATCAATATTCTGTGCATGAGCTAACACACACACATGTACCTTTCCCAATCCATCTGAGCTTGGCAATTTCTACCTTCTTCACTTCTGCCCTTTCCAGAAGTTTGCCATGCTTCCATGCCAAAAAAGTGTGCAGAAAGCATCACTTGGCAATGCTTTGCACAATAAGCTCTCGTGGCCTGGGGGCTATCAAGACTTCCTTGGCTCCCCAAATGAAGTCAACTATCATAGCAGTGTCACTTTTGCTCTGCAGAAGTACATCACTTGAATGTTTTGATGATACCATCAGCAAGTTAACTCTGCCACCATTGCACATTTACTTGCCTGACATGTGCACCCCATTACACAAGCAGACAGGAAAGACTCATGGGGGAAAAACCCCAAACACACTGAATCACAGAGGGAAGAGCCAAGAGCTGTAGAACTTAACAAAAAGTTTGCTTGTATGTTTGGTTTCTTCATGTTCTTGTTGCTTGCCATGAGTCACTCCAAAGCAAGGCAGTTCAAGCCCAGCAGTGCCACTGCAAAGCCATCACAGGCTCTTGCCTCATCCCAAGCAGGAACACCTCCCAACTCCTGCTGTCACTTCTCCTGCAACACTCTTAAAAGATGTTTTTCCTTTAAGCATCCAAGATCCAAGTATTAATTGTTTTAATAAAGGTTCTCTCTTGCAGTGCATGCAGGGCTTCACAGTGAACAGAAGGGGAGCTGGCAGCACAATGGGGATACAGTTGTTTAGTGTTTCACCAACAAGCTTGTGCTTTTTGCTAACCGCTGAGTGTGAGGGAGGACCTCTGTCATCTTTGTTTTCAGGAGGGGATTAGTACTCTGGTCCAGTTTTTGGTGCTTTGCGGCCCACCAGATTTGAGCACATGGGCTAATGACATGTAAATCTCTGAGGATATTTGAAAGAAAATTATCATTCTTTAGCTTTTAAATAGGAACTGCTATCCCTTGAGAGCTGCTATTCCTCATCGGGTTAAGCACGCGGAGACAAGCTGCCTTCCCTTCTGCCTTCATAAGGTATTTTTGACAGGTGATGATAATGCTCCCTTCTGAATCACTAAAAATAAAATGTTCTCAAGGTATACGCGGGTTCCCAAGTCCTCCAGGATGCAGGTGCACATAAACCATATCATGAATTCACAGAGGGAGATGACAGGACAACACTAAAGTCTCTTAGGACTCTCTGTCAGTAGAAGCACCGTGGTAGCATGGTTCCTCATGCCCAGCTCCTACTGAAGTGCTTTAAGGCACAAGCAGATGCCAGGAGATAGAAAGGGAAAGACAGGAGAAATTAATCTTCTTTGCATGTCTTTGGTGCTAGTTACTGAGCTAAGTGCAGGGGTGGGTACAGCTAAGCTCTCAAACAGGAGCAGGCACAGCCCCAGAGTAGATGGCCCGATGGCCTGATCTGACATGGCAGCAGAGAACAGAGAGTAATGAGAGCAGCGCGATCCCACAGCGACCAGCCACAGGAGAGGAGCAGCTGCTACAGCTCTTCTCGGGAACGGCTGAGGAGCAGAAGCCTTTGTGAAAACCCTTCTCCCCTCAAGCCTGTGCGCTGCTCCTTCAAAGAGGGAGTTTTGATGAAATAGGCTATAAACATTCCTGTATAAAACTGTACGATCCATAATACACAGACTGCATTGCTACTGACCTGGGGGCATAAGCCCCATGCCTTCAGTTGCCTCCTCCATGCCTGAGGGTGGTTAATCACTGCTATAGAGTGAGTTTTTAACTACAAAGCTAATATCATCAGCAAAAAAGACCACTTCACTTTGCCCTGCTTCAGCCAAATCTCACACACTTGCCAAGCAATTTGTCTTGCATGGGACCCCACTCATGGCAGGCAGGATCACAGCCCGACCTGGCCTGCTAGCACATCCACACACTGCTGAAAAGCCCTCGCAAACACTCCTACTGCGTGCAACGTGGAGGTGTGATCATGCAGTACATTGCTCATTGACTTTCCAATGCCAGCTTCGCAAACAAACTTCTGGGAGCATCACTGTTAATTCCACATCAGCCAATGAGGTAAGAATTGCCGAGGGAATAACACCATCTGTCCTTGCAGAGACATCTTAACCGATACAGAGCAATGCACATATCTGAACTCCAGTCTGGCACCCCAAAAGTGTCAGTGAAGCCCATCCTTCACCTGGAACGTTTCCTTTGCAAGCAAAGGAATTGCTCACTGAGCAACCCACAACAGAGTTCCAGCAGTTTGTGAATCTGGGTTCAATAGCGAGGGAGGTGGTCTGGTTGCTGGAATGAAACAAAGAGGATAAACAAGGTTTTCTGCCTTCAGGCCTGAGTTCTGAGTGTCTCTACAGAGATGTCAAATAAAGCGACATTCCTATTCCATTACAGTAAAAGGCAGTGACACCCACCTCACAGCTGTTATGCAGGTTCAACATATGCACTATTCTGTCAACATGCTAGGAATCTCCACGGGCAAAAGAATCCCAAGCATCTAAGCTACCTATGCAGCCAATCTCTAACCCCATCCTCCGAGTTCATTCGGGCAGTTGTGGCACATCATAAAGCCTTGGAGAATGTTGCTAACACAGCAGAAGTCCCAGCAGAAGATTAGGGCTCACCTCATCCCATGGGTAAGCTTATATTCTCCTTAGATATATATATATATTTTCTTCTTATATATAAGAAGAAGATGGTGAATGCGAGCCTAAAAATTCCTTTACCTTCGCTCTTGATTTATTTTTTGAATTCTAAATGTATGGCTACTCTGAAGAATTACCCCAGGCTGAGTACCCTTCCTCTTTGAGAGGTAGCAAGTGTGTTGTAGGGTGGCACAGCTATTCCACAGCCTCCCATCCCATACTGCATCCCATAATACTAATGCCAAATTCACAAAAAGCCATTTTCTGTTGGTACTACCATGTTGGATTATCCCATTCATGGCTTTCTGCACCAGAAAAGCTGCTGTTTCTTAGTGGGGATGCAAGATGAAAGAGCAGACTGGAGAAAAACATGCAAACCACAATCACTCAATTCATTTAATTAAAAATTAAACAGCAGACAGGAAAGCAGGCGCATCTCCTCCATGTGTCTGTGTGTGTATTCAGTTTTCAATAGAAACATCTGGTCCCTGACCAAGATATTTCATTCAATAAAATATATTAGCTAAAAGTAACTTCTAAACTATTTGGGTTCCTTGAAAAGCTCTAAAGACCTGCCAAGGAAGAGTTGGGGTGACTGATGCACATGTGGTGGCCACCAGCATGGCCACCCCGGTCTCCCTACACCTCTAGCCAGGGTACTGGATTATTGATATCCTCTGCAGAAATACTGGCTGGAGAGAACAGTTCTGGCTCTTTGTATTTAACGGATGAAACCGTGTAAGGAAGGTATGTGAAGCAGAATTATGGAAGAGCTATAGAACAAGAGAATCACTGCTATTTACTTCCCCCCCTCCCTTTTTAAACAAAGTCAGGCTTCAGCTGATCATTTTGTTTACAGTAGAAGTAACAGAAAAGAGTTTTACTCCTTACAGCCCATTAAACCTGTTTTTCTCCTACTCCTGTTCTCCTCCCCCTCTTCAAGCCTTTAACAAGCCACAGGAATACAAATCAGAAAAAAAAACCCCAAAATCTCTCTGCTGATGAACTGCTGAGAAAAGGTTTCAACACGGCTGGTATTAACAGTGCAAATTTCCGACCTATTTATATCATGGATAATTGGTGACTAGAAATATTTGCATTGCTAATTTTCCTCCATTAAGAACAAACCCAGGGTCTCAATAATATGGCTTAATAGCTGCATTTAAGTTACTGCCCCTTCCCTGTCTTTTTTTTAAGAGGAGTTTTTTCTCTCCACACTTAAGTAAGTTCCTAAACAAAGAGTTCATTCTTTCTTTGCTCCCATTACTACCAAGTTTGCTGTTCTAACAACAAACTTGACTTTGACTAAGTAGAAAACAGAAGACACAGAGGGTGGCTAAGAAGAATGGTAATTAAAAATCTGTTACTCTGTGTGTTACCACTTCCTTGTTATGAATTAAATTAAAAAAAAAAAAAAATCAGCACATTTTTCCAACACAGACAGGACCTTGCAAAGCTGAATTCTTGTGTTTGATACTTCAATTTTAAAATTGATGCCCTGGAAATACCTGAGAGAGATTTGAACAGAACGGGTTAAGCCAGGCTTTCATTTCCATGAACAAGGGCCAGCACAACCCTTTAACTGGAGCTCCCTGAAGGCAGGAATCCTGCTACAGATTGCCACTTCTGGGTGATCGTCCTGCACCTAGAGGGCTCCAGGAGCTGATTAGGAGGCTGATACAGCGGGAGTTTGGAGTCTTACAAAAAGGCAATCAGCCCAAGTGCCCCCAGGGAGAGGGTGAGCACAGAGCAGAGAGCCTCTGACTTCAACCAGCAGCTCTGTTTCACATAAAGGGACACTGTCAGGTCCCTTTAGAATCACTTTAAAATAGATGAGGCAGATTTGAGGGCTAAAAAGAAACTTTTCTTACGGTCCACTGGATCTGCATGCAAAGCTCATTGAAAACATTTGAGATGCATACCAAATTAACTGTACTGCGCAACCAGAATTAATTGTGTCCTTGACAGCGCGGCAGCCGATAACATTTGTTATCCTGTGAAGTCACTCAAGCCACAAACAAATCCTTTCACTGCCATTTATGCCCACTGTGCTCCCATAAAGCATCCAGAACAGGTACCTACACCTATTAATAACCCTGTCACCGCTGCCACACTACAGGGGAATGTGAGCTATCATGATATGGTGACATTTAGCTGATCTCTGGTCCTGCAAATTCAGCTGACCAATACCACATTTCAGGAATGAGTTTTGCGTCAGTGAAGAGAGAGTTATACACCGAATAAGACAGAAACCCAGCAAGTAGCGGCTGTGCTGATTTACTGGGGCTGGCGACTGTACTGTACAGTATTGTAACCGCACTGTGACAGCCAACTCTCACGCCATCCTGGTGGAAATAAAGGCGGCTGCCCCCTGCCGCAGCACAGAACAGTGGAGATGTAACACTTCAGAGCGGCGGCAATTCAGTTCTTCGTGAAAAACAGAGGTCTTTTCAAAGAAGGCACCTGGAGGCTGCACAGTGCACCTGTATTAACAGCTAATCATCACTAGTACAAAAGGGGAACAGTCTCTTGCAACTCAGCCAGCCGGCAGCATAATCCAGAGCTCAGAGAGATAGGTGGAAAACATCTAACAGTAATGCCAAAATCCAGAAGACTGGGAATCCTTTGAGAAAATCAAGAGGAATCCACGCAGGTAACTCCTGCTGAGCTGTAGATTGTAGGATGACTGTCAGCCAAAAAACAAAATCTAGCTAGAGTCACAAAGCCTGCAAGAAGAAACCAGTATGACAGGAAGAATGGAGATTTTTTGTGTGTGTGTGTCATTACTGTTACCACAACATTCCCTGCTACATTTATGGAAATATTGTAATCTCCTGAGGAAATCAGTTCTCTCTACAGATCTTCTAAGCCCTGAAATCACATCCTTTCTCTACTACAGTCAATAGCAGGCCCCATGAAGCATCTGCATTCTCAAGAGATGAATGTATTTTTCTGGTTTAGTACTCTGATAAAACCTTAGTGGTGTAACAAAATAACATTGAAATGTATTATCATTTGAATTCAAAGTCCCCTGAACTCAGAAATTACCTTGCTAAGAAGTCATTCCCATGACCTCTTAGGCTTGCACTGATGTTACACTTTTCTAAACAGATAAAGCAACCTCATAACTGGAAAGACACCATTTCCAAAAGCATCACACCAGAAAACATCACCTTGTCTGCAAACCCCATCACCTAGCCAGCAGGGCTAGCATGGCTAGCAGTACTGATGCAGTGTTCCTAGTGCCAGAGGTGCTAAGCAGAGGGACCCACCAAAGACAGGCACCTTCGTGGGGAAAGGGAAAGCTATCAGAAGCAAGACACCATGATAGCATGATGACACTGTTCACAACACTCGAGTTGGACCCTCTCTCTCTCTGTGCTGTCCCTTCAGAGCTGCTGTTTCTTCCAGTGAGGCCTCATGAGTAGTACTGGGGGAAGCAGAGACCATGAACACCAGCTCCTTAAATTGATTACAGATGGCTTTGTTAGTAATACATAACATATAGTCAACCTCTTCTAAGTGATATAGTGCCAAGCACACAGAAGACTTTGTCTTGATAAAGTCAGACATCTTGAGTACGTAATAAATATGATATTCACCCTCTGTCTAATGTAGGTTATGTGAAGCTGCTAAGACTGCAATTTTTAGGCTATCACTGTCTTTAAATTATTAAGCAATATAGCATTAGAAAGCTAGACTGAAGGCAGTGCATTGCAGTTTTGTTTTCTTTTTTTTTTTCAATGTGTGCCTGAATAGAAAATGTGACTTTGAAGAAGGTATTGCGGTGCTAGTACGTATCAAGAGGATGCCTAGAGACTGACACTGTGTCAGGTGTCACTGTTGCTTACGTTTATATCTTCATTGCTTTTTAGTGCTTGTGTGGTGAAGAAAAGCACTTGCTAACCTACACTCTAAGAAAGCAGAAATTCTCTATCTCAGCAATATATTGTATTAACTGTTTACACATGTTTTAGTTGGTTTGAAGCCAGCCTGGTAAACCCATCGGGATATTTTACGGTCACCAAAAAATAGGTTTGTACTTTGGCTCTAGCTTACTTAAAGCCTGAACTAAAGATCTCTGTGATATCAGTATCTTTTTTAAGGGAATAAGGAAAACAATATATAAGAATGTCTGAGCACACCCCACATCACCTCCCCATTTTATTTAGTAGCCCCAAGAAGTAGAAGGTGCAGTTTGCATGCATTTCTGTCAGGAGACTAATGCAAATCCAGGAACTGTGTGCTGGTGTGTCTGTGTGCAGGAGGGAAGTCCACTCCTTGATCTATTTGCTCATCTCTGTCATCTCAATAAAAAGGGCAATGGAAGAAGTCTCATTTAAACTTATCCCATTCATAATCTCAAGGACTACTGGGCACCCTGTTCCTCCTCCTAGAGGACACAGTCTGCAATTGAGTAATGCTCCTTTTCAGCAAGGAATATCTGTCTACAGAAGAGCTTTCCAAATGATGACAGTAAATTCATTCAGTGCAACTTCACCTTCCAGGAGATGTGGCCTGTCTTTCCCGTACACATAAACCTACTGGCAGAGACTGTAAAACTCAGGTGCTTAATCCATACTGAGCCTCTTAATTTTTTGCCTAATGAAAACATAATATCAGCTGCTTTTAAGGGAGCAAATGACTCATATTGCTATCACCTGTGTATTATTCATCCTCGCAAGACAAAGAGATCTAGAGCAACCTAGTTAAGTCTGTTCACAAAGAGACAGCATTAATCTGGAAATTACCTCATTCTCCGAAGGAGAAAAAAAAAAGTTAAAGCTGAAGCAAAAGGAAATGTGGAGGTGCTGAAGATTTCTTTCTATACCTGTGCAGTAATGGGGCATTTATCTCAAAAGCCTGTTGTGGACATGATATTTATATGCGTTTTGAGGCAGGGAGATGCTGTAGGACAACCTGTCACTACTGCAGAAAGCAGGTACCTTCATTTTCCTTTTATTGTGTTTGCCATATTTAGAATTCCAAGTAATCTTTGTTTGACAGTGTATTTTAAAGCCTGATTTAATCATGAAAGGCAAAATCATGGTTTCTCTGTGTGGGGGTGGCCAGGCCTGGAATGGGGCTTTTGTAGTAGCTGGCTTTTTAATGCCAGGAGCTGTCAGCCACTTTTCTCTGGGGTCACCCTGAGCCACCTGTAACTGAGGGAAACTGCACACACTCAGCCTTTCAGACTTTTAAGCTCATATGGCCCCTACTTTCAATCATGCTTTAGGGGCTAGCTGAGAAATTTTACCATTTCTCATGCTGGCTGCAGCTCATAAGCAGCAGTAAATGCACACTCATCTGACGCATGGTCAGAAATGAGCTAGAAATCCTCTGGGAAAGAAAGGGGAAAATTCTAGAGACTTTGCAACATTCATTTCAGGAACAGCTGTCTGCAGAGATGTCCCCACTGAAGTATACGCTACCCTTAGCCAAAGACTGGCAATAACTGGGCTACTTGTTTTCAAGGGGCTTCTCCATCAAAACATGAAGAGCCCCGTGAGTCCTCTTCCCACTACAGACATATACCACAAAGATAAAATAAACAGCCGCGCCTGTGTTTGTGTGCACACATGCATGTGTATATAGTACCCATGCAAGCCGCTTCTGACAAAGGGAAATCTGGATAGAAAGCAAAACATCAAAACAGACAAGGGGAGAAAAAAAGAAAAGGGATCTCTCCCACCCACGGCTCTCACAGCTCCGCTTCCCTGCACGCCACAGAGGAAAGGAAGTGCGTATTCAGAGAGCTGAGTGGTGTGCAAAGCCCTCAAGGCACTGGTTTATCTGAGCTTCTTCTAAACGTTACTAAATAAGCCTATTAGTTTCTGAAATCTGGCGAGCCAGGGAACAAGGCCCAGGAGTATGAACTGAGACAGGACGTACTATTTCAAGTGCATTTACATGCAGTGCGGACTTCTCTGTTGACTGCCCAAAGGTCACCTGACAAACAGTGGCGAGTTTTTTACACCGTGTCAATTTTTGATCCAATAGCACTTGCATACCAGATGGTTTAAAAATATGTATTCACTGCCACTGTTTCTGCTCCGTTCAGCAGTGCCTGCCAATGTCTCGAGTTTATGATGTCTGTAGCAAATGTTTTAGTGTTGACATCTTCTGCAATTTGAGTGAAGATAAATTGCATTAAACACTAAAACATTACTTACAGATGGAAAATAGACTGACTTCACAGACATTTGCAAGCAGGGCATCTCCAGTTACGCAGTGGCAGAGGCTGCAGCAGGGAGAACTCAGTTTAATAAAGAAAAATCAATTGGCATTAACCGGAAAAAAGAAAAGCCACCTCTACTTTCATTCCCACTTCGAGAAGGGCTGCTCTGCCAGCTCAGGGTGCTAGAGAGAGCCTGCTCTCTTTGTGTACACAAATAAAGCTGCTCCTACAGGAGCAGCACCGTATTGTGTCAGAATATGCAGCTTTAACATATTCTACATCACAGTGATACTGGAAAACAGCCCCCCCCTTATCCCTACATTTGTGAGCAAACATATGAAAGAAAAATACTGATAGCCATTTTCTCCTGCCCCAGTTTTAAGCCTTGCTATTTAGTCTGGAGCACAGAATGGGAACTCTGTGTCGTGTTCCTTCCATTCCATTTCCCACTCCTCTTCCCTGTTCCCTTTGGTGCAGAGGTTCACGATACAAATGTAATTGCTCTAATTTTTTCCACATCCTTTTGGGAGAGAGAATATTTCTTCTTTTAAAGGGTATTAGTAACCCTCTGGCAATTCCATTTATCTCTTCAGCACAGTGAATCTGCAAGTATCAGCTGGTGCTCATTCTTCCTCTCACCCGCTGCCACCGTGGAGCCCACAGAGCACTTCTGGAGAGGACGTGTGCCACACACACACACACTCACACCATGGGGACGAAGCCAACAAACAACAACAGATGACAGTTTCATAAATATTGAAGGGCAGCTACTCTGTAATAATGCGGAGTTATCAACGGGCATATTTTATTTATAGAACAGACAGCAAGAGATGTGCTCATTTATTTGCTAAAGCTAAAAGATTTCAGATATTCGTGGCGCAGCTGAGCAAGGAAGGGGTTAAAGCCAGGGTTTCCAGTGTAAAACAAACAAGGCTAAGCCCCAGTGTTTCTCCAAGGCTCCCTCCTTCCTTGCCCTCTGCAGAGGCTATAAATAGATTGCAGAAGAATAAAGGACGGGTGGGATCACACTAGCCAGTCCCTTCTATTCTCCCTAGGGAAGGAGGGGGGTGTGTGTGTGAAAAAAAAAAATCACCTATTTCAGATTATGAAGAAATTAACACCCCATGAAAAATCCAGAAGTGCTATATTCCTAATTACAATATGCAGCCTTCGAATTTATCATCATACTGAAGATTTGTCTTTGAATTCTCCTTTCCTTCCTTTGCATCATATTAATGCATATCCCCAAAGAAATACACATTTACTGAATTTTGCAGTGACGTTTCCTATAGCCCACAGACTGCCCGTAAGGACAAGAGGTGTGCACAGACAAGGGACTGTAGGTGGACAACATTGTCTTTCCTATGCTTCACTTTGTTAATTCTGAAAAAAAAAACAACACAATCCACCCCAAACAAACAAAACCCCCACCATCCTACCCCTAAATAAATCTGAAGTTTAAGAAAAATGCCTTTTGCCCATCACCCCCAAAGCTAAAGAGTCTTCACTCCAGCAGAGTCTTGTGGAGCAACACATTTAAAGGCAAAAGATTCAAATGGGAATGCTTCATCTACAGTCTTGCATACATCAAGGTAATCAGTCCTGACTTACCTTCCCAAGCTAGTTCTCTAACAGCATCACCAATTAGCGGAAAAGTTTAGGTATTATTTGTTTATATTTGAACACAAGGTAACTCTAAAGGGAACCACCAACTCTTCCTTGCCACCGAAAATCTTCCCTCCGAGTGCAAGCTGCTCTTAATAGCTGGTAAAGATAGCACAGGCACCAATACCACCTTTTCCGACTGAAAATACTGACTTTTCCGACTGAACTGCTGGGGTGGATTGGCTCCATCTCTCTGAGTGTGCCCACCTGCAGCTTCCTCAGAGTGGGAGGCATGAGAAAAAAGATATCAAGGAACAATGTTCAGTAGTTATGCTCAGGCTTCAAATATTGCATCTGGGGATAATACCCACAATGACTATTAGGGGAAAATTCTTAATTAGCACCAGAGAGAACCCTAGCAAGGGTCAGAGTTTCTGTAAGATTTTACCTACTGAATTCAAAACATGATTTGAAACAGAGGATGAGTAGGGGTTATCTTTTTTCTTTTACTCTTACACAACCACCCCACAGTTTGTTTTCCCTGAGTAGTGTCAGGCCAGATGGCTCAGGCCTTCCAGCTTTGCCAGGAGGTCTGTCCTTGTGGTTTGCGGGCAAGCCTTCCTTGGGAGGGAAAACCAAAGTGCTCCAGGTACTCAGCACCTGCACAAACACCCTTCACCTGCAGCCCTGGAAATGCAAGGAGCTGCCTTACACCTCAGGCATATGAAGAATGCCTAAATCCTAACTTACTGCACTCTTCTCCTAGAAATTTTTTGGGAAAAAAATAATAAATCCATTCTTACACTCTTAACATTCCTTTCTTTAGTATTTGTCTCCTTAACCCCAGTCACCTCTCGAGATCTCTAGAGTCTGCATGGATAGAGTAGGCATGAGCACTTAATTGCAATAAGGCACAAGATTCATTAAGCATCCAGAGGGGAACTCACATCACCCCTTCCTGGCAGACATCTGTGCTCTGGGAGGCTGCATGCACTACCCAGTTTGCAGCAGTTCTTGTCACAGACTAACTGAAGCTGGCCCTGGTTTGAGAAGGGGACTGGGCTAGGTGACCTCTAAAGGTGTCTTCTGACCTGCCTCCCCTGGCCCCAGTCCTACAATAACAAGCCAGTGATCAGGACAGCAGACCTGACACCCTCCTCCCAGGAAAAGGTCTGTACGGCAGCAAAAGTCCTCTTATGGGATCTAAATAAACTAAGCTGCCATCCACAGGCTGCCCCGTTAGAGCAGAGAAGCCTCATCACACAGAGGCACTAACAGCCTCTTATACTCTAAAGCTGATCTTGACTCTCCCAGCTGAGTTTGCATCAGGTTTTCATTGTCCAGTCTCTCTGGGACTAAAAGGAGAGGTTAAACGCTATTGGTTTTATGTGAAGCATGAATACTGTGAACATAATGCTTTTACAATCCTTCAGTAACAACTTGTTTAAATGCAGAGGGGGCTATATAAAAATGAAGGCCACAAGCATTTCTCCATAAATGTGTAATTTTTATAAGCACTATAATTTATAAGAGTTCACTTGTGTTCAGCCACATCATACTGCACCAATGACATCTTTCAAAGATGAAGATCAAACTGATGAGCATGAACTTGAGTCCTCCACCTGTGGGGCAAGTGTGCACACACCCATCCCTCCACGTGCATTGCTCTCTCTGTATGTGCCAGGCTACAGCACACACATTTTGCATTTCAATCTCTTGTCCACACGTTGGAAGCAGACAGGAAAAGTGATGGGTGCCCATGCAAATACCCAAATAATGTTACTGCCATAGGCCTGGTCAGGATGAGACGTGCAGAGCCATTTCATTTTGTTCAGAGGCCCTGCAAGGGAGTGAGCCAACATCCTAGGTAAGCAGGACAACATGAAAAACGAGAGAGGGTATTATTGTTTTTAAGGTAATATAAATCCCAGGTCCTTCCTCTAGTTCATTTTACCATGGTTGTCATGTTTTTCCCACAGGCCATTGACATAAAGAATGCAACAGAGTCTCACAATAAAAGCCCTGAAGGGATATGGAGAGCAGAAAGCACACCTGGTCTCATCTACCCAATGACACAAAAATTCAGGGAGGCCTGGAAAAGGTGGGATTCCTGTTTCCCACATGTGACACTCCCACTTTCCCCCTCTCCCCAGAACATCACCTACCTATTCACCCCAGGGCTCTAAACTGGCTCTTCAAGACAGCAAGAAGAAAGCTGCAGAAGCCAAAATCACCTGAAAAGCGAAGTGAGTACCGGTCTGTCCAGCAAATGACACTGTGAATTAATATCCAGTGCTCAGCTGGGGATAGCAGCTGCCTTTGGTTCAAATAACTCTTCTGTCTGGTTGTGGCAGGCTTCTCTGCTTTTGTTTTCAGTCCAGGAACAATTTCCTGTAGGTCTGGCATTTCTGCTCCCAGCATTGTTTTAAGGAAAAACAGGCACTGTTCTCGCCAAAAGTGCCTGTGAGGTGGGAGTGATGTGACTCTGCCCCACAGTACCACCAGGCTGGACAGGATCGAGAGGACCGTGAGAGACACAATATCCAGAGCAAGCAGCAGCATCTCCACCTCACCCACAGAGTGCAATGGGTCCTGAAAGAAAGGCCAACCGAGTGACCAAAACAAGGAGAGATCCTTGTGCCAAGTGCCTGCTTTGTCTGATTACCAGAGCTCAGCAGCAGATGTGTTGCTGTGTCTGTAATCAAATGGAAAGCTACTTTCTTGGGCCAGGGACAGAGGAAAACAAGCATACACAAGGCTTGGAAGAGTCTCAGCTTTGTTCCTCCTGCTTTCCTTCTGCTTGTGAAAGACACCTTAACCAATTTTGATTTCTGGAAATCCTTTCCCTCTGTATACATTTAGGTAGTTTTGAGAAGGAGAACCATACAGTTACAAAGGAAGTGAGCAGAGAAAGGAGGTTGGTGTGAGATGCTTTAGGGAGACCAGAAACACCATAAGAGACAAGTAGTAAAGAGACCAGCTTCAAAGCATCACTTCCATATGATGTGAAAAGTCATCCCAGGAGATACCAGCACAGGAATAACACAACCCTTGCTCCTATAGCATTTAGATCTCAAAAGGATGGGACTTAAAAAAGTAAGTTATCAAAACGTTAAACACCTTTACACAGGTATTTCTGGCACATATGTCAGAGAGGCTGGCAGTTTGGGATCTTGTCCAGAAGGCAGCTCCCTGTGCCAGGAGTCCAAGCACAGCCTGCCCAGTCTCCAAGATCTCTAGTGAGTGCTGTCTATCTGCACAGGGAACCACTCCCTGGGTAAAGCCAGGCTATTTCGCTATGTAGCCACTAACTTTGCCTTAAAACAGCACCAGAAACTTTGCCACAGGTCCATCAAGTGCCTGCTCCAACGGTGAGAGTGTGTTTGTCCTCTCCAGTATCAGAGACCTTTTTTAAAATTCTGTCTTAGGAAGCCCTATGAGGCCAATTTAGCTGCATAGCTAATACAATAGGAGAGTATTTTTCTTTGCAGATTGCGGCCTCCAACTTGCTGCTAGCCAGTAATAACCAGCCCTAACTTGTCTGTTCTTAACTGTCTCACTGGGGAACCAGAACATTTAGCAGGAATCTTCACTCCCATTTACAGGTAGGAAACCCAGGCACAAAGAGATTAAAGAACAGAAAAGCATGCAAAAGAAGGCAGAATAGTAAAATGCACTGGAAAACCCCTCTTCTGTCCTTTGCCATCTTAATGCCTGGAGTTAATACCACAGCCTTAAACACCTGCAGTTCCATCTGATAAATAGTATTTCCTACCTCTTGGTCTTTGACCAAAAATATAAACACAAATAGAAGAACTTGTAGATTTCTGCATAATGATGTTTTAAACTCATGTGTCAGATAAACACTCCCCAAAACAGTAGTAAGTGTATTTCTCTCACTTAGAGCCCTTAATATCCTCACCGCCAACACAATGAAAAAAGCCGAAACTACTCATTTCATTACCTACTGCTCTCCAGATTAATCTCCATTCTGTGCTGCACAATGACAGGGTCACCATGGGGTTTCCATGCCACTGGGGCTGTGTAAGGAAGTACGCAGCCTGTACAAATAAAAGCAGGGGAATTCTTTATTCTCACTCTTCCTAACCTGGAGTTTAATTCCCTTTCTTTTGTAAAATGAAAACCAGTCTTTTCTCAGAACATAAATGATCAGTGCCAGCTTTCCCAAAGGAAAACTATTACAACTGTGTACAGCTTCTGCCAGAGTTAAAAATCTTTCTTAGAAGGATCTTGGCTTAAAAGTAAGCTCCGAGTGCTCTAAAATAGTCACAGATAGTCTAAAAACGAGCAGGTGCCTCATGAAATGAAGATTAAGATTTAGAGTCCAAATCTGGTGCCCTTCAGGCAAAGGATTCCCAAGGCAGAAGCTCCTAAAGCGGCTTTTGTTAAGGTTTCATAAAAGTACTGGGAGATTGTCAAAGACTAGGGAATGCGATTGCAGCTCTTATTATGCCTCAAACAGCACCCGTTACTCTGAGTTTATCCCATCTATTTCATGAACCTACCACTCCTTCAGGCAAACACTTACGAAGACGCCAACACCCCTTCACTCACAGGGTATTTATTCAGAACCGTAAGTGGGGGAATCAGGCTGGCTGTGGGTACAGCACAGGAGCACGGCTTTCCTCTGCTGGAGCTGGGCAGCAGTCAGCCTTGCATCCCTGGCACCAATGGGATTGCACTGCACAGGCACATGCCAGAGGTGGTCTTCTCCTTGGCCGCTTCCCACCTGAGGGGAGTGACACGCAAGTTCACGACAAGAACTCGTTCACCTCCATTTACCTGCAGGCAGGTCAAGGCAGAATTTGAGCATAAACAAACCAGCAGAGTTCAGCATGGCCCCCCGTATCTGTGTGCACACTCTTCCCACATGAATGAGGAGCCCTTGTGGCCCTACCATCTCCTGCTCCAGGGAACTGGGCATGAGAGTATGGCTCATCTCCCCTGGGGTGCTGTGTTCCCCATAATCCCTATTCTCCAGGGAAAGGCAGACCTCCCTGCCCCACAGCATGGGCTGAGTCCCTCTTCTTCCCTCCCACAGAAATGGAGGGGAGTAAACTCAAATGCCATTCCCGCTACAGAAAGTATGAAATACAGCTGTACAGGAGGCTCCCCCAGGCTGGGCCCATGAAAGGCACATAACACTGGGGCTTCTGGGTGATTCTTCCTCCTCCCACCCTCCAAAAGTTGAGTGTTGAAAATGCTACTGGCTTAACAGACCAAGAAAGGCAGGGAGCTGCCCAAAAGGCACTGAAACGGAATAGAGGGAATAGACAGGCCATTTTTTCCTCTCCTCCTTGAATTTTTTTGTAGCTAGAACTGAATAAAACAACTGAGATTGGGGAATACAGATAGCATCTGAGATTTCTCACTGTCCCTGTCAACAACTTTCAGACATTTGAAAGCACAGCCATAATCCTCCTTTCACTGCAGCAGAGAATATGAAACACACAGAAGCCTTCGTTTTGATGCGGAGATCAAATCTATTCCCTCCCAGACCCTCCCAAACCCACAGAAAGATGCTGGACGAGGCCTCGAGAGCTCGCTGAGCCCATCAGTCCTGTGCCAAGGAACTGATGATAATTTTTGGGAATAACCTTCTGCTTAAAACACCAGGTTGATCACTGATAAAGCTGTGTTAATATATAGTTAAGGTACACTGGCTGATGGCAGCTTGGTCTGTTCCAAAATACCTAGTTCAGAGCAACTCAAACTTGCAAATTAATAAAAAGTTAATAAACTTAGGCAGACAACTTTCCGCCCTCATTAAGTATCCTAGCTTATTTCCAAAATAAACACGCGCTCTTATGTCAGCCTTGAGGCTGGACCCATAACCTCCCCAGACCGCATCCATCTCCCACCTTCCTGCAGAGAAACCCCTCGGCTGCACCCTCCTGAGGCACACACCCCAGGTCTTGGCACAGACCACCCCATTCCTTTGGTCGTCCACAGGTGGCTTGAGCTGTGTGTCCAGCTACATCACCACACCTCACCAGCATGACCAGCCCTGCATTGCTCCACACAGCTTCACCTTGCCCAGCTCTGGCACCGCCGTCAGTCTCCCCATCTCCGCAACAGCCAGGGACAGGACTGGCAGAGATGCAAACACATCATGGAGTTTAATCCTTTATTTCTACAGGAACTTCACTTGCTATTACCAGCTGCTCCTCACAAGCAATTTCTTATCTGCACCACTTAAAGAGTTTAAAGATATTACATCTTCCAACACCATAAGGCACTACACTCTCTTGTGAAACTGCAAACTGTTTATGGATAAGTCTTCAAGAAAAAAAGGTAGCAATCAAAAGCAGGGGATGGGTGAGCAGCACCACCATGGCAGAGAGGCAGCTTCTTGAGAGAGACTACACGCCTGCAAGCATGTTCTCACCTCCTTCCTCCCAAGGAAGGAAAGCTTACGACAGCCCTACTCATCACAGGAAACTGCCTCCAAGGGAAAATAAAATCATGTCAACAGAGACCTGTTCAAGTACACATCTGCTGTGAAAAGACTGTCCCAACCTGGCCTCTGGTAAAAATATTCCATCTGCTCAGGTTCTCACCTATTACAGAAGGAAGTCATGGACGTTTTCACTTCAGTATCTCCACACTTATCACCGTTGGGAGAGAGAAGGGACAGAGGACTCAACAACATTTCAAGTGTGAGGTAACTATATTTTGATTTTCCAGGACAGCAGCAAGGTGGCTGAAATAGACACATCTCCATAGGCAATCAGTGACCCTATGATCATCATGCCTTTTGAGTATGTTGTGGCATTTACAGCTGTGTAGAGGTTAAAATCAGCCGCTGTCAGCTTCTATAGACTGTAAAGAAAATATGGTATCAAACACTTCCATAGGCTTCAGAAAAAGAACTCTCATTCCTAGGTCCCTCTTATTTATTTTCACTGTCACACCAAGCACATGCTGAGAAGAAAGAATTGCCCCAGCCTCTCACTAGATAACCCAGGGGAGTTTTCTCTCATCACCCACAAACTCTTCCACGTGATCCCTGCTATTCATGCACTGAAAACAACTAACAGGAAGCTTTACCTCAGAATTCTTGGCTTTTTCACTCCTGCAGAAAAAGCTAGTATGAAGCAAACTAGTTCATCACCTTTTCCCTACAGTATATAAATATTCAACACCCACTGACAGCCCTGGATAACGTGAAAACCAGTCACATTTTCAGTGCAAGCATCTGTTCTTCCCTAAAGTAAATCTGCTTTTTTATATTATCTAGACTTTCCCTTCAACCATTTGAAGAACAGATATTGGTGTTCCTGAAGGAGACCAGAAACGGAAGACCTGTATCCTTCTCTCATGGTGTCTGCTGGAACACCACATGCTTTTTTTCTTGCCTTTTCTGTAAATAAGTAAGCAATATCAAGATTTTTCAAGTATTTATGTTTCAGCATCAAAGTCAAAGGCAAGCTTCCAAGGTGTGGTGGAAAGATGTTTGGCCTGTAACCTTTCATTTCAGACCTCTGTTCCAAAAGCAGTTTCTGCGATGAACGTTTCTGAAGTATCTGCGCAAGCTGTCTTCTCTTCTGTACATCTACAAAGTGCTGAACAAAACTACAAACCAAAGTCACAGCCCAAATAGCAGTATTCCTTGAAAAAAAGATAGCCAGCAGCGAATGGTGTCCATTACATCACCTCATTGTGTCATGATTAAGGCCCCAAGAATAACTAAGGAGTTACCACCAGTATTCCAAGACTGCCTAAAGGAATAAATACCGGAGCATGCCTTTTTGGAAAATAAATAAATCTATCACAGAATGCCATGTACCTATTATTACAAATATTTTATTTCCTTCTTCATTAATATATGCAAAGCAATCACATTAGAGCCACAGGAGGTAATGAAAAACCAACTAAGAGATAAGGGTCTTTTTGTGTGGTTGTGCTATCCATGTTTACTTCCCATTTTAAAAGGAGACCTTGAGTTTGCTGTTGCAGTGCTTGGAGTAAATGTGAACTATAAAATTTTCAAGACAGGGAGAACCACCATCCTGCAGAAGGAGTATTGTGATCCCTTAAATAAAGCAGAACCCTGACATGATGAGCCTCATTGTCAGGCTAAAGGTAAGGCCAGAAGAATCCTACAGAGAAAGGATACGATAAAGTCTGAAAATGAAGGTCAAACTATTTGGCAATAGTCTTGATATAACCAGGCAGCTCAAAAGATGCAGGAAAAGCTAAGTTTGTGGGGGCGGAGGAGGATCTTATTTGATGAAGGGCTTCTCATTCATTTTTCCCATCTGTGTTATCTAGTCTAATAAAAATGTTATCTCTTCCTACAGACCTTGTGTCTGAACAGCCTCTCTGTGGAAGGGAACTACATCCTTAACACAGCGCATGATGCTGTAACCAGGTCTCTAAGAAAGAAAACCATAGGAGACAGCCTTGGGCTGAACAGAGACACTGGGGAGGAGCAAGTGACCACCCTAACTCCAAGTTTGGTACTCCTAGAAAGATATTGATTACACTGAATCTGTCCAGAGCTGTTGGAATGGTTTTAGCATGGAGAAACATACCATTTTGGAGAGAGGTTCCAGGGTCTCAATCTGTTCACCTTATCAAAGAGAAGACTGAAAGGTAACTGGATCAAAGCAACTAAATGCCATCACAGAAACAGAAATTTGAGTCTAGAGAACCTTAATAGATAAAAGGGGAGGGCTGAAAGGCAGAAATTTTAACAGAGAGGTTAATTAACAACTGAAACAATATACCATGAACTGTGGAGGACTGCACATCGCTGACAATTGTCAAGTTAAGATGGGATGCTTTTCTAAAACATCTCTGAGTTCAAACAGGAATTAATCCAGAAAAAGCCTACATGAGAGATCACAGCTTTCTGATTTTTATAATCTCCGAATGCAGAGAAGCAGCATTGGATTTCAAGAAAGCAAAGCTAAGTCAATTCAGGAAGGAGCACAGGAATAGCTCACTAATATTAACTGGAATATTTGCATGAGCAGGACTGCACTCACATTGAGCAACATGCAACCAAGGGGCTTAATAAAAGTGACAACCACAGAAAACAGTCTGAAGAAACCTACTACCTAATAAAATTAAGGTGAAATAGGTTGATTCATTCAGGAAAAAAGATAACATGTCTGAAGTAAGATGTAACCAATGGAGCTTTCAAAGAGATCAAGTGTAACAGGAGTGAATAAAGAGGTTATCGCGTATTATTTTTCTTTTGAGGTAAAAAACCAAGCTCAGTGTTCTGACTGGCAGGTATCACTGGCTCCTGTTAGAGGCCTTGACAGGAGAGACTGAATCCAAGTGGAGAGCTGGTACAGTATGGGATCATCACTTTGGACACCGATACTGTGATGAAAATTCTTTATTTTTAATAGCCTTTACTTAGCACTGTGAGAGTTTCCCAGGTTGATTTATGAATCAATGGAGCTGAAAAATGTTAAGCACCCAGATTTATGCTTAGAAAAAGTTTAGGCTGATCCTGAAAGAAAATTCCAGGCACTGATCTCTGTTTGCTTTGAAACCTGCCAGGAAAGCTTCTTACCAAGCATCCCCTAGGGAACAATATGGACTGCAGAGACTACCAGCCTAGGAGACCCACGACTGTAGGTATTCCCCGTCTCCTCTCCTGAAGTTTGCGGATCACGTACCGGATGTTTGGCAATGGCATTTCCGTCTGTATCCTCTACCTGTTGTGAAAGCAACTGTGGCTTTTTCAGTTATCTGGAAGTTGATTTGATGCTTTAAAAAAAGCACCTGCCCCATAAGTCTGTCTTTTTCACTGTGCTGCAAAAATACACAAGATGTTTATGATAGCAAACAGCAGGAGTGTTGAGGAGTCTCACCAGCTCTAATTAAAGCAGGCTCATCCTACATTTTTACCCATGTAGAACTGAGCTTGCTTATTTTTTTAAGTGCCCAGGCTTAGCTTGCAAATACCAAAATACAGGTGTCCGTATACGACAACTGTGAGCTGCTGAGAAGGGAGTTTTCTGCTAATCCTTTTGAACAGATGTGTTGCAGCAGATCAAAGAACACAAGCTCCTACGGGTTGGACTAGCACACATCCTGGGGACACGGCAGGGAAACACTCATCGCTTCCCTTACCAGGGACAACACCATTAGGATGAGCACATTAGCAGGCACGCTCGGGCTCTTATCCCCACCAGTCAGCAAATCCACACTAATTGTCTTGTTACTGGCACTACCCTGCTGCCCCAGAACACAGCCAGTGCCCCATAAGACTCTGCTCTTTTTCAAGGGAGCAGAAGCTACCACGAGTGTTATGAAAGATGCTCCTGTGGGATGCAATGCAAAGGAGGGAGAGAAATTCAGTCAAGCAATGGACAACCCCTCCCTTGCTACTTAGTGCTGGGAAGGGAGCAGTGACGTCTCTTCACATAAGCCCCAAAGGTGCATGGATGAGACAGCTCTGCAGGGACATGGCAAGGATTATAAACACAATTTCACTTTGTTGCTGTAGGTGAACAAACATCGCTCTGGTAGGAGTCCAGTGGCACTGCAGCCTACAACCCAAGCCTGCGGCATGCAGGCTGCTTCAGCCAACAGCTGTGCTGTCAGCACAAATAATTACCAGAGACAGACCACCAAGCAAACAAGCCTTTCAAATGAACCTCTTACTTCTTGTGTTTCCTCCAAAAAAACATTCCAGGCCATACCAAAGGCACCTTCAGGACAAGGGCTCCTTCTGAAACCCAACTGCAAAGACAGAGAGCTCAGGATAACGAATCACTGTCCCATATGAAATAAGAAACAAGAAGCAACAAAGGTGGGTCCTAATACCAGCCTGTGTCTCATCCATCCTCTCCTTTCTCAATCACTGCAACACCCCGGAGCACCACAAAGATTTAAACATTCATTGAATATTACAGATAGAGAAGGTGTTTGACAGAGCAATCCTCCTCTGCATTAAATCAAGTTTTAAACAAACTCTCTCTAGAATCTCCTGAAGGTTGACAGGATGACAGTGAAGACTTCCAAAATTATGGCTAGTTGTTTCAAATCTTGCCTTTAAAATTCTGTAATGGGCAAATCAGATGTTTCAGGGTGGAGGGCTGCAACTTTCTGCAAAGGACAGAGTCTGCACCCTCCTTTCATTCCACACTAAAAACGAGGCCCAGATGAATGTGTTAGCTGTGAAGAAACAGAGAAAGGACAATGTTTGTGTATTCCAGTTCAGCTTTTTCAGGTTCATGTGTAGTTCAATGACTGTTGTGCTGAAATATTCAGTTTTCCAGGGACTTCTCCATCTACTGCAAACATATTGTGTGGTTTTTCCTCTTCCACAGCCAATATGACCTCTGCTATTTAAGGCCCTCTAAATCTTCCTTTCACCAACAGCCTTTCTCGGTAGGTTGCCAATCTTTAACATTTTCCCAACAATGTTTAGATCCAACGATCTTTTTTTTTAGTACCCCTTGAGAGTTACTGCGGTGAGAGTTTAAGGAATGTAAGCAAATGAGACAAAGTGTGTGGCAGTCAAAATGACAGATGAATGACATTGGGGAAGGCCTGACAGTTAAGTGGAGGTATATGTAAACATCCACGCTCCCACTCGTTGAACTCAGTTAGCACAAGGGGCTTGGCAGCGCGGGACGGACAGGCTGCCTTGGCTGTAATAACCAGCTGTGGGAACACAGCACTTGCTTGACAGGGTAGCAAAACTTCTGCAAGATGATACAAATCTCCAGAAAGCTATGACACTCATCCTGGGAGAAAAGGTAAGAGTTAGTACAAGCATTGCTTTGCTCTGAGCAAGCATTTCTGCACAGATGTGCTACTCCAGAGCGACAGCCCATGCTGTTAGACCCCTTACCAGCAGTTTGTACAGGGGTTTACAGAGTTAAACACGAAACGTTTCTCCTCCTCAAGGTGCTTACAGCCCAGAGCCAGCACACAGATCGTGCAGAGAAATTAAAAACAGAACTTGGGGAAAGGAACAGAGCAATCCTCCTCTGCATTAAATCAAGTTTTAAACAAACTCTCTCTAGAATCTCCTGAAGGTTGACAGGATGACAGTGAAGACTTCCAAAATTATGGCTAGTTGTTTCAAATCTTGCCTTTAAAATTCTGTAATGGGCAAATCAGATGTTTCAGGGTGGAGGGCTGCAACTTTCTGCAAAGGACAGAGTCTGCACCCTCCTTTCATTCCACACTAAAAACGAGGCCCAGATGAATGTGTTAGCTGTGAAGAAACAGAGAAAGGACAATGTTTGTGTATTCCAGTTCAGCTTTTTCAGGTTCATGTGTAGTTCAATGACTGTTGTGCTGAAATATTCAGTTTTCCAGGGACTTCTCCATCTACTGCAAACATATTGTGTGGTTTTTTCTCTTCCACAGCCAATATGACCTCTGCTATTTAAGGCCCTCTAAATCTTCCTTTCACCAACAGCCTTTCTCGGTAGGTTGCCAATCTTTAACATTTTCCCAACAATGTTTAGATCCAACGATCTTTTTTTTTAGTACCCCTTGAGAGTTACTGCGGTGAGAGTTTAAGGAATGTAAGCAAATGAGACAAAGTGTGTGGCAGTCAAAATGACAGATGAATGACATTGGGGAAGGCCTGACAGTTAAGTGGAGGTATATGTAAACATCCACGCTCCCACTCGTTGAACTCAGTTAGCACAAGGGGCTTGGCAGCGCGGGACGGACAGGCTGCCTTGGCTGTAATAACCAGCTGTGGGAACACAGCACTTGCTTGACAGGGTAGCAAAACTTCTGCAAGATGATACAAATCTCCAGAAAGCTATGACACTCATCCTGGGAGAAAAGGTAAGAGTTAGTACAAGCATTGCTTTGCTCTGAGCAAGCATTTCTGCACAGATGTGCTACTCCAGAGCGACAGCCCATGCTGTTAGACCCCTTACCAGCAGTTTGTACAGGGGTTTACAGAGTTAAACACGAAACGTTTCTCCTCCTCAAGGTGCTTACAGCCCAGAGCCAGCACACAGATCGTGCAGAGAAATTAAAAACAGAACTTGGGGAAAGGAGGGGTGTGAGATAATGTATCATTTTATATGGCCAGTTAAACATCAGCATTCTGCTATCACTACAGCACAAGAGGGGAAAGGAAGGAACAGGGCACTCGGGAATAAGGACCAACTGATGAATGCAGGAAACCCATTTCCAAGGCAGTGAAGGAGACAGTACACAGGAATAATGTAGCTTAAAGAACAACATGAAAAAAAAAAGCCAGAGCACTTAGTGAAAACTCAAAATGGCAGTAAAATGCCCAGTGTAATACAGAAGAGACGCAGATTCTTGAGAGAGGGCATTTGGCAGGCACAGAGGTATGTGACGATGGGCCAGTGCCACATTATTGTTGCATACATGAAACCAATCCTTGTGGTAGCAAAAAAAATAATCTGTTTTGCAGAAAAATGGCATGCATGGGCAACAAAGGTTGCTGATGGTTCCTCTAGTCTTGGGACAGCATATCCTGAAGGACCTCACTTCCTGCAAGAAATGGCAGTAAGATTTGCGAGCTGCTATTAGGGTTCTGTCAAATTAATGAGTCTTAAGGGTATGGGCTTCTTCTCATGAATACAATAAACTGCTGCTATACTGATATAAGCTCTTTCCAGTTCAAATATTGATAGAGGAGTTGTGATCTACACTGGCATTACAATTTATGTCCAGTCTGGAGACATCCCTTGTTTTATAGACATAGGGCTAACAGGTTGGTTAGAGGTCAAAAATGAAGAAACAATTTTCATCATTCTTGATTATCTTTGAGAGATCCTGAAGCAGATGGAAGCTGCTCAGCCATTCAGCCCGTGTTACATATTTCACTCTGACAAGGCTCTGGCATCATGAGTGCAGGGAAACCTGAGCAAGAGTACTTCCTCCCATTTAAACCTTCTTCATTATTAAATCTTTCAGTCATCAGCAGAGCATTTCTTCAGTGAGTTGTGTTTTTTCTTAAACACAATACAGTTTAAGGTACCTCCTTTTTACATACTCAGATCAGAGTCTTGTGACATGTTCTGGTTTTAATTAATAAGGCTGCCGGATGCTGTGGATCACTGACTGTAAGACAAAACTAATTCCTCTTCAGCCAGGCACTGCTAGTACATAGTCCCATGTATCCCCGGGTATTTGCTAGTGGAATGAAAGCTGGTTACAGCTATCTGGCTCAAAATTAACTGACAGCATCAGTGCAGATCCAATTCATGACAAGCTCCATCTCTCAAGTCAATAATAACTGTTTAACTCGATTGCCTGGTTTGCAAGGTAGCCCACCTTGAGCTGCTGCCTCATGTCACAACAGACATTTAAATAATAAATGGTAGCTCTATTTTATTCAGTGAGGCACAGTTGAGTCTTCGCTAAATTTAACCATCCAATTAACCTAGCAACATCCATGATTTGAGAGTTTTCAGAGTTCACTACTTTTGAGGATGAAAGCTCAGTTACACCAATTAACATTCTCTCTCTAAACTGCACAAGCAGCTACTTCCCAGGTCTTTTTGCAGTTTGAATGGCAACGATTACAACCGGGAATCTAGCAGCATCTTTTTAAGACTCCCAGATGAAGACGACATTCTTCCAGGTAATGCCAACCCCCTGGCTTGCTCTGGGCTCACATAAAAATAGAAATTCTACTGCTTTACCAGTGGTGAGACTGTTGCTGGCAAAAAATAAAACAAAACAAGTTTGAAAGACAAGTTAATTTTGTATGAAATTAACTATGATGTCTTAGCCCAAACCTTTTCATTAGCTGCAGCACACAAAACAGTCACAGTTTCTTTTTAACCTTAGGCTAATACAAAAAACACACATCTCCTGCTGGCACGACTGCACACATTTCTTCTGCAAGCTCAGTGCAAGAGACAGTATGCCCAGAGATGGGCAAAGGAAATTCTTCAGGTCACTTCAACCCAACATAAATACACGTCTACAGTATCTGAGCAGCAATCACAGTGAATCCTGTTACATCCAGCTGGCTTTCCCTATCACAAACAAAGCTGTCTTTATAGAAAGAGCTAGCTTGTAGCATCTCTGCTTCAGTTTATGCAGATCACACTGCAGAGCACAAGAGTGCTCTGAATATTAAGCTACTGCATCTAACTTTAAAAAAAATAAATATATAAGCTGAAAAGGAAAAACAGGGGATACTTGGCAGATACTACCTGGCTATTTTATTCCAAACCTCTGGTATATCCTCACATGTCTTTGAAGTAGGACAAGAACAAGGCACCTGCCCTGAAGCAGTGGGGTTTGAGCAGTCACTTCCCAGCCAACACAGCTGCTACAAATTCAGAGCATTTGCCTTTCATTTACCTGCCCCCAAGAACAAAAAATACAAAGGATATCATACCCTTGAGGCAGCACAGGGAATACAATTTTCCCAAACCCTGCTCTAAAATTCTGGGAATTTGTAATGGGTTTTAAAAGATTCATCCCCAGATTTCACAAGGATGGATTCTTTCCTGGACCTCTTCACTTTAATCTCCTTAAGCCTGGAAGTTAAATCTTCATCTAGAGTAAAAATATTTTACCACTGTAATCTAGCTACGAATATTTACACAATTTGCCCCAAATTCTCTCATTACAGCTGCCATTCTCAATTATTCACAGGTACATGCAGTTTCCGTGGAAACCTGCAGCTCACGACCAACTGATGCGCAGCCAATTGCAGGCAATGGGCACTCGAGCAGAACTGGTCCACTGCGTAATTATGCTGATATTTGACCACCTTAAACGTACAGGAAGCAAAGGACTAGTTTACATTTCAGTGTCTAAATTTCAAACATCTTAACTATTCCAGGAAGCAACCAAGACCCCGTATTCTCCCAAAGCATAATAAACTTGATGAGGAGGCTGTAACTTTTATGACACATCGCATTTTCAACATTTCACTATCATTTTCTGTATTTACCATTGAAAGTAAATGTCAAATTACACCACCATAAAGCTGGTCATAAGTGATTCACTCCATTACACTTCAGGACCTTCCCTACTTTTAACCAGGGAATCTGTGCCAGTAATTTGCCTGAGAATGTGCTGGGGTTTTGGTTTTGCTTTTTTCGTTCTTTCTTTCCTTCCAGTAGTAGCTATTTTATTAAAAAAGCGAATATTCACATGATAAAACTCCGTGTTCCTTTAAGCTTCTTTCAGCATTTAACATTCTGAATGTTGCGGAGCCTCAACAGCAGGTATCTTAAAAAGATTTGAGAAGCTCCTTAGAAATGCTCTTTGGGTTATAGTAATGCAGAACAGAATAGGAGTATATCCTTGTCAGGCAGAGCTGTGAAGATGAGCAATATTAAATTGCTGAAGCCTGGCCATACAGTGAGGGCTGCCCAGCTATTACCCCGCGCTCTCCGAGACAACAGACTGCACAATTTTTCTGTTTGAAAGACTCACGCTTCTCCCTGATATACGATGTTCTACTGAGGTGCTGACTCTCTCCAGGCACCAGCAATGCTTCATCACCCACACATCGTATTTTCATGCAAGCTCCTTCCCATTTTTTCCCATGCAGTGCTCCAGGCTAAGGCAGAGGCTCTTCCATAGCACACATTCAGCAAGACACAGGCCTCCAAAATTGGTTTTCCCGCCTGATCTCCTCAGGAGTCAAATAATGATTATGCTGTAAACAGCAACAGTCCTGGCGATCATTTTGTCTCTGTGTTACCCTGTGTCATAGACACAGGTTGTTTCATGGGGTCTTCTATGAGGCTCTGCAATCAGAACCTTCATCACTCTAATGATGCAGTTAACAATGGCTCACAAGGTTGCTGTGCCCTCTCCGCAAGCTGAACCTTCCTCCTCTGATGCCATCCAGGAAACCAACTCAAGTTGCACCACAAGACAGACATTGCAAGGCTCACTTCACTTTTTTATCCAGGACTTTTCCACTTAGAATACTCTCAGGATCTGAGTAGCAGATTATGTTTCTGGTGTAAAAAACCTATTGAGTTAATCCCACATGAAGAAGTACAGTTACAGAAGTAGCACCCCTAAATCACATCTAGATGCTAGAGCAAGGAACGCGGCTCTGACTGGTGGAAATACTCAGCACTAAGAAATGGCAGCTCTAACTAAAGGCAACAGATTACAAACATTTGTTGCTCCTGCTTTGGTCAGAATTTAGAGTTTGCCAAATATAATTTGGTTTGGAAAATCCTCAGAGCTCATAGAGTGAACCCTCTACTCATCACTTAAAACCAGATTGGTGAGACGTTTGGCAAAATATCTTTATGAAAATCAGCAACTCTGTTGGGAGAGGAGCAAGTGTGATGCCCACCCTGCACTGCTGCACAGAGCAGCTGACATGATACATACAGACAAACATGTCCTGAACAACAGAATTACACTCCCGTTTCTGAAAAGCATCAGCAGACGATAGGCAGACCTCTTTTATAAAAAATACTGTGGTATGTGAATAACCAAAAGGCTGCTATTAATTCTATTGTTGAAGGTTATAATCTAAGACAGCTGACCAGTGTACTGAAGATAAGCACCATCAACCTAGGGAGCTGTACTTCTATTCCAAACAAACTTTGGACTTCTGCATATTTACCCACTTAAATGGTCCTTGGTAAATGGAAAGGCAGTAGCATTTCAATTAGAAACAGTACACTTCCCCTCCGTGCCTGGGACTGAAAAACAGCCTGGGAGACACACCAGTGATGGGGAGAAACACCAACAAAACTTCTTACGGTTTAGCCATAACTCTACTGAAACTTGTATTTAACTACAAAGCCTCATCTCTAAAGATCACAATCTTTAATGAGTATCTGTCAAGAATGTCTTGAAGACAGAATGGCCTACTACAAGAAATGCCAAAATAACTTAAAAAATGCTGAAAGGGTCATGCTAACAGTAGTGCTACAGAGTCCTTGTTAACTGCATAACGATGGAGTCTGGGTAATTTCTGCTGGTGAATCTTGTGCCTGCACCACTCTACCTGCTCCTCCATAGCAGCTGTAAATTAGCAATTAATGTCACAAGGAGAACAAGTTCAAAATTTGTTATTTGGCAGTGAGGTCCAGTTTCTGTAAAATCCAGCACTTCATGCCTCGATAAACTGAAAAGTGCATAAAGTAATGAATCACTAGGTTATATTCAGATTCTGCAGATTCATTTTTCAGCCATAGAAAAACAACACTTGCCAGGCTTAGAATAGCAGTGCTGATCTAGAGGACAACGGTGCTGCAATTTTTTTAAAAAATGTATACCATAAAAGAACAGGTTAAGTGATAAGAGAAGGCATTTCAATTCTATGCTTCAATGAATATTAGTGACACAGTTGTTAGGAAGGTGGAGAAGATGAGCTGTCAAGTTTTGTGACTTAACTTATGTTTCAGAGAGTTTTGTTAAACACACCAATTTTTTTTTATGGACACCTTTTATGCATTTGCCATTGGTCAGGTGAGGGGACCATATGGCAGGACAGGACTAGACAGGACACCCCTGAGGTCTCTTGCCTTTCTGGACATAAAAGAGCAACAAAAGATCAAAAGGACCAGCTCTGTCTGGCTCAGCTCCACTCGCTTCTCAATTTACTCCATAACTGCATAACTGACAAATAACATCTCACTTGCATTAGGAGTAAATGTTCTAAGAAAAAATGGGAAGCTGGCTTCAATCAAGTCTCGATGGGTTACTGTCACTTACTGTCCTTCGTTTACATCAAGTAGCTCAAAATCTTGAGCTGGGGAGCCTGAATATTAAGTAGGGCAGGACCAATGATCCAGAACTGAATTTTAGCAAGGTGCCGTCGTAGGGAGCGGAAAACTTGGTGCTTGGCAGCTTTTGAGATTTCCCTTTGCTGGGCAAAAGCCCTTAGGTCAAGTCTGGAGATGAGGGATGTGCATGCTTCTGCTGCCAAAATTGATGTAAGGAAGACCTGGGTGCAGCCTTCCACAGCTGCACAAAACGGCCTTAGAGCTTTTTCCCCTCATCATAGCTACTGAGGCAAGCTGCAAAGCACATCCTGCTGCAGGCCTGCTTCACAAACACAAGAGATCTTAGGATTATAAATAACGAAGACAGGCTACTGCTACAAACTGCTCAGAATTAAAGAGGCAACATCCAACAGATTATATCTGAATACAAAAGAGTACAAAGTAATCTGAACACAAGGAATTTGAAGAAAAGAAAAGGAAAAAAAAAAAGAGCCTTAGGCCAGTTCCTTCCAAGCTCACATCACAACCTCCCCCCTGGGGTTTCATCTTCTATCTAGTCTGATCCTGTGCACTGACTCACCTGGACAAACAGAGATTCTAGAGTTTTCCAGATGTTTTCTCGGTTGCCACAGGAACAAGCAAAAGCATATGCTCAACCAGCAAGATGGGAGACAGTCCTGGAAGATGGCAACTCAAAGGGCCCTCAATATTCACTACGCATACTGTCACCAAGAAGGTAAAGCAACTCCGGGCTGCTGCCCAGCCGTTCCTACTGGATGAAGATGCAGGATTTTGCTGTTGTGAACAACATATGTGAGATCACAGCTAAACAGCACTTTCTAGTGCAAAAGACATGCACAAGGATAGGTGTAATAAAGAGCTATTAAATCCAGAGCCTTTTCTAATAATAACAATCCACTGACCCTTCTTAACAAAGACTACAGGG
This sequence comes from Calidris pugnax, assembly GCF_001431845.1. Classification (NCBI taxonomy): domain Eukaryota; kingdom Metazoa; phylum Chordata; class Aves; order Charadriiformes; family Scolopacidae; genus Calidris; species Calidris pugnax. The sequence goes on from NW_015090812.1 coordinate 10,440,607, forward strand.
CATCAAACGATATTAGCAATTAACAGGTATTTTTTCAAAGAGCACATAGTTAAGCTGCAAAACGTCTTGCTATGCGATATTATGCACACAATAAGTTAAAAGTTCAAAGAGTAACTAGATATTTCTTCCATTAGTTTGACTAAAACCACTATTTCTAGCTGAAAAATGCCAGAAGTACACATCAGTAGAGGCTAAAGAAGCATAGATTTGGAGGACTTGTCGCCATAAGCATGCTCTACACTTACACATCCCTGGCATCCAGCACCGGCTCCTGGAAAAGACAACAGGACAGACTGACCTTCGGTTTGAATCATTGCGGCTGTTTCTTAATGCAGTAAAATATGGTGTGAATTGCAATGCATGCATTTCCAGAAGAGCACAGATACAGCATGAGATGTCAAGATGAGCTGCAAAACGCAAGCCAGAAGCTAGAAAACAGGCCATACAACAGAGGCTTACCAAGCTCAAACTGCTCAGTGTGTTGAAGAGAATTTCCAGAAATGTATGTGGAAAAATGGATCTCAGAGAGACAGGGCAGAAAAGAGGGTTTACAGTCTCAGAAAGAGCCAAATGGCTTCTATTAAAGTTGAGATTATACAGTTTAAACTAGAATTAAATATTAATTATTGGAATAAATTGAACAGATATTGCTGGACTCACAGTTGCTTTGCACTTTTTTTTTGATGATACAGTATTTAATTTCTTAAAGACATCCTGTAGTATAGCTTTCAGAAATATCTGTATGGCTGAAACAAAGATGATGCAAGTGAGAGATGCTAGACATGGACCTTCTTACCACAGAGCTATGATCAAATTGGAAATGGATACAGAGCCAGGTACGTTGGGTAGCATGTGCTTGAACTAATGCAGTCTGCTCTCCCTGGGTAGTCCCTGAAAGGCCTGAAGCAAGAGGAGTCTTATGGGCTTGTCCTCAGTAGGAAGTGGTATTAGAGACAGAACGTCATCACAAGGAAATGCATTACTACACAGTACGGGCATAACCTTACCATAATTTAAGAGTGGGCATAGCTTGTCTTATCAATGCAAAGCCACGCTGCATCAGACAGACAACTCCTCAGATTTCTGCTTTGATCAAATACAAGTCTCTAATAAGGGCCAGTCTGAAGAGTGGTTTGAATTAGGGGAAGAAGCTAGAGGTAGGTTTAGCCGTCAAGTTGTTTTACAGTGTTACCACACATTGTTGAATTGCTGGTGCCAATCAGCTTGTAAGTCAACACACTGACAGTTTTTGAGGTCTTCTGGGACCTGCTATGACGAGAAGCTTTAGATAAACTGAGTTGCTAGCACTAAGCTAGGAACTAAGTCAACAACATCTCAGTCAAACTTCAAAAATTAAAATTCAGAATCCTGAGCAAGTCAGGAAATGAGCAAATCCTGCTATTGAGCCCAACATGTTCCTCAAGACTCAGTGCAGGAAATAACCCCATCTGCTGCAAGCAAACACCAGGAGAGGGCACATGACATTGAAAAAGGTGGCAGCCTGCAGAAAGAGACAGACATCACAACTCGCATTCTGCAAAGCCAAGGTTGCTGGGAAAATCAAATCTAGCTATCTGAAATATGGATAAAAGTAACCAAAAAAAGTACAAGGAGAACCAAAAGACTTTCCCCCTGCCAACCACAACAAATGTCTCAGTAATACAAAATGTCAGTTGGCACTTGAAGCGCAGTGGATGGCCAGACCGAAATTGCATTTTTGAATCATTAGCACATTGGGAACACACAGATGTGCAGTACAGCTACATCTGTGCATTGCAATTTCTACAGTAGTCACAACTTAATGATTCATCAATTGTGACAAGATCAATGAACCGAATTGAACAACAAACTAAACCTAGTAAATTCATGCCCGGGGCAAGAGCTAAGGGTTTATTTTATTATTTTTTCAACACTTCTATTATTTTTAGTGTCTAATTAGTAAAAACATGATTCCTCCAGAATCTTTTTCTTTTTTTCCACCCTTTTGAAAATCCTACTGCAAAAGATAAAGATTTTATTCATGTTTGCAAAACTCAAGTCTAGATACTACTCATCTGATCAGCAATTTCTTGCTCAGGACTATGAGCACATGGCAGGCAGACGTTATAACGCTAGGACGTGTGCCAATCAGGTGGATTCTGATTAAGCCTACTACCTCTAGGCAAAACAACTGCTATTTTTTCCATGAGGCCACATTATTCCTGCAGGCAAAGCATCAGCTAAGGTTCTCTGCAACGATACTTTTTGAAAGGACAAATGCATATCCAAAATCAAGCAACCAAATCATTTATTTGTAAAGAACGCACACTGAGATCCCCCTGGCCTCAACCCACTCAACAGCTCAATGCTGGGTTTGCTGATGGAACATCTACATGCATAATCTAGTGAAGTTTCACATCAGTGATATTCTTGCAGGAAAAAACAAGCTGTGCCAATTAACCTCCCAGCAGGAGACAGAAGACAACACCCAATCTTCTTGCAGAGAATGGTCCATGCAAGCATGGGCACTCCCTGCTGACCTCTTCACTCTTCCAGGTGAACCATTTTGATCTCTGCCATACGTAGGCTTTCCATGGATTGGTACTTGCCAGGGGTTCAGCTGGGCTCTCATCTCCCCTCCAGACAGGCTCTAAGGGACAACAAACTCTCTGCTCTGCCTGGCTTGTTTGTCACATGTTAGGCATGGAGCTCCTGCCTCGAATGGTAGCACTGCTGGCACACACTACCCCTCCCCTTGGAACTCAAAGATGCAGGCTCACTTTAAAAGGCTCATTCTGTTCCTCCTCCTGACCTTCTTTGCCAGCCCTTCGTTATACTGGGTATCCTGTCATCTTGGACTATGCATTCCCCAATTCATTACCTTCCCCTTCAACAGCTTTTGTTAATACCACCCTGTGTGCAGTTTATGCATTTTTCATCAATATGTTTATGATTTCTGTTCTCTCTCCAAAGATTTTCTCCTCACTGGGACCAACTGTGGCATTGTCTAAATCAAAGAGATATAGAAAAATAAATTGCAGTGCTTTCCTTGCTTGCTTGTCAACAAAGCACCATTTTGGAGCTGCAGTACCAAAAAGTAAGTCTTTGGGTTTTTAAGGTCTCTAACCAGTTAATGTTTCCAGTGCCTTTCCAGTGGTCTCAAAGTAGCTAAAAGGTCATAATGCCAGTTCTGTTGTGTAAAGTGCTTTGTGTAGTTTTATTTAAAGCATTCTGCATCCTGTGCTGACAGGCACTCTCATCGCAGGGAAATTCTCCCCGGTCCCAGCTTGGAACAGCAACACAACAGCGAAGGTTCATACACTATGGCTGGATAAAGGTATAGCTCTGATTGCTATTTAGACTTTTCCACTCAACTCATACACCAAGAACTTGGAAAGGTTTCATCCAGGCTGGACCCTTGTGATAAAACGATTGAAGGAACAGAGCATAGGATTAGCACGACAGATGAATACGCTGCAGTGTTTTCCCATGGCATCATCCAACCTGCCTCATCAAGGCACCAGATGATCTTGAAAAGACAGATCTTATTATACCTCACACCCGCTGGTCTTCCTTAGGATAAAGGATTTGAAAGAGCTATTCTGGAGCTCCGGGCAGAAAGAATCTGAGCAGGTGAGAGTGCCAGAAAGAGTCACTACTTTATTATCCAACTGAAATATCCACTAGGATAAACAGCTGTTAGAGAACTCTATGGGGAAGGTGTCGTTTTACTAGAAGATTAATACTTCTATGAAGATTCTCTGGGCTTCTAAGACAGCAAGTGGAATGCATGTATTTTAGATTATCTTTATACCGAACATGTTTTAGTCACTAACAGCTCAAGTAACAAATTAACAATGAACGGTCACAATAATTACTTCCTTGCATCCAAAATTAGGGCCAATTATTCCTTTTGCTCATTATCTGGGCACTGCATTTTAATAAGCATCACAAATGTAGAGCCTTCCTGACACCAGACTGTATAAAAACAATATGAGATCAACAAGAGATCCACAAGAACAACTAGATGTGGGACTAGTGAATAAGCATGATGCACAGAAACCAGCTGTCAGAATGATCAATATTAAAGGTCTTTAATACAAAGCCAACTCTGTTTTGTACAGTCCACATCTCAGACCAAGACCAAAAGGTGTCCCCATCAGTGGCAATTATGTGATTTTCCTTTTCTGGCAGGAGAGGAAGTTAAAGTACTTGTGAAATGTTCTCTACGGTAAGTGGTAAGTGACACATGAAGCATACTATTTCCTACATGGACATCCTCTCTTCTGAACTGCTGTTGTTGCTACAGATTTATTAGCATGCGTTGATATTCCAGTTCCACGTATTTCTGGCTTTCATTTTAAAATAGTGATTTCTCCAAGAATCACAGAATGATTTAATTGAGGCTGTGATTTTTCTTTTAGTGAGAGGAAGAAGATAAGGCACTGAACATAAGCCTAAGATGACTATATAGAAACTTTCTTGCATGCAGAGATTTATGTTTTCATAGCTGTAAGCACTGCATTCCCTACGGTCATGGTTATCACATCCTGTTCTCTCCATGCTCCATTTTCCATTTAAGAACTTACTCTCCAGTTCTATTAAGTGGATATATTCTCCCACTTCTGCAGAAGAAGTTATAGAAGATCACTGTGGTGCTATGTCTTCTTAAGTATCTGTGTAAGTCATGGCATACCAGCAAATGACAACAGGTCACTAAGCTTTGAGCAAAGAGTCTCTCAGTTACGAGCAGATACAGAAGATAATTTTGGCAAAGTAGTTAAGGGCTCAGAAAGGCTTTTCAGGACACCTTGCTTTTGCCCTTCCCTTTTTCCTTGGAACCAAAGCAGATAATCCATATGGCATTATCAAGCAGTGTTTCCCATTAATTTCCAATAGTTCAAACAATGAGCTACCAACTCTTTCAGAAGGCTGTTCTATAACCTAACAGACTTCAAAGACTCTACAAATACATACCAGCAACTAACTTTATTAGTCAGCGGGAGATATCAGCAGGACTGACATACAAGCTACAGAGAGCACATCTGTCAATAACAGGTTGCTACATACACTCTCAGAGCAAGGCATCTTGAAAGTGATCCAGCAATAAGAAAGGTCTTTTGAAACATCTGATGATAAAGATCAATTATTTTAGCTTCTAATGGTCACCAATAGATGTTAAATCTGACAAGAAATGTGATTTTTTCTTCTGACAAGGTTTACAGTGACAGTTACTTAAATTATCTAAAGGAACTAACTTCTTGTTTGCCCATTCCAGATGAACTAAATACATTTCCATTAAAGTGCCTTTTACAATAAGAAACCGATTAAGTTATAATTGTGGGTTTTCATGCCTTTTTTTTTTCCTTTGAAAGACTTCTAGATGTATACACAATTCATTAATGGAAGTATTTTCTTCTGACTGCCAGTCCTCCAAACTCAATTTATTATCTGAGAGTCACTAGGTCCAGCATCAGCCTAGTTATTATCAAATAAACATTTTGAGAGCCAAATCAGGGCTCACTGACACCTAATCAACTCTACTCTCTTGTTTAAATTTTTTTTATTAGTAGTGCAACAATGGTCTCTATAAACAAGGTCCTCAAATATTGGTTTTGAAATGACTAGATGCATTAACAACCTCTGCACAAAAGGCGAGTATTAAATTGATGGCATTGTGGAGATGCTGTAAATAAAGAGGACAGTCAAAAAAATCAAGCAAGAAAAGCCAAATCACCTTAAGTGACAGGGATATTAGGAACAAATCTAAGAAATACTAAGAATTTTTGCTATAAGCCTGGCACATACTGTTTGGAAACAAGAGCAGAGAAAACAAACATGGGCACATTAGAGAACAACAGAGAAGCTATGCTAGCCAGTGACCAAATGAATGAAAAAAACAACTATGACCCCACCATACATCTGATGGTGTATCTTCAAAATCTATGGATCCATCAGTGCTTTTGAAGAGACACTTGCAAGGCTTCTTGTGTACACATCTTTAGTTGGGTGTGTTAAAAAAAAAAGCACCTGAAATCAAACAAGAACAGGTGCAGACCAGGACCACTAAGACCAGGAGAACTGAAAAGAAGATTGGCAGATCGTTTATGAAATGATGTGGGGATTTTACTGCAAGGGGGGGCTTACTTAGCCACGGTATAGATCAGGCCATCAGCTAGCACACATCTCAACCTAAACACCCGCATTTTCCCAATAAATCATAAAATGGTTTGGGTTGGAAGGGACCTTAAAGATCACCTAATGTTATTCTTGCCTTTTCTTCCTCTATAGTATCTCGTCCAAAAAACTCATGGGACACACATCTTCTCCTTGGCAGCCTTCACTTTGTTGCTCTGCTCTCCTACCCTTTTTAGGCTACAACTCTTTTTAGCCTAGGCCTGAGCCAAGGTTTTCACCCTGGTTTACTGCCCACCAACACCATCAAAATCCCAGCCCTGTCTAAGCTTTCAGACATTGTTGTGGCCACAGGGCTCGGGGCACATCGGAATGCCAGCCTTTCTGCAGTGACGTGAAAGGCAACACTGGTGGTTGCTGCCTCCCAGCTGGGACCGATGATCTGTTCCAACAGAGAGTCAAAAAAGATTAGTTTAAACCACAGACGATTTAATCTAACCTGTCTGATTTCAGACTGGAACAGAGACGCAGAAGCAGTCATCTGGCCATCCCTGGACTCAGCTGGGAGATGGCAACCCACAGGGACGCCCTCCCCAACAAGACAGGAACCTGTCTGTGTGAGTGCATCTCTGCCAGAGAGTTAAACTAATCTGTTTGTGCCTCATTTACCTATTGGAACAGGCTGAACGTTTTGATTGCAGAGCAGCAGTAGAAGAACAGCCTGACACACTTTCCACGACAATCTCCCAGGAAGCTGTACAATAGCACAGAGTAAGAAACAACCTGTCTCTACACCCCGAGCCCAGGAAAAGACAGAAAATAATGCCCAGGGCTCAATTATCAATTTTCATAAAAGACAGAAGTTACCGGTAGGTTACCACAAGGCTCCAAATGAGCATCCACATTTCTGAGTATCTTCACAAGGGATTTGAGAAATGGGGCAAGTTGAAAGGAGACAACTGTTATTGGCAACAAAAATTCTTAGTTGAACATGTTTTTCAGTACCAAAGTCAGTGCTTATAAACCGCTGAATGAACTTGGAATAAATCGTGTGAAACAAGGAGCTCTGAGAAGTCTTTTTACAGGATATAACTGCACAGGTACTACTACAACTGCACACTTAGAACTTCAAGCTACATAGTACTTGGCAATAAAAACAATGCATTAGAATTTTTGTAGAATTCTGTAGAATATATTTCGTTCTTGTTTGTTTAACACATAAAGCTCACTTGTTTTCATCTGGGAAGTTCCTCCTGAATTGCAGGTGGTACTTTTGGGTGTTGCAATATCATTGATGACATTAGCTTGCTGATAAGAGCGTGACAACATCCCATCCTGTTAGAGATGTAATCTCATAGGACCTCATTTGAGATGCAATATGCAGAAACAGCCACTTGCTGTAAAGAAAAATGTTCTCGAGATTAAGAGGTCAGTACCTTTTCAGACGCGATGTTTTATGGGAGTGCACAGCTCTGAAGGGTTCAGCTTGGCATTAACTATGTGATATTTCGTATAAAACTTTTCAAAGGCTGTATTTCTTGCTTCATAAACTTGTGGAATGAACCTGGATGTTAACCTTAGTGCATGGCAGTCTTCTAATGGAACTTGCTATCATGGATACATTATATGGTTATGTGCCATTAGTTAATCATTTAAACAGAGATAAGAAATGGAAATTATGGCATTTGGGTCTGATACATTCTGAAGATCTGCTGACTCTACTGTTTGGAGGAGAGACCAACAACACTTAAAACTTTTCTTCACCTGAGAAAATAACTTTTGTCTCTCCTTCACAGCCAAGAAAGCTGTTCTTATTAAAAATTATAAAAAATAACCTCTAAGACTAACTCTGACATTCCTATTGAATTCCATCTTTGAAAGTAAATAAATAAATTTAAGAGAATGAGGAGTTTTACACCTGGATTAAGATGACAGGTGCTCTATAGATATCAAAAATTAAATAGCTGAAACAGTTCTTCAGATACTGTGGCAGCCTAGGTATTGACAACATGGGACATAATGGTGATACAACTAAAAGTCTCTGTAAATTTTCTTGGTATAAATTAAACAGATCACCAGTTTTGCTCAATCTTCTGTATGCTATGGGACCAAGAGGATTCTTCTAGCCACTGTTCAGTACCTGCTACGAGTTCTTTGCAGGATGACCAGTCTCATAAATTGAATTACCAGACCAATGCCAGGCAACCTGCTGTTGAGCTGCACAATACACTCTTTCCTTGTGAACACTGTTTATACCTTAATAGCATAAGTCCACGTGAGCTGGGATTTACGTTCTTCTAGGTGACAATCTAAACTTCTCAATGAGGCCACCATGAGTAATTGGCTTAATGGTTTCCTTTTTAACAAGCATGGGACTTGCATCTAACACAAACATACTCAGGTTTCTTCATTTCTCTGTGCATCACTGTATTTTAGGACATTTCCATGCACTGAAGTATGTGGGTGTTCACTGTGCTGCAGCTCTCGGAAACACAATAGTTACAGAGGTCCATTAACTGCCTGTATTATATAGAAAGTACTATTGGATTGCTCGAGTAGAGAGCAAAGAACAGGAGTAGGACCTCTGCCACCACCACAGCCTTTCTTCCCAGGGAAAGACCAAATGAAGTTGGAACAGTTCACGAACATGAAATGTGCAGAGGAAAGACCTGTCCTCTCCTGACCAGGCACATGAAGAGAGTACTATCAATCCCAGAAACAGCAGGGTACGTGGAGCCTTAATTCATTTACACAATCAGAATGAGCGCATCCAAATGGATTCAATTTCCCTTCTATAATTGTTTCAATTTTATAACACATTGCTAGAAATTCTTCTTGGCAAAAAGATGCAAAAGTAACAAAGACAAATATCAGCCAAAGTACAATGATCCGACTGATCCTTTTGTAACTAACTAAACATAAACAAGGATTAAACATAGCTAACTTCTGTTTACTATTCCAAAGACAAAATCGCTTTTAGAAGAGTGTTTACAAAAAGGGCATATTGTTTCAGACCTTCTGAGATCTAGTTCTCCACAGAAATCATTTGTAACAGTCAAATGTTTATCATTTACAGCATCTCAAACAGGGCAACCCCAGGAACTGGAATGCAGCTGGCAGATGGTGAAAGAAATTAAGCTCATGACATGGTTCAATAAACAGCAAATTACGATAAGGTGTAGGTGCTTCCCACCCCGGGACAACTGCTGCACTTGGGACCTTTTTAGGGCTCCACTGAAACACACCAAAACTTCCTTGACTTCTGTCAACACAAAGCCAGGCAGTAAAACTTGACCCCCCAGGTTACCTCGAGACTGATACCCAGTGGGCAAGCAACCCTTTCCCAGCTCTTCCGTTGTCCTCTTCCCCAGCAGCTGGTCTCCTGCGGAGCCTGGCAGCACTCTCCAGGCAGATAACTACACACCACATGATTAGGAGTCTGGGATAGGGGCATAGGGGATTTGCATAGATCAGTGCTAGAAATGGAAATTTGAGATGGTATTTTCATTTAACCTACTTAAAAACAAAGGGAAATGAAATTCTGAGTATATTCAGTGCAACTTGGATATGACTGTATCCTCTGGGTTACAGGGGAGTGAAAAAAAGACTGCTCGCAGAGCATTAAAGGACCAGTTACAATTATTTTCCTAATTCTGGAAATTAAAACCCATAACCAAATGTCCAAATTGGAAAGTTCTGGGAGAAGGGGCGGATAATATCCTTTGATTTGAGTTTCCCTCCTTTCCCAAATAATTGATATACTCCTCCCTGTCCCTTGAAGACTTTTTTTCTTTTGCACTGCTTTTCCCTGTCTTCCTGTTTGGTGGAGAGTGCCGGAAACCACAGACTGAAGGTATATTTTGGTATACAGGTACCTATAGACAAACACTGTTATCATCACCTTTCCTCATACAGCCGCAACGCTAAACGTACAAGGAGTCTTATGGAAGGACACCACGTAGACAGTCCTGCAATCAGCCTGCTGCCATGGTCTTCCATGCTGGCATCCTTCCTACTCACATTTCATATAATCTCCCTATTTAAAAACCTCTGTGATTCTCAACGTTACCACTGAATAATATATTTATTAATGTGTTAGTGCCACTAACAGTCCCTGAGGCTTTTCTTGGGAATGTGTGTCAGTGTATTGATTCCAGCTCTCCCATCCCTGCACTGCTTTCCTCCTCTGCCAGGCACGCAGGAACGTACTTCTGTGCTGCTTCAGGTCATAATTGGAAAAAAGATAGAAATGTTCGGTATGACTCATACATAATTCAGCTTATCAGCTACCCAGGAGAAATGAGAAGAGAAGGTATGTGCACGTATATTTCTCCTACTATCAACAGAAGAAATAATTTCCAGTTACACTAAGTATACGTAGTTTGGTCACAATAGGATATGCAGTTAGATGGGAAAAATGAGAGACATGGGAGCAGAGAATGAAAGGGCAGTAGGGAACCAAACTGTTAAAAGAGATTCGCTTATGTGAGAATTCCCGATTCCTCCAGGAGACTGGACTCATGCTTCTCTCTTAATATTCAGAATGGAATAAGTTGGCAATTAGAAAGGATTATCTGCCTCTGATCTGTAAAACATCGTAGAAATCTAAATAAAATAAAGCTCCAGATTAGTTAGCTACAAAGACATCTAATAACAGCCTGCTAAACCCTGACTGCGACTTCTGGATTTAATGTTAAGGCCTATGTTCTAAAGAGCAAATTGTGAAGAAGCATTAAAACTTATTGTTATAAAGGGTTTTTAATGTAAAAATCAATACATGCTGTGTATTTAGCAGCATGTAACCATGAGGATGTCTATGACAGAGCTTTGTCATGCACCAGGGACTACTGCATTAGTCAAATTCTTGAAAGGAAGTACAGAATGTCTGCATCATTCAAACTGCCACCTGAGAGCAATTACAGAAATTATTTTAACCCCAGAAGCAGAGCGAAAATGCAATCCTAGCTGACAGTCTTGAGGGTATCAAAGGTTCCACATGAAATTCATCATCTTGAAATACCTCTGCAAAACTCATGTTGGGAAAGTGATGGCATAACAGAGAGGTGGGGCATTTACCATTATTCTTTGGAGGCCATTTAGACTAAACACAACAGCAAGGGCACTGAGTTGCAATATCCACTTTGACAACACGTAAGTAAACAAAGGAATATTAATAATAAAAAAATTCACACTCCCAAAATGCAAAAACAGCATAATCTAAGGCAGACAACATAGAATAAGGTAGCATGACTGAAAAAATACAGACCTGTCTGTAGAAAATCTCAGAAAAGCGAAACAAAATGTTCTTTCTTAAATAAAGACACAGAACTCATCTTCTTCGTCAGTTAAGCCAACAGAAGAGTCACATGTGGCTCTTCAACCTCTGTAATCAAGCTGACAACTCTATATGCATAAGCACATACAAACTGTTATACAGCAAATGTTTCTTAATTTTGCCCATCACGAGGGTGTCCAGCAAGGGGTCTGATACGCTCCAGTTAGAGAGGAAAACACAGGCCCCCAGCCTGCATATCATTTTTGACCTTACGGGATCATGTTAAACTAGCATTGTGCCTGATTAAAGGAAGTTTCCAAACAGAAAAGCAGGGTCTGTGCCTGATGGGTAGTGACTTTTGTTTCTATTGCTCTTAACTTGTATGCATGCACGTCTTTTCCTGTCTCTGGTGTTTCCTAACATTCCCTATTTATGTGGTGGTGTTTTACCTCACCAGAAAAATCAGCGGGAGCACCACTGAGCTGAGAAATAACTGTTGTGCTCCTTTATGCAATGCATGTCTCTCTGGGCCTTTGAACATTTAACACAGAGCAAATAAATTATTAGCGTGTGTGTGCATGTGCATACATATCTAAGATACATAAAGGCAACTGCAACCAAAGGAAGCAGGAATGTGCTTGGAACAGTTGGGTATTCAAGTATCTAGTATCACAAAAATCCAGTTGCAAGAAACATTTACATGCAGATCTACGTGTAAACTGCTGGAAGAGCTCCACTGAGCTTTATGCACTCACATACACGGCTGCAAAGGCAAGAAGTAACAGAAAAGATGTGATTCCCCACCTCTCTGGTAATTTTCAAGTCTATAGCATCTGTTATCCTATTCTTAATAATAGTACTACTGAAGAGCAAGCTGATCTTTTAAGATGCCCCACCTCCAGAAACAAGATACACAATCACATCAAGTACTGAATGATTTCTATGATTCCCATCACCACAGTGTCTGAGCACATTACAGTTGTTCAATGTATTCTTTGTCACAGCGCAGAGAGGAAAATATGATTACCTCTATGCTATAAATGGGGATGGGAGAACAAGGGACAATAGGTAACTTGTCATGTATGGCTGGCACACTCACCGACGGGATAACCAGTCTCCTCTGGTTCAAAATCATACAACAATAAACACTTTCCAGTCTAGTTTTTTCATTACTCTGAAGTTTCTACATCAATCCATATACATCGAGCAATTTGCCTAAGCCTCTTCTAGCTTGTCTTAGTAGAGGCAAGTAAAAAGAAAATTAATTCAGCCAAATGGCCCGGATTTGTAACATCTCCATAGATTTAAAAATGCCTATATATAAACAAATAATACAACACACTGATGTGCTGGAAAAAAACACATTTCCTTAAAAGCAGATAATAATTCCAACAATCTAATATAAAAAAAATCATCAACTGATCAGAAGACTTTTTATATCTAATACGCTGTTCTTCCACAAAATATTTCGTTTAGAAGCAAAATAGCAAGCAAAATAAAACCTGCTCATATGGCAGACAAGTATCAAAATCTATTCTTTAACAGGAGAAACAGAATAACAAGTTGTGACTACAGTGAAAAGTAAACCCAGCTGAATTCCACATCAAACTCAAAATCTGAAGAGCAACCTGAAAATCTATTCAAGAGCTGTGCCGATTTCATCCAGAAGGCGCAGCAACATAGATTATGTTTCTGACTGTCAGATGTAATTCTTAGATACCCTGAAGATGGATATTATATCAAAGCAAACAGATGAGAAAAGTATACAAATACCTCTATAGGTAGCCCTCCAAGTTAGAAATTTCATTGAATTTTTCACTGAATTTTTAGAGTTGGAAGGGACCGTAGAGATCATCTAGTCCAACTCCCTCAACGACACACCTCAATTAGACAATACAACTAAAACACTTTAAAGGAAGTTCAGAATCTGCAATCCTTTCATGATCGTCTCATAAAAGATTAGGTTCTATCACTAGGAGTAATTATAGCTAATGATACAGGATTACACAGCTTTTTCAAACCAAAGTAGAATATCGCCGTGTCACTTAAAAACACCACATCAACATGTATCTACCAAAGCCATATCTTCTGCCACCTAAGGCATGAAAAAACTTCCCACTTACCTTCTAACACTGTTAATTTGGCACTGGTGTTTATCTCCCCAACACTGTTGGTTGCTGTGCATTCATAGATAGCTTCATCTCGATGAACACGCAGGGGCTGTATCCGCAGAACTGATCCTGATCCATCATCAAACTCAATAACCTTTAGCATTGAAAAGAAAGCACTGCTTTATTGATATCTTCTGCATTAAAAACCGAAAGTCAAAACAATCCAGAGGTTAAAAACCAAAACAAAACAAGCCCTGTAAGCTATAAAATACCATGCAATTAGTCAAGCATTCCAAGTCCAGAAACGCAAGAATTTCAGAGTCAAGAACATATTTGTCCTCTGAGGAGGCCAGAACAAATGAAGATCCAATGAGGTTCTTTATGAATCAATTAAGGTTGACAAATTATCAACCTGGTAATAAAGATGTGGATCTGATGATTTAAAACATCTGAGCCATATTTGCACTAATGGTTTTACTAATCACACTGATAGCAATTTAGTGCCAACTTTCACCTTGATGGAAGAGCAGAATGATATACTCCTGTGGGATTAAGAGGAAAATAGTAACAAAACTAGAATAAAACCTTGAGTACCTCCACTGCATGCTAACTCCAGCAGAAAGTGAAGGTTTTTAATGTCCTTCAGCATCGGGTACTTTGCAACTCTGGCATAATCAACAATGATGTAATTACAATTCCTTCCCCAGCATAATAAATTAAGTCCTTAATAAATCATTGCCTTTCCATCCATCCTGCTAAGCTGTAACATGCATTACTTTAACTTCTACATGGAAAAAAGAGGTATTTGTTAGTTTGCAGCTGGATCAGTATAAGCTATTCCTTAATGGCTAGAATGTGAAGGCACAGCCTCAGGCCATTTTTAATGCCAAACTCATCCTTCTCCTATTACTGAGCACAGCAAAAGATGGAAATATTAACTCTTCTGCAGATGGTGACAGCATGAGGGAAAGGCACAAGCCCCCCTCTCCCATCACTTGGGAACCACAGGGGCAGATGAAGAGACTTTGTTCCAGAGACATGTACGTCATCCTTGGACCTGCATTACCCCCATGCAAAACCTTGACACTATTTTTAAGAGCCCTGTTCAGAAGCGTTCCTCACAGCACGAAGACCAAATGTGTGGAAACAGGAAGGAGAAAAATACCATGCACCACAAGACTCTGAGGTAACAGTAAAACCAGGAAGAAATCAAAAGATAGCCAAGACCACCAAAAATCTGATAATCCCCACACTGGAAGGAATAGCCCTTCATTTCTTCATAATAGAAACAGCTTGCAAAAACCCCAAATTTGGGGTCAAGTAGCAGCAGACAGGACAAAGAAATGTGAACATCACCATAGTACATTTTAAGGAATTACTACTTTATTTTTTTAAAATACTCAATTTTAAATTAAGTATGAAACTGTGACAAAATGCTAAACTTTCTATAACCTTTACGCAGGATAGGGCTACTGCCAAATTTTAAAACAAGACAAAGTCAGATGCAGAGATTAATTCACTTCAGTGGTAAGGACTAAAAAAGCTAAGAGATGAAACAGCAGAAAAGCTCTTTTGCCCTTACTATCCTTTGAACAAACACTCTGTGTGAGGAAGGGAGCTACAACTACTAAAGACCTGGCAGACTCTGAGACCAGAAACGCTGTTCATTTGCTAACGACAGATACATCTTTTGTGCAGTAACTCAGCATGTGTACATCAGATTTGTTTATGAATTTATTTCATATCAACTGAATTCCAATTTTCCTCCAAATAAAGGCTAGCTTAGAATCGAGGTAAAATTAGCAGTTATCTAGGAAAATAAGAAACATATTATTCACTGTCTCCAAAGGTAGTAAAGATACCTCAACTACAGATCAAACCTGATGTGAATAAAGGTATGAAATTGCTTATATAAATACATATAATATGTCACAGCCCTCTGGTCAGCCATAGTAAGTAACAAATTCACTATAAGGTTATATTTACTTAGAAATAAGAATGTTTAAATGGTTACCATACAACAAAACCTTTATTAGGGGAAAAATAACAATGTAAAACAAGAGCAAAATTGATTACTTTAATCGAGGTTTTCTGCTCATATACAAAATAATGATTAAAATTGGTGACTTGAATCAATCCGTTCTGGGCAGCAAAGTCATCTTGTGTTCCAGTCAGAAAAGCAAAAGCATCAAAGACAGGGGATTAGAGGAAAGGCAGCAGAATGATAGAAGGGTCACATTTCCAAGGGCAGTTTTAGAGAAAAGAGCACAACTCCAAAAAAGGGAAGTGGAGAAGAAGGTAGAGAAAGTCAGTAAAAAAGGGTTTGCTATTTAAAACATGAACCAAATTGAACCCTTTTTCAAAAGCATTTAACTGCTCTTCCTTCTTTGTTTCACTCAGACTTCAGTTCACAAGGAAGTCAAATTACACCTTCAAAACAACTTCACCATTCCCTTTCCAGGCACATTTGTGGGAGGGATGCCAGTAGCTGTCACTTAGAAAGCCTTCCAATAGCATTTTGGCATTCCACTTCTGAATTCCACTGGGGATGGGAGGCTAAGGAGGCGCCTTATTAATTTTCACAACAAAACCAGAAAATTACTGCTAGATCCAGATCTTATCTGCCACCCACCCAATTCGGTGTAAGCCCCAATCTCCCACTTGAAGAAGGATCTCCTATGTGTGTGCCTCCAGCATCACATCTGAAGGACAACAGCTGCTCTATAGATTGCGTTGCTGCAGGGAAGGAAACTGTAAATAAACTGTAAAGCTCTAGACTCTGTATTATAGTGATGCAGAGACAGCCAGGTTGCAATGACAATTACTGTGTAATTAAGACCTGCAAGCATTACATTGATTACCAAATTTTTATGTTTTTGTAATTACCTCAAACCGCTGAGAACTGACTTTCTTCCCCTTCTTCATCCATGTGATACGAGGTTTGGGCTCTCCTGTTGCCTGACACACAAAAGAGGCCACTCCTCCAGAAATCCCAATCTGATCTTCAGGAGCTTTCATAAACGTTGGCTTGCCTGGAAAAATAACCAAATCATCCCCATGAGGACACAACATCAGATAAGCATGGAATGTTTCATGTTAATCTAAATTATAAGATAATTGGTGCTCCTACTACAAATCCAGGTTGAATGGCCTCGGCCACACAAATTCAGTGCAGACTGCAACATGACAAGCAGAGTTTCTGCTTGAGTACCTTTTTTTCCTGAAATGAATAAAGTCCATCTGGCTTGCCTGTAAATGAGGGCAATAGAAGGCTCAACCCGGCCCCTTGGGCATTCATTCAGGTATATGACAATTTGGAACCATTTTTACGGTTTATTTTTTTAATAAATGGATTTTTGCAGGTTTATAACATGGTCATAGCACTGGAAATTACAGAACAGCTGACACACCAAATCTACAAAATGCACCATACGTTGACATTCGTTTTCCTGAAAGCTGTTAAGTCATTAATCAAAATTAACAGATAGAGTTTTAAGTACACAAACAACAACCTGTAATTTTATTTTAGATGTGGATTGACATAAAAATCCTACGGTCTATAAGTATCTGGAAACCTGCACAGGCTGGCGTATGCTTAGTAAGAAACTAATCACTAAAAGTGAAAGTCAGCAAAGAAACCAAAGTGACATTCAGGCCTGAAAGACTCAGCAAAAATGAAAAAAATATATCACATAACATTTTAATAATCAATAAGACAAGTTTCATGAAAATACAGTTGTGTCTTCTGGATTTACATGACAGGCTTGGATGGATAAAACTAGGCATTCAGGCTAAACATTTCTATTTTTCTTCTGCGCTGATTGTACAAGAGAATTTTGCAGTGAGCGAGCCAAGGGTCATTTTGAAACACTGCTTTGTCCAAGTGAGAAGTGTTTGATGATCTTGTATCCCTAGAAAGCACTAAAACATGTAACTCCACAGAGGGAGTTAACAGAGTCCACCCATGATCTCATCCAGTGCACAGGTCACACTAAGGCCGTGTTTCAAATACAATTGTGATCGACCACCTCAGAGATGAACCTGACCTATAAAGGGGGCAGAGACAGCTGCTGGGATGTAGAAAGGAGTAAGAGCAAAAGGGAAAAACCTGTTCAACCCCAGGTCACCACACAAACGTCCCCAGCTGAGCTGGTAGTGGTTCCCCATCTTCACATTCTCCCCACGTCCACAAGTGTGCCCTTGAGGGAGACGGGGATGACATCTGTAAGCCCAGGTGGTTTAAACACTAAGCTTTTGATGAACTGAGGGCTAAGTTTCCCTGATCTAGGAGGGATACAGACCCAGTGACCCCAAAGGAAGATAAACTTTAAATGCATTTTCCTCATGTATAAGAAATTAAAATGCCATGGGCTCGGTTGTGCATTACAGCTGAGCCAGCCTGAGGAGACATCAAGCTGCCCTGTCCACAGCAAGATCCACAACGGCCCCACAGCTGGGCATAGT
Organism: Calidris pugnax; assembly: GCF_001431845.1. Classification (NCBI taxonomy): domain Eukaryota; kingdom Metazoa; phylum Chordata; class Aves; order Charadriiformes; family Scolopacidae; genus Calidris; species Calidris pugnax. Next base: position 10,458,571 of record NW_015090812.1, read on the forward strand.
CAAGCTCATCATGGCAGTGCCTCTGCGGTAATAAATTTCCGAAGAGGCAAAACGCTTCACAGTGGTGAGGAGCGAGGTAAAAAGTACAAGAAACAGGCCTGTGCGCAACCAGGTCAGAGGGGGAGAAGAAGCTCTGGGTGCACAAAGATACCACAGTGGAGCAGGTATTTCCTTGCAGCCCAGCAAGGTCAACTCACCACAGCTTCAGAGGAAAGGACAAGGTCAGACCAGTTAGGCACCACATGGAGAAGCAACCACCAGTTGAGGACATGCTTAGCAAAGAGGGGCTGGTGGCATGCCACTCTTGAGGCAGCAGGACAGCACATCCCTTCAAAACTTGCAACATCAGATGCTCAATTCAGACTGCGGTCATATGCATGGGAGCCCATCAACTGCCCACATGGACCACAGGCAGGAGGGGACATGTCAGCCCCGAACTCAGGTTATCTGGCGGTGACTGCTGAGATACTAAGTTGCAGGCGTGGACCTCTACTACTGCTGCTTGCTCAGTTTTATTTCCAAAAGGCCTATGCAGACAGTAGATCCACCAAGGTCAGCACTGTCCTCGCAGACGTGGATATGCATACCTTGTCCTCAACTGCCTTCTGAAGGAACATCACAGACTTGACCACAGAAATTCATCACACAGAGGTGTACTGAATTTTCCCATCCTTGGTGAAGGGATCCCTGAGGACTATGCAAAGAGAATAGCTCCAAACCTGGAAAATGCCCTTTATGACATGATAGCGGCTGTCTGCGGTCTTTGGCACACCATTCTGACATGAACAGCCAGCAATTATTAAGTGTGCTTGCTTAACTGATGCTGATTTCACACATTTACTCATCTATAATCATGTCTATTTCTACTTAGTTTATATTTACATATATCTGTGTTTATTCACCTCTCATCTATCCCAGTGAAATGTTAATTTAGTGTTCAGGCTGCTAGTGATTGCAGTGTGATTGACTGCTTTGCTATGCAGTATGCTGAGCTGATGTCTTGTATTGCATTTCAGCAGTTGATTTGTTCTTTTGATTTTCTGTTATTTACTCTGTAATCTTAGTAAAATAGTGTAAATTTTTCAAATGACATATAGAATCCAAATACAACAGAATCCAAAAAACTTCTGTCCTTGAAGAATACAATGCAATTATATCTCTCACTGTACACCTACTCCTCAGCTTGTACACTGAGGACTTACTTTACTTTTGTACATTTTTTAAAAAATCAATACTATTAAAAACCAGAACAAAAGCAAACTGAGTGTTCACAGGCAGTAAAACCTAAAAAACCCGCTGCCTTGTTCAGCTTGAATTTACATTGTTGTAATGAATCTTTTTCCCCTGCACATTTAATTGAGCAACACTGATTTCTGGAAACCATCTAAATCCACTGAGACTAGTCACAAAAGTATTCCTGTATATAAACCAAATACTCACAGTCTGGGAAAGGGTACTTCTGCAATGCCATTTTAAATGTTTCTATTACCTAAAGTTTTTAAATGGAAGGAAAGTACTAATTAAGCAAACCTAAAATCCTGAGTCCTGGCCCCAGGACAATACATTCGGGCATGGACATACATATTTTTGTACTGATTGGTAGTTCTTACAACAAGTCCCCAAACTGATTTCAGTGAGAGCTAATAGAAGTGCAACAGATCATCCATTAAAATCTTGGTGCCTGTGGAAAATGCATGTTAATTGGACTACACTCCCTCCACACCTCCCCTCCAACCAATGTCTCTTCAACTCTGCTGCCTCGAGGCTGCCCTGGGACACATCACTAGTTACCTCCAAAGGGCAGCAGTAACAGTCACTGGGGGTAAGGCCAAGTGATGGTCCAAGCAGTCTTTTTTTAACCTGATTTGAGCGTTTGCACTCTTAGGTTAGCCCTAGAACACAACCAGAAAAAAAACAAACAAGGATGTACTGAAAATAAAATATTTAACCTGTAACCTAGTCCTCCTCTTTTTCTTCCCTCTTAAATTCAAAACGAACAGTCTCCTCAAAAGATTATGCACATGCCAAGCTTGAAGTTAACTGCTTCTTGTTCTAACAAACTACAAAAATGCAAAAAACTGAAATGTCTTTCACAGTGAAATCCTGCCTGGTCCTTAAATCATCAGGGAAAAGACAAAGCTGAAGATTTTTTATTGAAAGTTTAAAAAAGAAAAAAAAAAAGTGTGATTGTATTCCAAAGGCAAATCTGTAAAATACCAACTTGAGAAGGAACCTCCCGGGCAAGTCTTGGGTGACAGCAGGGAGAGGTGCTGGATGGCTGAGTGCCCATCACACCCACCTTTCCTTACTCCATCGCATGGAGTAACAGCTGCAGACTAGTTTATTTGTCATTTGATAACTCCAAGTCCAAAAAACACCAGCCTCTCTCTTCCTAGCCTCTCTGCTCAGTGTCAGATCCCTGGAGCACGTTCAGTCCTCACCCTCTAAACTGATTCTTGCTCCTCATTTCATAACCAAGCTCGTACTACACCAGTAGAGGAAATTACTGCTATCATCATTTCTATTCACTCATAAGCTTTAGGGAGGAGAATGGGAAAACTTTCACTTTCTTGCCTGAAATTTTCCCTATTTGGTCTTTGCTTAGAAGTAAATTATTCTAGAGAGCTTACAGGAATAACACAGTTCTGAGGAGGAAGACCGTGAAAAATAGAATATTTTAAAGAAACAGGCTTCATCTTATTTGGCCGAGGGCTGAAAAATAACAACTTGCTCAGACATGCTCCCCATTGAGGAACTTTTTAAATAAATAAAAAAAAAAAAATCAGAAGAAAAGGACTCTCCTTTCACAGTTGAAAGTGTTGAAAAAGTCACTTGCTGAGCAAGCACAGATTCCTGGATAATCCTATAAAGTGAATCACAAGGAGGGCCTCGTGGCGTGGAAGAGACGCTCGCAGAGATTTAGGCACACACGAGTCTACCTCACTATGCTGGAAAACAGCAGCAAACTCACGCACAGCCCTGGCCTGAGCGAGGGTATACAATGCTCTCAAAAGAAACGCTCCCTCAAATTACATTTTAAGAGGTCCACAAGGACATAGGTACCGAAAGCCAGAGGGAAAAGTACAAGCAGACACGTTAAGTATGTGCTCATCAGTAAGGTTGTTGTCTGCCCTCCCCAGCAAAGGCAAATAAGATGGGTTTGAGGGGTGAAGCCCTCAAAGGCAGAATCTCTATTCTACTAAAGAGCCACTGACACAGCCTTCCTGCAGGGCAACTCGGAGTCACAGCCAACCATGAAGATGCATCTCTCTCACCCATATTTTATATACAAAATCACTGTTGTTCTCTGCTATTCTGAACAATTTGTTTGTTATGAAACAACTGTTATAAATAAGAAAACCAACATCTATTTAAAAATTTGCCCTACCAAACACTTGTAGCAGACTAGTAACACTTCAGTTCTCTTTTCCAGGTTTTCCTTCCTTTATCAGAGCAGTTAAAAGTCACACCATCACACGTGTTGTTTTTAGGCTGTGCAGCTTCTCAGTGAACCCAACGGACCTTCCCAGGGAGAAAAGTCTCTTTTGCCAGATTTCCTCCCAGGCTGAGGCACAGAGGTGCAGCCTCCCTCTAACTTGGCAAAGGGCCTTTTATGTGAGCCATGGCCTTTGAGGAGTAACGCATGATCTGCATTACCTGACTTAATACCAGCCAGAGTCTTGAAAAATGATGCTGGGTCCTGTATATTTAGCGCAGATCTTTGTATTTTGCTACACATTAAGCATACACCAGTCACATAAAAGATGCTTCCTTGTAATTTTCTAAGAGCCAAAAAATTTCAAGTCGCTGAAACATAATATATATATGCCAACATAAATATGCTTCATATACCCAAATATTAACTTGTTTTATTTCAAAGACCCATCATTAGATGGTTTCTTAAAATAAATGGGAAAATTAAATTGAATCCTGATGCTTTTTCGGTATTTAGCACCCACATCAAATATACTTCATCCAAAAATTTTAATTCAAAAACTGGCAATCATACTGCTCCTCCTGTTCTGGTGGATGCTATTTTTCCAAAGAGTTGCATAGAGGTTTGAGAAAAATGAATTATTAAACACATGTCTGCAATTAAGTGTTCTATGAACACTCACCTGCTGCGAGAGATTTTAAAGAAAAATATCTCTGTCCTCATGCTACAAGTGCCCACTGTTCTAAATAGAAGGGCAGCCAAAAATAAGACCAGCGTGGTAGGAGCAGGGAGCTTGTATTTTTATCTGAAAGCTTTTATGACTTGGGCTAAATTAAGATTGGAAGTAGTCTCCTTTGTGGAGGAAAAAATTACAGTTGTGATACAAGATGAACTAGATAAGCACATACAATAGGCATACATGGGTAACCTTATTTAGGTGCCTGGGCTAAGGGAATTAAAAGAAGTTATTGACACAAGCAGGAAAAAGATCATAATGGGAATAGTTCTTGAGCCTGGAAATTGTGAAATTCAGGTTTAAATCCCTCCCTTTAACCTTCTCTGTCACATATGCCAAGGCACAACTGTGCCCCAGCTTCCACTGTAAAACTTGCCTGCTGTTCTCACATGGTTGCTGTCAGGATGAATACGTGAAAAATGATGATGTGGTTCAGTTGTTGTAGCACACTGTGACAAAACCAAGAATGACACAGACTTTCTCATGTTCGCATCTGACTGTGAAGTGGGAATAAAGTGGTCTAGAAGACAGGGGTGGCCCGTTCTTATATATAAAGCAAGGGTATTTCTCTATCTTTGTTTCCTGTATGATCGTGGATGATTGATATCTGTGCATGGATGGATGCCCACAGGAAGGATACTCTTCTGAAACCTACTCTATGATTTCTTTCCTAAGCATCTGCTACAGGGCAGGAGGCAAGCCAGTGGGCTCTCCAGCTATCCTTATGTTTAATATCCCTATCTTTTCCTTTCAATGTACCCACCACTGTTTAAATATGGTTCCTGCCCCTTTGTGATCATTAGGAATACTGTTTAGCAAAATACAATTTTTCAAACTTGCACTTTAAATTCTTATATAGGAAGAGCCTGTTTGAGTCTTGTAATAATGGCTTACTCTAGCGTCACTGGGTCTCGGTGATCACAATGCTAATTCATTCATTTTTTCCTCCTATTTCGGTTTTATTTCACTAAGATGACAGCATTTTGTATCTGAAACTTTTGTCCTTTTTTGCTTGGTGCAAGGTACTTATTAAATAAATGCAAATATATATAGTGGGGTGTTACAAGCTCAGATACATACACATTTTCTTTTTATTCAGTGAATGGATCATAAACCTTTCTCCCATCCATTTTAAAAAACATTTAACCGCATCCCAATCACAGAAAATGGCATTCCAAATTCAACACATTCCTCAGATCACTCTGCATTACAGGTTACCTAATGTTACCTGCACATTCTTCTCTCTTGTTTTATCATCTTATTGTTATTAGGTTGTAATGCTTAAAAGATTCCCAATAGGTAGGACAAATGATTCTGCTATTTCAATCCAATTTTAGTGGTTGAGTTTTCCAGCTTCAAGTGTGGTTACAATGATAATCAAATCTACAAACATTATCTCAAAGCAAGTTGCATGTCCCCTCACCTTCATTCATCTCCTGACTTCCACAGTTACTCATAGATACTTTTTGACTTCAGACAAAATGAAACCAAATAAAGCGAATGATTAATATACAAATCTCTAAGTAGTAGATCTTTTAACATGTTCAATGACCTCTGTAACTTTCAGTAGAAAAATTACATTACAAATATAATAAAAGCACCATCTGGCAGAGGCTGTGATTTTCCCTAAACACTAGTAGGAAATATGGTGAACTAAGATGCAAGGTACTCATTTCAGCAGGAGAGACTTGCTGTGCTTTGTTACAGGTGGAAAGTTTAACTGAGGAGAATGTAAGGGTACACATTAAGCCAAATGTATGATTTTTATCAATTTACAATTACTTAAGCTGAGGAACTCTTAAAATCTTTGACTCTGCTTCTTCACCATCTCCGAAAACAGGTGCTGCTCACAATTTCTAAATGCACTTTCCTTACCAGAAGTCCAGTTTAAAGGCAAAGCCTTGGATGGGACTGAGGTGTCTCTGCAGACACGCAGGTGGGAATCTTCACACCCAGACTGGCCTTTTCAAGCCCTCGTTTCCCTTTTGCTAATACAGGATTTAGACTTATAACATCTAATCTAAAACATTAAATAGCATTCAAGTCAAAATTTGATATTTTAAAATTTCTTCTTAAACAAACATCTTAAAACCTCACGTGTCCTGTGTAGTTCTGGTCAGTATCTGGATGGTTATATATAAACCAACCCTGCACCAGGAGAAACTGGGCATCCACTGTTAAATGCTGATGTTTGGATAAACCTGCTTATTCCACAGAAATACGGGTTAAAAGTCGTTAGTTCACTCAAGTGTTAAGGCCACAATTACTGGATATTAATAAACTACAGCAACAGCCTGTCATCATAGTATTGCACTTCACTAAATTTCTAATTCTGTCTCTTTATGAATCATGGAAATTGCTGAAAGAGTTTAAATGCCTAAAATTAACTGACATGATACTGAAAAAGATTTGTCTCCAGCAACCATCACAGAAGGATGCTGTGCAAGTCACTCAGCAGCAGTGAACATTTTGGGTGCTGATATATTTGCAGAGAGAGTTTTAGGCAGGCAACTTAGACCTTAACACAACAGGGAGGTGGTTTCTCTTCATATCATATCTGCAGGGTGCCTACAGATTTTGCACACAGGGTGGCAAATTCACTCCATTATTTTTCAAGGCTGTTGTAATTGCAATGTCTTTCTCAAAGTGCCTGGCTAGCTATCAGTGCGAGCTGCTTTACATCTTAGTAAGAAAATCCCTAACTCTGGCTAATCCCTGTGCTGCGATTGACTCTTGTCCATGGCCTTTTTAAAGTTTTTTGTGTGCCAGGAAAGGGGGCAAAAAAAAAATAATCAACCTCTCTACTCTGACACCATTCTTACAATTGCTTCCAATAACTGAAATAACACATATCTAGAAAAAGAAGCACAAAGCAATCCTGTATACGACTGAAGAATATTGATTAAAAACAAAGCAGAAAAACAGCTCAGAAAAACATCCTTCTAGATTCCAGGTCATCTTCATTTCCTCTCCTCTGCTTTTACGTTTCCCTAGAGCACCCGCAGCCTGCGTGTAGCACCCTGTCACACACTTGGGGAAAAGCCAGACCCCTATATATGAGTTTAGCTTTTGATTCTAACTCCCCAGCATTTATACTATGTATTTTACAGAGTAGAAAAACAAGGGAGAGCAGAGAAACGCTGCTCTAACTGCAGACCTTCCAGCAGCCTCACAGAATGGTTTTCTGCTTTGCTTTAATTTAAAATTGAAACCTGAAGTCAAATTTCCACCTGGTAATAGCTTAAAGGCACTTCCAATTAACTTGGTAATACACACTTTCTGAGTTAATAAATTTTTCAGCCTCTGTGTTTAATACAATTAAACATTTGGGCCTTTGGCCTTGGACCTTATTTAGCTTGAGAAAGGATCGCAAGAAGACTGTCTCCAATTATCGCCATTTACACAACATTCACTTAAGGGCTTTCAGATGCATGCATATAGAACTTTCATTTAATCATACACAAAATTCAGTACCTGAGTTCAGGCCTCCTCTCTTTTGCACAAAATACGTACAATGGACAAGAGAACAATAACGCCAGCTCCTGAGCTCTGAAATGGACCATCACGTTGCTGCCTGAGGTGGTACAGAACAGCTGTGCCTCTTCCTAGGAACTTACTTTTCCTTCCCAAATCTGCGTTTTGTTATTGGCAAATTTCTTCAAAACGTCAAAGTTAATAAAGTGTATTGCAGAGTGTAAAGAACCCGTAAGATATGCAGGAGCAGAAAACAAAGACAGAAGTGAAATCTTGTGCTTGAGAAAACATGAAAATTAATTTTGCCAGCATGCCTACCACATTAAACACCGTATTCTTTTACACAAAAGGATTAAAAGGTTTTAATCCCTCTTTGCAAGCAGCTAGTTCTTGATTCGGCAGTTCAAAAGGCTTTGCCAAACTTAGGTTTTTCCTCTGCTTTTAAGAATTAAAAGTGAGTGCAAACCTTATTTTGTAAACAGAGAGCATAGTAAAATGATTTTAATAGAATTGGGAGCCAGAGTAAGTGACCTCTTCAGAATATCTGTTACTAAAGCAAAGGCATCCCAGGCTCTCAGGAAGGCACCTGCATTTCATTTTAATGCCACTGTACATTGTTCTGTCCTCCTCCTAGTAATGAACCAAATTTCTGCCTCATCTACCTGGTGAGGAGAAAAACTTTCTGCTTAATGATAACGAATACACTCTGGCATTTCTGTTACATCAGTGGGTTTTTTTCTTATTTGTATCAACTGTTTTATCATGCAGCATCTGTAGCACAGTCTGCAGAAAACCAAGAAATATAATTTCCACATTTAAATGTTTACCAGAGTGTAAAAAATTTCAGCAGGTAGCTAGGCATCTGAGCAAAATACTCTCAAGTGTTAAAAAAAGCAAAGATGCTATTCATTTTTGTTCAATCTTACTTGAAACTCCCCAAGAAACAGGAGTATTTCCCCATTAAAAGGCTTCCTCCAAGTCGGACTTCTTGATAAGCCTGGATGGGGGGGTTCTACTCTTCTGGGAGACACCAGGAAGCATTTTTTCCCTGTAACGATGTATTTTAGCAGTGGCTAAATGAAGACACAGAGTCACACACAGCTCAAAAACCATTTGAGCAGAGTTTGGAATCCAGGGCCACCACGTCAGCAGGACTGGGCTGGCAGTGCGCTGCTGAGCAATTCCGACCCTCTGCAGCAGAAAGACAAGAGCCAAAAGGGGGTGCTGAGGTCAGGCTGTGGGTGCTGAGGTCAGGCTGTGACCTGGGTGCAATTGGTGGTGGAGCCAGGGAAGCGTCGGGAGCTGCTGTCTCCTGCCCGTGAACTGCCCCCGACTTTTCCCAAAATGGCTCTGTATGTATGTGCATAACATCCGACTCCTTCAGACAGGAATATTTGGTGTCCGAACCCCACAGTAAAGAGAAGGACTGACACATGCCAGGGGGTCTGCAGTTTTACAGTTGCTGCAATCCAGCCCTGCTCCGTGCATAGAGCAGGGCAGGCGCTTCATCCCAAGAGGTGCCCAGTCCCCTCCCTCTACCCAGGGCTTTCTGGTTCAGCGAGGGCTGACTTTTAGAAAAGCATCAAAATTAATCACCTTCATGGTTGCTGCACTCTTGATTTAATTTTTCTAGCTTCCATTCCTTGCTGTGTTATGAATTTAACAGATAAAATGAAAAGCTCTTTTCACTTTAATAACTTTTCTCTGTGTAGATGATCAGGTCAGCCTCTAACTGTTTTCAAACTAAACTCCTTAAATCTCCAGCTACCAGGCATGTTCCAGATTTGGTTTCTTTGTGGCCTTTCACCTGCACCAACTTATACTTGATTTCACCCGACTATGCATAGAGTTGGAAGAAATTTAGAAATAAACTTCTCCATGCAGTAACATGGAGAAGTTACTGTTTGCCACGCTGTGAAATATCAAGTCTATCCTGAAGCCCACGACATAATGCATTGGGACCACGAGGTGGTGAATTTGAATTTCCAGAGGACGAGCAGCACCCAGGACCTCTGTGGGTGCTTTGTGCACAGGGGCTGCTGGAAACCCAGCATCACAGTTACTCTACAGCCTGCACAGCAGCGTGCGGCTCTAAAGGGGCTGAGACTGTCTAAAGGAGATATTTCTTCTGTAGCATGAATTATCTCTTTCTTCAGCACCTCTGACAATATCTGTGTCTCTGGGAAAAGAGAAAACCAGTTAACGTCACCACTGCAGTAGGTATCTTGGCACAGCAGCACATATATTCCACCAAGGAGGCGGTATTTGAGACAGGGTATTTTATCTTCACGAAGACAGAGAGAGTGCCTGCTACCCAGAAACAAACGTTCCTAGTTAAATGCACCAGAAGTATAATCCACACTGGTTTAGGAGGACATGTTCCTTGCTCACCACAGAGCTCTGCTGCAGGTCAATGGACCTTACTGTGACATCCAACTCCTGCAATAGCTCATGGGACACGAGAAAACCAAAATCTAACAGAAAGTAATGCCAGGGACTTCCAGCAAATGACCAAACCCAAAGGAACAGGCATCCCTGACATGGGCTTTCAGACTGGGTACCCTTCAGCAGCTACCATCCCTGTGAAGACCTTACTGCTCAGATTACACTCAGTTGTGAGCCACCCAGGCTGGCGCGGCACCTTAAGAAGCAATGTTTACCAAGCTGGCATTAAGCAGGAGTTCAATAGAAAGACTGGGAATGTCTGTGAACAACGAAAAGCATCTGATAGCTCCTGTAATTTTTCTTACTCTATTCTCTCATGCATCTTAACTCAAGTATGTTCTTTATATTTTAACCATGACCTACTTACAAATAGTTCTGGATTGTCCTTCAACCCAGACCTTCTTCCACATTTCTCCTCATGTCAGCAGCGAGTCCCAGTTTCATGCAAGATTCACATGACTGCAGAGGGCATTAAGGAATTGTGAGGGGCTGTTCCACTGTTGACTCCTCGCCATGCATGCACGGAAGCGGAGCCCATCTGAGGGGAACCCAGAATCGGCAACACCAGCCCTCACACTGACTTTTGCAGCCTAGAAAGATGTTTATCCCCGAATCTGAGACTAACAAATACACAGAAGGCTGCAGGGGCCCCAAGGGAGCTGTAAGCAAGTATGCTGCTTACAGAGATTTGCCGTTCTTAGTGTTCGCCTACATCACTTACTTTCATTCTCACTGCTAGACAAAACCTATCACATGCTACAAGCTTAAGGGACATGCACCATGCACACAGATGTCAAACCTGCAAGGTTCAGCTTGCTTTTAAGCTCTTTGTGGAGACTACACAGGATATATTTATAATAGAAAACAGATTTTTCTTTAAAAGTGCTGTGTCTAAGTCTCCCTCACCCATCCCCGCTCTGTTGACCGAGTCCCAAGGCTCCTGGCTGCACACTCAATTTGCTGAACTAAAATCCATACCAGCAAAGAGGATGACAAGGTACCTCAGTGCGAGCTAACTGCACTTCTCAGGTTTTACATGCCTGAGAAAGAAGGCACAGTTTCCACCTCGGGGATCTGACATCCCAGTATATTCCGTGAAGGGCGTACACCAGGGCGAAACACAAATCTGTGCGTGAATCTGAAGCTTGAAAGAACGGCAGCCTTCCTTACCTGCTGCAAGTCAGCACATCACTAAATTGTAACACAGCCTCGAAAGAACAAGAAGATGAGACAAAAGAGCCTGTCCAATTATGCCTGCCTCAAGTGAATTTTATTAGTCTCTCAGCTCTGTTAATGGTGAGGATGGCATAGCTGTGTATAGGAAAATGGATCTTGCTAAAGAATTACCCATGCAGGAATAATCCCCTGCCTATCACCAATCTTTGATTTTCATGTTATGTTTTAAAGACTGACTTGAAGGTAGGTGCCTGCCAACTCCACTTGTGTTCTCCAAGAATAAATGTTTATCAAAGGGGGGTGTCCCCCATTTGCTGAGCTGGAATGAGTTACACCAACAGGGTATCAAACAGGTTGCTGCCTGTCACCGTTATCAAAGAGGAATTTGAAATAGAAACACTAAGCAACAGCAACTGAGCACTGGAATCTGTCAGTGCGAACGTGACACGGGACAGACAGAAGGTCCAGGCACAGAGGGCTGGAAGGGAATCTCTGGAGCAGAGTCCTGTCCTTTGGCCTCAGGAGGGCTGCGCTGCACAGCCGCTTCTGTGAATGGATAGGTGTGAGTTTCAGCCACGCTTCTCCTACTGGAAATCCGTTCCAAACTGTTGGTTATGAAAACATCAGCTGGAAAATAGACCGTGGTTTTTAAAGTTATTTGTTATCAATTATACCCACTTGTTTGTACGCTAAAACAATCCTTGAGCTGAAAAGACCTCCCTTCCACCTCTGTGTCCCTTTTCTCTCTTGCCCTCAATGTATGCCTCTGATCATTCTCACTCCCTTCTTAATAGCAGTAAAATGTTTTCCATTCTGTATATCTCTTGTGACTTCACAGACTAAAGACCTCCTCTTAAAAGACCAAAAAAAACCACCCCAAAAACCAAAGAAGAAAAAAAAAAGACACTGCATGTTGAATTCTGTTTCGTACTCTGTAATACTTAGTCCCTTTATTACCACCATCCTATTGAAAACCAAAAAGCAGCATGTATTTGGGTTTGAGCATCTTGTGAATACCACTCATAATCTTACGATCACATTTTTGTCTCCCTCTCCCTTTTTTTTTTTTAAAGTTATGTAGCTGAATATAGCTTTTGTTAATTCTTCTATATAATTCAAACCATTCAGTGTTAATTTAATTTGTATGATCACATCTACACTGTCCTCGCGACATAAGATTTCCAAGTTTCAAAAAAACTTGGAGTTCTGTTGATCATGTGCAGAAAGTGTTAATGAGGCTGCTGGGAAACCTTTGCATGCACTTGCATATGCAAGTGCATGTCCAGATCTCAAAATTTTATTTGTAACTAGCCAGAAGCCTCAAAGGCATGTTTATTGTGCAAATTAGGAACTATGCTCCAGAGTCATACAAAACGTGCGATTCAGCTGCTGTTATAATATAACCTCAGATAATTAAAAGTGAGATAGAGGTAGAAAAGCAGGAGATGAACTGCAAACTGGGAGAACAAGCCCACCAGCACCATAGCAGCTGCCCACATTCTCCGTGCTTTGACCGTAAAAACAAGGCTGACAACACGATTTGCAAAGTGCTGAAATCACCCAACAGCACCAGTCATAATCTTAGATGCACATTTCCTTCAGCCAAGCATTTTCCCACTATTATGGGTGATAAAGATGGCATATGAATTAAAGGTTTGAGAAAGGATGATGACAGTACAGAAATTAATCACACATTAATTTAAAACTTCCAACTGTCTTGGCATTGTGAAGCCATCACACTGCCACATCCTGGAGAGAAGTGACACACCGGTCCACCACCATAAGGAAATACGGCCTCGTATTCCAGGTGACTGCATCTTAAAAGCTCTTAAGTGTTTTCATTGAGTTGCATCAAATCACGTTTCAGAGGCCAGTGTTTAAAATCCCAGGTATTAGAAAGCTCCATTCAAAGTATTATAAATTCAGCAGTGGCACTGCAGCAGACAGGGATTTATCTTTCAGACCGCTGCGATCGTTATTAATAATATTACCAGCCACTTTTGTTTTGCTAATTTGGTGCTTCATCTATGAATAAGTGAACTTCATGAAATAAATTACATAGAACAATATTAGTGTTGTTCTTACTGCATTAACAGGCATCCATGTATGTAATTCATCCACAGTGGTTTCTGAGTATATTCTCGCTGCACGTAATGCCATTAGGCACTGATGGGCTGGCTTGCGACCAAGCACGCACTTTATGGACTCCCTTCTGCATGGCAGCACAGCCCACAGCAAGTGGATGGGAATGCCAGCACAAAGGGCAGCAGCTCTCCAACATGGACTTAGGAACTCCGGAAAAACTCCAGAAATGCCTTTCCAATTCTTATCTCCTCCTCAGATGCGGGGATTTGGGGTCTGTCATTCTTGAATAACGATTCTTGAACAGATCAGTCAGAACGCTGATGGCTAAAATTAAAACAGCTTAAATCGCACGCGGGACTCGTCACACATTGTCAAATGTGCTACAAAAAGGGAGGGGGACAGAAACAACTTCACTGGTGCTTCGTTGCTGTCCAAGTGCGAGTTTGCAGTTGCACAGGAAGGAGAAGCCTGAATTTAGGAGTTGATAGGCAGGCGTAAGAAGAGATGTATATTCTTTTAGACCCCTTCTCTCTTCCAATTCTTTGCTCATCATTTTATTGAGGAACAGACCTCAGCTGCCTGGGACATCTGCTCTGTAATTCCTTTTTCAGAATTCTGAAGTGTCTTTAAAAATCCAGGTTTGTTGCCATTTTGGCATGATTTAAAGAGACTGACTGTATCTAAATGACTCAGTACTGCAAACCCTCTTTTTTTTTTTTACATTGAGAAGCCCATTTCATTTATCAAAGAAACAAAGAAAACACTGCATTAGGAGTTTTAAAAGGGCCATTATCTTCAGGAAGCTGTAGCAAAGCAGTAATCGTGTCACTCACTTCCTAGAACTTGCTTTTTGTATCCTTCTATTAACTTTCAATATAAAAATCAGAGAAAATTATATTATTAACTTCTTAGCCAGCATATTCTAAGTAAATACTTGATTCTTGCAGTTGGATTTTCAAGTTCTTTAGGAATTTAAGAGAAGGAGACAAGGGCTTTCATTTTTATGGTCTTCCATTAATTATTGGTGACAAACGGCCAAGACCATGCAGCTGAGATAACTGTTCTCTGAAAGGGCATGATACCCATTGCTCCTAAGGCAGCTCAGCTCAGCTCTTTCCATCCGCCACCGAGTGTCCAGAACATGCTCTGGTTGCCAAACGGGACACACTGAACTCGATTTCCAGTGTGACAGGCCAGGCTGAAAACCAGAGCAAACATTGCAACAAGCTTGATTGTATCTCCTCTGACATAAACAAGTGACAGCTTGCTAAAATATTCCTGTCCTAGTTACGTGAGGAAAGTGAGTATTTTCAGATGTCTTCTGACTAGTACACCTGCAAAGGATGGAAAAATACACGATACAAATAAAAGCTGGAGCAGATGTTACTGTCCTCATGGAGCCTGGCACCACTTCTGTAACGACACAGGTAAGGAAGGGAGGGAAAAGGAAACAATTTTCTTCATTTGTTTAACGAAAAGGCTCCATTGAATCACAAAAGCGTAGTCAGGAAGGTACCTCAAGAGGTCTTCAGCCCAACCTCATCAATACTAGAACATCTGAGCGTTGGTGTTGTCTAGCTGAGCCTTGGCAACCTTCAAGGATGGAAAATCGACCACCTTGCTGGGCAGCCTGCTTCAGGGCTGCTCCACCCTCCAAGAGGAAAAGCTGTTCCTAACACCATCTAACCCTCTATTTCAATTATTAATAGTGAACTTCAACACAGTTTCCTCTATCTCTGCATCTCATCTCTGCTAAACTTCTTTATCTATTATGACAGCTATTGAGCAACTGGATGACTAAAGATGGCAGATACTATGACTGTGTGCATGCATCGGAGCCCATGTTTAAATAAACAAAACCACTATTTTCAAACATGGCTAATCACCACATCAATAGACTTATTAATGGGATTCCAGGACATGGTTGAATGCATGTTGCAGCAGCAGGGACTGGCTTCAACAAACACAGAGCTCCATTCCAACCGTATGTCTCAAAGATAAAAGAAAAATTGGAGTGCAATCAAATGCAGTGGATTAAATAACAAAAGAAATTAAACAAAATGGACAATGAATTTGTTTCATCGTATACATTCGGTCCAAACACACACACCCTGCCACAGTTTTGAGCATGTCAAGAGTTTATGAATCATAGAATAATGTAGGTTGGAAGGGACTTTTGGAGGTTATCCTTTCCCAACACCCACGTAAAGCAGGGCCATCTTCAGAGCTGGATCAGGTTGCGCAGGGCCGCATCCAGTCAAGATTTGAGTATTTTCAAGGACAGACGTTACAAAACCTCACTGAGGCTCCAGTACAATGTTTCATCATCATCATGGTAGGGAAATAAATTTTTTTTAAAAAGAAAATAATTATATTTTATCACTATTTCCCATGTGGCAGCTTAAGTCTGTTAGCTCTCATCCTATCACCAACAATCCTGCCAGAAGAGCCTGACGACTACTGCTCTACACCCTCCCATTGGGCAGCTGAAGACAGCAGTAAGGTCCCCCTTTAAGCCATCTCATACCCAGTCTGAAGAAACCCAGCTCCCACAACATCTCCTGGTACATCTGGTGCTCCAGAGGCCCCTCACCAGCTCAGTACCTGTGTATTGTGTACCCGTATACCAGTTCATGATGCTGCACTCCTTTCCTCATCACCTCATCAGAAGACGGTATTCTTTGCTACATGCCTTAAACGAGAAGGGCTGCATTTAAGAGTCAGTCTCCCCATCCTGTCTCTCAGTTTGTGGCTCTGCGTGCACAAGCATCTACAAGCTGTAAGCATAAAGTATGACCGTTGCTAATGAAAGATGACTTCTTACAATACTTCCAAGACCATGTGAACTATGCAGGATATCAACCTGCAAATTTATCTCCCTTATACAGAAATATTACTTGACTAGCAGCCACAGCCCTTCCAAATTAACTTCACTTACAATTATTTCAAATGTTTTCACATCTTGCAACACTAGCACAGGGAATGGCAAACCCCTGAACCCTGTTATTCCCAGGTACCTGGTGTTTGTCACATTCCTCACACCTCTGGCTAGAGGGTGCCTTCAATTAATTTTTTAAATCAGATTTCCACTATTTACTTCCACCCTTCCATCGGTTGCGAGACAAACACCTCTTCTGCTGTGCTTATTAATGCTTATGAAGTGCACCACAAAATGTGGGGGTATCGTTATCATTTCTGAATCATCCTACACTGGCACTCCAAAAGAAAAGCAGTTCAATGGAGCTCCTGCTACCCAGGACTGCTACACACACTACTAACATTAAAACACTTTCAAAGACACTTCCCACTTCCGTTTCAACACATCACCTCCATTTACAGTCAGTTATTACGCTCGTCTGTGTACCAAATGAATCCCAGTAGCAACTTTCACTACGTAATGAAGTAACTGAGCATTTTAGAGCCACAAACAAAAGATTTTGCCTTTTTTGTATATTCTAAACCAGCCCTTTGTCGCTGCAAAAAGAGAGCTTGACATCTGAGATATAAAATGCTCAAAAGAAGGCTGTATCAGTTAATCAAAAGAGAGTGATGACTGCAACAAACTTTATCAGTTCTGACATGGCAAAATGAGAGCAGGAGACCACTATCCCAGACTGGCGATTCCATTAACTCTTTGCATTACTATATTTCTATTTATTTTTGACTGCTCACAGACTATCAATAGCCATGCGGTGAATAACAAGAGCAGCAGCAGCATGTAGAGACTGCCGCTGTCAAGCCTCAGTTTTCAGAAACTGCCTTTAGCACCTCCCCACTCCACTGAATGCAACTGTGGAAGCAGGAAAAGAGCAGGCTCTGCTGCCAGCAGCAATCACAGCCTTTCTCTCTAACCCCGGAATTACTTTAACTTTGTCCATGAGAAACTAAACTATTTAGACACTGGCACCATCACAAGAACTTAATGCCATGGGAAATATATAACCTATATGTATTTTATATAAACAGATCTTTCTTCTTGATTCCTCAAGTGCTCTTTCACTTTCCATTGTATCCAGCTCTTATGGACATTCCTAATTCCCACTCGCACACAGGTTCAAGAGCTAATTCACAGACACTGAGGAGCAAACTTTCAAAAACACATTTGTTACTGTCAGATCTCCTGGTATCAACAAAACAAATGAGCCATGAGAAGTAGTTACTGGTTTCTCACTCTTTACATACAAGGCATGTGAAACTCTTGTTCTTGCCAGTTTTTCACGCAGTAGCGCCGCTGGCCTCAAACTCAGTATGAGGGAGATTTTAGAGAAACATCTAGAGGAGGATGCACTGACACGAGTAATAACACCAACAAAACTGGAACTTACCTGACAACATGAGCACAAAACCAAAACACCTCTCCATTTTTTCCTCCTTGCCTACAGAGAAACTGCACTTAATGGTCAGGGCTCTAAACCTCTCCCTGGAGAGGCTGAACTATTACTACTTATCAACTTGATAAAGCCACTTTGATCTTACTTTGCATGGCATAAGGAGAAAGCTTAGCACTTTGTGTAACATGGAGCGCTAGGAACAATGAAACCTTTATAGGGGTTTGTGCACAAGTCACAGCAGATAATGATTAGACTGACAAGGACTCAAGTCATTGCATTGACAAGAGAAACTGTCCAAGAGTAGCCATCAACTGCACTCACAACTCTGATTTTCTCCTGATAGTTCTGAGATCCCCAAGTAGTAACAAGAGGCAGAATTAATGAAATCTATCATTTGCTGGAAAGCTCCTCCTTGATTACCCATCCATCAGGGTGTACAGATGGGTATTTGCTGTCCTCTCACAATGGTTAACTGCTTGCTCCTTGGAAGATGGAAGGGGCTTTGCAGAGACAGCAGAAGTGCCCATCTGCAATCTCCAGGTAATAACCTACCTGCTGGAGAAGGACATATATACTTCGCTTGCCCAGATCCCTAAGACAACCTGCTTTTTGAGGTGCAAGGCAAGGGGCTATTAAATCTTTCAGGTGGAGAGCAATGCTACCGAGACTAGCAGAGCAGCTAAGGTTTAGCCTCTTTGAAGCTGAGCCTGGGAGCTCAGACTGAGAACCAGCTGTCTGGAGAGGGAGCTGACGGATGTGTTCAGGCTGGGCAAATCCTTTTACTCGAGTGCTTAAAACACCCAGGACACGGCACAAAAAAGGGCCTTTCTCACCTGCTGCATCCTCCTGGAGGAGGAATGAACAACTGTCAAGAAATATGCCCTCTCAAAAGGGAAATATGAACTGTAAAAGAAGCATAATAGCTTCACTGGAAGGCAGGGAAATGAGGGAGCCTGTTCCTAGCAATAAGTCCTTCAGCCGTGGCAATTCAACCCCTGTGCTGAGGAAGCCTCTCCCCTGACAAGCCACTCCATCTAGTTTTAAGGTCAGCCGCGAGAGACAGAAAGCCTACCCACAGTATGCAGCTAAATACAGTAACTAACATCCATTAGCTGAAGGAGCATGGAGCAGCAAGGCAGCAGGCTCTGCAGGTGGTGGGATGAGGAGAAGACAAGCTAAGCCACTGTCCCTCCTGCATCTCTGGAGCAGGAGATACACAAGATGCAGCAGCAACCCCAGACAGGTAACACAGTCACGGTCTATTACCTGTCTATACACAGACATGAACAACAGCTCAAGGCGCAACAACCAAGGTGCATTAAGTTGTATAATCCTCTGAATTATTTCCTATTGAGTCAGTGGTTATCTCCTTGTATTTTCCCTGTGTTTCCAATGGAATTCAGTGTCCCCAACAGTAAACTGCATCATGTTGGACCACAAGCATACACACTGTTCTCACAGAGTGAGGAGAGTGTTAGAACTGTCACAAATGCTGCTTAGTGTTGGAAATCTTGGCTACTCTGAAAAAGCAAATGAGTAGAATGAAAAACATCCAGCAACTTCTCCAGTTACGTGGGAGACAGCTTATGTGAATGGTGGGTGAAACTACCAGAGGGGAGACTTTCACAGGAAGTCTAAACAGTCAAGAAAGACTGGATCAGAACGGGGGGAAAACAAAGTGACAACAATGATGAAATCAAGTTTATCTTGCTTAGGAAGGAAAGAAGGAACAGTGTCAGCAGGGAGGGGGAGAACATGAGAACAGCCTTCAAGGATCTGGGAGAAAACTGAAAGATGAAAAGGAACTTTTTTCTTTTTTTTTTTTTTTGGTGTATCATGTGAATGGACAAGAATTTGAATTCTTGTCACAAAACTGCTGAAAGGGAGTTTAAGGTTAGGATGTTTGGAGTAAACTCCTATAGCATACTCCCATGGTATAAATGTACTGACAGTTAAACACTGGAACAGCTTGCTGAGGAAATGGTGGGCTCTTCTCTCACCAGAAGTTTTTAAGAACACACTAGACAAACATCTGTTGTGAACAGCTTAGAGCAATCCTGTCTGAGTAGAGAAAGGAGGAATGAAATTCCCTTCTGCCACTATTTGCAACAAGTAGAAGTCTTCTATCCCTTTTCAAAGTTCAAGAACCCAACTTTTATTTCAAATTTTGCAGAAGAATTGAGTCATGACCACAGGTGTGACCTCTGGGCTGGAACACACCTGCAGGAGGAGAGCTAAAGATGAGCAAACTAAGGTTCCTGCAGCTACAGCACTGCCAGGTACTCCCGCGCCCCTTTGCTCCATGGGGATGAAAATATTTGGTGCTGATGAACAATGCCCTCATATTCTTTTAAAGCAGACACATTTCACCTGGCTCCAGCAGACGACCAAGCCAGGGTAGGCTGCAGAGCCCTCCCCAAGACACCCCACACACGCAGCGATGCCCCTCACAAAGGGCAGTCCCACATCGAGCCCCTGGGCATGTCTCCCTTCCGCTCTATACTCAGACTGCAGCCAAAACAGCCTCAGATTTATACTAGATTATAGGAATAGTTTATGAATTCATAGCACTGTATCAGACTTCTAAATCTATAAACTATGCAGGTAAGATTCCTGAGCAGCATAAGAGATGATTGGGCTGGAGGGAAAAAATTTCTAATGCAAGGAATCATATTAAAACTTCCCTGTATTTTAAAAATAAGCATTCAAAACAGCAATATTTTGGACCACTCATTTACTGATTATCTTAATTCTAAAATATTTATCATTTTAACTAAAAAACAGCAACAGCTTAATGCTTTCACGTCTTGTAAGTGGATCTTCCACAAGCTTACCACCGCTATCTTTTTTTTTTTTTTCTATGTTCAACAGAAAAGCTACCGAAAAGGAAAAAGCTCCTGCTTTCAAAACATTTAGAATCAAATTTTTAGCACAGACACACTTCTGTTTAGGTACATGTTACATGTCTGAATGACATTCATAGCACTGCAGGTCTCAAACTTTTTTGTTGTTTGGTTGATTTGTTGGTTAAACAATCATGGAAATCTTCACTGAAGAAATACATTGCTGAACGGCAGCTTTCTTAACTACTGTGTTTTAAACCAGACAGCAGCAAAAATGTAACACAAAATGGTGCTCTAACGCTACTGCTCTGCGTGGCACCTGTGAAGCCCCTGGAAGGCTACTGCAGAGAAAAGCAAAAACAGTTGAATAAGTCCTCTTAACAGTAGCGGTGGCCATCGACACGTGAAGAACTGCATCCGTAGGAATAACGTCGCCCACCTTGTTTTTAAGGCTGCTCTGGCATAATCTCAGTCTCTGGCTCAATTTGGATTTGCCCTGAACTAAGGTACTTTGACCTGGATGAACCAAGGGCATCTTCCCATGACAGTGAGCAGCAAAGGCTTGTCATCTGCAGCTGCCAGGACACAGCTCCCTCCCAACTCCTGCCTAAGGGCTCCCCTCTCACAATCCTCCGAGTCCTCCACAAAAGGCACAGCAGCATCTGCTTTTTCGTGATTTTTGTCAGAGTAGCTATTTTCTCTGAGCAGTATTGTGATGAGGCTAACTCAGGCCCTGTTTGCTACTCGGTGAAATTCCCAGTATGACCTGGATCTATTTAATTCTTTAGCACAGCAAAAAGACCAGCACTTTGGTGCCCCAAAGTTCTGACCTGAGACTAGTGCTTATTATTCAATCAGGAAAAGAGGGTGAGCACTAGAATAGCCAGTTCTCCAAGATGGAACTAAATCAGAATTATAACAAAATAGGGTGGGTCTTTTTTCCATGCAGGAATCCATGGTAACAAACCCTCATAAATGGTCAGCGAAGGCAGATAAAAGTCAGCGTTGTCTAATTTAAGGTAATGTATTTTGTAGGGAATAATTTGAACCAATCATACATTTTTCTGGATTCTAAATTAACTGTAACCACTCGGGAAGGCACTGGACATAACTACCTAAGCAGATGTTTTCAGTGAGCTGCTCAGTGCAGGCACAGTCATAAAAGGAAACCAAACATCAGGACATGCACAGAAATGGATGTGGAACAATACAAAAACACCCTGTCGTAAAAAGGCAAGAGAATTTCTACAGCAAAATAATCTAATACCTACATCAACTGTGACTTTGCCCTTGGACAACAGGGTTGAAAAAACTCTAGAGAACTGTCCCCGAGAAAAGACTGAGCTGGGCGCTCCTAATTCATACTTGCAAGGGAAACAGAAGTTCAGCTGACTGTAAAAGTGATAAATTCAAAACAGCAAGTCTTTTGTTTTAATAGCCACACAGCAGATAATTAACCTCTAGTCAGGGAGGTGCCCCAGAGCAGCAGCAGAAGCAGCAGCCTTGGAGAATCCCCTTACAGGACAACGACTTAGGGCAGAAATGGCATTAATCAATGACCTCACTGTACTCTATACTATAATAGATGCATATTAATATTCATAGATTTTTAGGACTGAATGGTCCACTCTATCATCCCGTCTGACCTCCCTTCTGACATAGGACGTGTGTTAGCCAGCTCCTCCAGCCTCTGGTCCTTGTTAGGCTTGTCTCTGCTAGGTCAAAAGAGGCTGCTTTATGTGAACTAGCTCCCCGCTGTAATACAGAGACTGTAATGCAAATTTTGGCTCAGCAAGATTGGGCGATAAAGTACTGAGCTGAGATCTGAGTGTCAAGAACGAAATAAACTCTACAGTTGCGTCAAATAATCCCAGAGGCAGGAAATGGAAAACACTCTCTGGGCGCCCGCAGTAGGTCAGGAAATCACATTCTCGGTCCTCTTCTAGACCCCCTCGTTTCAGGCTGCCACTGCATTCTGATGAGGCCACCCACAAATGAAGTGTGGGGCTTTCCATGATGCAAGTCAGCAATATTTTTATGTTACAGATGATGGAATCGCACCACTCCCCATTAGCTAACACTTTTGGAATGGCAGTATGCTGAAACCGTTAGATGTTTTTAATCAATTCTGGACCAAAAATACTCAGGAAACAAACAAAAACTTTCCTTTTCTTTAAAAAAAAAAAAATCCTCAACCTCTTTGACACTGAAAGAAAAAAAGGAGGATTTGTATTCCTAATTTTAACAGGGTTCAGCTTTTGGGTGACCCCCTCCTGGAAAAGGTTAATTCTTGTGAACTGCATAGCTTAAATATGGCTCAATACAAGCATTAAGATCCACCCAAAAGGGATCCTTTCATAAAATAAGAACCTAAACCCTACTATTTTATTTTTTAAAAGTATTTCCAACCGTTTCTATCTTATTACGGGTTTTATGGAAATGGAGAGCAGCAATTCCTACTCTGATGCACTTTCCTTCAAACTGATACCTCTGTGGCAGAAACTGTTAAAAACAAAAACCTCTTTCCTTGTTTAAGAGGTAAGCAGTAACTGAAGTCCCTCCAGTGAACTATGGGGAGGGAGGGAGGGAGGGAGGAGAGAGGAGATTCATTCCTGTATCCCACCCAGAGCTGCGGAGACTGCATGTGCTCCACCACCTCCACCCCTGTGCCCAGCAGCACTGGGGATCCCGCACTGGGACATCCAGCACTTTTACACTTCTTTGTCAAGAACAAAAGCAGCCACGTTTTCATTTGTCAAAGCAAATTTCCTGCCAAAGCAGCAGAAGATGCATCCTCAGATATTAATGACAGCTGACAGATAAATAGAGAAGACCAGTAGAGTGTTTTAAAATGCTAGCTTCCTTCTGGTGCTAGCTATAGGTCTCCCTGCCATTCCCTGAGCCAAAGCAGGGAAAACCCTGCTGGACTCAAGCAAGACAAGTCCAGTAAAAGCACTTGGTGACTACGATGTACAACCAGGCAAGTTATTGCACTGCTGCACTTGTATCCCTAAATTATAGTCTTGTCAATGAAAAAATCCAAGTCTCAACAACCACAGGCAAAATTTGGTTCAGAGGAGCCTGGAACAGATCAAGTCTGATCTCTGAAGTGGCAACTGAGTCCTGCTCATCAGGGCCCACCACACAGGGAAAGCTCTCTCCTCTTCACTCTGCTGAATCTGAAATGCTGGACTTTCTCTCCAGGTCATAAAACAATGTTGTAAGGAAAGGGCTGCAGTGCATACTGCCAGTTCACAAATACATTACCAGTATTGGAATCCGTTTTAATAAACAAGAACCACCTGCCCCCAGAATTACAGATGCTCAGAAATGCAGTTCAAGTTAAAGGGCAACCGCTTAGGTCAGAGAACCATGGTGTGGAGGAGATCAATCTTGGCACTGTGAAGGAATAAAGGAGCAAACACCAGCTACACCAAACAGTGGGGTTCCTACAGAGGCTACAGGCTGGACTAGCTGGAGTATTTTAAAAAATACATACAGGATATGCGTATCACGAAGTGGAGCTTGTGCCTTATGTGGAGACATTCTAAGTATGAAACCTATATCCTCCTTCAGGAGATGTCATTCCGCTTGCTGATTTTTCTCCTACTGCTGTTGTGCAATGAAAGAGTTCATCAATATGGGAAAGAAAAGCTTCGGTCCTGGAGGCAGCATAAGCAGAAACCCTTGACAGCATTAGGAAGTCTATAAATCCCATACTTTCCTACCCAGAGCCTTCCATCACTTTTTCTCTTACATTCGTTATTGTAAAAAATGTTGAGGTTTAATCACTGAGTGTTCACTTCTCTCTTTATCCTTCATACACACCCTCCTAAGGCATCAAGGGGGAAAAAAAAATAAAAAATAAAGGATCCTTGTGTCTGTGACAGATTCTGGGTGGTTTCTTCAATGCTGGCAGGAGCCAAGACAGACAGGCAACATGCTGCTGCTCCACCAGAGCCAGCACGAGTGCCTACCCAGGACTCACAGGAGTAGAGCCTGGCACTTGTGCTAGGACCCTCCATCCTCCTCTTTAAAGCTTTAAGAAAGGCCATCTTCTACAAAACAAGCAGTCCACACCTGGGCTCTCCAGGTTGGAGAAGTCACAGTGATGGGTCCATCTGCCATTTCCAAACAGCCCAAACCACCAGCAGTATTTCTGGAAAACCAACAGCCTCCACCTTACAGCCGAGCAACAGTAACTTGGGCTGAAGGACCGGCAGTAGAAAACTTGAAAACTTAAAACCTAAAAATGAGTTTCAGACAGATTCTCTGGAAAGGACAAAATTTAAGGCAAATCATCCAAGCTAATTCCTTTTAGCTGAGTTTATGTTCACATACACACTCATTGCACAAAGCCATAGCAGAAGCTGCAGGAACGAGCCTACGCTGGGCTCCAGAGCAGGACCAGGGAGACGCAGCTGCTGCTTCGGAGCGACCTCTGCCACCTCCCAAAGCACAGCCCCCTGCAGAAACCACAGAGACCACTAAAACTGACACCCCGGGGCTCAGAAGGGAATCAGATATTTAGCAAGATTACACTATCTGCTAATCTGATTAGCCCCAGAGACTGCAGATAAACACAACAAAGAACAGCCGGACACCAGCTGTAAAACCCATCCAGTCAAGCAAATCACACAGCTGCCCAGAAAAGCTCAGCATCTGGGACCTGTCGCATGCAATGCTTTTAGGGAAATGACAGACTCGCTGCTCTCACGTTAGACATGGGAAAATGTGTTAATCTGTTTACCTTAAATGGATTTAACCTCAATCTGAACAAGAGAGGACTGACACAGATATGTACGGCCAAGACACTCCGGCAGCAAAGCGCAGCGAGCAGGAGGCGGCAGTCCTCGTCACCATTTACACAGGCTCGAAGGATCGGGCATGACACAGGTCAAACGGGAAACATTAAGAGATTAAACAAGCACATTTATAATTAGGTGTAATGTTGATTGTCTTCTGCCCCTGAAATCATAATCAGCTCCCACATCTAATCGTTGCAGCCGCCTGAGCTTTAAGCTGATGCTGACAGTCTCCGTAGCCAGCCCCTTCCCAGCACAGGGAATGCACACAGGGCTGGAAACCAAACAGCCTCCATCCATCTCACGACTGCTGGGGGCTTGGGCTGGGGGGTGGGTGAAGGGAGAAGGGTTAAAAAAGAAAAATTCTACATATTAATATATAGACCTATATATCGATGGGGCCTTGAGCAACCTGCTCTAGTGGAAGGTGTCCCTGCCCATGGCAGGGGGGTTGGAACTCGATGATCTTTGAGGTCCCCTCCAACCCTAACCATTCTGTGATTCTATGATTCTATGATAGATAGATCTTATATCTCAATATATAGATATATATCAGAATAGATATATAGAATTAGATAGATATCGACAGATAGATAGATAGATAGATAGATAGGTATCTCTGAATTAGCAGAGAACCTACCATGCCTTCCCAAGAGAGAATGGGCTGCTGAAAGGAGAGAGGCAAAAGCCACCCGAGTCACTCGCTGTACACTGGCCGCTACTTTTGCCAGCACAGGAGGGAAGGCGAGGACTGTATTTAATTTGTCCACTTGACATTCTTAAATACAGGAAAAACAAGAGAAACTTGCTCAAGGACTGCATTCATCACCGCCTGCCAATTACAGAAACAAAACTGATCAGTCAGGAGGACACAGTGGCACCCCGAGCCAGCAGTCTGCCGCCACAGAAGCACAAGAGCGTGGTCTTTGAAGCGTCCCTTTAGATCAGCAGGCGTTCTGGATGTATAGATGCAGGTCTAGAGCTCTCCAGCTACTCTGCGGTAAAGCGCTGCCCTCCCTTCCTAATTAGCAAACACTCTGCAGCAACCTCAGCCTTCCCCACAGCTCTCACTTGAACTTTTGACTATCATATTAGATTATTATTTTTTCCTCAAAATTCACCCCAAGATTGAGTTCTTACAAACACTCATCTATGCTGTGAGAATCAGCTCTTCCCCCTCAGCTCAAGAGCAAATAGAAAAAAACCTTTATTTCAGGGTGACTCAGAAACCCACTGGGGCCAGGTGACTCCCCCACCATCAGAGGCAAGGTCAGCCCCATGGTATCACCACAAAACCTGGCACCAGCAGCCAGGACAAGGCACAACATCATCAAAGACAAGGACGCCCAAAGGGGCACCAGGAGCTCAACACTCATCTCATTATTCCACAATGTTTTTGGGATGCAGGACAAGAATCAACAGTGTTTGAGGCCACCTCAGAAACATGGATGTCCCAACAGTGTTGGAGACTAGCTCTGGAAAGCAGCTACCACTTGAACGCAGAGCGAGGAGGAGCTGGGGTCTAGCAGAGTTCAGAACGACAGGGACACCCAAAGGGAAAAGATAAAACAGTTCTAAAGAAATTGTCTAAAATATGCATTTTCTATTTTTATGGCAAACATGACTAGTTACTAGTATTCAAATGCAATTATGTAGAGCCTGATTTATAAATAATGCAAAGCCCAGAAAGGAGAGATCAACGCTCATTTACAGCATACCGCATGCTGTACTGAATAATGTTATGCACCAGCTTTCACCATCCCCATAAAAAGGAAATATGGTCGAAAAGCTGAGAAAGAAGAGAACGATCACCCCCCATTTCCTCTCCAAAAAAGACGACAACATCTAAACCATGGCAAAATTAAGGTAGTTCTATTCTGTACTACTTTTGTAGATAGAATGCTTCATTTCTGCATTTCCAACTCACTATTTTCACAGAAGTGTTTCCAGAAGCTGCAAACAAGGTATGAGAGAAACACACCACCACTCACCCCGCTGCAACATGCTCTAAGTAGATGCCACACAGAACCCCACAGCATCAGCAAAGTTGTTTCCCAAATTTCTTATGTGAAGTGTCTTAGTCCATCGCATAACGGATTGAATAATTGGAGCTGGAAGGGACATGTGCAGGTCAGATACT
Organism: Calidris pugnax; assembly: GCF_001431845.1. Taxonomy (NCBI): domain Eukaryota; kingdom Metazoa; phylum Chordata; class Aves; order Charadriiformes; family Scolopacidae; genus Calidris; species Calidris pugnax. The sequence continues at coordinate 10,486,042 of NW_015090812.1, forward strand.
CTCACCTCCTGCTCAGAGAAACACTAACTTTAAAGTAGCATTTAAAGTTTAAAGCAGGTAGCTCAGGACCTTGCCCTGCTGAACTTTGAGTATCTCTCCAAATGAAGATCCCCAAACCTCTCTTCTCCCCTGTTCCAACTGCGCACCACTCTCGCCATCAAAAAGTTTCTATCACCCTGGTTGCAACCTGTGATTTTTCACTGTTGTTTTTCAGTGTGCTCCTCTAGGAGGAGAAATAATTCTATTTTCCCCCAAAAAACTTTTACTTCTTGATTGCAACTACTGAATTCTAAAACAGTTCTTTGATTTAATTTTTTTTTAATTTATTCATCTAATATCCTTACAGCAACAATACCTTCCCACACATCCTCTCTGCACAATCAGATTTATGCCATTTACATTGAAAAGTAAGGTCTTTTTTCTCTACTCAGTTAGCTTTGTTATAATGCAGTTTATAAAATTACATTTAATGGAGAAGGGAGCAGGGAATTTGTTTATTTCTGAACTGTGATGGCTAATGGATGGGGTGGGAATAATGACAGGATATATATTATGTTATGGTCGAACAATACAAGGAGAGAATGCATGACCTGATCATTTTTATCCTTCATTAAATGGTCTATTGAGCTGCTTTTTCTCCATATCAGCTTTTAAAACAGAAAAAGCATAGCAAAAAATAACATATCACTTCAAATCGCAAGATTAGTCTTAATTAAAGCAAAAATTACTCATCTGTTTCTTAAATTCATTAGCAATAGCTGAAAACACATCCAAAAAAGAAGCAAATCAGCATAAGGAGACTAACTGTAACTAGCCGTGGTAACTACCTTCCTCCATAAATGCTGAGGCATTTTAATTCCCATGTCTGGAAGGACAAATAAAGTCTGCGCTGTGCTAAGCATCCCTGCCAAGTCCTTCCTCCTCCTGGCGAGCCAAAAGCAGAGTGGGAAGAAGAATCCAAAGCTCCCCAAACGCCCAGCTGGAGTGGTGTCACCAGACCTACATCTGCTTTTAGAGGCTCATCTTGGCTTTTCCAGGAAGAAAATGGGTCTGTATGAAGTGAGACCACTTCGATTGCCATTCCTGGTTTTTACTTACTTTCTTCAAGGAAGAAAACAGATGGGTTACCAGTGGTTTCATGTTTGAAACAAGGGATAATATACCATGGGCACATGCCTGGAGCCCTGCCTGGGGAAAGGGCAATGAGGGAAAAAGTTCCCAAGGACACACAGAGAAGGGTACCCCACCATGCAGTCCACCGCAAGAGGAATCCCAACCAAAGCAGAGCAGCTCCTGAGGCTGATGGGTTGAACTAACACCATGTGCTCAGAAAGTCACCAACACATAAAAATCCACAGGAAACAAACGGGTTTGCAGACTGAGACCCAACCTATATGGCATCCAAACTGTCTCCAGCATAGACTGAACTAGGGAGATAAGGAAGGAACGGGAAGGAAGCTGGATTAGGCCCCTTGTCTAATGCTTGAACATTTTCATTTCCTGTAGGGAAAATGATACTGGTCAGCATTAACCGATAACGGGCTGGCTATTACGCGTTTATGGAGGTTTCAAAAGAACTTTGATCCAGATCACACATCCCATTAACAGAGACAATAAATTACTCTCACTTTCCATGACACAATGCACAGAAATACAACTCGCACGTACAAATGAGACACAGCTCCTTAATGAGTAAGAGTGCTGAAACATTAGCAATACATCAGAAACACATGTAACACATGCAAAGTTCCCATGCAAGACAACTATAAAAGAGCAAAAATGAATACCACTGAGAAAACATGCATTTATTTTTGCAGAAACCACCAAAAGGGAGTTTCTTCCCTAACATGTTCCCCTATACTCAAGTTTCTTCTATTTTTGCCAAGTATGCTGGTATGGCAACTGAAAAAACATTTGTGGCATTTGATTTCAAAAGTCTGTATATTTAAGGAAAAGTTTTCCTAAGGAAGTGCTTAGATAAAAGTCTTTTTCTGTGGTTTAAGCAGGAACACCACTAGTCAAAGTGAAAACATGGAGCTGGCTGACGGGCAAAGCACCGGCACTTTGAAGCACCGCAGAGGTCACATCGTGGCAGCGAAATCTTGCTCTGTAGCTTTGATGTAGAGCAGCTCACAGAAATACCTTCGTTATTTCACTGGAGTGCATTGGTACTGAAGCCTCTTCCTCATCCAGTGTTAAGTAAGTTGTTATTGTTCTTTAATATTAAAAAAGGAAAGATTAGTTTCTCTGTCAGCATTTCAGAAGAACGTGCGGCAGGCAATAAGGAAGGTCCTATGAGGGTCTAAATTGAGTTCGCATTCATTAGTGCATCAGTGATTTCCAAACAAAAAAAAAAATCCATCAAACACAGCATAAATTCAGCTTGAACTCGTGCCTGCCAGACCACGAGCACAAAGCTGGGGCAAGAAACCCAGCATTCAGAGATCAGGTAATGAGGTGGAGGTGCAGCAGCTCAACTTTCCACTCCACCTCCTTTTGCTTTTGACTTAAAAAGGCTTTCTCTTTATAATGTAAATGATGTAATTTATACCTGCAGAAACACACACTGGAATGTTCTTTTTACATGTTTCTCTAGTGAAGGTTAAATATTGGAGAGAAAGTCTTGGTTTTGGTTTTAAAATACTGTGGAGATCCCCATAAAACAATTTCTGAAGAAAGTTACCGCAGTGGTTTGAATATCCTGAACACAGCCAAGTCAAGAAGGAAGAACATCTGCACACATTTTTATGGTCCACTCAAACCTTAAGTGCTTTCAAACATACAGCAGCTACAACCACGCTTTAGATTTAAAAGACTCAAGTCTATAAAAAGCCCACATCATGACCTTCTCAATTTATAAAAAATTTCCTCCGCTCACATCTACCTCATCCTCCAGCAACAAACTCTTCAGTTCCCCAGTCTCCTCCACCCTTCCATGAGACCAAGAGCAGTTAAAGAGCTAAAACCCGACCAAAACCCAGTAAAACTACTTGAAACGAGTGAATTTTCTCTATCCCCAACTGGCTGCCAGTACAGAGCCCTCAAACACCACCTGCCCACACCAGCCAGAGTTTTCACCCCATCTCACCCCCCTTTTAAGCCCTTCCGGCTCATTCATGATTTTGCTCCTTTTCACTGAACTCGTACAGCTGCAAACGCACTCCTATAATGCGATGCCCGAAACAAGAACACAAGAATTTTCTTGAAAAATGGAGGAAGTTGGTGGGGGAGCGTGACCGGCACCAGCTGCCCATCAGCATTCAGGGCACGCAGCTGCTCCCGGTGGCATCCCTGGAATTCAGCTTGGCTGAGGAAAAAACAACCACCAACTGCTTTTTTTTCCTGAAAATTTCACCTCACCACTGTAACGTGCCTGTGTAGTTCTGCCCAAATTAAACACTATAGTGAAACAGTTAAAGCTCAACGTTTATTTTGCAGGAGTGCCCTTGTTTGCACCGCTCCCTTTGTTGCCATCTGTCAGGCTTCCTCCTTGATGCTTCTTACAGGGAAAACATCAGCGATGGCAAAACAGCAGGAATTTAGGCAGCCAGCCGCTCCCTCCTCCTGCCCTTAAAAGGTTTGTGTCTGCATAGTTTTAATAGGGATCCCTTTTTGCTCCGACACAGACACTGAGCTCAGTATCAGCCACATCCAGATGGTGCCAGTACTTCAATACTCCATTTTGTGGGTTGGTTTTTTTTTTCCCTCTAACCAGCACAAGGCCTCTTCATTTTCTGCTTCCTTCTAATTGCCCACCCAGATATCCCATGGCTGAGGCAAGAACATGCAATACAGCGCCGGCAGCCCAGCTGTTAAAGCAGGACGCCCCAAATCAGATGGGATTGCAAGGAGGACCTTGTCCCCATGCACACACACACACACACATATATATTAAGATGCTCACAAACTCCCCTGGCTGCTCATACCCATGCTCAGGAGCGTGTTATCTCAAGTTTCTCAGCCAACTCAGTATCAGGATGGGCCCTTGCCTCCCCCTCCACGTTTCAGAGCCAGTCCCACAGCCAAGCCGCACACACCATTTCAGCACAGTCCATGACAGCTCTCATGGGACCTTTTTCTTCTTTTTTTTAAGGATGGAAAGACATTATGAGTAGAACTGCCTGCGTTACATGTTTTCTGAAGTGCTAAGCACTTCACTTGAGCTATGAATCATCAACAGTGACAGCAGCAGAAACATCTTGTCATAAGCAATGAAGAAACTTCAAATTAAGTATCCCACCAAATAATTTACGGAGATTGCCGATCCACAGTCAAGAGGATTTGCTTATAAAAATCATTTATAATTTAAAAATGATTGCAGGGACAAAGTCTAAGTCCCCAAAGAACTTCAAAAATGTTAAATCACAAGCAGCAAAGCGGGAGGAAGGAGGTGAAGACGGGAGACCAGCATGTCTCAAGCACCTCTTGCAGCTCAAAAATGCAAACATTTCTCACATACCCCTAAGGTGATCCTTCTGCAAACATGTTGAGAAAAGGTATTCAAATTTCCCCAGGCAGATTCGGCTTTTCCCTCATATTCACCCTTTTTGCAGCTTAAAAAAATTGATCCTCACAGCCCAGTCTTAATCTCTCTCTATTTTTTATCAAATCTCACAACAGAAAGCAGCTCTTCATTGTTCTTCTGAGGGATTTGTAATACACACCTCAGCATTAACATTCACACAATAGCACACACTAGAGACAATTTGGAACTCTGTAATCTGAAAAGTGATGTGGTTTTGTCCCTTCAGTAAATGCTCTCATGATCTAACTGGAGTAGCACCATCTTCTGTGGTTAGGTTACACTTATCACTTACCTTTTAAATTTACTCCCTCTACAGATTTGCTCCCTTTTCACAATTAAGGGCATCTCCATGGGCTTCTGGGATTCAAACCTCTGGGACACCAAAAACTGCTTTAACTATGCGACTTTTCCCTCCCAGAGCCCCATGTCCCATTTATTACACTCCTTCCAGCTTTTTCAGCAAGAAAAACCTGCAATTCCCACTACCAGTGTCCTTCCCCACACACAGATCATTCGTTCTCAAACCCCTGCTGTCTCTTGCACCAACTAAAAGGGGTTTCATACACAAAAAGGACCTGCTTTCGCGTATACCTAGGAGTTCTCCAATAGCTATAAAAACCCCACAATTAAGCTTGAAATGTGTTGGTTTCCTTGATTTCACTGTAGCCAGCTTGCACACATACCCAGGCTATGTATTCTACATCATTAAAAATAACTGTCTATACTCATGATATCTTGCTGCCTCCAGCTATCCCAAACTAGAAGTGAATATGCTGACTTTTTCAGACCCAATAAAAGTATTCCTCTGGTTTCTGAGCCCCTTCAGCTGCTTTCAAACCTCTCCACAGGAATGGATGTCTCGGCACTGCTGGGTCTGGCCCTGTCATCTCCTCAGAGAAAAAAAAAAAAATCCCACCCATGTATGGTCCTGGAACTTGAGTCCTTGTAAAAATGTTGTGTCTTGGGAGAAATTTTATTTGCTATTCACTACCCAAAAGAAGCAATTTCCTTTTCTAGTAACACATCCAGGTGCAGCAGGCACTAAAAGGCAGCAGAATAAATTATTTTAGGCATGTCCGTATGCATCCAGACTGACCTTCCAGTACACAGCCTAATGAAGATCAGAAACCATCAAGCACCCTGCTACAAATAACTTAAAACCTGGCATGTACGCTTAGTAAAATGTTCAAGTGACTTCAAAGCCCTCTATCAATACAGGAAAAAAAGCTGCATTAAAATTCTGAGCCTTCAAATCTATTAAGCATTTCCAAACACAGGAGGACGAGTACCAGGATTTGTTCAGCTGCCCTCACCGCGCCGTTCTTGGGAAGAGAGAGTTAAGCTCGGGCAGTCGGCACACAGCTGGCACAGGCCCCTTCCATCCCATTCCAAACTACAAACTAAATTGCATTTTCTTATCACATTTATAAAAACACTGTTTTAACTTGGTGCAAACCAACATGTCACTGCTCTGAGGGCCACCAGATGGATCAGATCATATTTCTCCCAAGGGGTGCTACACCACTTGGTTTCTGGACACGGGAGAGCCGTGCAGCGGTACCAGAGACAGTATGGACAACCCGCGTGAGCTTTGTCTTCTGCACCGTAGCCAACCATTGACCCGCAGAGGTGAAAGCCCCATCTGAAGGCACTGGTGGTGGATGGAGCGGTTCAGCGAGGGCCATCCCAGGTGACAGATCGCAGTGACAAGGAGCAGCGAACACACACTCTGGTAGATGGAATTCATTAATCAGGCTCCAACGGCTCCACTTCACTAGACGGGAACTCTTTATAGACATTGCCTCATTTATTTATTTTTTAAATGCCTAGATTAGTTTAGTGTGAAGCTGTTGAGAGATATAATTTGTCTGAGCAGATGATCTATAGATCATTGAATGAACGCTAACCAGGCTCTCGCAGTCCACAGAAGAAACCCAACAGGCTGCAGCACAGGAAAGAGGAACATTTTTTCCTAAAATTTAGCACACACGCCATACCCAGCAGCACGGAGGTCAGCGAGCTGCTGGCTCTTCTAACACGCTCTGCGGGCAGGGGGGCAGCCTCTGCTTATGAAGAGCGGGGCCCACAAATCAGAGGGAAATCAGCAAGTGATAAGTAACCTGGCATTCAGCTGGGGATTCAACCTGGCATTTCTAACACAAACAGCCTTTTCTGCTCGCATCTGTGAATATATGCATATTTAAAAAATAAATTATCTTTCATTCAGATTAGTTACTAGAATATCTCTTTCTTCGCTGAAGCAGATTTGTTCCTATGGTTGTATCTACTGCTATTCTGGGACTTGGTATTGTCTTCCCACTATTGCTGCAGAAAATGTTCAGCAGCTAATTGCACAGTCAAGTCCTTTCACATAATTTTCACTTTGACAAGAGTAATTAAAAAAGCTAAACAGCTCAAGAACCAATTGATTAGGTCTGCAGGCAAGGCTCTGTTTGGGCGATCCCGAGATGCACGTGCACAGAACAGCAAGCTTTCACAAAACCCCGTTAGGAACATGTTCCTCAGGGTTTATGATTTAGTATCAGATTCTTGCAGGATCTCTTTTTTTGCCCAATTCCTATCATACATTATATTCGTCTATGTGCTGTGCATTTACCACGCTTACAAGAACCAGTAAAATTAACATTATAGGACAAGCTAAAGAATATCTTCTTTCTGTCTCCTATATTCCCACACCAAATAGTCTACATTTGCAAACACACTTCAACACCTGCCATCATAGGAACAGAACTACACAAGGCTATTATGTCACTAAATTGGAAAGACTATGAATAATGACAAATCCTGAATTTTTTCCACTTTGTATACCTGCAGCACAGAAAAGACATTTCTAAGAGCAACCCTGTCTGTAGACACACTCTCTGTGATACGGTGCTGAATCATCCGTTTGCTTGCCTTAAAATTGCTCCGAGTCCTCTTTACCAGGACTTCTAATATTGTTGCTTTTCAAACTGCATAATTGAAGTTATAAAGTAAAGGGCTACAAAATTACTAGAGAGGTACCAAAATAATGAGCTTATGAGCAGTAATGAAATGGAAAGTCCTGGAAGCCTAAGGTTACACAAAAACTTAGAGATGTTCCCTATAATTTTTTTTTTAATAAAGCTAATAATTCTACTCTAAAAAGAGAAGTTGAAAGGGTTTTCTTTAAGCCACTTCCTTCTCAGTGAGTTTTGGTCAGTTACTGACTACACTTTTGAAAAACTGTCATGAAATCTGCAAGGTTTAAAGCTAATGGGAACTTGGAGCAACTGTCAACAAGGAACTCCTTCCATGCATAAAGGAGCCTGGTCAAACACTGGACACCTCCTAGGACCACCTGATGAGCATGAAGGTGCTGGTGCTCTTCAAAGCCAACAGCTCTGGCCTCTCTGTGAGTATGGGGTGTTGGGTACGGATTAGAGGACAAGCTCATTGAGAGGTGACCAAGAGACATGAATTAATCTTTGAATAAAGCTGCAGTACCATTGGTAATTGCTGGGCACACGTCTACAGCGTGCTTTCAAACAAGGGAAATCTGGTGCCGGCAGCAAGGAGTCTCAGGTCCCACTCTCTGCAGTGGCATCCCACACCACTACTCCAGGCAGAACAGTAGCCCAGGGACCCAAAACCAGTTTCTTTGGTACAGAAGACCAGAGGTTGCCTTAACGTAACTGCACAAGTTAAATGCCAAAGCTTTCAAGGGAAGTCGAAGACGTAAAGAAAACTGTGCCTTTACACAAGTAGATATGCTGAAAGAAGCCATAGGAAGGTTTCACACATTCACAAATGTGATAATTTAGATGACAAATGTAACAAATTAAGCCCAACTTGTTAGCTAACAGAATATTTAATTACATACTATGAATGATCACTTAAAGATTTGGGAATTTAACCAATTATTTTCAGAAGTCCTGAAACCTTCCTGAGCACGAGGTTATTTTAACGTCTCAGCACTGTCCCCCTGCACCTCCTTCCACCTTACCTTGTTTATAGCTCTATTCAGTAATAGTTTTTACTTGTTTCCTTGATGTCTTAATTTCCTGCAATAATACAACTGCCATGAATAATTAAGCAACGCATTTGCTGCTCGCTGAAAGCTGAACAAGTGCTATAAATCAGTTCTGGGACCCTCTGCCAGCACAGACACAATCAATGATCTGCTAATGTTGGCATTTCTTTTTGCAGGTGAGAGAAACAGAGCACAGAAACACCTGAGGAGCCGCCGGGGCATTTCGGCAGAGCAATTCCCAGCATCTTCTCTTAAGCAGCAAGACTCTAAAGCCTGTTCTAGCATTTTCCCTGTGAGCGACAGAGAACTGGTATGTACTATATTCTTCACATTTACTCCTTTCTTTCTTTCGCACGTTCCTGGGTTGTTCTCTTTAATGTCTCTGCTCCCTAGGTAGTAGGAGAGTAGAAGAAGATGGCCTGAGCGTGCATCATTCCCTTCTCAGCACCAAAATGAAGGGCTGCCAGGGGTTCTTCTCTGTATTTCCACCCGTTTCTTCCCACTGCCTGTGGTTCAACGCAAGACACAGGCTACGGGATGGTAGCAGAGCGCTGAAGGATCATCTGTAGTCAGACCCATTACACCCTCTGAAGGTTTATCTTGCTGATTCACATTCGCCCTCAGACAGCTGGGCATGCTGCATTTCTCACTTTTTTGTATATGAAGACTGATGGAAGATAAGAACGAACTACAAAAACAACAGCGATAACACTTCCCTATAGCACTCCACTCGCATGCATATCAGGGGAGAGGAACAATAAAACAACTTTCCATTACCAGAACAGCATCACCCTTTAATTGGAATGAGGTTTACAGTACAATCGCTTTAAAGAAAGCTCAGCTGCCAAGTGTGCAAGCCTCTCCAGCTTGGCAGAGCAGGTACATTAGAAAACTAATCAAGCCCAGGTATCCAGCCAGGCCTAGGAAATGTCAGGGTGGCCATTAGGATTCCACATGTCTTAATTTGAGAATTTCCCCAATTCACTAGAAGGTGCAAAGCCTCAGAAAAAAAATAAATTTAAAGGTCAAAACATAGAACAGTTCATCATTAAATTTCTCTACAAACATCCTTATGCAGAAACAAACCATGTAATGTTCCTGGGTTTAATTCTGTTGACAAAAGACTGTACATATTTTAAAAACGTAATGCTTAGCAGCTGTGCTGCCAGTCTGCAGAGTTTGCATATATAGCTGTGATATTACCATACTCTATTATTCATAACAGGCAACAGACTTCATTCTTGGTCTTGTGAAAAATAATTGCAGTTTGAAGCCAAAGTCTGACTTCAAAAAACACCCCAACATAATGGCTAGAGTTTCCAGAATTCAGGAACTCATGTAATGGCCTGCATCTTGATTTAAGTCAATTCATTAAAAAGACAAATTTCCTCTGATCTGTTTTTGAGAAAGCTTTCCAAGAAGTACAGACTCTTATATGAAACGCAGGAAAGGAAAAGCTTAGGTGGGCGAACAGCTTTTTCTTACCCAAAACAAATGCATAATGAATTAACCATAATCTTTTAGCATGAAGCATGAGGCAATCCCATACTATACGGTCCCGGGACTCCACTCACCAGACAGAAGTCCATGTGTTGATGCATAGTTATTCATAGGAAGAATAACTACTGGAAGGAGAAGCAAAAAAAAAAAAAAAAGTACACATCTTCCTTTCCACTACTGTTGACATTAAAAGTTTTCTACACAAACACACATTTTTAATACATTTTTCCCTTTCACACACACAAACGGTCATTAAGACAGATTTTAGTCGGAAGGTCTTACAAGACCCTCAAGGTATTTTTTGCTGCCAGAAGGTGTTTCGATGAACTCTCCAAGGGCCACTGGTCAGCACTGCTCTAGACAGCAAGGAGCATCGCTCCCCTGGAGTGGTCCAACAGGCAGACCCTCTGCAGTATGCACTGTGTTATACGGTCCAGCACACCCACATCAACTTCATTAATTGCCAATCACTGCAGAGAGGTTTGGTGCTAAGACAAGGACATCACAGCAGAATCACAGCAGCAACCACCATACACGCACCAAGACTCCCTGCCGAGGTGCAGCAAAGCTCCTGCAACCATCAGAGTTCTCAGACCTCTGTACATACATACAGCTTGGTAAAGTCTCAGGACAGACAACTACCTGCAGACAAAAAGAGACAAAACCAGAACTAGCTGTTACAATTTGCAGAGCTGAATGAACCATATGGCTTCAGAAGTTGAACCATGCATCCTACCTAACAGGCAGCTGAAAGACCTTTAGTCAGTGCCACAGATGCGGGCAAAAAGATAACAAACCTATAAGGGTTCATGAGGAAACTACATATAGAGGATGTTTTTAAGTCTCATTTTCTTAATGGCATAGTCTCCCCCATGTTCTCCCCAACAACGTTCTCCCTCTTCTTTAAGGAGAAGTAGAAAGTCAAAGAAAGGGACCAAGCAAGATTAAGGGCATGGAAAACACTGTCACACAAAGTTACAAAATAAGATGGAACAGAGTGATTGTCACTTGAGAGAAGGATGAAAAAGGACAAGATAAAAATACCAGAGTAGATATAGACAAGATAAAAATACTAGAGAAGACAGGCTGGGAGCCTGTACCTTCCTGATTCATAAATGAAGGTAAAGAAACATTCAATTTAAGAAATAACACTGGCAATTCAAAACCTATATGAGGGAGCACTTTGTGTTTTTATATGAGATTCCAGAAATTCCTCCGGAAATTCAATTCAGTGCTCAACAATCCTTCATGGCAGCAATCGTTGCTCAGCACCTGACCTGAACTTCCCAGAAGCACATTATTTCATCTCCTAGCACTGGATGGGGAGGACTGATTTCTCCTCAATTAGTCTTTCCATTCTGGCAGTGGGATGCTTAAGATGAGATGTCGTTTCATTGGACGCCTTATCAATGTGAGCAGAGTAGAAAGGCTATCTATTGTGTCTTCAAGATGGTACTCCTCATTTCTGCATATCACTGTGATGTCTGTCCCTCTCAAAACAGCATGGCATTGTTAACTCCTGTATGGTTTCTGATCCATTAGCACTGCAAGACCTTTTCTGTATAGCAGCTGTCTAGGCAGTTGTTGCTCATTCTGTATTTATGTAGCTGATTACTCCTATTTTCAAACATCCATCCACATTTCTCCTTATTGACATGCATCCTTTCAGACAGTTTCTCCAATTTGTAAAGATCATTTGGAATTCTAATGGTGTCCTCCAACATGCTTGCAGCTCTTCCCAGCTTGTTGTTGCCTGCAAATTTAATAAGCATGTTCTCTATTCTATCAGAGAGATCATTACTGCAAATGCTGAATGCTATCAAACTGCCAAATACCCACCCTATGAGCAGATGTTTCACAAGAAAAAGTCTCATGAGGGAGCACTGAAAGCTTTACTAAAGATAAATGACATCTACTGCTTCTCCATTCACAAAGCCTGTTATCCTGTCATTAAAGGAAATTAGATTGATCTGACCTTGACAAATCTATGGTGGGCATTATTCCTTTGCCCATGTGGGTATAACAATATTTAGAGTTGTTACAATTAATAAAGCTGTACAGAAACAATAATGAATGTCCAGCTTCTTACAACAATTTCTAATGTTACGTAGGAAATGGAAAGTAATTTGGGTGGGATGAGAACCGGCAAGAGTATGGGATCTTTCTTTTTGCCCCCCCCTAAAATATGTAGCATTTGTTGGAGGTATTTTCCTCATTATGTCCTCTAGATGTAGTTTCCTCATGAACCCTTATAGGTTTGCTATCAGAGGTCTGTGAACTCCATGGTTGGAGGATTATTGGGGCAATTCTGGGATAAACGGACCTTGAGTTTGATGCAGTCCAGCAACAACTGTAACACAAAATAATTTGCAGTCTCTAGTGAAATTTGACATAAGCTGGAAAACACCATGTGGTATACTGCATATTACTCTTTATATGTTAAGTGGAGTTTCTTAAATTCCTCAAAATTATACAGGGAACTGTTCTCACACAACATACTACAGATTAAAGACAACGCCAGAAATTTTAGCTTAATTTGCCTCAAAAAAAAAATTGCTTTATCTGCAACAGAAGGCTGCATGTCTAATTGAAAAGACGTTGAGCAGTGCATAGATGCTGACTGAACAATACATATTCACAGGGATTCTGTCTTAATGTGTAAAAAGCCCTCAAATCATACTCTGCTTCTAAAACAAAGGCACATAACTCTGCAACTATAGGAAGAGAGGCATATCTTAACATTTTGGAAAAAAAAAACCAACCAAAAAACCCAAAAAACTAGTTTAGGCAGTTAAATATGTTAAATGTTTCATGCATTTACTACAGCAGAATTAAGGTTCAACAGGCATCATCAAGAAAGACAAGTCCAAACCCTTGTGGCCTACTGTACAACCACAGAGCAACTCCAACAAAGAAAGCTCCCTATTTGCACAATTGCCTCAAGAAACAGACAAATGCACTAGAACACAAACTCCACGGTGTTGATGTGAATTAATTCTCTCCCCATGTTCCAGGCTGAGTGCTGTAGGATCTGGAGAACTGCCTCTGCTGTGCACCTCTGGGTCTTCGGAAGGCTGAGACGAGAGCAGCTCCGGCTACATTCACAGAATGAATATGCGGGCAATTTAGTACACACAAGCTCAGACAGCATCCTTCGCTCACATGCACTTGATGATTTAGCATGAAATCCCCTTTATGTTATTCAGCAGCTTATTTTTTCTATGGGTCACTCCCTTCCACAGATCAAGTTCCATTTTCTCCTGACTGCTGACAAGCATCTGTAATAACGTCAAGTGTTTTCACAGACATTTTAGGCTTGAGACCTATGAATAACACCACAGTTTGTTTTACAGGGTACAAAAGTATTTTTCCACTCTCTTTGTTTTTAAGAGCATCCAAAGACAATTTTTGCAGAAAGATCCAAAAAACAAATGTCCAACTCATAAAATACAGCCCCCCTGACTTAAACTCTGGCTGAAGACCAAGCAGGGCACATTTCAGCCATGAAACAACTCATAAAAAGCTGAAAACAACAGGTTATAACTAAAGAACTTTGTGTAACCCTGATAAACTGTGTGTAATGGAGCATTAAAAAGTATGCTGGAAGTCTATACGCAGCATGTACAAACGACAAGTCAACAGCCAGGGCCATTACCTGTTACACCAAACAGGAGCAAAGGGAGCCTTTCCAGCTCTTGGACTACCCTCGTCATCCTCCGGAGAGCCATGCTGAACTCTTTGTAGTCAGCACGCCAAGAATGAGAACGCTGTGCCAGGACAAGACAACCCAGTCCTTTACGTGGGAATATGAAAGTATTTTCTCTGTTTTCCTCTTCAAATTTTACTGATTCCCCCTGCTAGTATATCCCCTCCCCTTCCCCATTTATTAAATGCCCTATAAATTCAAATGTTGTGAGTGTATGAGGTAAGTTCAATTCTTTAAGGTTGCATGCTGAAACTACTGAAAACTTCTGTTTGATGCTAAATAGGATTAAAATACATAGTCATCCTCAAAAATTGAAACCCTTTCTGAAATCAATGCATGGCAACTCTCACATTTACCTCAAAAGAGAGAACTGCGGTTTCAAGTTTGAAAACCAAGGAAGGGCCATCTCTGCCTTACACGTGGCCCTACAATGAAAGAAGAGCTTGGCCACATGCTCATGTCACCCCTCCACACAAGCCATCAACTGGGTTTGACAAGCGGTTGAAAACAAACCACCCTACCTGCCAGCCACAGCTGTGCTAATGCCAAGACTCCAAATGGTCACATAATGGAGTTTTTCAGGGGCAAAAAACCTACACAAGTAAAGCTGCTGAATATTTCCTGGCCTCTTTAAAACTGCTTTTTCAAAATAACAGAAGTATCACAACAGCACTTGCACTAAAAGTTGAACTGAATTTGGCTAAAAATAAATCTAAAGAAAACACGTAGGTGTTCTGCACTCTGATATCTAAGTACAGAAGCTCAAGAGTCATCTTTTCCTCCCTGCATGGCAATTAACAGGCAAGGGCTTTTATCACTCAACGTTGAGGTGAACCAACAGTCATATCATGTAGACAGAGTTTATAATAATAATTTTAAAAATACAAGAAAAGCAGCAAAAGCAAGCAAGAAGAATTCTCTGAGTGTGATCTTCCTTTTAAAGTTGCAGTATTAACCAGTGCCAATAGTGGACTGATTATGGTCTTTTTTATGAGACCATGGCTGCTTTCAGAGAACCCAGTATCGACTCAAGTAGAATAACCACACATAGCAGAGGCAAACCAAGTCTAAACCTCTTATTGATATCTTGACTTCATCCAGAGCACCAAATCAGGACGGTCACCCCTGGTGCCACGAGCCTCTGCTGGGAAATGGCGGCATTTCCATTTCCTTTAGGTTTTGACCAGGTGTACTATGTCTCCATCCGGTTTTACAAAATACATTCCTGGAAGTCATATTGTTAATGACTGGGAAAGAAATGGAAATAATGAGAAATAACATGCAATGAAAGGCCACCTGAAAAAGCACAGCAGGACTACAAGTTCATTCCAGCCTGTATTACATGAAATGGAATATATTCTGAAATTGTTTCTTTATAATACCATGGGAGAGAAGCCCAAATATAACTGACATCCAGGGCAAGGTCTAACATTGCAGGCTACAATTCATATACAAATGAAAAGCCGTGATCCACTATAAAACGTGTCTTGGTTTAATTCAGTAATCTTATGTCAGTAAAGTATGCGAGGCAAAAGACATTTCTATGACTTAAAACTTTCAGTAAACACCCTACGGTGTTTTCACACCAACAAAATAAATGAGATTTGTCTTTGGCATAGACAAAGCACTGATTGTCACAAGAGGCTAAACACAGCATTCAATTAAAAGTACACCACTGCTTTTCAGCTACTGATACATAGACGCCTTACCACAGAAAAAGCATCCATGAACAGATGCTTTTTTTTCCTTCCCTTTTTAAAACCAAACATGTTCGCCATCAAAAAAGATTGACTAACATTTTGAGCAAACAAATTTCATACTCTTGGTTGTTCACAAAAATGAGTTTATCATCTTACATTACAGTGTCATTCTGAAGCACCAATATAACGAACAAATAATCAAACAAAAAAAAGCATCCCTATTACCACTTTATTGCTTTTCACAACTGCTCAGTTAAAACACTGAAGGCTCTAGCAGACCTCATACTTTTCGCCCATCTGACGTCAGAACTACTACTAGCAAGCAGGAGCACAACAAACTGTATTATTTTATCAGCTTCCTGGCACTCCTTTCCATCTGCAAAGAATATTACCATCACTACTACAGGACATTTCCTTAAAATACTCACAGCAGCCTCTGCAAATAGTCACGACTGATTAATATCTGCGAACAGATGCAACTAACTTGCAACTAGATGTGGAAAGCAAAGGGTAAGTTTTACCAAGATTGGTCGTCAGCTAATAGTGGCAAGGGAAGATCACCTGCACAGAATTACTTGAGATGGGATCCAGCAAAACACATTTTAATGTACTTAAGGGCAGATATTCATGAGCAAAAACCCCAGTCACACTAATGAAATAAGAGTTTGCATCCTGGGAATCAGAGGCCCAGAGAGGGATTCAAAGGTCATTGTGGAGGACTCTGTTCCCCCAGCTCAACGCTATGGGCAAAAGGGCCAAAGTGCCATCATACTGTGGCAAGATGTGGCCACTTCTCTTCTTGGTCCTGGTCCCTTGACTTTAAAAAACCATATTGAAAACTCTGGAAGATTAGTGACAAACTCTAAAAATTATCTCTGAGCAGAAAAACCCAAGACCAATCCATTTTTCCAGAACAAAAAAGGACAAACTTTCACTTTGTCTAACTCCTACACTCTAACTTGCTTCTCAGGGAGATGGCATTAAGTAGCAGGAGTCTCCAGCCCAGCTGACACAGTTTACAATATCCAGTGTCTGAACCCAAAAAATGCATAAATGAAGCTTGAAATAAATACAGATGTGTGGAAGTAATGATTACTTGTCATTTCTACAGATCACATAGGAGACGGGTAAATTCTCTGCCATTTAGTTTTCAAATTGTGATTTGATAGCCTCCTAAAAGCTATGTGCTAGCTCATCCCCAGCTGTTAAAAGTAGATGCAGAAATCACTAGCTGAAATTATACAGCCTGCGCTATGCAGGTCAGAGTAGATGACTACACTGATCTGATTTCTGGCCTTAAAATCCATGAATCCACACTGAAGATAAAATTTTAAGCAGGTAGTTTTACTGTTTTTCTATATCACCAAGCCAACAAGCAGGCTGTCTCTCAAAGAACGTGTATTAAATATATCAGCCCCTCAACGTTTGCCGCTGTGCCGCATAACTTACATGGACACTTAAACATAGGAACTCCCTTGTGAAGGCACGAGAGTAACTCTGGCTACGCAGCTGAGTCTGAACGACGCCAGAGGCAAGTGAGACTGCTTAGCCCTGCAGAGCAGCAGCGAGTGGGTTAAACACGGAGCCAGGGGGCAAAAGTCAGAGCCTACACAGTGGTCTCCATGCAAACCCCTGGCCCCAGGATGTCCCTGAAGAGTGAGGACATTCTCAGAGCTGCCTGAGAGCAAAACCCAGAGTGAGCCTGTCTGAAGTGACTACACCACCCCTCTGGCACAGGAGCCACCACTCGCTGAAGGCCAAATGATGACACCAGGATGGGATCCCTATATATTTATGCTGCTCTTACATCCTCCACAGGTCTTTGTACCGACCACTGCTGGCTAAGGGATTTGGGGCTAGGCAGACCTCTGACCCAGCAGCCGATGGTGACTGATGAATGATGTTAGCTTTAACAACAAATAAAACAAGACAAATGACAATGCTGTGACCTGCTGTAGGTATCTACCCAAACAAATTCACACGACTCCCAAAAGTGCTGGAGCTAAAAGGGGTAGGGCTATGAATGCAGAGAAGGATCTGTCGTCTACTCCATACATGGTATTTGCTCTCACAGAAGCCCTCCTCCTCAACGTCTACAATATTCAGTTACAAGCTGGGAGGATTTAGATATTTTATGAAAAAGTGCAGAATCCATTTATAGCTAAATATATATGATGCATGAAGAACACCAAAAATAAAGCTGCTCAATAACTGTGGTTAATATTTCAACCTGTCCCTTAATGATGCAACCCCAATGCCTCAGGTACAGGGGTTTTCCTAACCAATATTTTACATGTTCTTTTCACTGATGGAATTTGTCAATCTAGTCAAGGTAGAATTGCAGAAAATTAGTATTTACCTGTGCTGCAATACCTGGATCCGATGGTACCAATTACACATAATCACTACGTGCAGTGTTTGGGGACAGGCAGGCAAACAGAAAAACCGGGAAGGAGAAAGAGATGCGAGGCAGCAGCGGAGCATCCTCTGGTCCAGGTTTTGGGATGGGACCAGCCCCAGCTCACTGCCGCCAGCTTCCCACACCCCCTTGAGCAAAAGACAAGTTTGCTCCATCTTTAGAAATCAAAAGGTGCAAATTGTTTGTTTACCACGTATCACTTCGCAGGTAGTTGGCCTAATACTGCCTTAGTTCTTTCCTTCTACAAGGTCACTTTTGAAGTGGTTTTCTTCCTTAAGCCCTTTGAAATTCTGTGCAAGACAAACCATGATGTATTTTTGGTAGAAAAGACTTCGGAAGGGTCACTTAGTCTCTTCCTTTGGCTAATGGAAGCTGTGCCCAGGACTTCAAAAACAAAGCCTAATTTTTAAAAAACCAAGCCAAACACAAAACATATTGCTGATGATTTCTGATGACAGTATTGATTTTTTTTCCTGTTTTGTCTGCATTTTGTTTTCAGAAGGGATTTTTGTTGTTGTTTTTTATTTTATTAGAGTAAATGACATATTTCCAAAAGCTGGAAAAGAGTATCTTTTACCTGACAATTGAACTGAACATTAAATGAAATCTGCAAAGCCATTTTTCCCATGCACAATCAAAAGCTGACAGGCAGGGAAGCACAGAGTGCATTAAATAAAAACCCCAACACAAGCAAGCTGAGGGAGAAAGTGTAAAACAGCCATCCTGAATCAGCTCCGAGCTGCTCTAATGGAATTAGGGTCACCCTGACAGAAACACAGTCAGATCACAGAGAAAATTTAATAATTTCTTACTGCAGTCTGTAAAAGCTGGGGAGGATTTGAAAGTGCTTTCTGCCAAATTAGCACTCCTGTATCCACCGTTCATGCACCCCATGGCCCTTCCCGCTCACCTTCTCCTCCCGCATCCCCCCAGAGCGGCCGGGAAACCCCCACTCCCCTTCTGCTGGCAGGGGGGCACCACGAGAGCCCCTCTTTTTCTGACACACTGGCACGCGTTTCACCTCTGGATGCCCCTTCAGTTCCTCAGCGCTGACGTTATTCACAGCTCCCGTGAACTCAATTCCAGGAGAAGCATCGCGGCGCGCGCCCGGTGCTAATTCCGCTCAGCGGTACATATTCAATCTGTTTTATCTCAGGCGTTAACATCTAGCTATCTGCCAGCTGCCTAATTGTCAGGAAGCTACGGCGGCGATGCTGAAATGTGTTGCGACAGCAGCAGCTCCGAAGCACAGGGGGGGAAGGCAGGGAAGCCCCGGTTGTGGGTGCTCCCCCAGCGCCCGGCCACGAGCCCCACGGCCGCCTGCTGCCAGGGATGCAGCACAGCCCACCACAGCCCTCCTTCCCTGCCCTCGATCCTCACCCTTCCCACGAAAAGTGGTTTTGGGGACTGACTCCATGCATTCAAGCGCAGGGAGAACCCTGCGCCCATTATCACATTTCTTTTAATTAGGGAAATGTAGAAAATGCTCTGCAGATACAAAGCCTCTCCATCCCTTCACTGCCTCCACACAGCGCTGCAATGGGGAAAAGGAAAAACCACAGTGAAATCCCAAGAACAGCCCTATTGTATCAGGAATCCAGCCAAACAAACTGCCTTTGGGCCAACAGGATGCTTAGGGGACCACAAAAATTGAAGAGGGTGCATAGGTGGGGTTGTTCCTTTCACAGCACCCCTTCTCTAGCTCCAGTGTGCATATATTGTTATACCTTCCCCTTGCCCTTCGCTTCTCTCCTGAACCAGGGCTTCCTAATGCCACGGTCACTACCGTACCTTGCCTGTCTGCATCACTGAGGGCAGGACATGAAATATTCAGGGTTTGGGGATGATTGTTTCCCCCCTGCAGAGGCGCAGAGCAGGCCCTTTCACACAGCTCCCTGCTGCCCGGAGTCGGTGGCAGGATTCAGTGGGACAAGATAATAGAAAAGCTGTAAGCTGCTAAAATACACAGAGCAACACTTCCCATCCAAGGAAGCCCCTGGGTTAATCCGTGGAGGATGTGGCGGTTAAAAGGTCGCTGTCCTCCAGACCTGCCTCCTAGATTAGGAATAAGTAATTCAGAGTCAAGTCTGCGCCAGAGGAAGAGGCGTACATATGGACATGGTTGCTTCTCAGCACAGAAGTGTTGCACATCTGAGACACCAATATTTGGATCTGGGCCTGTGAAACACAGCCAGTTTTGTTAAATTTAAGCATGTGGAAGTATTCCATAAATTTAGCAAGCCATGTCTGCTGCAAGTCATCCTCGGGCCAAGAACTGTTCTAGGACATCTCAAGCTCCATCAGCCTCTGCACACCTGATGGGAGTGATGCCTCTCTCCTTTGCAGGGACCAGGATAAAGATAATGAACCTTGGAGGATTTTTATACACCTTAAAACATTAAACGTATACTTCTCTGTGTCAGACTCCAAAATGGGCTACAACGTGTAGACAAAGTGATCTAAGTAAGCATCTTCCAGCAGCACCAGCAGCCAGAGAAGAAAGCTGAGGAAGGAGGCAGCTGCTGCCCCCAGTTTAACTGGGCAGCTCACACTCATAGAGACTACACGCTAACCTGCTGCCTCCGCAAGTCATCCCTAGTGACAACAAAACCTGTGAATTTGTATCTTCCTTCGCATTCCTCCCCTTCACTCTTCTCTCCAGCTTCTCTAAATTTACTCCTTCCCCCTCAATCAAGGACACTTAGGACCCCCAATCCGCTTTCTCCACTCAGCCAGGCTCCTACCAACATGAATCAAGATCTCCTTCAACTTTTACAAAATTACATCTTAATTATAAGCCTGGTGACTAAAGCTGGAGCGAGAAGCAGATGGTTGGTGGCAGCTCAGGAGGTGCATCATGGTCACCTCTCTGCTCTGACTCAAGTATCCCAGGAGCCCTGGGTGCTTCCAAAGGCACGGAGTATTCACAGCTGCCAGAGTCTACAACAAACGTGCAAACATTTGGACAAACTCTGAGAAGTCGGTTACTGGTTAAAGAAGAGGAAAGGGGTCACACAAATACCCAGGGATAACCTCACAAATACACACAAGTGAGTTACGAAAAATAATACTGTGCAAAGAACCCAGGAGGTTTCCTATGCTCCGCACAACTCATTTGATGGGAAATTCCTACTTCAAGGTATTTTCAGTAGGCCACCATCAGCCAAGTTTCTCCTCCTGCGTGTCCACAAGGGCGTTTCGCACACAAGCTTTCTCCTTGGCCTGGCTGGGGCTGATCAAAGCCAGTCACAGCAGCACCGTGAGGCTGTCAGGGGAACGGGCATGGACAGAATACAGCTTAAAGCACGACCGCAAGGGAACGTGCTGAAATACCGCTGTAGGAGAGCTACACTAGAAGGTAAAAACTTGCACCCTTTCCCCAACAGCTCTCAGACACTTGCTGACTCAGGAGAGATGTCTCAGTACTACACAAATTACAAGAGCTGGAAAAAGAACAAGGAAAACAAAGTAACAGGGATTACTGTGACCCCAATATTTCTCTCTTCCTCCGCCCCCAATTTTCTTTACTCATCTGTACATGTTAAAAATCAAACTGTCAGGTTTTGATCTTGCAGCTACTACAGAAATTCTTCGGCGCTTGAATAAATTTTGTCAGCCTTTTTAGTTCTACTTTTGCCCCTTCGCACACATACTGTTTATCTGCATTGCACACATTGGAAAAGAAGAGATTTGGGGGGCGTTATCCCAGTCCTCGGTGTTTCTAGTACAAACCAAGAAGGTTTAATATTTGTTGAGAGAAATTCTGTAAGGTATTCAAGCTTCCAAAACCGGAATGTTACTTACTGTCTGCTCCTGCTAAAGGCAGCATCAAGCAGCAGAGGATGGCTGCTGGCACAGTGAGTACTGGGACGCAAAAGTTAGGCACCATATTCCAAAGTAGAGCAAGTCCTCTTCAGTCTGAGGCAAGTGGTCAGTACATCCAGTGTTACAGACACAGACTTACTCCTGCAAACAAAGAGATAAAAAGGAAAATGAGCAAATATGACACACAGATTAAGTGCTGATAAACCAAACTGCACTGCAAAGGCACAATTACAGACACTTTATAATTTAACAATCTTTCCTGCTTGAGCAGCATAGCTCCACGTTGATGCCCCCAAATCCAATCAGCTCTTTTCAAGGGTCACGAGGCATAAATGCACGCCCATCTCCAAGTTTATCTTCATGTTCAGTCTCTATTATGGGCTATTAATACATCCTTTAGCTGTTATTCACAACAAATAGTCCTGAAGGTGCATGTTACAATGTAAGAAATAGTCTTAAGCTTGTGTAACTCTTCCTCATCCATCTGCCCAAGAGAGACATGCTTGATTGCGTATGTAGGGGTGGCTTGTGGTCAACTACATGTTAAGCGTAGGTTGGCCCATCCAGCTGGGCTGGTATACACCAGACATGTCTCAACGGGTCCAAGCAGGAGAAACAGAAGCTGAACTGAATCATCTGTTGGTTCACAGGGCTACCAGAGCCTCACAGTAGAAGGTTAAGAACAACGTCTAAAAAGAGAAGCTTTACTCAAACACCTACAGTTCAACCTCCCAAAAATGGAGAGGAGGACTGCCTAAAAGGACAGAGGATTGGATATCCCTTCTCCAAAAACAAAGCAAATTATCTTGGAAATTGGCTTAACTTAGGTGTCTGCTTGGATATAGAAATACAGAAAATTCCTTGACATGCAACGAAAAAAAAGGCAGGCATTTAAAAAAAAAACAAACAGTATTTCTGTATATCTGCTTTCTTTATCTTTTCAGAAGAATATACTCATTTTACGTTCACCGGAAAGTCCAAGGTCTGCCTGTTAAGACAGATTTTAAAGGAGCCAGCAAGCTCCATTCCTTCAAAGCGAAGACGCTCAGCAAGGACAGGTGCTCACTCTTTCAGTGCTGGGCATCTCAACGCAAGCTCAAGAGTCATTCAAAAGTCAAGAAGATTCTCCTTCACTAACCTGCAGGAGCTACCAAAAGCTGACAATACAGCATTAATAGTGAAACAGCCTCATGCAGGCAGATGCCAGCCCGAGATTCAGCAGCCTGCAGAGGGCAAAGGACTTGAGACCCAAAGGTTTCGCAAGTCTTCAACAGTGCCTTGGTGAAATGAGGTAGGTACTCAGTGGTGTGCATGTAAGTAAGATTCTGGATCCCATGAGTATCCTTGAAGCAAAGTTTCTGCAAGTGCACAGACTGTACACGGCATGACCCACCATTCTATTCATACTGGCAGACATTTCAGAAACATATTCAAGACTGCTCTAATAAAGGTATTTCTGCATGTTGCTGAGGTTTTTGAAGATTAACTGTACCACTTTTTTTTTTTTTTTAAGAACCACAAAGCCTTTGATGGCGGTATCATATGTTACAAACATGTTTACATCTGACAAAAACACAGCATTCAATGAATGCCAGCAATGTTGGTGCTCAGGGAAATCCGCAAGAAATCTCAAGAGAGTCTACCTAGGCAAATATTTACATCGCATTGTACTAACAAACAGCAGATCATGATTCTTCTCCATTCTGTTACTGTATTTGCACAGTAAATCTTTTCACACGTTATAATATCACACAATACAGAGAAATCTTTATTTATGCAACGTCTTCTACAGCCAAGACATCTGAAAATACTTTATAAAATAACCTAGTTCTAACCTAGATGCAGAGAGAATACTGATCATCTCATCCTGCTTTTATTATCTCAATGAGAAAGCATAAATCCAAGTAAGCTCAGCAGCAAGATTTTGAACACTGCAAAAGAGGCTCTTGGTACCAGCCACACACTCAGTTCTCTTTGTTGCTCTCCACCCTCCATATCCTTATTCATCTCTCGCCAAAGAATTACTAAAAGCACCATTAACAAGTCTTACACCGCAGATGCAGATAGCTGTATCTTTATAGCTGCATAAGCTCTATTCCAACGGGAAACTCTGTTCAGTCCCCAAGCCGTTTGCCCGGTGTTAGCCAGCTCTCCAGATATGGCCCACACGGGAACGGGAAGAAGTGCCTGGATTAAGAGTGAAGATTATGTCTCTAAATTGTGCATATACGGTGCTAATTTGTACAGCCTGGAGAAGCGAACCCCCTGAAGCACACTTTAGGCAGCATTACATCTGGCTCAACAGCAGCCAGAATCTTAAGAGGCTACTCTCCTTGGAGGTTGCAGGGGGGGAGGACTGAAACACCACCAAGGGTTGAAATGACTGTGTCAAAACTAATGATGTGTGTCAAACCCTCTCAGATTAGGACAGGGAACAAGTTTTACAGGTGGTGCTGAAAACATCTTAGGTATGTATCAGACCAGACTGGGGATGAATAGCTTTCAGAGAGCTTTTCCTCTTTCATTCACTTCCATTAACAACAAAAGTGCCTGATCTAATGGTGTATCCTGAGTGCAGATTGCTCAGAAGTCATGTGAATGGCACCTCCACAGCCCTCATTCAGGAGTGTAACTCTCAGGAACACAAAAACCCCAGCTAAAGAATAGGTCTGCCTCTCAATTTCTCTCTTCTTTCAGCAAATGTGATCAAGCTTCTCTCCCGTTTCAAGCTTGACAGATTTATAACTTTCCTCTCAAGCCCATGAGATACATACAACATGCATCATGCAAAACTGATGAATTGTCAGTTACCCTACCAGATGCTTTATAGACTTGATCTTTTTGCAACTGTTTAGTGCTCTATAATAATTTACCATCTGGCAGAAAAGCCAGATTTTCTTATGCAAGACCGCTGTCTGTCCCTCCAAAGTTAATAGAGCACCTTTGGCCCTTAACTGGATCAAACTTCGCTGCTTCCTCTTTCCATGGTTGTTCTGCCTATAGAAAAGTTGTCTGTATTCAATATTTAAAGACCTTTAAATTGGAATGTTTTAAAATTTTATAAATCTCAGTAGCTGTCATTCTCTTTTGAAATTGAAAATATGAAAAAGCCTCTCCCAGTGGTTCAGCTCTCCCATTTTTAGAAGGGAGGTGCTCTCCCCCAACAAAACAATTCAATATTCAAGGGAAGGTGGCAGGGTGCTAGCTGAATCTCAGTTAACCCTTAGAACACCAGTGTTACTCTAACAGTTTTAAACAGCCATCTTGAACCAATATTAAAGGCTTTCTCCTTTTCTGGGGCAGAAAGGAAGCCTAAGACAGAAAGTAGCTATAAATGAAATAATATGGGTAGACTTTGGTAATGGGCTAAGGTGATGCAGAGTCAGTATTGCTTGGGTAAAATCAAGTCCAATAGCAACTAACCAACCAACTAACGCTCTTAAGATTCTTAGTGTTTCTTTTGCTCTAACAACCCCACGCCTCTTCAGGCTGCCCTCTCTTGCATCTGGAATTCTCTCCTGTGCATCAGATAACCTCAAGCCCCTTCATTTGAAGGTCTCCTTTAATCCCACTGCTTTGGCTAGCACCTTACTAATAACATGGTATTTGGGAGCCCAGACACTGTAGAAGAAGGTTTTTCAAAAATAAACATACATTCACATTGCTACTTCTGCATCTGATCCTGGCAATATTATAAACTCCAGACCACGAAACCCAAAAGGAGGTTGAGGCTAAGCACTCCAGATGGCTTTGTAAAAACAGCTTTGAGTTTTGCAAGCTAAACTCCTGCCTCTGCTTCAAAATCAATGTGAGAACTACACAGTGCTACTTTGGCAGAAAATGAGAAAGCAGGAAAGCACAACAACAACAAAAAATAGCAAACTTAATTTATATATAGCTGATTTTGCCGTGGGGCAGGTGGATGGAAAAGAGGTGGTCTTGAGAACATTTTTGAAAACTACATGGTTTGATTCTTTCAGACAAGCAGAGAAAGCTGGACTCATTTAAAACAGAGCCAAGAATACCAACAGCTCATATGGTACTAGGAAATTCTGGCAATGAGTGTGTCCCGCAGGAGACGGCAAAGAGATTAGAAAAAGCAGTCAACTTTAAAGAGTCAAGAGGAATTTCAAACGAGCACTGAATAGCTCATGTCCTCTATGAACTCTTCTGGAAGCTAAACTAAACTGAAGCAATTGTCACGTGAGTCACAGCCGTGGACAGTGTGGTGAAGGAAAGCATCCCCAAAATAAGCCTGCCCGTTCCAAACCAGGGACAAAAATACTGCACTGAAACCACTTTTTAAGTTTAAGCTACTTGGCAATCCAAAGTATCCAAACAAGTCAGCACAAAAATGTTCCCTCCAGGAACCCCTGTACATCCACAGAACTGCCAGGTTCAGTTGTGTGTGTGACTACTGACACTGCATTTGCTGTGAAACACAGTCAAAAGACTCTCTAGAAACTTACAGGGCAGAAAGGTAAGCTCAGTGCATAAGCAATGTCCTCATCTGACCTGCAGACAGAATAGTACCTTTTCATAAAAGAACCTGAAACAATTGTGTTTGCTTTTCAAGGTGGAAACTTCTTAAACATTTTCAACCTGAGCCCAAGGATGCAGGTCAGAAGATACCAACTGGATGCCACCCAGAAAATAGTGAAGAAGAGGCTAAAACTGCATCAGCTTCTCCCAAATCTACTGTATGTGTGACACATAATGAAACCAAACTTTCCTTCTGGACACCCACCCACAACTTTGTATTTTACACAAATACCCAACAGGGGAACCGGTGCTCTAGAGCGACCCCATCACCACAATACTTTGAAGTGTCACACAAACGATGGTAATCAAGAACTGACTGAGCAAGGAGGGGGCACATGCCACACAGAGCAACAAGGCAACTATTTATTCTATTAAAAGTGAGAACAACAAATGGCTACAGCTCAACTGCTTCATTCCATACATAACACCTCATCTGTGCTCTGAAGGAATAAGATGAAGACCGTGAGGCACCCTAGAATTCAAGCTCATCATACTGCACGCATTAGAAGTTGTTGAAGCACAGTTACACACAACTTAATGACTTTTGAATGTTTCGCTTCACCACATTAGTATTCCTTAAGCATAGATTTCTTCGTGTTTTTCTGCAAGAAATATAATATAAAGAGACTTGGGGAGTACAGCAATATGGCCAAAAAAGACAAAATGAGTCTCATTTCACTCCAAACTCCCACATGCAGGGAACGTACTAGAAAGATTCAGTGGGGAGATATATGAAGATGGCAACACTAGCATAGATTTAGGGAGGAACTTGATATGAACTTGCAATACAGTAAAAAAGCCAAAAGCTCAAGGAACTGCTACATGAGCAAAGGCATCACCTCTAGGACCCAGGTGTGAGCAGGCCAAGAGCATCGGTTTGAAGACTCTCAAACCATCTGGAGAGAAGAGATGAGCAAAGCAATGCAAGAACTGGGAAGGATAAAAATCTCCGTCAAGTTGCAAGTGCTAGACAGACTGGCTAAGCAAGATGGGAATTTGATAACCATCTGTAAGTACATGAAGGATACCAACACCAAGAAAGGAGTGGAGGAGTATAATTAGCCACGGGCATATAACTGTGAGTAATGGAATGAGACAGAGCAAAAGAAAAGTGCATGTTGAATATTCTCAGTAAACTGTCCAAAAAAGAAAAAAAAAAAAAAAAAAAACAACACAGAAGAGAGAACAGATCCCAGCAGCAAAATGTTTCATCATCTCTTTGGATAGAAACTAAAAACAGAGTGGAAAAAAAAAACAAAAAGAAACACTCAAAAATATCCCATAATCTGA
This sequence comes from Calidris pugnax, assembly GCF_001431845.1. Lineage (NCBI taxonomy): Eukaryota > Metazoa > Chordata > Aves > Charadriiformes > Scolopacidae > Calidris > Calidris pugnax. The sequence goes on from NW_015090812.1 coordinate 10,513,561, forward strand.
GGAAAAAAGACCTGAACAGAGGGAGAATGGTATGGGGACATATATACAACAGCAAGAAAGATTAAGAGGTACTTCAAAAAGATTCTCCTTATTTTGGCACAACATTAAAAAACCAAGCGTGAAGACTTTAGCAACAAGCTGGCCCAGCCACAGATCTTTGTGATCCTGAACACAAAATCATAACTTGACCCGAGGAGCTGAGGGAAAGAGAAGCATTGAAGTAGGATGCAAGCACAGCTTGGACACTCCTCTCTGCCTTACTGGCTACATTTGCTTCTGAAGGTATTAATTTTTTGAAGGTGTCATTGCCTGCAGACAATCCTAGATAAAAAGGAGGATTTTTTCCACTAGAACAAGGATTATGAAGGGCCCCGTTAAGTAACTACGGTGATAAGTCAAAATGTCCACTTAAAATATAGATCAGCCTTGAGCCTCACAAGCCCAGCCATCACTCACAGTGAGCACTAAATACAGATGGCTGTAGATCACCCTACCCAAGTTGACAAAAAAAAAAAAAAAAAAAAAAAAACAACACAGAAGAGAGAACAGATCCCAGCAGCAAAATGTTTCATCATCTCTTTGGATAGAAACTAAAAACAGAGTGGAAAAAAAAAACAAAAAGAAACACTCAAAAATATCCCATAATCTGAGGAAAAAAGACCTGAACAGAGGGAGAATGGTATGGGGAAATATATACAACAGCAAGAACGATTCAGAGGTACTTCAAAAAGATTCTCCTTATTTTGGCACAACATTAAAAAACCAAGCGTGAAGACTTTAGCAACAAGCTGGCCCAGCCACAGATCTTTGTGATCCTGAACACAAAATCATAACTTGACCCGAGGAGCTGAGGGAAAGAGAAGCATTGAAGTAGGATGCAAGCACAGCTTGGACACTCCTCTCTGCCTTACTGGCTACATTTGCTTCTGAAGGTATTAATTTTTTGAAGGTGTCATTGCCTGCAGACAATCCTAGATAAAAAGGAGGATTTTTTCCACTAGAACAAGGATTATGAAGGGCCCCGTTAAGTAACTACGGTGATAAGTCAAAATGTCCACTTAAAATATAGATCAGCCTTGAGCCTCACAAGCCCAGCCATCACTCACAGTGAGCACTAAATACAGATGGCTGTAGATCACCCTACCCAAGTGCACGGGCTCTTTAATACCTGCCGTAAAGTCTCCTTAAAAGAAGGAAAGTATTGCATTTATTGCAAAGTATTGCTCGCCCTTTCAACAGAGGTCTTTTACATTTACAGAACAGGCCCAGCAGCGCAACCAGATGCACAGATTAAAGCTCCAGGGCGGTAGAAAATCCTACAAAATTTAAAAAGAAGCTAAAGAATAGCTGAATTGTCAGAGAACTCCGCTAACGTGGAGGAATGTGCTCATGAGTCAGCCACAAAGCAAGAATTCCCATACTTTTCCTACAAATTACAACACACATGGCAATATATTCTTAATCCAAATGACCATGCCCTTACAGGTTTGCTTTCAGCACAACGGAAAAAGCTGTAAAGATTAAAATCACAAGGTAGCAAGCCCTCTCCTCTAAACCCCAACACCTTGGCACCAAGTTTCGCAAATCCAGAATGTAGAACAGGAGGTTTTAAACTAAAGAGAGGGAGAGCTGAGAAACGCAGTCCTTTTGGGCTTGCTGCTTGCAATGCACTGCAGCCGACTGCTATTTACTGTACAGCTGCGGTACCAATATTTCTGCATCTAGCTCCAGCAACACCAACATGCTGGTTCTGCATCTCTCAGACTGACAGACCAGATATAAGATCCACTGAACACCAAAACAGCAAGAATACAAATGATCTGTCAGATGAGAGATAATCTGTCCTTCCTTTGGATTTGCATGGTGTCTACTGGCTTGAGACCAAACTAAATCCTAAATCAATCCAAATTCAAAACTAAATCAGTTTCTTCTTTATAAGAATGTTTTTGCTCTATTCACACATTTAACTCAGCTTCATTAGCAGCCTCAGTGCAGAAAGTTTTTGGAGCCCTTGTGGAAACTGAGCAAACTGTAAGCCTATTCTCAGACTTGGGCATTTCAAGCAACTACTAGAACAGTTTTCCTTTGCAGTATCCACCAAAATTTGGAACCTAGGAGAACATGATCTTACAGGTGTTCTGTTATCTCTTCAGTAAATTTTTGTTCAACCAGAGTATGAGCTATATAGAGAATTTTCTTCTGAAAAAAAGTGGCTCTTCTTAATGAAAAATCCCTTACTTTTGCTGGAAGCTCAGTTATGTTTTATGTAACATACCATACTATTGGGATCTGTTCACTTAATGCTTTTCAGATTAATAGCTTTTTCCAAATCTGCTTTTGCCAAGACCTCAATTTCTGAAATTTGCTTATCTTTTATATTTAGAAAAACTGGGCACAAAACAAGTACCAAGTCTTCCACACCATTTTTAGCAGATAAAAACTGATGGAAAGTAATAATTTCCCATTTTAGCAGTACCCTTCTCTTCCTTAATTGCCATCTTTAACCTCTTGTCATCCAGTAAGATCCATTTTCACACAAGACAATGGCAGTGATTTGCCTAAACTATTTATCTTCTATGTATAGTCGTTAGTTCTTCAAAGCCTACCTTGGATCTTTCCGTTTTCCTTTTATATTCATTATACTTTATATGCTCTATTACTAATACCTGGGAGTTGGATTTCCAAATTTTCATCTCAAACAGCTTCTCAAACCTGCCATCTAGCTAGCATGAATTATCCCCAGCCTTGCTAATTTAACTGCTTTTCTCAGCTTGCTTTCTTATGTTTCGCTATTGGTTTCAAACCACATCAAGGAACTGCTTCACTCCCCCACCACCACCTTTTTCTTTCCTACTCTTATGTTCTCCCAATTTAATTTTAGGGATGCTTTGAGTAACTTGTTCACTTTCTTTTAAGTTGTCCTTTCTGAAATTTAGCATCATTCTCAACATTTTGATCTTGGCCCCTCCAAGCTCAATGACTGTACTCTTGCACTACGTACACCGTGGTCGTGGCCACTCATGAAGACATGTGAGGATCCTACAAACAACTTTAACCTTGCTGACTCAGCAGCAGCTTGACAAATACATGGACTAAGAGACTAAGCTCACTGAGTGACTCTTGTGTACAGAGCTATTTTGAGTCAAGCTCTGGAAAGCGCACACATGCTGGCAACAAAATCTCAGCCCACCATCTCGCAATTGCTGTCCCGTGTGGCAATCGAGTAAAAAGGACTCACTGCTTTGATCCCAATAGCAGAGATGATAATCCTTCTCCACAGGTCCACCAAGCACCCGTGAAGAGGCAAGTTCACAAATGCATCTTGGCTGCCGTCCTCTCTAGACATGGTCACCACCAGTAGAGGAGCAGCATGACTACATCAGACCGGATCCCAGCAGCACATTGCTCCTCTCACAGCATCCCATGCCAGCTAGCACGAAGACCATGCAGGAGAAAAAAGCAGCAGGCTGCCACAGGGCTGGTTTCTTCCTAACGCCATCATTTAGCAGACAACGTATGCCCTACTGGAGGGTTTATATATCCAATTAAACTTTCTGTAATTCTCATCTTGTGAAACTATGAACATTTTCAATGCTAGATTTTGGAATTATTCTCTCCTAAAGGGTTTTGAAGTTAATTATATCATAGTTGTTATTACTGTCTCAACCACAGATACTTCTTGAACCCCATTATTGTGTGTGTTACTCAGGGCTAAAATAAGAATAGCTGCTGCTTTGGTGTGCTCCAGAGCTAGCCTTTCCTACAAACTGCTTCTCTAACCTTTGCCCAAACATTATGTACTCTCAGTTTATATGCAGGTAGTTAACATAGCCTGGTAGGGTAAATGGGCTTATTACATTTATTAAACTGAATTCTCTCCATGCAGAACGCCCCCAGCATCTTGCAGTCCTCTGGCTCTGGAGGCATTTGGCTGTTACCATGGAAGACAGCACCCAGAAATTCCCTTCGCAACTAATAAGCAGGAACTATGAAAGCAAAAGTTTCATGCAATTGCCTTCTGTATGAAAAATGAAAACTGATTCTGTAACCTATAAAGGAACCAAGACGCAATCACGCTTATTGTAATAAGATGCTAAATTTATGATTATTCTTTTTTTTTCCCCTCTACTATGGCCCCTTTGCTTTGCTTTGGCAAAAGAAAACACCCTCTGAGGTAGCATACACCACATAGTACCCAAGCCATATTAAAGGGATGTAAATAAAAATCAAGCCCAAGGTGTAATATAACACTTTTTGAAAATGAAGAAGCCAAAGTTCTGTAAATTAAGAAATCCTGAATTAATGGTAGCAAAGTCAGTCTTAACTCTGACTCAGTCCAAAAATACAATTTCTTCATTCAGTAGCACTTCAGGCTAAAAATTAAATTCTGATTTCTTGCATCATATTCTGTACAGTAAGACACACAAAACTTCTAGACATCAGATTTTTGTCTCACTTAGATCTGAGACTGTATGTTGAAAACAGTTTGATGGAAGAAAAATCAATTAATATATTTTACAAGTCGTCTTTGTTTGGCAGATGAAAGCAGTAGTTTCCTATTTGCTTCCTGGCTGGAGGGACCAAGATAACAGCTGCATCCAGGCTGCCGCCAATCCAACACTTTCTGGACAGACCAGCCATCTTCCATGCCACAAAGCAAATCCCAGGGCTCCATGGAGTCAGACAGGCCAAAACTTGCTTCCATGCTCACGTTTCCATGCACACGTTCTTGCAAGTAAACCCAGCCGTGTGGAGCACGCACTGCAGCACACACAAGCGCTGAAAACTTGAGAGGCAGCAGATAGCAAGGCTCCACGTGGCTGCGGATCCAGGCTGTCTGCCACCTTATCAAGGATGCACAACCTGATCTGCTTCTGATCGGAAAGATGAGAAAAGGCAGAAGGCTAAAAGATTGTGCACGTTTAAAGGAAACTGTATGACTGCCTCTCTCAACCTCTGAAAGAAATTCAAAACAGACAGCAAAAGTCAACAACATTACCTCTTGGGTAAGTTGGGCACATCATCACCACCCCTGCACATGACTCACTACTCTTTGCGCCTTGAGTGATCCTGTACGTCCCATGGACCCCCATCCACCATAAAAATCCATGCTAAATATATGGGGGGTGGGGGTGGGTGAAGGGTGCAGCATTTTTTTTTTTTATTTTTAGAAATAATGTGCTTTGGTAGCCAAGGGTACTGAGTGCCTGACAGCTATGTAGCTACTTCCAATGGCTCTGGCATACCTAGAATCGAGAGTCAGGAGGAGAGATCAGTTCTTACATTTAGCATGGCACAGACAGATACAGGATATTCTTCACCCTTCATCAATAATTCTTCTTGACATCCTATGGCTCTAGAAGCTTCAAGTGTTGCAGCTCAATCTTAACTAAGGTATCCAAATAAAAATCTCCACCATAACACCTCTGCTTCCACCAGCAGGTAGCTTGCTTTTGTTTTTTAGAATTCCATCCCGAAAATTCCTTCTCTTCCAAACTTTAAGTGCACTTCCTCTGTATCTCAGTTAGATCTTACAACTTCTATGTGTTCTCTTTATCAGGGGAATGGTCCCACACTAATAGTCTGAGTCAAGATAAACCTGAATTCTAATAAAAGATCAACCTAAAAAAAATTAATATTATGTACCTCACACAAACTGCCCTTTCATAATGGAGACTCTGCCAACAGCAGATGGAAAGACCTTCAAAAAATAAGACATCCCATATGCTGTCTGTGGCAACTTTTGCAGGTTTACTATTGAAATCATCCACTCTTTCCTTCCAGGCCACCACCTTTATGTGACCTTGAGTAAAACATAAAGGCAATACACATAATGTGCAGCTTCTTGGGATACCATTCAGTAAAATCTAAGGAAAGAAAATTACTACTAGCTGTTTTTTCAATCCATTCGTACATTAGTGTGCTGAAACGCATACTTGGAGCCATCGAAATCAGATTCAATGTACATTTTACAGTACTTAGGAGGAAAGCTATTTTAATTTTGTTAGTTGCCAGAACGTAAAATCCTGAAGGCAAAAAGCTTCCAGCAAAAAAACGAAACAGATCTTAAAGGGGAAAGACATTACCCAGGCTTGATGAAAAACAAAGGAAAGCTTAAGCAAGACCTAGTTAAGTGCAGGTCCAAGGAAGGGAAACAGCTCCTGTTCTTCCACGTGGCTGATACTGGTGTGGGACCAACAACACGAGATGCAGCACCTTGTTCACCAAATCTAAACATATCAAATCAACAGCGGTGTGGTGCAGAGCAACTCCTCAGCTGCCAATAAACAACGGCTCCGAGGCCCTTAGCCATGTATGAGGAACATGCTCCAAGTTTTAAGCATTTACTTTTGGATATGCAATGCCACCAGATGTCCAAGCTTTTTCTTACCTGCAGACTAATGCATCAAAGTGGTTTAAATGACGTTCCCTCTGAAAGCTCATTTGCTCGGAGGCCACAGCTCTATGTCCATCACTTCTAGACACGTGCCCAGCCCATTAGTTAAAGTGGACCTGAGCCAGGCATGAGCAGAGGGGCGGTTTTACTGAATTAGCTGGATCACACAACACCCTGTTTGTGCCAGTTCTATGCTTCAGTCCGGGTAGGAAGGCAGGACAAAGTTATCCCCTTAAAATGTTTTGAATCAAGAATCGCCAGCCTATGCTTGCACTAGCACAGCGCTCTGCATCACATTAACTAAGGTAGTCCTGATCTGGTAAGACATGACCCAGAACATAATGGGTTTTCTAAAGCCTAAGGCATCTGCTGCCACTCGAAGAGCTCTTCTCAATGCAAGGCACCCTGCATTTCGCAGAGGCAATAATCAAACCCCAAATGGTTTCAGCTGTACCTTGCTCTCAAAGGCACCCTTCTCTTTCCTACCCCAGGGCGGTCACCAGAGCCCTGACTTTCCTTCCTTCCTCCTGGTGCTGGAGCTCACATCCCTGGCTGCTTGACCTTCAGCTGGTCCATGGATTCTGCATTGCTCAAACCTTCCCCAGCAGCATGAGGCAAAAGACACAGTTGTTTCTACTGGTACATCCTCTGTGAGAGATCTTTGCTTTGGTTTTATCCTTGTGGGTTTTAATAATTATGCACATACTCAGAGAGCTCACAATCAGTGTACTTTGAATTAAATTTTAACCAATTTATGAAGTATTAAAAACCACAAAATTTTTTATAACATTTTAATTGTAGTATTACAGAACTCATCTGGTAACACCTAATTATAATTCTAAATGAGCAGCAATTAACAAGCTATTTTATGGTGCCTAAGTCCAAAACAAACAAGGTCAGGACAGTTGTTCAGAAGGGAAGCCAGTCTGTCTTTGGGATGTACTCATGTCCCCTATTTCTGCACTAGAGCATTACATTTTAGAAACCGTAGGAAATATCACCCATCAAGTACAGGACTGGCTGTACCCCTGGATCCTTGTCAGGTAACAGGCAGCTCTGCTGTTGTCATAGCATATGCATCACCAATATAAGCCCATTTGAAGTGACATGTGCCAACATTGTGTCACTGATGGGGAAGGTAGGAGCAGCTCCAGCAAAAGCAAATGCTCCCACCCATCAAGAAGCAAAGACCCCAAAACAGAATGGGTTGAGGACAGAGCAGTGAAAAAGTCTCTCTTCACATAGAAGCCATAAAACTCCCTGCAGTAAAGGCAGCCCACCTACAGTTTGGAAAAAAATAGTTCATCTGGGGAACACTTCAAATTTACCCAACACCTACTAGCGGGAGGAAGGCTGATACTGCAGACAGAGCCACACATTTCAGGTCAGAAATTCCAGGATATTCCCCACTGACCTGGATACTGACCCAGAAATTCCTTGGAAGAATCTTGCTCCCTCACCCCTTGGCTAGTAAGCAAAGTCTTTTTACCTGCTAAGCAACCACTGAGTGTTTCAAAAGTAGCTATGGCAGAGAAGGACCCACCAGCAGCATTTTAGGGGTCAACTGGCAAAGGTTCAAAGCCCAGAGGCTTTGCTTCAGAATTCGTTACCCTTTGCTGACAGGTTGGGCTCAAGTTTTATTTTTATACTTTATCCTTTTTTAAAGAAAAGTTCTTTGGAGTTGAAATGTGAAGGGGAAGAAAAATTGAGCCTAAATCATATGCAATGTACAAGGTAATTTTCTCTTCTCAGAGGGAAGAGAAGGTTTCTGAAAAGGGCTTTGTGACAGACTCATGTATCTGTCTTCTGTTTTTCCCTTTCCTGTTTTTCCCCTGTCTTCTAATGAAAATGAATCTCAAACCTCTCCCAGGAAGAAGAGGGGCCATCCCTGACTGTAGCAGAGGAGGCGACAGAACAGGAACTCGCCCGCTGCAGCTGGTATCCTCTCTGCCTGCAGGAGCAATGCATTAGATGTTTTGAACTAACATTAAAGACATGGAAACATTTGGAAAAGTATCAATGATCAGCTTTTTAAGCGGAAGAACAAAGTACCCAGGGCACTGTCAGGGCTAAATCAGCAATCCAACTCTGGGAGATGCTGGCAATAGAAAATGTGTTTTATGTATGCAGGTGGTTTATGAGAAACAATTTGTTTACAGCCCTTTTAAAAAGAATACATGAAGGAATTTGAATAGCTATTCCTCACGAAGCACTGCTGTTCATAATAAAGCTAATTCTGTCCTCCAAGCTTGCAGAGACAATTCCTGACAGATTAACCTTCTGCGTCACACCGAGGGCACCGGCAGTAAAGGGCTGCTTAAGGCGCTGCAGATTCCCCACCGCTGTCGCGCTTCTGTCCCACCCACAGAACACTAAAGCCTCGTGCCAGATGGGCCACGGTGGTGCAGCTCTCTCTACAAAAGTATTCTGGGCTTGCTCTTCAGCCGAGACTTACAGGCTTCCAAAAACTTTGCAGCCCAGTCAACCTGCCTTTGTCCAACCTGGAGCGTGCCTGTGAGCTGGCATCTCCCCTAAGGAAGTTGGCACTGTCCAAGGGAATTTTTGCAAATGCAAAATAAAATAAAAAGCATATATTCGTCCTTGAGAGCGTTTATCAAAAAATAATTAAGACTGATCTTGCTAGCTGAAGCAAACTGATCGCCTCTGGCAAATGGAAACCCTTCCTGAGCAAAGGCAGCAGGACAGCTCCACGAGGGCCAAAATGGACAATCAGGACTTCTCAAGATACCAACATCCCTCTGCATATTTCTCCACCAGCAAACATGGAAAACCATGTCCCTTGGATAGTCAGCAGAGCTTCTCGATACACTGCCGTTTCTTTTACCTATTAGTTGACTCACCACTGACCACCAGAAGTCGGACCAATGCTTGCCACATGCTTGTCCTGGCCACCTACCCTGGGAGGGCTTCACGTGGCAGTGTTCTGCTCTAAGTCCTGTTTTGGCATTGTGGTGGGTGAACAACTGCAAGATCAATCCTGACTCTTTAGCGTGGCTGGGAGGAGGGCAATCTTTCAAGAGCTTAGTGAACAGCCTTACCCAACATGCAAACACCCATCCTGTGACCTCCTTGAGAGCTTTCACTGCCCAGCAGCATTGCGAGAGTCATGTTGGAAGGAGTTCAAAAAATCTGGACTCAGGCTTTTTCACACTGGGTGAAGAACCCCTGTTTTGGGGGACAACAAGAGGAGCCAGCAGGATTTTCCTTCTTCACTGTGAGGACAGGGAAGGAAAAGCTGATCAAACCACTGCCTGAAGTGAGGATGCACCAGGAAGGCCGACTGAAACTGCTGGCAGAGCAGACTCAAAGGCAGCAACCATTGTTAAGACCAAGACCGAATAACTACTGACAGCCAGTTGTATGAACCAGGCAAAGTTGATTATTCCTTTTCAAACACATCAACAGCCCTGGGAAAGCCCACCATCCCCAAACCCTTTTCCATCAAGTGTCCAAGAGAGTTTCTAGCAAGTTCCTGGGGGCAGAAAAGCTGCAGACACTTGGCTCTTCATCTTTGAAAGCGTTCTACTTGAATTTATCACACTACATGCAAGTCAAACTTTATTTAGCCGAACGAGAATCCTATAAGCCCCCCTTTCCTCACCAGAGAGTGGGAACAAGCAGAACAGCTAGTGCCTTCTTGCTTTACTGAATTCATTATATTAAACCAAAAGCAATGTCATCTTAACTTGAAAGGACTTTTAAAAGAGCTTGAAGCAATTCTGCTGCTGCAGCATTTTGTATTTTGGATTAAGTACAAGCCTTCTTAACCCCTCCGAGTTTGTAAACGCACATACCCATATCCTCCTAAGCTTTCAGAGCAGTCAGCAATCTCTGAAATGTTAGCAAGTGGAGAGTTAAGGCGGAAACCAGGTACAACTACTGTAATTTGAGCTCCTCTACAAGAGAAAGAAGTCCAAGTTTTAGGTATTTTTGTCCACAAGAAAGGACCTGCAAAATCTAGTAAAATATCTCAGACATTCCTTGTGTCTCATGTGCAATTTCCCCGATTAACATCCCAGGCTCACAGGGGCAATGAAAAGGTCAAAATCCTACTACAGGAGACAATGCTAAAGTATTATTAAATGTTACCTTTAAAACATTTCCAATTAGTATTAATCTAGAAAGATTTCTACCTCAAGGGATTTTGTAAATTCATGATTATCATCACAGACTTATAAGTTCTTTTTCAAACAGGATTTTTTGGTAGGTTTATTTGGGTTTTTTTCGCCAATAGAGTGTATCAGAAGCTACGAAAAAACCTTAGTAACAACTTTATTGAAATGAAGGATTAAAAAAAACCCTGCCACCAATAACTGGTTCTGTTTGATGTAGTTTGTCATTTTTCTGGACAGCTGAAAGCCTTAGGCAAGTGTGCAAGGAAAAACAGCAATCTATCTCATCCGTCTTTTGTTTATTAAACCCTGGAGTTTATTCAAGTGGCTTTGAATCCTGAACTGCTCAAAGTCTCGTGAACCGTCCCATGGCTCAGCAATCGACACTGGGGGGACAGAGGGAATCAAAAACATCCTTTAAGTTTATTAACTTCTGGAGAAAGCATCAGACAATGAACCCTTTCATCTCAGCTTACACAGCTGAAGAACGGTGAGAAACGACAGTGGCCAGAACCAGACAGGCTCCATCCACCACGGTGCTACCAGAAGACCTTCTTAGGTGCTTGATACAACCCCTGCTGATAGCACCTCTATCTCTCCTGCCCCAGAAGCCTTTGATGGCTCTGTAAAGGCCAGGCTCTCTTGCCCTGCCTGTGGAGGTCATAGTTTACAAAACAATCAAAAAAAACATTTAAAATGCACATTTAAGCTTTTCTCTGACTCGGCCGTGTTTTCAGAGGAATGGGTGCATTTCGGAGATGGCCATACCTGTGCTGTAGATGAAAGGATTCCAAGCAGCGTCAAGTTATCTCAGACAAACAGTATCTAGAGAAGATGGATGGAGTCCCAAGACCAAACTGCAAACACTCCCACTTCAGCATTATTCTGAAAAATGCTGTCTACATCCTGCCCATTCACGAAGGAAAAAAAAAAAAAAAAAAAAAAAAAAAAAAAAAAGAAAAAAACAGAAACAGGAGAGGGAAAAACCATTTTTATTTACAAAATTCTATCCAAAGAGTGCCCTAGGGGCCACTGTATCATTCATTTTCATACTAAATTCAATAAAAATACACACTTGTTATTTAGATTAAACAGCTGCAGCACCAAGGGGTCTTGCTGCAGCATTTAAGACCTTGTTGAGAGCATGCCCTGCCCTAATCCAGGCAATGAGCATATTCAGAAAGCCGACACGGGCAATTTGACTGGCAGTAGGTCTACCCCCAGAGGTCCCACACATCACTGCCTACGTCTGCATTTCCCCTGCCTTTGCTATCTCTCCTCACACATTTCCCAATGTCCAAGTGCGCTTCAAGGCAGTGGAGAGGATGTCATTTGTAATCTCAATTCAGCACAACATGAAGTAGCCAAGAAAGAAGGGGTCTGACTCTTCTAAGTTAGTTTATTGCACCTTTGCAAGGAGAAGTAATTTCTATTCCACAGTGACGTGTCCAGTCCAAATGCACAAGAGAAACAGATGCATTCAAGACAGGCTCACGTTTTGCAGGCCACATGAAGCTGTGTGTCCACAAGGATGTACACATTACAGCTGGCTGCATCCGCTAACTGATCCATTAGTGTTTGGTCAATGACAAGAAAAGTACAGCCTTTCCTCCCCTTAAGTAAGACACTAATCTATTACAACTCTACAAGCTTAGGGTAATTAATCAAAAGTCTATCATACCATATAAAATGAAAATGGCTCTAAGATGTGCCTGTACACATCAATTAATTATTAAAGGAACATTAGCTGAAGCTTTTCACCTGCCATTTAAAAGTTAGTGATAAAATGACAGAACATGCATACAACTAGTGCAGCACGGTCTACACCCGCATTCACCCACCCACCGCAGACACCCCAATTGCACCAGTAGCTGCTCTGCTTCTGTAGACTGGTTCCAGCACACCCCAACAGCAACCAGAGCCTGCCTGCTAGGGCTGCATGGTACGTACAGCTGAGGAATCACCATGGGGAGCCAGCAGGTAGCCCCTCCAAAGAGCAATTGCAACAAGCATTTGAACATGTTTGCATGACATTTCCACTTTTGTTTCAAAATAAAGTCCTCAAGCAACAAGGCGAGGGCTCGGTAAATGGTAGCACAAGCGTTCCTAGAAACCACCAACCGTGCTGTTTTCAGCTGTGTTCACGCTGCTGTAATCAATGGAAGCACTTAGCAGTGATGAGTACGTACCGGCAAGAAAAAACAGCCCATCCTTTATGCCATGGCTGTATCTTCTACCAGACCAACCAATGAATCAACATCACTGGCTTCACTAGGAGGCCAAGCACTGAAAGGGCTGGTGCTTAATTAAGCTGATGTAAATACACTCCAGCTCAGGAGCAGACTAAAAACACCTAGCACATAAGCCAAGAACAGAAGACAGCAGAACAGCTTCAGTCCTCTCTAATGTTTCTACCACTTATGACCCGAGCTTTATTCTAATTGCACAAATTGAAGAATGATTAGCAGTTGTGTAGACATTAAATGACCTGTTGATGTAACCAACACAGATTTGCTTTATTCATAATGATTACTAAGGCCATAGCTGTGAAAGTAGAATGAACCAAAATAAAAACATACATTAAAAACAAAGCATCACCTCAGAAATGAGAGGGATAGCAATATAGCCTTAGTAATAATTTAAAAGCCACACGCTTTAACATCATGCTCTCTAGAAATGGAGAGGCAGGTGCCTTTTTCATGGAACACCATAAACCCGCTACAGTGAGTTTCTCATTCTCTACAGTCTCTAAAATCAACTTTTATGAATATGAATACTAACAAAATTCACCCCATCTATGTTTTGCATCAGCTTTCTATCTGAGAACGCATACCCAATTTTATGATAAATTTATATTTTTGCTGAAAAGCGTTATGCACAACTCAAGATCAGCAGAAACACAGGGTCAAGCCTGGGGGAGGCGAGTGCTAAGTGCAACCCTGATAGACCCCTGCTGCCTGTGCCGCAGCAACTTTACAGGCAGTAACACTCCCTAATAAATTACCAAACAGGCACCAGCACTCCCGGTGTTGTTTGGAAAGTAAATACTAAGCTACAACTTTAAACATTATTGCCTCGCATCCCGTTTTTCACAGATGCTCCTCTTCACAGCTTATCTCCCAGCTGAACAGTGAGAAACAGGGGACCCCAGACTGGCTGCCAGCCAGCCTTTTCAGGCTTCGTTTTCAATACCATTACCTATGAATATGTTAAATTTACTTGGCCTCCGAGTCACCTCATTAACCCTGGCAGCAAAGCTACTAATATAAATACAGTTTACAATATATACTCGATAAGAAAGCCATGCATTTTTCCTTAGCACTTCATCTGAAAAGGTAAATCTCGAGAGGTAAGTCTCTAGCTGTTAACCAGCTATTTCCCTCTCCCCACAGAGAAAGAAATTGTGTTTTTTCTCTGACAGCAATATATGATGTTATTGTCATTACAGTTGTTTCAGAACAGCTTTAAACTACACTTGTGTTTCAGAACTACCTGCCAGAGCCCTTCTTCAAAACTTTAATCTCTCAATATATTGTTTCAATGGAAGCTTTTAGTTTCAACTGTCCAAGTCATCAAATACACAAAAGAAAATGCATACTTAAAGGTGGATGATACAATTCTACTCACTGTATTCAAAATACAATCCAAAATTTCCTCCCCCAAGGCTTTCCCAGACTGGAAGACCAGATTTTGTGCGTACTAATAGACAGTATCACAGGGCCGAAAAACCTCAGGGACTGGCCAGTACAAGAGATTCTGTTCGACATCCTCCTCACTGTGATTTCCAGCCAGTCTCAGCTGCTGAGCCTCTCCAGATTTTACTTAGTCAGCAGATCTCACTTCTTTTGACTCCAACGTAGACCTGCTAAGAGTTTCTTTCCAAAGGACTTTAAAACATGATGCGCACACATATTCCCACATTATTTGTGGATATTTTACGTTTTTATACATGTATTTCTACAAAAACGATGCCACACATGTATTTCATAGCCAACGCATGGCAATTTCCTTTTGAAGGGCTCCGACGCCACCATTGGGCTTTGCTTCCACGTTGGGGGCAGGAGAGCAGAGAGGCTACGTTCCCAGCAGCCAGGTAGGTCTGGAGCTCCGACCCTGCCTCCGAGGCTAAGGACACCCCTGGCCTTGCCAAGCAGCTTCACTCCTGCCCCTTGCACTCCCCAACTATAAAGGCAGTGACCGCACTCTGCCTCCCTATTGCTATTTTGTGAGAATAGATTTTTTTTTAAAAAAAACAAAAACAAAGCCAAAAAACCAACTATGAAACTGAAGAGTAAACACCACTATCTTGAAAACATCAGAAGCTTACTGTATTTACCAGGCTCCTCTAAAAACAAACAAAAAATTACCCTCCAAACATTTTTTTGGACTAATTTTATTCTTCCATTTCTTAAAATTCCACTAAACCCTTAGTTTAGTATGACAATTTATACCACCACTTTGGAGAAAAAGCTGCAAACCATTTGAATTCTATTTTTTACACCTTAAGAAAAGCCTAAAAATATACAGGTTATCTCATAACCCTGTAACAACAGAGGTTCAGCTCTAGCAGGAGAACAATGAGATAAGAAATCAAAACAGTCATCTATCCGCCGATGGTGCATAAACACCGTATTCATTAACACTCTCACGTACTGATTTCAGACTAACCTCTTTCTCACCGTAGTAATAGCGGGGATGACCATGTCAAAAACGCTGTCATCCAAATGTCACGAGAGCAAAGAGAACAAATGACACTCCTGTGAAAGATTTACTTCCTTGCATCTCCTCTGGCATTCAGAGGCTGGCACGCGAGGAGAACAACCCAACGCTTCTGACTCGTCCCACCGCCCTTCAAAGCCAAGGCAGGCTGCGGGATGGAGCGGGGACGGGAGCTCCACCACCAGAAGGTCCGGCCAGAACCCCCCGTCTCTCGGCAGCCTGCAGCAGCTCCTCCTCCATCTTGCAGGAGAGGATGCGGTCAGCTCTCATCTTCCTAATTACACACCAACAATTAGGCGGATTCTCGGCGGGCTGTGCATGTCACCTGTTAACAGGGGCGCCGCAAAAAAAAGGGCTAAAACTGGATGTGGCAGATGGAGCTATATATCCTGCCCATCTCCAGAGAGCAGATTTGTAATGCAAAACACTGAATTCAAGATGCGACCCATGGATACAAGGAAGCAATCAGAACCAAACTGATTAAACAAGACCCAGGTCTCAGCACGGCGCACAGAATACTAAGTGGAAAGAAAGACACCTCGGGGAGGGAAACAAACTGCACGCCCAGCCGCGCACCAGCCAGAGCCTCCCTGCACTGTATGACTGTCTCTTCAGGAAAATCAGACTATCCTTCTAACAACAACGGCAGAGACACCCGCATCCCAATCACACTGTCTCAGATACGCGCAGATGAAAGCCTCGGGTTGTTGAGCTGCCCGTTTTATAATGGGGAGCTCCAGGGCAGCGACGCTGTGATCCACACAGGAAAACCCAACTGTGCCTATTGCCAACCCCTCCGATTCAGATTTAAAGTATCCCAGGTCAGAAGACAAATCTGGGTTACTAGCCTGGCCTCTCTAACATCCCCAGGGACAACACATTTCATC
This sequence comes from Calidris pugnax, assembly GCF_001431845.1. Taxonomy (NCBI): domain Eukaryota; kingdom Metazoa; phylum Chordata; class Aves; order Charadriiformes; family Scolopacidae; genus Calidris; species Calidris pugnax. Next base: position 10,529,697 of record NW_015090812.1, read on the forward strand.
CAGTTACCATCACCCTGATCTCAACACAAGTTTGACTAAAGCACGTCTGGATTCGGAATGGAAGGAATCCAGCCTGACGGCGGGGACAGACACCAGGACACGGAGGGGACGCACCACTTCTCCTCCCTCTCCCAAGCCCCCAAGCCAGGTGTGCTTTGCTTCCAGCTCGAGTTCTGCTGGCTCCAGCACCCAGTCACCTTCTCGCTCTGCTTTTCACTGCGATATTAAAGAGCGTTTTTAAATCCTTGCATTGGGAACTGTGCTTTCCCTTATCAACACTGATCTGGCTTCACAGACCTCCCACTCGTTTTGCTTCATTGGCTAATGGAAGAGGAGAAAAATTAAAGAGCCCTCTGAGATCCTGCAGCCGCTCTCTTACAAATACTCTGCTGACACACACACGCACGTTTCTCTGCTACACCCTTGCTCAAATAGCCGTCAGGAAAACTGTAATTCAGACTTTTAACGGCTCCTCCAGTGAAACACACAAAACCAACCACCCTTAAAGCTGGTTTTGTTCCACTTTCACTCAGCAAAACGCTTACCCCTCAGACAGCTGGAACCAGCCTCATAGGTTATTGTGCTGCCTTACACCTCCCTGCTAAGTGGATGATGTCACGTAGCCTTAACAAGAATAAACATATTCTGACACGCACCGAAAAATGAACCAACTAAGCTATAAACAGAGACGGTTTACGTAATGCCTGTAGATACCTTTATGCTGCCTGGGCCCCACCACCACGTTTTTTTATCCAGGGCTTAGAGAGAAGAAAAACTTTTGAATGCCAGTAGAGCGCTCGCCCGCTGACTTACCCCCACACATCCTGCCGAGCCACTGCAGAGCCTGCACGCCTCGGTCACCAACTGCTTTTGGAAAATTCCTGCTACATGCACGCACACACACACACAAGAGCAATCTAATAATCAGAATATTTAGAGACACATTATTCATAGACACTCGTATGGCTTCTAGAAGCATACTTTTGATCTGGGTGAACTGACATTAGACACAAAGGATGTCGTGGCATCCTTTCTCCTCTCCTCCCCCTCCTGCCCTGCCAATTTTTTTCCAGGGTTTGAGGTTTTCATTTTTTATTTATTGCCTTTCTCAAAGCTTGACAGAAATTTTCTGTTATTCCACCAGATTTTATCCCTTTGTGTTAGAAAAATGTTGATTCTCTCCCATCCTCCCACATGTCTCACATGGAATTGCTACAGCCCCTTTTGTAGCAAAAAAAAAAAAAAAAAAAAAGGGTACCTTTATCTTACTACAAAATCTGCTGTTTCAACAACACCAGCACTGCCCGGACCTAGAGTTCAGTGTCTAACTGAACCAAAGAAACTGCAGCTCACTGTTCCTCTTGAATGCGAGGGGCTGCAGAACCCACCTCCACACGCCGTGGGTAGCATGGAAAGGGTGGCAGAGCCCCAGGTCTGAGGGCAGGGAGCGATGGCTTACAGTCCCCGTCTGCTCCCTCTCCTGCACCACACACAGAATGTGCCACTGATGCCCCTGCTAGCTTTTGGCTGATGTGGCTGTGTTGTAGGCTTATGATAACATAGGCCTAAAATACCTAGCAGTCTTCCCCTGCATTTAACAAATAGGAAACCCAATGATAATTTCACTAATGACTTGCAAACAGTACTGCCCAACCTCCTGTTCATGGGGATGGAGCAACACTGAAGAAGATGACAGGTGGGTATGGGTGGTGATACCCTTGGCTCCACAGGCTCCTCACAAATGGGACAGAATTCACACCTTTGTGCCACGCACTGTCTCAACCCTCCCACCCCAAACAAGACAAGAGGATTTTTAATATTTCATTTTTTGTTGTTCTTTTAAGACATGCCTTAATACTCAACATTCAGCTCCACTTCTGCATTCCTGATTTCCACTCTCTGTAAACAAGAGTTAGGACTGGCGAATGTGGATGATGCATCAGGCTATGAGGCCAACCTTGGGTACTTTCAGTGCACATTCAGGTCTTTGGATGGAAGATGGTAAGTAAAAAGCAAAGTAACAGGACAGAGTACAGCAGGATCTCTTGTGTAAACAACTTAAAAATCACCTTTTAATGATAAATCTCACCATCGGGAACATCAAGCACAGCATGACTGTGCTGAGGGAGCAGGGAATTGAAGAGAAGGTGGTTTTTTTTTTCTTGAATTTTTTAATAAAAATGTAGCTATGTAGCAAAGTTTATTTTTGGTAGGAAATCTTGAGAACAAAATGATTGCTATTTCTATATCCAGGTGCTTTTCATGTGTATAAGTCGAATCATTTGAGATTCAGCATAGGTCTGCTCTTGAGGTTAAAAAAGCATGCCCCTTACTTCCTCTTCAAGAGTAGGGCACAATCAGCCAGCTTCCATTTAATATGGACAAACATGATTTCAGCAGTATTCATCACTCCAAGTTCGATAATGAAATGAAAAGTATTCCTCGAACTAAAGGGTTTAAAAATCTAACTACCTTCCATTATCTTCCAGTCCTCTAGAAGAAATTAAGTTGATGTCCTCCAAGAGATTTAATGGAAAATAACAGACTCTTCACATTCCATCTCAAAACACTAAAGGACTGTTGCTGGAATGACCAGTTGTCTACTTGGATAACACCGACAATAAGACCTAAACCCAGCAACCACTGAATGCATTTTCTGGAAAAGGTAACTGTAAGACCTCTTCAAATCGAACATTTTATCAATCACAAGTCTTCACTGCAGAGCCAGTGTATCCATCTGTTTTGAAGTTATCTCCATTTAGACTTTAAATGTTTTGAAGAAAAGTCCAGAGTTCATCCATAAAGCTTTAAGTGATAACATCACTGGCAAGTCACTGAGAACACAACTGAAAGCCAACTGCCCGATACTTACAAAGCAGAAAAGGATCTTTTTCTTTTCTTAAGACCTGACTTCATAGTCCCAAAACTTTTAAGTAAAATAAGTCAGTACTAGTATTCACACCTTTGCAGGCGTAATCATGTGCTTAAAGATAGTAGAAAACGTAATTTTTACATCAATCCTTTAAAAACCATAGCAGGTTTGTTTAAAAGAAGTCGAGGACTCTTGCACATCAATAGGATCCCTGCTACTCAGGGTGCATAGTCCAAGTTTTCATAGTGGTCTGTAGCGTAACATAATATATTCGTCTCTTGTAACCAAGGCTGTAATTTGCTGAGCACATCTTTCCCCAACAGTGATGGCTTCAGCAGTCACAGTGCCCAAGTCCAGTCGCCGCCCCGGCTGCACCAATGCACTTTTGTGCCGTGGATTGGATCAGGGAACCAACCTGAGTTAAAAATAAACAAGACAGGGAAACAGAATACAATTCTCTTTAACCTGAAGCAGACTCCTGACTTATTGCCCCGCTGCCAGTGACAAAGCAGGTTGGGAGCACGCAGGAGATGGGCAGAGACTGGCGAAGTCCAGATCGCCTCTGAAAGAAACATTCTAACTACACGCGCATCCCAATTACTTCACACTGTAAAGTACTTACTAACCTCTACAGAAAGATTTCAAGGCAGTATTTTGATTGATTTTCTTTTACAAAATAATCCCCTGCCCAAGGTCTATGGTTACATTTCAACATCATCAGAAAATATTCTTAAAACTTATGTTCTCTGCAGAAAACAACCTCTGAGGAAAGCAGCAGTACTCTTCCACAGCCAGAGCAGCGCTCCTCCCTCCTCATCAAAACTTCCAGGAGGTTAAAGCCTTTGCCAGCTTTTCCAAAGGAGACTCTTCTGGTAAGTGTTGTGTTCCAACACAGCACTCAGGAGTTCCTACTCCTCTTGTGGATCAGTCACTGCCACACACTTCCTCACCTTTTATGAGAGATCTACTGAATAAGGAGACTGAAGATTTCAGGATTTACAACTCACTTGGACTAAGTTCCTCGAAGCAGCACAGCTACATTTGATAAAAATCTATTAATGAGGATAGCCCCTCTTTGAAAATATGCCTTCGAGGATTTGTCTCCTTTCTCAGCCAGACCAAAGACTGCATCTCTGCCCTGTCGTTTGACCTGGGAATCACAGCTGATGGCAGTGCCCGGGCAAGACAGGACCTGTAATTCCTGAGCAATTGGGAAAACAATGGAGAACAGCCCATGGAGAGTGGATTATATTATTGAAACTTCTTTAAATGTTTTCCCATTTATTCTGGGAAAAGGTTCAGAGCAAAGTGTTCATCAGCAAACTCTGACAAGAACAATACAAGGTGGCACATGCTTTGCATCCAATCTTTAGATGATACTTCCTGGACAACAGCTGTCCAAGGCAATGAGACTGTACCCTACAAAAATACTTATTTTTATATCTTTAATAGAATGTTACAAAGTCACCATAATTAGAGTCTCCATTCTGTCCCTTAGAACCTACAAATTAGTGGTCAATATGCAAAAAATAATGATCCAACTGTGGAAAAAATGTTATTTGGTAGAATAAGTAACAGGGTGAATATTTCCTTTCTTTCTTCCTTTACACCAAGTGATTAAATAGAGGGATCAGAGGCTCAGATTTCAGCAACAGATGTTTCATTCTGAAGGCTTAGTCCTTCCTGGCCAAAAACTTTGACATTTCACTAGATTGGCTTATTGATCACAATAAGAATGCATATCCCAGGTAACTTTTGTTTTGAAATAATGAGATCATAATCTGACTTGCAACATACTTGTTATTCCTCCATCACCAATGAGTACCGTCTTTATTATCTGCTTCTCTAATCCTTTTTATACAATCTGGTTCTTCAGCACCATATGATTTGTGCTCACAGCGGCACCAAAGTGTCTCCTCTTAAAACACTATTCCCAGTTCAAAACTGTCGCAGTGTATTTAAAAACTATACAAGGAAAAGAAAACAAGCTGCACTGTACAGCTTTCCTGCACTATATAATTGACTTAGTCATTTCCATAAACCCCAGTGAGAAGTTACCAGTTTGTCAATCTATTCTCTTCCACGCACCAGATTTTGGGAAAATGCATTGAAATGGCTGATTTACTAATTCTGCCCTAGGTGCTACTTCAGTAGCAGATGCCACCTAGCCCAAGAGAATAGTCTCATTTAAAGGAGCAAAATGCAGCTACAAAGCCAGTCTAAATTTAGTACAAATCAACCACCAAGGAAGGAACGTTTACGAGGACGTGGGAAAGGTCTGTGTTACCAGTGCAGCTGTGACCCAAATATCTCATCTACACCAACATGAGGTACTATTAGGTGTAAAATGAAATACTGAAATATGGATATACACAGGGCCCACTGTATCTTGGTATGATTGCTGGAAACTCCATTAAGGTCATAAATATAGGGAGAGCTGACAAGGAGTTCAACAGAGGGATAGATATTCTCCCAGCAGGAGAAAATGCTCTTAACAACTACCTGTGGGATTATGAAAATCGGCTACTTAAGTATCTGCTGCTATTAGTGATATTGTACTGCCTGCCAGATCTACGAGAGTTTTCACTTTGAACTCATGCTTGGAGTGCTTTTTCTTTTATCAAGGGAGTATAAACACTAATCTTTAGGGAGGACAAACACAGCAATCTACCCAGCACGGAGAACGGACGCACTCGTTAGCCCACCAGGAGCATTAGTAACTGGTGGTATCAGCACGTTACGGGAGAGGTGGTCATTAAATCATTACAGCTGCCACTTGTGAGCGTGAGTGGGGTGGACAGGGGTGTCTGAACACAAAGACATCACCGACCCAAGGACCTCACCAACCACACAAAGCAGAGCAGAGGAGATTAAGTGCCATGGGAAGCGACGAAGGAATCTTGCAAACACCACTGCTGAAAGCATTCAAAGACAGAGAAAATTCTGCCCAGACACCACATGGGATTCTTCTCCCTGAAATGACACATTTTTCTTTTGTTTGCACACTAATTTGGCAAATTTTTTCCTTTCACCTGTAAAGGAGATGCTATATCTGAGCTTTTACAGAATTTACCATTTTTCCCATTCTTTCACCTCTGCCACGTCACTGGCACAAAGCTCATTCTTCATTTTAATCCTTTATACAACCTTGTTGGGTTCACATGAAGACTTTCAGGGTCACCAAGAAGACCAAGGAGGCACATAAACCCAGAATTACAGATTGCATCTTAGGTTTCTAGAAAACAAAGGTTCGAGTGATTCACACTAACTATTTCTAAAATTAAACAATTGCAGAGAAACAGTGCTGTTTAGTGAAGCTGAGAACTCCATGCTACCAAAAATTAGAGGTAATTATAATGTATGTATAAAGGGCGCAGCATTCTGAGTGTTAGATCACCTTTAATTATGTTTTCTAGATTTGTAACACTGACACTTGAATTCCTAACACTACACTGATATACCACGGTAAGTCCAAGAGGCCAACAACTCTATTCTGAATCACCTTGAAGGCTTGCAAAACAAGAGCTGTGTTTGAACACATTTATCTTTTTCCTTGCACTCTTTCAGCTATTCAGGGAGACCACAATGTATACTTCTGGAGTCATAATTGGTCACCAAAGCAACAGCCTGGATGCCAAAAAGCAGGATTTCAACTCGACTGCGCAGGGTGGCGGGGAGAGAAAGGTGACCACAATGACTCCATTGTAGCCTTGATCCTGCAACTCAGCCCCACGGCGAACTACAAGTCGTTCATGCGCTGAATCCAAAATGAATAACTGGGAAAGCCACTGAAAGTGAGACTTTGTCTTCTTTTAACTTCTGTTCCTCCTACAAATGGCCTTTAAAAGGGCCTGGACATTAATCTTTTGCAGCAACAAGAGAGACGAGAAAGATCCCTAGCTGGATTTTCATCTCTCCAAGTGGGTCGGAAAAAAAATAATTAAAAAACAAAACAGAAAAAACATTTCCTCTTTAATCAATTCTCTTGAAGTTGTCAATTTTATATTTATCACCAACCCTTAGAAAGGGAGGTTTGCATGCACAGTGCTGACAGCAGATCTTGAGTTCCTTCCTCACAAGGAAAAAAACCCAGATATTTACATACCATTCTCATGTTGTCAGCTAACAGTGGCAGTACGGATACCCCCTCCCCATAATTTTATTGCTTAACCTCTTAGGAAGAGCTTAGGTTTCTTTCCAGTTGATATTCTGCTACAAGAGAACTGAAAGAGAGTATTTGTTTTCAGGTCTTTTTCCGCTATTTAGTGATGTCCTTTTCCTCCTGTTCTCTAAGGCAGCTGTTTATCAGGTTTCACAATCCAGCTAAAAGAGGTGAAATTCAGAAATTCCCTTGCTTGGCTCCTCTGTTTAAAAGGTGTTACATTACTCCCTTCACAGTTTGTAGTTCAAACACTGCAGCTGCTAAATAAATACGCATTTATGCACACACACGTTATTAGAAATATTTACATTAATTCAATTGTGACAAAGAAATCCTGTCCCAACGAGACGGTGGGTCTCTGTGCTTCAGCTGCTGCAGGGCCAGCACGGGGCTGGAGAGCCCAGGGCTGAGGATGGGGATGTTCCACCAGCAATTTTGCTGCGTGCCCACCCTGTCTTAGCACTGGCACACATGGACCACCCCAGTGCCCAAGCAGTGCTGAATACCCTTCTCCATCAAACCCATCCACCCAGCTCTTAATGCTACTGCTAGGGAGCAAAGAAGGACGAAGGGAGATCATGCTGATGTCTAAGTGAGGACAAAACCCCTCTCCATACAGAGGTCAGGAGCAAGCTGGGCACACAGACAGATGAGACTGACAGGACAGGGAACACCAGGAGTACTGGAAACCTGCTGACCCCAGCACCCTGCTGGCACTTCTCACAGCTTCCCTGGACGTAGTGAAAGCACTTCGCTCTCCTCCAGATCCCAGAGTAACAGCACAGCTTTGTGAAAGGCATCTAGCACACCAGATTTTCACCTTCAAAACCCCCAAGAAGCTCCCAGCTGCTCCTATTGAACCTACCACACGTTTTCTTTATTTCCCATTCATAAAACCAGGGCTCCAGACACACGGCATCAAATGCTGGAGCAGCAAAAAGCTGAACCAATAAATTAAGAAACATGTCCTGTCGCAAAGTGACCAGTGTTAACCCTGAGGCCCTAGAAATATTAGGCATTAAGAAACAATAGAAAGAATTAAGAGTCAGTCTTGAAGGATTTCAGAAATGCATGGCCTACAATTTTTGATCTCTGAGGCTTCTACAGCTGGATACACGCATGGCCTTACTAGCAGAGCAAAGCAGAAAGTCTGCAAAAGCCTTGGCATGCACTGTAGGCAAAAAGCAGGCCAGGATTTCGTAGTTTTTTCTTTGGGATCACATCAAAATGGTGAGAGTTTTACCTACACAGATAAGATAACAAGCCATTACCTCACTCGTATGAGTAACGCTTAATAAAAGATTTGATTTGACCTCCTTATGGCTGCATCGGAGAAAGGCATCACAACATCATTAAATAACAAAACAGTTAACACCAGCGCTTGCCGAAATGCTTCAACCGTATCTGCCATCCCTAAATACCTCACAGTCTGCAAATGGGATGGTTTTATTGTTTTTAAATACACAGAGGCACGTATTCCTTAATTATACTTTAAACCAAGAACAAAGGTCGCGTATACGCTCTTAGCGAGAGGCAACCATCCAGTCACTGTATGTTCTGTAAACAACTCCCATCACTTCAACAATTACCAGTAGACCTTTAGACTTATGCATCTCTTGGCCCCTTTCATATTGGAAAAACATCATTAAAACAGATTAAAACTGCTATTCCAGTCAGAGCGCTTATCTAATGCTTGAAGAAAATGTGTACCTGCAATTCTCTCCTTCAAAAACAAATGATAAAATCGACTGTTACTTCAGACTCTTAATCTTGGAAGAAAATATTCTCTCTAATCAGAGACTACTAAATCTACTCTGTCTTCTATTAAAACTATGTGTTTGCATAATTACAAAACTGTTTCAAAGAAACATTTTTAGGATGGATAAACATAGCAGTCGAATGTATGTTCAGATATGCTGAATTAGATGAAATGGCTTTAATGAGAAAAAATGTACATGAAGTACAGTTTTACAATTAACATCTGCTTTATCTCCTTTTTTTTTTTTTTGGTAAGATGACATTTAAGCTATATGCATGTATCAGAGCCCTTTATCTCACAGTGCCGTTTTCCCCTGGAGCGTTCATGTCTCACTTCAATAAAATATCAGCACACCAGGGCCCAAAACCGGCTTTACCTGCAGAAGAGACAACTCCCAGACTATCAATTTGTAAAAGCATTGGAAAAGCAGCAAGAACAATATTGACAGATGGGCTCTCCCACACTTCCCCTGCAATAGCCTCTCCTCTGGCACCACATTCCCCACAAATTGGTCTTTGGGGAGCTGATGGATAATGATCCATTTCAGTCTTTCAGATCTCAAAAAAGCGGGCATAGGATATGTCAGGTTTGGGGTGGGGGGGAGATTTCGTGTTTTTTTCTAGTAAATTAAACTTTGACTTATACTTTCAGGAAAAGACAAACTCGGCCATCAGTGCAGTTCACTGCTTTCTCTAGAACCTCAATAACACTGGAGGGTTTTACTCAAGGTCTTTGATGCCCAGAGCCATTGGCAATGCTCATCTACAGCTAGTGCTTGGGGTGTTGGTCACTGAAGCGTTGTCAAGTCCAGGGATGGCAGCATCGCCAAGCCTATACTTTTTGTTCTATATCACTTTCATCTCATTTGCACTCCCTCTTTCCACCAGGAGTAACAGATGATAACTTTGGGTCTTCTTGCCAAGAATAAGTGGTACAAAATCAAGGACAAAAGTGAAACAATAAAATACCAGCTCAGTTCAACACAACACTGGCTGTCCTATTTCCACTTCCCTGGAGGAAGGCAGGGATGTAGTTGGGGAACAGAGCTGTCCACTCCCACCTTATCTATGGACTGTGCTTTTAACCTTGAGCTGCACTGAAACTGAGGGCTCCTACAAAGCAGCAATGGGCACTCCCCACCTCAGGACGTCAGTGTCCTCAGCAGCAGAAGGTGCACTGGGTCTGCTGTCATTACCAGGTGTGTTTAATTACCGCTATTACCAGCAGCCAGGGAAGGGCCGCAAGGCACCTACTCTTCAAAGGAAAAAGGCAGCACAGGGCAGCACAGATCATTTCAGCAACTGTAAATACTTCACCATCTGCAGAGTCATTGGAATTAAACAACAATTTTGAAAATGCTCATTTATTCCTGCCTGACCACACCACGTACACAGGCACCTTCCCTGACCCTATCGCCATGGTATCCTCAGCATCTCCATACCTGTGGTCTGATCGACGGGCTGCACAGAGTAAATACAAAGAAATTTAGGCAGAGAAGCGCACTCATGGGTGGAGCCCACAGTACATCTATACACAAAAACAAACAATACTTCAACCCACTGTTATTTTTATCTGTATGTAAACAGTAGCACACAGAGAAAGTAAATCTCCTGCCCTGCTCTTGCTGTAAGACTGCGAGAAGAGAATTATTTAGTATTGCAATGGAAAATAAATTCCTTAAGAGCCCAGAAAAACTGAGCCCCACACAAGACGGTGGGCTGAAGCAAACTGGAGTGTAACACACCCAGCTGCACAAAGGGCTCCTGTGGATACGATGATTTCTGATCAATTAGGCCACTGTATAATGGACGCAGCTGCCAAGGTCTGCTCTGATGCCAGGAAGCAGCAGAGGGTTTGGAATCGGCACCAGATCTCCAGGCGATGCTATGGACTGCACTGAAACTGTATATGGATTTCCAAATAAAAAGTATATGGCCTTCTGAAAAAGTGTAAAGTATGGTACCAGGACCAACAAAATCAGCAGGAAAAACGTTAGGCCAATTCAGCGTTTCGGAAAGATTCCACTTGGGTTTCTGCCCTGGCAGTGGCTCTTGCCCAGCTCCCGTGGTGAGCAGACAGCTCTGCCAGGAGCCACTCCACCGGGCCAGGAGCCACGGGAAGACCCTGCCCTCTCCCATGCTTGGAGGCAACAAGAGGCAGGAGCTGGAGAAGAAGGTGCCACGGCAGCTCTGGGGACATCCAGAGGGGCGAGAGCTCCTGGACCACGTAGGGGAGCCACACACATATGCTGGAAAATAGAGATACGGAGACTCTTGTTTCTGAACAGGTTCTCTCTCTTCACTGGACTCATGACTTGCTCTGATCTGATTCAGCTTTTCAAAGGACAAAGAAGACTCCAGACTTCCAAACAAAAAAGTTTAACAGATCTTCTGTGCTTCAAAGTAGGCGGCTAAGCTACAAAGAGTTATTCATTCTCCACAGTCTCTGGCCACTGCCATTCCTGTAACAGTGTGATACCCATCTAACACATACAGACACCTGTGTGTGTTAATTTAATCCACAGGTTCCTCTGCCCCTGAATAAAGGACCGACTTTAACCCTACGATGATGCTGCAGTGACAAGAAAAGCTCCAGAGGAGCAATGGAAAGAACTTGTTTCTCCACCTGAAAGCACCCATAATTAGGAAGTGATGGATGTCGCTAGTAAAAGTGAGTGATGTTTTTCAGGAGCTCTCTCATCTGTAACTGCACTGTTTTCAGATAAAATAACCCTTTCTGTCAGGCAGTGTCAGGAATGTCTACAGCCAATCAGTCACTCTGCTATCCAGCAAAAAATATGACGTTCTTGTCATAACATCTGTAGCGTACGTTTTATCAGCCCTTCTTCTTTGTGTACCTCATCAGTTAGGGTCTCCAACTCCAGTAACACCAGTAATTTGTGCTGCTGAGATAAACAGATAAATAAAAACTTCCAAAAAACTCAACCCCATTGCACATGAAATGAGAACTTCACTTGAACCAAATACCTTTCACAACAGCATAAAATGGTATTTGCCATCTGGAGTTAATGACTACCAAATAAAACCCAGGAGAAAGCCCCGCTTACCACTCCTGTGTGCTGGCCGGCAAGGAGGAACCACCACAAGAAACAGCTTGGAAGAAAGTCAAGAAGATAAGCAGGATCATTTCAGACTTGGACACCATAGAATTTCACACTGTATCAACTTCATTTACAAGACTTTAACAAACATTAAACAAGGAGAACAAATATCTAACACAATTAACTGAGATTACACATATGGTCTAAAGTCTCCGTGCCACTGTGCAAGTGCCAGGACTGTCCCAACAGGCAGGATGAGGTGGCTCCATAACTACGTGCCCCTACAGACTGTCACAGCTATCATGGGAAATCACCCCTCAACAGCTGCACCTCTGAACTAGGTGGCCTTGTCAGCTTAATGGCATTGGTTCAAAACCAAACCAAAACAAAAACCCCATCACCATGATTAAGGAAATGGGGACAGATGAGCAAGACAGACCATTAGTCTTTGGGAATGCTTTGTGTGGTCACCCTGTCAAGCAGCCTGGCTACGTTTTTACGTGATTAAATCAGACTTCGACAGAAACGTTAGTGTCGATTTCTCAATATTCTAACCCAGAAAAACAATTGCATTGAACTGTTGCTAAAGTTCACGCAACAGACCACCACTCCAAAAGGCAGCACACTCCCCCTCCAGAAGTTACCTTACAAAATTTGATGAAGCTTAAGAGAGAGTTAACGTTTCATTACTTAAAAGCCATTCTTGATCTTTAAACACAGCCAATGTATATTAATATTTAACCACTGCATGTTAAGAGATTGCGTATCACTATTACAAGCTCACAGCTATTACTTTTGCTAAACACTAAGAAGAAATACATGCTGAAGTCACTGATCACATGTTTTCTATTTATTGTGATGGGAAATAATCAGCTTCTCTGATTAGGAACATGTTTATTACAAGGCAACAATCTCCCTTGAGCACCACCCAATCCAATCCATGTGCTTGATGCAAAGGTTTCTTAAAGGCTATGAAGTTAAACACTTGTATCCTAGAAAAGACGCTGGTGCTTCTAACAAAAGAAAACGCAGAAGCATTGAAGAAATTTAAACAGTTGATTACAGTGTTTCCTCTTGAATCCTGATTGAGAAAACAAACATTTTTATGTTATTAAGAGACACTACTCAAAGGGAAGCAATCTCAGTAATACCTGGCCCTCCTGAACTGCTGATTAACATTACCTGGAGGAGCACTGCCACTGACCTGAGACCTATCGTTCACAAATTTCATCCTCTAAAGTCAAGGAGGACAGAAGTTTATTAAACCTCAGAGTAAAGCACGTAGTAAGAGACTTCTGCAAAACACTAGTCCAAACCCTGCTCAAAGCAGGGCTAACTTTGAAATCAGACCATATTGCCCAAAGCCTTCCCCAGCTGATTTTCAAGTACATCCATGATGGAAGTACCACAAACTCTTTGGACCCTTGTTCCAGTGCTCTTCCGCTCTCATGTTCAACTCTTGGAACTTCTCTTCCTGCATCCTGTGAACTTTGCTTCTCTTCCCTTCCTTGTGCTCCCCGCAGAAGAGCTGGGCGCTGCTGTCACTGTGGTCAGACCCTCCCTCCCCAGGCTAGGGAAGCACTGCTCCTTTGGCCCCCCTCGCACATCTCCTGCTCCAGTCCCCAGCCAGCCAGGTGGTCTTCCACCTGATCCATTCCAGTTTTTGGCACCTTTCCTGATTTGTCGATGTCTTTCTCATACTCGTAATCCCAGTGGGATCCAAGTTACAGCCCTGCCATAAAATGGGAGGACCTCTCGTCCAGCCCTTGGTTGAGACAGAAACAGATCACTCAGTCTCTTCATCCACAGGCTGATCAGACCCAGCTCCAACACCCTCCACATCTCATCTGTCCTCCAGGCTTCGATGCCCTTGGCCAACCCATGCTCCCTGATGCTCCCTTGCAGCTGGACGCAGGTCCATGTCTAGAGCCTGAGCAGCACTGTCCACAACAGAACCATTACCTTTAATTTTAGTCCTCTTAATACACTCCAGATGGAGGTTGTCCTCTCTGCAACTGTCAGTTTGGGCATAGGTGGTGATCCAGCACACGTCCCAAAGCGCTCTTCTGTGGCTGTGCAGCCTAGCCACATCCTCAACATTTTATATTTCCTCATTTCAGCTCATTAAGTTGTATGTTGCAGATTTCCAAACGTTTTTCAATCTACCGTTGCCATTTAATTCTGAACTATGCTTCACAACGCCTGAGCCCCTCTCAGGTCAGGCTTACTTGCAGATTTAGTAAGTATTCCCTTGTCCACATCAGTAAAGAGAACAGCAAATAAAGCTCAGCCCAAGACAAACAGGGGTGTATTCACACGATTCCTCATGGCACCCCCTGCTTCTTCCCCTGGTTTTCACAGCAAGTTATAGGTAACACGATCTTTAAACAGTTATTTGTTTACCATATTATTAAATACATACATTTCCCTGTTCCACAGAAATGCCACAAGAGGTTATGACAAAAGTTATTAAAGTCAAGATAACATCACAGGTACTGCTCCCCCAGTCCTTATCTTCGGATCCTCCAGATTCCTAGAAACTGATTAAAAATTTTGTTCCAATTCTCTAAGCATCGCAGTTAGACTAACTAGTCTGTAATTCCCTGAATCTCCCTTTTTCAAAGGCAGGTACTGCATTTGCCCTTTTCAGTCCTCCAGGACCTCTCTTGCTCTTCACAATTTCTAAAAGATAATTGTAAATGGTTCAAAGGTTGCTTGGCTAGTTGCTTATGTACTCTAGGGCAAATTTCATCAGGCTCTGACTATTTGAATACACCTATCTTATCTGCTTTTTCTGATCTATACTTTTCCTACTCTGCACTTTACTCCTATCACCTTGTTTAAATTAATTTTAATTAATGTGAAGACACACTCAAGCAATACAATAACTACATGAAACATATTTAGTATTTTATCTTTCAGCTATAATGTTAGCAAAAAAAAAAAAAACCAGACTATTCATTACTCTGGCTTTTAGGAGATGCAGAAAAACATTTCAATAAAATTTAAAAAACAAACCCAAGTCAGATTAAAGACTGTAGCTGGCTTAGACCAACCTTCAGCTGAGATGTCTGAAGGGAGAACATTAAGAAATGTCAATAAACTCCTTGACTGCAAAGAAAGGTTTAAAGAGAAATTTAACTTCATTTTAGAAGGGACTCTTTCAGTGACTAAACCAGCCTGTTTCGGTTTGGTACATTAAAAAAGCCAACACTTCCCCAGCAGATAAAATATTTGATAACCAAATGTGTGATTTCCTGTACCATCGCCTCAGTTATCCAGCGCTGATCATTGCCAAGGGTAGGGTACCCAATTAGACTGACCACTGGTTCAAACCAGCACAGCAAGTCCCACTCCTCTGTGAATACAGACAGGTATCTTGAAGCACATTACGATTTTAATGCACCCACCTGTTCTAGCTATAATTTACCTTTCATCAACTGGAAATTACCACCCTCACAGCTGAGACATGGCAACTTATTACAGGGGCATAGCTAGTCTGCTTCTATGCAAAGCAAAATAGACAGCCTTAGATCATCCTCTGTGATTTCTGTTTTGTTTTTCAGCAAAATGAACCAGACACGATTGTGTGTTGTTACCACATCTCAGCTGAAGCACAGGAACTTCTTAAACTGCTCCATTTCCATCCTCAAAGACACATCAGTCTCTGTTCTCTGATCCCCTAGGCAGAAGATGCAACGTTAATGGAGATTCTGGCTGTCATTCTCAAAAGCAGTTAGTGATTTCAATGCCTCAATTTCTAGTGTACCCAACCTGAAATAATTTAAAAGGTCCGATTTTCAGGAAATGATGAACACTCAAGAACTGCTGGGTGGTGGTTCTTCCCCTCCCCCTCAGTGTTTAAATCCAAAATCCATTTTGCCCGATGTTTCTACCTAGAAAATCCTTTTGCAAGACTAAAACCCTCGTCCTAGTCAAAAAGAAGGAAAAAAAATTGTTTTCTTTTCCTAGTTGTGATGAAAATGCAACAAATCCATACATTCTTCCACTTGCACAAAATACAGCTGTCTGCCCTTGAATATGTATCTGTGAGTATTTTCTTCCAGAGTGATACACTGAAAACCTTCTCTCACAAAATGCTATAATCAGCTTTCAGTGAAACCTGCTTTACTGGACATAATATCAAAGCTTGATTTCCAACACTGCCAGGCCAAAAAAACCCACCCAATAATTCCAGCCCATGTATACTGGCATTTGTTTTTAGCAGAAATGCAACCATCAGTAACCCCTGTCTTGTTGCCTGCCTCCCCTGAAAAACAAATCATAATTAGAAGAATCCTTGGAAATTATCCTTGAGCTAATAATGATGAATAGAAGGAAGGTATGAACAGAGAGAAAAGCCAAATCAGTGAAAAGCTGCTTCTCTGCTGCTGTTCCTTATTTTGCTAGTGGAAAAATTCAGACTCTATTTTAGTCAGAGGAGTTCGGTACCACACGACTGTTCAATCACAGCTCGGCAAACCTCATTATTTTAGGAATGAGGATTTCAGAAATCCAGAGTTTTGCCCGAGAACACGATAGGAAGGGTAATCAGCTCTGCCTCCAGGAATGGCACAGCTGAAGCTTGTGCCCGGCACAGCCCCGGTGCTCCCGCAGAAGGCGGCCCCGGGAGCCGGCACAGCCGGCACGGGCACCAGGAACCCCAGCAGGGTAACAATCCTGTGGTTTTTAATCCACCATCCCGCCAGGCTTTACTTCAAACCGGGAGGGTAACCAATACTGGCTGGTTTCAGCCAAGCCTATGGTGATAGTAGATAGAACGAAACCAAGTTAATTAGAGTTAAATGTATCCTCAAAGGCAATCTCAGTACCAAAACTCCTTATGCACATTAACTTATGTAGCATGTATTTTTAATGAGTTCAGCACTAGTCCTGGGTTTAGAAAACACACACACACACACACGGCGTGGCAGCTGCTCAAACCCATTGCGCCAGCGCGCGAGCAAGTGCTGACTCCGTGGGATGACAGAGTTACGCCGCCAGTTATGGTGATTCCACCTTTATTGCATAACCCTCAGAGAGCTAAATTAATTAAATAGGTAAAGTGCCAAAACAAAAGCCACCTACCAATATGCTGATTGCATAATAGAAAAGGAAATGAAAAAGACCAGAGGGCTAAAGCTCATGTTCAATTTTGCAAATATGGTTAAACCTTGTAACATCTCCAGCTTCTGCTGATACTGTTTCTCATAAATACACTTTCGAAAACATATATCCCTGTAGAGAGCTAAAGCAGGCACCTTCAAAGCAGAGACGAATTTTACTAGTCTGAAAATTTGGAGCTTTCCCCACCCTTTCCCCACCCTTCCCTCTCCACACGCGTGGAACCAGGTAAATGGCCAGCGGTCATGCCCTTTGGGCACCAATATATTAAAGCACTCCACTCATTTGTAAGATAAAAGGACCCGTAAAGACTCTTAAGTCCAAAAGAGCATATATAGCCATACATAAAGAAAGTTGAGCTTTGCCAACAAATTCAGCCAATGCCCTTTTGGGGCTGCCATTTAAACACAGGCAGAAAATATTGTTCACCATATTACTGTGAAACGTAACGGGTAACTCGTCATTTTGCATTAAGAATTAATATGTTCCAGCCAATGTGGCATTAACACACAAACAAATCACTTTGAATCTCATAAGCTTTTCACCAACATTTTGTAGAAATACATAATCTTTATTACAGAAAACACCCCCTAAATTCGAACATGGTATCACAATGCATTTTCCAAAATGGAAATAAATTAAAAAATAAAAAGATTTAAAGAACTAGAAGAGGACAGTGTGACCCGATGACAACTGTTTTATACTGTAAGTCAGAATGAAGAAAACTAATCATGCAGAATTCTCAGTTTTAGCAGCGATTCCAGTGTCCAGCTTTCAGTGGTAATGTTGCATGTATAAAACTCCTCCAAAATGTAATCACATTTCCCCAGCAGTAGCCGGTTCAAATGGAAAATACCAAATTTAGGTTTTTCTAATCTTTTCAAGCAGTCTTCGCTTTAATAAATTTATTAACTTCAGGACTGTAACATTCATATGGAAACATTATATATTTTTGTATATCGCTGAAAGAGCAACCATGTAACAATTTTAGTTTAAATGAATGTCAAAAGACTGCTTCAGGATGCACTGCAGTCTCCAAACTCCTGAAAACTTAATCTGTATTCTGCTAATCTAGGTTACAGTTTATCTTCAGGGGTTCTCCTGTAACATCATTCCTTGATGCTTTAGATTGAACCTGACATGATTGAAAAGGCTTCCTTTTCTTTCTTCCCCATTCATCTGAACAGCGAAAAGTATGCTTTTTTTTCTCAGGTTCCCCTACGCCTCCCCAATCAGATGGATTATTTTATTAAAGAAATTATTTTAAAAGAAAACCCTACAGATAAACTGTGACCTACATCAGGGAGATTGGGCCCAATTTGTGTTCAAAACAATGGATTTACTTGAAAAGATGTTGTTGCATGCCACTCAAACCATACTTTCAGCCACATTTTGCACGGACCGAGTCTGTCATCTGTTACTTCTTATAACCTGAGCTTACATTAAGAATGATAGAAGAAGTTCTCAGGGTCAGCTGAAAGCATACATAACTGCACATACCAGAAAGGAAGCACTGTAAAACTGAGAAGCCCTCAAGGCCTGCTCTCTTGCTGAGGAGCACCATGACCAAGCTGCCAGATCAGCTCCTGTGCAACCGTGTCACTGCTCTTGGTTGAGTTTTGCCACCATGGAGCATCCTCCCGGGCGGCAGCTGACTCCAGCCCAGGACAGTTTTAAGATGCTTCCAAAGATGCTTCCGAAGATAACATAAAACTGCATGCAGACGATTAGTTAAGAAATGTCATCCTGAAGATGACAGGCACTCTCCCACAATTCAGACACTGTCTGGGTTTGTCTATGCCTCTCACCGAGTCAACCCACGGCGGGGACGCGCTCAGCCCTACTGCCCGTGCCACCCTGTTTTATGCTGACTCCCTGGGGCAGGTGAGTCTGCAAGGGGTGGGGAGCTGGTGGGGAACAAGGGGTCTGACCTGGCTGTACCTCTGAGCACCCCCTCACCTCCCCTCTCCCAAGGTGTGGGAGTGAGACAGTCTTCAAACTCTACTCTTCAGCGGGCAGAGCGGCCCAGAGCCTTTCTGCCCAGGCTCCCACATGCATCCAAACGCAATGGTGCCAACCCTGGGCTCCCCTCTGAGGAAAGCCAAGCATGCAGCATGCCCTGCCAAGATGTTCTTCCCTGCCCTCCTGTTTCTGTGAAACACACTGCTTCCAAAAATCAGCCCTCCCCATTTGTGCTGTCTCTGCATAACCTCTTGGCTGGCACATCTCACCACCTGAGCACCATCTCCTCCAGGACCTGCCAGTGCCCAACCCAGTGCCATCCATGCCTGGCAGGATCTACTCCAAAGGGCTCTGAGCCCAAAAGCTCTTGCTCTCCCCCAGCTTTCCTAGAAGGCTTTTCTCCACTCCCCAGGACCACACCAGCAGTACTTTCAAACACACATACACAGAGACATACCTACTGTAAGGGCTTCGATCTCCACTTAAGCGCCAAGTCCAGCTCCTAGTTTTAAAGAAATCTTGTTTGTTTCAAGCATCAGCATCTTAGCTAATGAGTTTTCGCTTCCCTTCTGTGCTCCACAAATACTGGGCTGAGTAATGCATAGCCTAATTGACTGTTAAGGTCACTGGTCAGCTCTTTAATCTTATTTAGTACACTTTGAGACAGTTCATGAGTCATTAGGGCTTCATTCTTGGGGACACAAAGACATGTAATATACATTAATAAAGAGCATAAATGTAATCCAATGTGTGTATTTTACAGATTGTGAAATTAGAAAGATGGCATTAAGTATTTCTTTGCAATGTTATCATTTTAATTATGTTACTTATTTTAATATACAATAAAAATATTTAATTGTGAGAGCCTGCTGGTGTCTTTGTAATTTGTAATGTTGCCGTAGCTCTAAGAAAATTCCTTGGTAGTAAAAGTCACACTTTAAATACCAACTTGAAGGGAAAGATTGGCTCAAGGGAGACCTATCTTAAAAATTCGTTACTTGAAGGGGAAAAAAAAAAAGACATTTTTCAAGCTGTTATTCATGATATTTGATTTTATGATGTAAATTATAATTCGGTGCACACACACGTGTCAGGAACTTTGCAATACTTTTGAAAGGGATCAGCATCGCTAATCAGGCACTGAAATCCAATTTCTGGGAGAATCTGGGAGCTCAAAGCTGAACATTTTTGCTAGCTTGGAAAGACCTTTGAAAAATAAAGTTAAACAGTAATTACACATAAATGTGCTTGAGAAACTTTACACCTGTCTTGACATGAAACAGATCTTTGCATGGATGATGAAATTCTTGGCATTGCTTTAGGTGATTGGGATGGCATTAGCTTAGGCAGGGTAAGAATTCAACAGCCACAAGCCTGGACAGGTAGGATAAAGGAGTTACTGACTCAAAAAAGCATGACAGCTTATCTGTTGAAAGTCTAAACACGTTAATCATTTAACATAAACAGATCTGCTGATATTTTTAGCAAAGCATTTCAACTCATAAGTAACAATGTTAAAAAAGGACACCAGTAACCTTAATCATATTTTCCACAGGTCCTCCCAGCCCCTCGCAGATTGTTTCTACTAGAACTCAGAGCAGAGGAAAAAAAAAAAAAAAAAAAGAAAAAAGCCAAAGACAAGTAGCTGGGTTGAGGGATTAGGACAATAAAGAAATTGCTGGCAATCAATGTTTGACTGCTGGCTATGCTACAGACTCCTCCTGCAACCTTTATCTCCCTGTGCCTCAGTTCCCAGTCTGTAAAACAAAGGTGATAACATTTCCCTACCTCACAGGAACGTTCTCAGAATAAATCCATAAATGCCTGGGAGACACTGAGACACCACTGTGACAGAGGCCATAAAAATACCTAGGAAAAAAAACAAACATAAAAATAAGTGTCATAAATGACTATAACAGCAGAGACATTCACAGACTAAATGTAAAGCAAAGGTTAAAACTTCAGTTAACAACACGAATTTTCCATCCTGGGGAAAAAGCAATTTGGTTCAGCACATATTCCCATCGGAACACTCTTAAAACCGTCACAGCAAGGGACAGTTTCCCCTTTCCTACTTGGCAACAACACCGTCACGATAACCTACCACCACATACAGACGCAGATGGGAAAGGTGTTTCCTTTACAGATCACCAGCTCAATGCCTCCATCACGAGCACCACATCAGAGAGCCCCAGCCACAGCGATGGACCCCAAAGTACTGACAATGCTCTTCCTCAGTCTCTATATCTGGCAACTACTGCAGAACTGAGTTCCTCCAAGAGTTAAAAAAACTTCTAATTTTCAGCCTAACATTTACTCCTGAACAGCTTTTATCCATTTGTTTTCATGCCAACATTGATCCAGCAGCTTAAACAGCTTTTCCCTACCCCTGAAGTTTATTTCCCTGACGATAAAAAATGAATTACACGACCTCCTTGTCAGGGCTCATTTTACCACCCAACCCAAGCAAGTTCTTGGAGTTTGTTCTCAGAAGACTCTCCATCCTTGAGGTTAGCTACCTCCTACTGTTACCCCACTTCATCCTATCCTTCCCAGCACCATCCTTGCAGCTCACTGTCACCCTGTGACTGCACAAAGACGTGTTTCTCCAGTATTTCCAACTGGTAACACCCAACATCCTACCGAGCTCAGAGCAAAAGTGTCTTTCTCCTAATGCCTCCTCAGGTCATGACCCTGCACACTATCAGCATGGAGATACATCCCACTTCCATTGCTCCAGGTCTCAGGGTCTTTCTGAAAGACATTACAATCCTTCACATCCCTGACTGTGCCTCCCCCCATCCAACCTCCACAGTGCTCCAAGCCCTCAGGGCTCCGCTCCACTGTGCCAGGAACATTACAGGGGACATGCATGGTATCCCCAAAAAACACACCTCCTATCTTCAGTGTTAACTCGGCTCAGCAACCGACGGCTTGAGCTTGATTACACCGTTAAGCGTTCTTTAACGTGAGCCAAATGACTACAGCCCTCAGAAGGATAAGTGATTTAAAATTATGCAAATGTATAGAATGTGTTATTTAGTCTTTATCATTTGCAAAGTACTCATTTCGTAAACAGTTTCAGCACACTTTCAGAGAGTGTGGCCCTGCCCCGAAATCTGGGTCTCTGATGGTTGCTGCATCACACACCGACCGCATCCCTGGTGGGAGCGGGGAGGAACACCAACAGCGCACTCCAACTCTGAGGTGGGACATGGGGCTGAGACAGCCCACCCACCCAATGCCCCACACACTTCCCGATACCCTCCACCCACCCTCTTACCATCCATGCACTGCCTGGAGGACCCTCTCTCATCCCCTCACAACCTGAGCTGACTAGGACAACAAAAATTTTTTTATTTTTTTTTTTCCTCCTCCTTTCAGGGGAGAGAGAGCAGCTCCCTGCCTGCTGGCACAGCCAGTGGAACCAGCTCGCCAGCTGGTCAGACAAGCACTGGAGCTGGTAGGAGGAGAATGGAAAGCTCACCCCTTCTGCTGGCTGTCTGCCGCCAGATCGGACTGGGATGTATCGGAAACCTCAGCCCAGGGAACTAGAATACAGTCACCTTTCCAAGGACTCGGATCCATTTAAAACTGTGCTCTAATAACCTTGACAAACAAATATATTATGCAATTTTATGTTATGCAGCGTTGACTTCAATGACTCTGTAGCAGTGCTTACTCTACTATATTTACTTCTGGCACACCCTGGCAGCGTTCACTGCAGTCATTCAGAGCGTGTTCCTCTTTTAAACCCGGAGGTCTTACCCTGCCAATATCTATGCACAATGCTCCTCAATATGCTTTTTGTAACTTTGACCGTGTTGTCCCTCTTTCTTTTGTCCCTGCAAGCTGCCCTGTCTACAACACATTGTAAGATCTTTTCCCCCTCTCACACAGGATCCCAATTTTCTAACCCAGCACCTCTCCCTCGTATCAGGTCTCCAACCCCCACCTTCAGCTGTCCCACACCGCCATTCTCCATCCCTCAAGTCAGAATTTTAGAGAAGCACCCTGGCCTACCCTGCCAGGCTCCCTGGGATTTGAGGAAAGCCCTCTTTTTAGGCACGCACTCATCCAACTTGATGCCCATGACCAAGATTAACATACTAAATGAATATGAAGATAGAGTATACAAATCTGTTTTCTCCCCTCCCCCATGACTAACACAATGACCATTTCGGTACTGGCTCTTTTTGGTCTCTTCATCAGCCAGTCTGTCTTGCAAGAACGGCAATCACATCTCAGTGGAATAATCCATCCAGCAGTAAGTGGTTTGCTAAATCCCAGGACACGTTGTATACAGAGAAGGATACTTAAGCTACTTAAATGGCAACCCCTTATTAAATGCATAAAAATGCTTGAAACTTGTGTAAGCCAACAATTTAAATTAACATCCTCCCCTAAACATATCAGTCTCTGCTGCTAATTGTTACATCGCTTTTTATGCATCTCTTTTGAATTTATTCTTCAGAAACCCGATGGAATTTCCTATAGTTCTAACACACATAGTTGTGGTCGTCCATGGTACCCATGCGCGTAGTTCACTAAAATCTCCTTTCTCCCAAAAGCGTAAGTAGATTTGGCATTTGCACAGTAGAGGCAGTTCAAGTCAACTAGTCTCAGCTACACCACTGGGGCTCTGCTGCTAGGAAAGCAAAGGGAAAAACACCACCAAAAAAAATAAACAAACAATCTTTTCTACAGTGGAAGTATTAACACAGAGAGCAAAGAATTTTCAGATAAGGTTAGAAAAAACTCTTAGTCATACCAAGCACTGTTTAATATGCAATTTAAGACCCCTGGAAGCCCCTGTCACAACAGGACCTGTGCATGGTAAAGTGATGGCTCACGCTCTGAATTTCTTCACATCTGTTTGTCTGACATGTATATTTAAAATTTTACACTGATTCCATTTTGGATGCCATATTATAAAACAGATGTTCTGCTTAGACGGGGGAGAGCATATAAACATCAGGCGTTTGCTGTTGAGGATTAAACATTAACAAAAAAAAATTTAATCAGTAGTGACGAAAGCGGTAATGGCCGTTCACTGGAGATAACCCCCTCCGTGAAGCACACTGCAGCCTCCATCACGCTAATTTAGGTTCTTCGAAGCCTAAAGAGACCATACCAATAGGATTTTCACAGACTAAATTACACACAGATTTCCTCCCCCTCCCCTCCACCCCCAAATTAAACTCAAGGCCCAGGGCACTGCAGCACCCGGACACCTCCACAACCCAACGCACGAGCACTACCACCACCGGTTTTGCCAGTTTAGCCCCCTGTGTCAAGCCCAAAACAATATTTTCTGAAGCTCTTCCAGGCCGCTTTTTCAATCTACGTGACAGTGTTTACTGAAGTAGCCAGGAGCATTTCATGGAGCATTGATAACAGCACGGAATTCCTCGTTTCTTGGTAAGCTCCCATGCTGGCTGACACAGCAAGAGGCGCCGCGAGAGGCCAAGAAAAGCCGCAACTTATCACAAGAAAATGGCAAATTGTGAAAAACCTGTATCACAAGGTTAGCTGCCTAGGCACAGCTTTAATAGAGCTCCATAAATACCTCAGTCTAACACTGACAGAGGTTAAAAACCTATTATCTTTCCCAAATGACAGTGTGAACATATGTTCAATCGAACACCCCGCCCCACCAAGCTACAAAGTAGACTCTGCTCTTTCAGTTCCACAAATACAAACCACAGGGAGCATTTTAAATGAAAGCATTATGAAGATTACATTAGGCAAGTTTGATCTACTGTAAAACACTCACACACAACATTAAGAGGGAGAACAACCTTTAACACCTGCTTTCTCTTCAAACATAGCATTATCTCTGTGCATGGCTTGGCTCTTAATGGGATGAAATCTCAAGCTAAATTGCATGGCTTACTCCACCAGCAAGGAATACTTTAAATGTTTGAGACCTAGTGGCCCACTAATACCGAACCGGTGAGAATATTCTTCTTTAAGTGTACAGTCTGCTGAGCTGCTCAGCTGGCTGCTGACCCACGGCTCAGCTCAGCGGAGAAGGTTTTCACCCCAGTGTGAGATGTTGTGACACAAGAAAAGATGCGGTAGCTGGAAAAGGACTGCGCGATCCAAGCGGTGCTGTGGAAAAGTCATCATCATAAATATTCACGCGCAGGCTGATTTGTTTTCTTACCAATAGCACATTGTTATTCACAAATATTAATTAGTTTCTAAATACCACCTGTTACTCAGCCCTCCCCTCCGCCTGCATGCCACGAGGCTCCCCGGCTGCGGAGGCTTGCAGCCCCTCCACTCTGCTCGGAGATTTAATGATGTTTCAACTTCCACAGCTCACTCAGCTGCTGGGAGGAGAGGCAGGGAATAATTACTCACTCATGTCTTTCTCTGCCGACCTCTCTGGTGGATGAAACGAGCAACTTTAATGGCCTCTGAAGGGAGCCTGGTCCAGCCTGTCTCAGATGGGAAGGATGACGACTGCACTGGTAGGTCTTTGGAGGGGAAAATGGTTTTAAAGATCCAAACTTCAAAGATCTCAACGAGGGCAGAGTTCAAGCTCAAACACTCTCCCCACTGGAGGTAGGAAAGCTTCTAATGCAATCACTCGTGTTTCCAGCCATCGCTCACGCGTTAGACAGAGCTGAGGCACCAGGAATTGCCTGTCACATCCTACAGTCTGAGTAAATCTCCGTCTGCCAGGAGGAGAGCTGTTACAAAGCCAAGCAAATTTCTTTGGATTTCTTTAGACCACTTCCTCAAAGGATCTCTCTGAAGGTAAGAGGTACACGTGCAGGCAGATGGCCAACGCCAGGTATATGGGAATCATCCTCCTCCCTACTAACAAAGGCAAACATGTTCCCTCCTCCTCCTAATTATATGCATCATCCACAATATGAGAAAGTTGGGCAGAGCATTGATGACATTGGGCAGAGCACTGATAAAATGCACGAGTTGGCAGCACACTTAAGGTTGAAGAAGTGACACGGATGAATGACTAAGTCTTGGTCTCTCTACGAATCCTGGATGAAAGATCCCTCAGACCTCTGCAACACACTCACCCTGCTCGCTGCCAAGCAGAGATGACTAGGGAGGACAAGCTGGTTTTGGTGAATTTAAATACAAATGAAAAAAGGTATGGGACTAAAACCTTGAGTCAGGGTTCACACCCAGTCCCGTTGGAAGAGACAAACCCAAAGCACCCTCCTCACAGACAAGAACCAAAAGACTCAAAGCTCCAAAACCCAGCATTTGGCATTTCCATCGTCTTAGGAAGTAGTGCTGCCTTTTCCCTGCAGGTGCAGCAAGAAGGTTGTTATCCCACATCTGACAGACCTGATACCAGGGCACAGACATCAGCTTGTACTCTTCTCAAGGAGGAGACACAATCTATTCAATACGCCTCTCTACAACAGCAGATTTTTCTTACGTGGTACAGAGAAGGATTCACCAGTACAGTCCAATCTGAATACTTCTTAACAGGTTTTTTAAGATCTTATGGATCATGCCATAAGCTCTACAGAACAGCTACAGAGTATTCCAAGTAATAAATAACAGATTTAAGATGAAAAACCACAGCAGTTTTTGCTGGTATACCTAACTGTAGGACAATTTAACCTTGTCCTTGCAAAATATGGAACAGGGGAGTTTTGATCAGGGCTTATTATCCTAAAACTCTTACTAGGAAAAAAGCTCTGCAGTAGTCCCTGCAGACAGCAGTAACCCAGGATTATCAGGATTTTCTGAGAGTTTGGTTAACCTCACGTTCAAGTTCCTAAGACTGCAAAACTCACAAGTGGGAGGGCAAGAAGCACACAGGAATGTCTGCAGTTATTTTCCCAGTAACTGACAAATACGGTGCTGAATTTCTTAGGGACTTGAATGGCTAAAGCTGAAGTTAAGCTCCACTAGAGCTATATTTAGTTCTGCACAAATACAAATTAGGAAACACTTTCTTCCCAGTTACTAATGCAGTGTGACAGGAAACAATTATTTGCTCAGTGTCTAATGTTACCTTTGGTGAATATTTGGTTTGCAGAAATTGTATATTGTATAATAAAGAACCAAGCCGATATTCTGCAAATCAGTGAGAAAACTCATTTAAGAAGATGAAGAAACATTTGATTTGCACATGTCTGAGCTACGCTGGTCTTAGCTATGCAGATAGAGTCAGTGTTGAGGCATCTTTTGCTTTGATACGCAAGTACAAAGTGAGTTTTCCAAATTGTAGAGTAATTTATTCAAGAATTCTATGGATATCTATAGAATATCATGGCTTCTCCAAAGTGTAAAATAGAGCTGGGCAGAAAGACAGAACAATTTAAAAAAAAAAAAATAATCCATCTTTTATGATTTCAGTGCCAAGTGCCAGTTTATCTCTACGGAAAATGCAATTCTGGGTCACAAGGGAGCTCTCAGCTCAGCAATCACTTCAGACTTGAATGTCTACAAAACACAAAAGACAACAAAATGCATGATTCAAATGAAGGGCTAGTTAGACCGTGGAGAACTAAGCCACGATTGTATAGAGGAATCCCACATGCTTCAGATGTGCTCAAAAGGGCTGCACTCGAAAAATCCTAGGCATGTGGCCGAGAAGAAATCCTGCTCCTGCAGCAAGAACGCCAACTAACAGGCCTGGAGCTTCCGAGCCATCTAAGACAGCATCCCTACGCACTAAAGGAAGTTAAAAGCATACAACACCGCGGCAGAAAGAACACATCCATCCTTTTGACACCGCTGGGCAAATCTTTGCAAGGCCCTTTACCATATTGAGTCATACGAGTATTTCTAGAGCTGGAAGAGTTGGCATTTCATGCGTGGCTTAAGTGATTAAGACTCAGTGTAAGCAGAGAGATGAACTGAGCACCTGCGCCCTGATGTGCTGGTGACCTTTCCAGTTGCAGATCCCTTTAAGATGGAAGATGGATGAGCCCTCAGCACCATCCAAAACACCACCACACCCAACTTTTTTAGGCAAAGCAGGACTACTAAAATAAACACGTCTTTGCCTAATCTTCCACAGCTTGCTTCTGGGGAAAAAAAAAAAAAATGGAAAGGAGCTGATAGACATTTGGTTTCTTGATAGTGTTTTGTAAAAGATTATCTGTTATTTTGGCAGTAGGTTCTCAGAAGCAGGTGGAACAAGGAAATATGAGTTCTGGGCACAAGGCAAACAAATCTCTCGCCATTAGCCAAAACATTTCTTAAGACTCCGATTCAGAACAATCTCTTTTACCTACAGTGCCAAGCATGACTAATTTTGATGAACAAGTTACAAGGATTTCCAAGGAGAAATGACACCTCCACTACTTGCAGCTGTATGAAATCTAGGAACAATGTTTATATGCTTTATCTTCTTGAAGGATCCTGTGGCAAGGGGAAAAATTCATGCCCCAACTGCCTATAAGGTCAAGTGTATCAAAACTTCTCGTAAGTGTTCACCAGCAGCCAGAGCTGCAAACCGAAGATGCCTGTTTAAGCTGTGTCCTTGTACCCAACTAGGATATTCAGTAGGCATAATATTTCTCCTTGGGAAACTCAAGGTTTGACAAGGAATTTTACCTCTAATGCCCATCAAGTCCCTGCCTGTGATTTACTTGCTATAACATTTTTACTATAACAAGGTAACTCCTACAGCGCTTTCTATATTGATCAGCAAAAAACAGCGCTGAAGTCAAAGACTGTTATCTTGTCTACACTGCTGGAGGGAGGAGGTCTAAATTTTTCTCAGATATATCCAACTAACACGCTACCATTTTATCCAGGCACAGCTGAACATCTCACCCCCGCTCCCAATGCTGTCAAAGGAGCAGGAACAATCACAAATCTGCGTTGCTGGGACCGGGGTGCATGTCGATATACCGAAGGGCAGCAGCTACGTCATCTTGTTCAGAGATGTACCAGTTTTAAAGGCTTTTCTCTACTTCAATGGTACTGACACAGCCAGACGGGTCAGCTAACACGGGCACCAGCCTGATCAAACAAGATGCGGCTGAAGCTCTTCATGCAGCTGATGCAATGTCAATGTATTTTTCTCACTGCTCTTGTGTTATTCCTGTACACACAGCACTACAGCAATGTTCTCGGTGACTAAACAGGAATCATCTCTGTCAAACTTTGCCAAAGAGACCAGACTGGACTTTCAGCAGTCAAGCACATGTAAGCCACGTTCACCTTCTAGTTGCGTAGAAGCTTTTACTAAGGTATTATATGACTCTATACTTCTCCTTGGCTGTTCTCTCAAAAGAGAGGGCACAAAGCAAAACAAGGCTCAAAGGAACAAGATGAACCATTTCCCTGGAACTGACTCATTTTCACCAGAAGTCTCCCCCTTTCCCCACTCTATCAAAGACTTATCCTCTCACCCTCTTTATCACAGTGCTAAAATGACCAGGAGGAAAAGGAGGAATCACCTTTCTGACGCAGGCTGCCACACAGCACCTCTTCTCCCCCTCACAGAGCTTTTAAACAAATGCATAATGTGAATGGAGTCTCCAAGAACTTAACAGAGGTTTAAGGAATGAGGAGACATGGATGACAGGCATACAAATTACAAATACTGAGTAATCAAAGGGATAAAAACACATGTTTTAGGAATTAAGAGCAGCTAATTATTAGGAATTAGGATTAAGTTTCTTTAAAAAGAATAACTTAACTACTACACATCAGCCTACTGTGTCTTCTCTTGCACGTAGAGAATTTGGCACTGAATAGGATGCTTAAGCGATGGTTCTCTTTCATCTGAAGCATCCATTCCCTCAATGGTCATCCCAGCCTTGGAGTCTGCCAAGGGTAAACCAGAGGGAACATGCTTAACTCCTGTTTTCTCCAGGATGAGCTAGAAAGTAGCACTCTCCAAGCACTGCTCAGTGGTTCCCCACCTCCTATTTTGCAGGATTTTAACCCCACATCAAGCACACTCTCATACAGAGCTGACTTTAAGGGAGTCTAGATGAGTTTCAAGTTTTCTAGAACAAGAGAAGACCACACCAGTACCCTGTCAACACCAGAAGAGCAGAACACCTGCAGCACAAGGGACAGAAGTGAACCAGAGATAATACAACGTCCAAACTACATGAACTTGTGAAAGTGGCACCGATATGACAGAGAGCATGAAGTCAGGACTAGGGTTGCTCTTTGAGCGGCTCTCAGCCTTCTTTGGTTATTCCACAGGACAGTAAATTCTGACCGTACTGGAAAAAAGAATGTTATGTTACAAGAAACAAACATTACAAAATTAAGGCAAAAACATACAATGGAAAGGTTTATTTCTTTTTAATCCATTGCAGTTCATTTGATCAGCTCATCACACAGCAGGATCATCTTCAAGTAGCCAGCGTTCACATCTTGCTACAGCATAAATCCAAGACAAGCAATAAACAGCATGAAGGAAAATTTCAGAGGAACTATTAGATCAGGTACACATTAGTGTTGCCTGAAATGTGTCCTCCATTGCACTGAAGGGCTGATGTCTATCTGTCTCTCTACAAGGCTTTTGACACAAAGCCCAAAGACCCGTAAGAACGCATTAACATTGGAAAATTAGCAGCAACAGCCAAACCCGTAAAGAACGACCACCAGCAAACCCTCATACTAAGTATAACCAAGCTTTCTTAACACCTCCACAAATCATACTACTTCTTTCTTTCCCCCTCCTTTAAAAGGGTAAGAAAAAATCAGAAATAAAATAGCATCAATCTGCATGAACCTAAAAGGTTTTCCTGTCAGTAGCAGCAATGCTACTGTCCCAAACACGATCTGGAATTGCAATAATCATTCAGACTGGAACATCCAATCCCTGACAACTGACTAAAGGTGAGCTGCAGCTTAAAAATAAAATACTCCTATGTTAGAAGTAAAAATAGGTGAACACACTCACTATATCACACATCCATTGGTACAGAGTATCTAGTATAAATGCATATTAAACATGGATGGATATACTCTCAAAATCTAGACAAGCATATTTTTTAAACACAGAAACAGCTTTCCCCATTCCTATACCAGAATTATCATGAGTTATAATCCCCAGTGAGTGATCTGCTATAACAGAAAGTATTAATATAAAGAGCACTTTAAAAAGTTATTTACAATACAAACACACTATTTTTTGCTTAGTAAAATAAGCCAAAATCCTGTCTCAGAGCTGCCTCTATTTCAATTTTATATATGTGAATAAAGCACCAAAAAAATGGAATATATTGATAATAGTAAAATAAATGCACTGCATATCCATTTTGCTCTACAATTCCACCTTAAACCATCATGCACTGAAATATTTGTGTCCTCTGAAACTCTCAGAAAATTGAATGTGACATCAAACGTAACCAACACACTGCAACACAGATTTCCACGTTAATTATAAAGGCTATATCAGCACTACATACTCAGAAGCATATTAACGGTACCAAGTACTACAGTAACCACAATGATCAACTTTGGATAGTCTAAGTTCTTATTTCTTGTAATCAAAAATACAAGAAATCGTTGTTTCTTGTAATCCTGCAACATGCTTATACAAGTGACGCCGAATAAAAGAAACTCCCAGATACATGGATTTGTCTTTTCACGCTGTTAAGGGTTTTAACTTGAGAAGCAAAATAAACATTTACTTTTAACATATTTAAATAATGTCTTCAAGTACTTAATAAAAATTAAGTTTTATGTTTCTAAAACACTACAACATTTTATATATTTATAAACATGCATAACATTAAAACAAATTTACATATCAAAAGTATTCAAATTTAATATACGTTCAAAAAACCTAACATTTGCTTCCCAAGCCTTCAAGAGAGGCAAATCACCAGCCTAAACTACTGAAAGTAATGCACTAAACCAACTCTAAAGAGTGATTGACCTTTTGCTTGATATAGAAATAGCTCTGTTCCTAATTTCAGTTTATTCAGTTAATTCAATTCAATGACTTGATTTGCTCAAAATAAGAAATCAATTAAGAAATAACATAGCATGAAGATTTGTTTTTATTTTCCAATCTAGAAATAAACATTAAGTGCAAGAGGATGAGATTTACCATTTACAAAATCCTCCAGGGCCAAAACCATTTTCCAGTCACTATCCAGAATTAATACCATAACTATTTTAAACTTTGAGAGCATTCCTGTACCAATTTGAAAAGCAAAACACAGAAGCAAAAGTTTGCTTTCAATTTGCGTGTCCAGTAAATTTGAGAAAAACATACTTAACATTTTAATATTGTTTCATGCATTTTAACTGAATTCAAATTTTGACATCAATACAACTATGTATTCAGCACTCAATATATGTTAAACACGTATTTTACTACCAAAAATATGAGCATGAAGTATCTGAATGCTTATTTGGCATAGTTAGACAATTACAACCTATGCTTATAATGTTGACAAAAGGTGTTACCTTACTGTAAAAGCTGTACTTAGCAGCAAATCAAGGCAATCTAATAATTACCAAACTACTAATAATTAACCTCTCCTTTGAGAAATGTAACAAAGTAAGATCAAAGTGACTGATTTACATCAAAGTTTCTGCTTGATTTACATCATTATTTAAATCATGTTACAGAGAACAAGATATTTATTACAAAGTAGCAAAAAAGGAGTGGAAAGATTTAATGAACTCTGACAATGATCTCTATTTTTAGCCTCATCCAAAATTCACCATGGACTTGGCAGGAAAACGTCTGAAGGTCCTTGAGCTACTCTATAGGTTGTGTACCTGGTAGTCTTTCATTTCAGAATATTCAGCTGGGGTAAAACTCAAGAATGAGTTCTTTCACAATTACTTGGGAGCTGGAAAGGCTGGGATACTTGGGCAGATTTCCATGTACCCCTAACCATGCTGGGATCGTGTTCCTGCTGGTGAATGAAGCCTCCTAAGTATCTCCTACTCATCCGTGCTCCAACAAGTAACATCTCAAAGCGCTTCAGAGCCCGTGGTGGAATTAAGCAAAACATCCCTCAGCTCTGACAAAATCTTTTACTGATGAGGGGAGTAAGGAGGGAGGACAACCTCTTATCTCAGTCACGGTATTTTTCCTTTATTACAAGAATTAAAGAATTATGAGAAACATACAAAGTTAATGCAGACAAATGATTTTTTTTATCTCGCTAGTATTTTAATTAAAACCTTTTGTCATGTCTGCTAAGCAAGTTCAAAGTGTTGCAATGCAGTAGCAATGGGAACACAGAAGTCTTGTTATGCTTGGGGAAAAAAATGTTTTCAACTTTTACCGAATCAGCGACTGTAATTACTACAGGAATAAATCAAATTTATAGCAGGCAAACACAAGGCATAATCATTTTTTGTGTGGCCATAAATGAGTTTATTTTTGTTGCAATGTGATAAAGTTTAACATTTTCTGCATGTCAGACAGACTATTTTGATAATATTCTTTACATTTCCTCCTTATTAACAAGATGAAAAATTTGCTATTAAGATATGCAAGTCATCTCAATACATCTTGTTACTGGATAAGCTTCAAGAAAATCTTAAAGCACTTTTTTCTAACCACATTAACACAATAAATGCATAGAAAAAATTCTTGCTTTGGTAGTAGACAATGTTCTCGCAAAATATCAAGAGGTGGAATTCAGCAAACTACAGCAAATCAGTTGGCTTTTTTTTTTTTTTAATTCTGTTCAGAATGCTGCAACAGGGGAGACAAAAGCAGTTTTAATTTTCATTATTTCCAAAGATATTTTTTTTCAATTTATCTGAATGTGAGACAAAAAAAATGTTGCCTTTTTTATCATGCCAAAGACTATGCTATTTAAAAGTACTTCCACATCTCCACTTTCCCCACTAACCTTTTGTGAAGAACAATTTCTGATTGCTAGGCTATTTTTCATTTGCCTACCTCTATTCATAAAAAAAAAAAAAAAAAGCACGTAAAATGGCAGATTTGAGAGACTGTTAAATAACTTGAATAACTTACATACATAAAAAACTGTTCTGCAAAACCTAAAAAGTAATGTTATCAAAATATGGGATCGCTGCAGTGTACAATGGCCCTGCCAACCGTGGAACGGCTCGAGCGCTCACTGGCATCCAACCACCACAGCACGTCATCCACACAAGTAATTTGCTCTTTGCTTGAACATCCGTTTTGAAGAGTAAATATGTACGTGCGCGTGCACACGAATGCTTTTGAGTACATACACAAAGGCCGCCCGTAATCAAATAAACCTGACAGCTCCTTGCGGAAAAAAGCATTTTTATGAGACCACATAGTCGAAGTCAGCAGAATAGTTTGGACCAAGTTATCCGAGAATTCTTTACGAAATTCGGTTTCTCCATGTCATGGACTGGAAAATTACCATGGAAATATACGGCAGAAATTACTGCAGGTAGGCTGTCACCTCCGGTGCCGGGAGAGATGGCTGAGCAATGCCACCGCAACGGGAAGGATGGCTCTGAAAATGTTTCTGCAAGACGGCTGCGGAAAGACCTTTATCAGCTAGCAACTATAAATTTATTCCCTGCAAAGGAACCTTCTGGCATCATGTGCAGAGAAAGGACATAAAACGCAATCTGTCTGCCAATGAAACTAAAAAGTGAACGCGAAGGCGGTAGAGGCAGCATATTTTGTTGAAATATGTAGATATGCCACTTAGATCTCAATGCGTGCCACTGTCTGACACCAAAGGGTGAAATGTTCTGATCTCAGCTGACAGTATTTACACTGAGAAAACCTCCAATATTTCATTCAAAGTTTCCAAAACGCTCATCATCCTCTCTCCAGAAGCAAGAGGGTGGGTTGAGAACCCTCTTCAAGGCTGGCAAACAGGCAACAGAGCCTGTGGACCAACTCGCCAGCATCGTTCCTCTTCATCCTGGCAGCACTTGCCTATCTGCTTCCAGAAGACAACTGAGGACCGTGGAAAATTAATTCACTTTGTTTCCTACAGCAAAAAAATACATCAAATCCTTCCCTCCAAGAAGGAGCACTGCAGGCTGCATTGCTCGCAGGGTAGGAGGCCAGCATCCCCTGCACTGCTGCCAAGGCAATGGGAAGACCACGACTCTGCAGCAGGGGGTAGGAGGCTTCTGCTTGCAAACAGATTAAGCAATCACATCATCCAGAAACAAATTTAGGGATTTGGCTTCCTACTTTATCCTCACCTTTGTTAGATAATTTGTGTAACCTGTAATATTAAATAAAAGCCATGCAGAACAGCAACCATGTCTTTTATAAATAGTTTTTAGAGAAGTAAAAAAATAACCATCACCCTCTAATCTAATAAAGCTGTTAAACAAACCCAGTAATATTCCATCAAATAGGCATGCAGAACTCTAATGCAAGTTAAACAGACACATATACAGAAAAAAATTAGGATCTGTGTAATACAACTCAATTTTCAGCAAGGCAATATTAAAATATAATTACCTAAATGTTTTAAAAAACAAATATGAAGATGAAGTAACAGTGTAAAAGGGCACAGGATCTAAAGGGCAATGGATCTAAAGATACATTTCAAAAATATTTAAGCCAGTTTTTGTCCTGAGGGCATAGGATCTAAAGGGCAAGGGATCTAAAGATACACTTTTAAATATTTAAGCCAGTTTTTCCCCTGAATTTTTATCATCCTATTAACATAAGTTTATACATTTTGTATAATAAGTTTGTGTATTACAATGTTGTTTTTTCCAATTGTTTAATCTTCCTATTTCTATTTTTTAAACACCCAGCAATTGCTCAAGCCTCTGGGTGTATTTATTTTAATTAAATAACGAAACCAAAGGAAAAGCTTTTGAATTGTTTGAAAGAGGGGAGACCACTCAGAATTTTCCTCCATGTGTTGCAATAGAGATCTGTCGGATACATCCCCAGAGTAACCCCACCATAGACAATAGCTGCGCCAACAGCAATTTGTCTGCATTGTGAAGAGAAACGTTTAACAACAACAACAAAAAAGTAATTTAATATTTGTATTGTGTTTGCACAAAGAACCGCTGATGAGAGCGAATACGGAATGCTTGGGGCAGCATCTGCCACCCTGTGCCCGTACGAGGGCACACTCCCACAGCCCGGACACAACGGGAGATGGACACGCTCCAGGACAGACTGACGCTCAAGCTGTGTACTCCTGCCGTTACTCCTCTTTAATCATTTATTCCATGGAAGATAAATGTTGACATGTTTTGGTGAAAGACCCAGCCCCCATCAAAACCCACTGCACTGGAGAGCCTTCCCCATGGGCTGGCCAGTCCTTGGCTCTACCGGGTGGCCAAAGCATCGCTTCTTTTTCCAACAACTCCTGCCGATGCACCTGTGTACGAGCCTTCATTCCACATGGCATTCACCAGCCTCCCAGGTTGGCTTTTTTTTTTTTTCTTACTTTTTGTAAAGGTACACTCAAATCTGTGGCCACACCAAGTTATTCATGTGGGATCCAGTCTCTGTGTTCTCCTGGAAATGGGCAATTCCAGGTTCTGCCCTCCCCTTCACCCACTCCTATTTACTCCCACAACCAGAACAGAGCAGTTCAAAACACAGGAGGTAAATAGAAAGGCTTAAAAGGCTTCCTCCCAGCTTCAAGTCAGAAAAATATCTTCTCAATATTTATGCCTTTTCAATGCAACCAATTTATTCTGTAACAAAAGGCTGCTTTTGAGGTAAACTCCTTACTCTGCATTAGGGCAACAGACTCAGCAGCACTTTAGATGCTGTTAGAAGAGGTTTTCTAAAAACCTGCACAAATACTGCACATGCAAGGAAGAAAACAGGATCTCTGTGGTTTTTCAGCCCACCACTCTTAACAGTGTACAAATTCAATGTAGACAAAGGCAGACAACACTCAAAACATGTGCTACTGCTTCAGAATGTTATTTCATAATAATAATTACTGAAAAAAGTACAGTGGTATTTGACAAAGACTTTTTTTTTTAAAATAAGCTTACACTGATGATAAGGTTTTTGCCAAGCTCACTACTTTATCTAAAAAGCAAATAAAAGTTCTAAATAAATTGCAAGGCAGTATTTTAGTTCACATACAGGGATCTAGTTATTGAACACAAGCAAAGTATTACAACTGTAGCAGCAAATAAACAATTTCACATCATACAAATTGCCCTGTCCTTTTAGGAAATAACTGGGAAGTAGTCTCCTTCAGCAGAGACTGTAGACTACTTAGAAACTACTTGTTTTCAAAGTCTGAAGACCGAGGGACAAGCGGTACCCAGCTTTTCAGATTCAGCCTGTCCAAGCGGTGCCGCCGAAACCCATGTGATTTTTCCTCCCCTTTACACAACTTGAAAGTCACATTTGCTTTAACTCTATTTCTCCTATGCTAACAGAGAGCCTTTCTGGATATTAGGTTTCAGCATCAATTTCACATCTTTATATTAGTCTCACCTAATTTTCAGACTTCCACTAACCAATTGGAGAGATCTGGAGAAATAATTTCCCAGAGTGAATTACTTATTAAAAAGCAAACATATCAATGAAAGAGCCCAAACCAGGCACCGTGCGAGGCCAAAGTAATACTCTCAGCCCCACAATTTCTCCCAGTAGAATTTGTCAGATCACTTTCAACCACTCATGAACACTGCCAATGATTTTTTTTGATAGCCAACAAAGGGGCAATTACAGAGTAGCACCAAGACACAGCTCACATTTTGGGAGGATTTCACCCAGAAACATGCCACTGATATTCATATTTAAGATCTCCCAGGGCCCTATTACTTCTTGGTTTTCCAATAATACTCAGGATTGCTCTGGTATTCAAAATGAAATCAAGCCTTAATGACCCACAGTTTCCCCAAATTTGCTTCCTTTTAATTCTGACAATACAGAAATTCATGCTAAGCTATTCAGCTATCTACCTGGTTAATTTTACAGCTGTATTCATACTCTGGGTGAATCACATTTAGAAAATTATATATATTATATATAAACATGGTATGACATTCTGTCAAGTCACTTTTTAAGGATGGAATTACATAATAAAAAGACCTGAAGGTAGTTTATACAGTAATTTGGAAATTTAATCCTGGGATAGATGTCTAAATAGTATCAGAGGATCAACCCTGATCATCAGAAAAGTTTCCATGTGGAGAGTAACTCCCTGCTCCCCCAAACCTCAGTATTTTGGCTTGTGGCCTCCTATCCGGAGCCAGGAGCACTGCTGGGACAGGACAGGCTCCCGCACCAGGACCAAAGTGACTTCTTCCAAAATCAGCAACCTGTCCCCTACTATTCCTTCCTCCTTCATGCTTCATTTTGGGGCATTCTGTCCTAACATTCAAGCACCATTCAGACATTATACCTTTATTACCTTGTTTCATGACTGCCTGTTATCATCCAGCTTGCTTTCATCTATTCCTTGATTTTCAGGTAAAAAAAGTATTGAAAACCCCAGTATGGTGGACAGAAAACACAAAGTATTAACCCAACAAGTCATTCCCAGGTGCACCTGACACCACAGATTGTACATATCAAGGCCATAGAGGACCACCTGCCCTCAGGCTCCCCAGATTAACCCCAGGCAGAAAGCTGATCTTCAAAACAATCAGCCCCCACTCCCAAAAGCCCCTCAGACCTCAAAGTTTCTAATCACACTAGAAAAAAAAAAAAAAAAGGAAAAGTTTCCATGTGGAGAGTAACTCCCTGCTCCCCCAAACCTCAGTATTTTGGCTTGTGGCCTCCTATCCGGAGCCAGGAGCACTGCTGGGACAGGACAGGCTCCCGCACCAGGACCAAAGTGACTTCTTCCAAAATCAGCAACCTGTCCCCTACTATTCCTTCCTCCTTCATGCTTCATTTTGGGGCATTCTGTCCTAACATTCAAGCACCATTCAGACATTATACCTTTATTACCTTGTTTCATGACTGCCTGTTATCATCCAGCTTGCTTTCATCTATTCCTTGATTTTCAGGTAAAAAAAGTATTGAAAACCCCAGTATGGTGGACAGAAAACACAAAGTATTAACCCAACAAGTCATTCCCAGGTGCACCTGACACCACAGATTGTACATATCAAGGCCATAGAGGACCACCTGCCCTCAGGCTCCCCAGATTAACCCCAGGCAGAAAGCTGATCTTCAAAACAATCAGCCCCCACTCCCAAAAGCCCCTCAGACCTCAAAGTTTCTAATCACACAAAAAAAAAAAAAAAAAAGAACCACCAAAAAACCCCACAGCTCCTCTGATAAAATGGCCAGCTGGCAAAGGAAACCTGTGTTCCAAACCCTCACCCCAAAACACCCCATCCCTGCCACTGGGTATGAAAGAGGCTCAGGTTTATTTGATAACAGCCCTACCTTCTCCCCCAGGATTAAACTCAGCAATTTATCTCCAAACCAATTAGGCTCACCATAAAGACACACTCAGTGTTGCAAGAACAAATTGCATTTTAGTGGAACTGTCCGTTTCACAGAACTTTAAATTAAATTTCACATAAAACCTCCGCTTTAGATGTCCCTTAATCGGTCTCCTGTTTATGACTTCACACAACCCTACCCAACATAAAAATGTGTCACACACAGTAATTCCTTCAGTAACATTCAGCGGACCAAATGCTTCCCGTGCAAATCAAGTGATGACCCGCCTCCTCCCATAGGAAAGCCAACAGAACGCTTTTATGATTATTTTTTTTTTTTAACAGTTCAGTTAACCCTAACCCCCTATTTCTCTTCAATTTCCAGTCAGATGGCTTCCTCAGCTGAAAAATTTAATTCCTGATAAGACAACCTTTCAACCAACAGAAAATGGACTTTTGAGTAAGGGCAACGGGCTGCACCAGAGGAGGTTGTTCAATTCTGTTTAATTTTTTTTTTCATTGTACTCGCAATCGCCACAACATCAGTGGACACAGAAATGAATTAAAGTGGAAAAAAAAAAAAAAAACTAACCAAAACCAAACCAAAACCTCCCCACATGCCTTGATTCCCCAGGTGCTTGCCAGCAGGCCCAGCCTGGCATCCCCAGCGCTCACAGCAGCGCAGGGAGAGGCTCCCACACCAGGCACATTCGTTGCAGAGGTATCTCACCATCCTATTAAAGCCGCCGATAGACAGCCGTAAATTTTCAGCATTACAACGCTTTATGACATTAAATTATGCCTCGTACGTTGCACAGATAGTTTATTGTACATTTTTCCACTTTGAAGACTTTCATGGATCCTGTACCAATTGCACACAGCTGCATATTAGTGGTAGTTGACAAGTTATTAAAAATTACATTATCTGATCATCTGAGACACGGAATGCAATAATGCTGCTGAATACTACGCTTTAACATGTGCATAAAAAGGAATGTTGTGGTCCAATTTTTAAGTGCTTACCCTTATGAAGAAGTTAATTTTTTTAAAATAAAGATCTACTGCTTTTACAGCATCTGAATGTGCATCACTGCACATAAAAATCACACCGTGAAGAGCTGTACTACAGCGCAAAAACTGCCACTAGAAATACTGAAATTATCTGGTTTTCCTGGAACTAAAATCCCCAAATAAATGCTGTATTAGCATACCTGTTTGTGCTTCATTTTCTGATAACAGAGCTTGGTTAAGACTCAAGCAGCAGATAAATCACAGAGCAAGCACTAAAACCCAGGACAGTCAGCTTCCAACTTGTTTGAACTTGACTGCATATTGCAAAGCTCGAACAGAATGTAAACTGCTGCCCTGTAACAGTTTAGATCATGTGTTAAAAATCTTTCAAGCGCAGTTATTTGTATTTTAATATTGCCTGAAGGTCCTAAACCAAAGATCATACCCCATCATCCTGGATTCTCCACCATACAGTTCCTGTCTTGAAGAAGTTATGATCTACTATAGACAAGATGCAACATAGAAATACAATGAGCAATCAAGAGGAGAGAAGAGTGGGAAGTCATCAACTTAAAGGTACAGTTAGTTAGTTCTCTAACTACTAAAAAAATCCCTTTAGGCAGGGAGCAGATAAAGACACATAGTATTAGTTACCATAGTAGCCCTTTAAGGAGTAAATGCTTAAGCAGTTCTGCTAAGTAGCTACAGTGCTTTCAAACCTGAACCTTAACTAGAATTATGTAATATAATTTATTTTCTCAAACATTTTCAATATGTGGCAGAGGAATAATAAGCCATCTCCACTCTTGGCATTTTCTACAACAACTGAAAAGGAATCGTTGCAAGTGATCAAGCAGCAAGAACTCAAATTACCCCTTATAGCCTTCTTGGTTTGTTCAGCTATTTCCATCTTGCCAAAACTCAAAGGTCCTTAGTTAAAGGCAGGTAAGGTCCATTTAACTTAGGAAGGGGGAATTTCAACCAGTCATTTTCACTGCATTTCCACCGACAACTACATTCACCAAGGCTTCTAAGTCATCTTAAGGCATTTGCCTCTTTACCAAAGCAATCTAAGGAACCACACATTTCTGTGAACACCCTTGCCCACTCATCTTATTCCTCCTTTGCAGATTTAAATCTGCAAACTATATTTGCAGATTTAATTTGCAATACTTGTTTCTTACCACCAACAACCATTTTGTAAGCCTAGTTAGAGATTCTTCTGTGTTAGGAGATGACGAGGGCTTCCATTTTGGATACCACCTCAATATAATTTAAGCAACAAATACTGAATTTCATATATTCAGTGCAGTAAGACATTCAGCAATATAACTTCATAACACACAAAGTATGTAACTGGATCGCAATAAATAAATAAACAAAACAAACCACGATTTCAAGTCATTTTCCACAACCACATTCATCTTCCTGAAAGCCACACTTCAGTGTGACTGATTCGTCCTTCCTGTGTAAAACAGATTCTGTTTAAGGGCCAGTAATGGCATTTGCCACATGTCCTGATGGGGATGGAGGGAAGCAAAACCCATAAATCCAAGCTGAAAGCTTGTCCAAAGCTGACGCTGCAGTGTAGAACCTCTGTCTCCAGGACGAGTAAGGTCACCACCAAATGAAAACTACCACCAGTGACAACAAACTTTGACACTGCAACATCACAGGTGGAGAGACAAAAAATCCCCACAATTTATGAAATAACCATCAAGACCTGCAGCTGTAAAGACCATGCACTGATTACAATCTCCTTTCTGGTATTTTTTTGTTACTGACTGCTCATTCTCCAAGAAACATCATTTGTAATACACTGAACCCAAGTTTCTAAGCAGAATATATGTAATATGGAACCCAGCCAAATACTACTGATTACACCACTGTCTTGAAAGCCTCCTGGCAAGGTATGCATTGCTTCAAAATAATCCTAAATTATGGAGTCTTCATTCTTTATGACAATAAAATAACCTGTTATCTCTTGCTCATCTGAAGTTACCAAATATTTACTTCCCTGGTCGAGGAAAAAGCAGACCTTCTTGAGGTCCTTTATGCCCACTGAGTGGTCATGACTATGAATATGCATAGCAGTAAAACAGGATATAAAAACAGAAGGAGAGAGAACATACAAAAAAATGCTACTGTCAATATTTGAATAATGAGGCAGCTTTATCTTAATCAGTGTATCAATTTAGTCACATGGGGCGACAAGCATATATGAAAGCTATTCTGAAGTTGGGCCATTAAATTGCTTAGACAACCTGTTAACCAGTGCTGTTGGCAATTAGGAACGCAGTTTCACTGGAGGCTTTCTGTAGAGCCATGCTTCAAAGGTTCAATCTGAAGTATATTAACTTAGCAAGAAACACCCTGAGAACTGCTCCTCCGTCATGTAAGCTTGTTGCTTCCAACTAATTAAACCAACAGTTCATACTCTTAAGGAGCCAACATCCTTCTACCAGTTTAGTATTTGCACAACCATGAGAAAGGTAACTTTAAGCAGCCAAGCTACACTAATCAACACTAAGTTGGCTACAAATGTCCTCTATCCCAAAGCCATTTTTATTTACTTATAGCCCATTTGGACTATGGTGGTTTTATTGTCGTCTTCTGCAGCACTCATGATTTTGTACACGTACTCATGTATGCACATGTACATGCATGAAAGGCAAATTTACTCGGACTTTTCTGTTAAGGCAAAACTTGGCACTTCTCTAGCAGAAAGCTGTAAAAGCTAACTGGAATGCAGATCCTAATCACCAGAGAAAAACTTGTTGAAAGAAGGGATCCACATCTCTGCAAATAGAGCTGTTCCACAAAGACTGGGGGGAACAAGCAAGGAGCTCAAAAGAAACGGGGAAAAAGGACTGATGGCTAAAGAATAAGCAGCCTAAGAAACAAAATTACAAATCTCCAAGGTTTCCGTTTCTTTTCCATTAAGGGAATTGAGTCGAAAAGGTTGTCAAGCCTCATGAGCAAACCGGAGGAAAATGGAGTTGTTGAATGCACGGATAAATTATCCAAAACCGCCTGGATAGTTTGCCTCAGCGAGGGTGACAGCAGGGGGAAAGGCGGGATGAAGGCTGGATGCTGAAGGCAGTCGGGATGGACAACAGGAACTTCTGCAACCAGGGAGGCAGACCAGCTCTACGATCCTCAATGCACTGCAGCTCGGGGACCCAGAAAAGGCCTTTCAACATATTCATGTGGGGTGTGATTACTGCAGGTCTGATAGCAAATACATCAAGCTAGACTGGTACCAGAGGATTACAGAATAGCAAATGCAAATGTATGTTTAAAAAAAAAAAAGGGGAAAAACTAATTTTGTTATCTAAATGTTGGCTGATTTGATCTCAGGAGTAATGAAATGTTTTAAAACATTTCAAAAGACAGATAATTAGAGACCTGAAGGAAAGAGAAAAAAAAACAGGATAAGACACAACTTGGGTTAACCAGCAATAATTCATGCCACATTTCCCCAGTATGTTTTGCAAATAAAGCACAAGATTTCTCTAAACATAATGCGGTAGGTCTCATTTATCCGGCTATCAGAAAACAACACCGCGATGTTATGTAGGAAATAACCAATTTAGTGGGAGAAAATAAAAAACAATGTAAGAATCCGAAGATAAATAAGGAAAGGGGGTAAAGTCAAAAGGTCAAATACAAACAAGAAAAATGAGGCTGCAGTGGTTACTAATAGATTTTTTCCCCCCCAAGGGTTTATTCTGAGATATATATATATATTTTAATTATACATATGTGTATATGTATATATAAAAATGAAAGTGACTTGACGAAGAAAGGAAAACACTAATCAAGTCTGCTGCATGTCAGTGTATTGGATGACACCTGTCATATGCTAAGAACAGAGCAATTTTAAGGACAGGTAACAAATACAGACCCAAATGCTTAGTACCACATACAAAACTGTGCACTCAAGGAGAAAACAAGAAGATTGTACCTTGTACAATGAGGTAGAAAATTATTAAGAACGTAAAAATTTGGTGCATTCGATAGAGGACAGAGAAGTGACAAAGCTCTGAGAAAAGTCTTGGAGAAGCATTTTTGCTGCTTGCGGGGCACAGTTCAGCCTTGTGGGCAGCCCTGGTCACCCAGATTCACACAACATTCCTTCAAGACAACACCCTGCAGACAAGCGATCCCTAAAAAAAATTAGGCTAGAAACTGGAGATTTTTTTAATATGAACAGTTTGCCCATTCAGCAAGCAACTGCCACCAAAAAAAAAATAAAATTATTTTTTAAGTGGTGCTTGATCATATTTCAAGGAGGACACTGATGTAATTGCCTGCAATAGCAGTGGACTGGATGTGATGTGTATTCACACCAGGACAAAAAACACAGGGAAAAATCTGAAGTGGCATTGGCTTTGCTTTTCTCTTTAAAACCAAATTGTTCAGCACATACCCGAGTGAAAGAAAATTGGTACTGGTAAACCAGGAAGGACAACTAGTGAAGGAACCAGAGAGCAGGCAAGTGACTACACAGTTCTCTGTATTCTCTTCATGAAATATCACTGAAGCTGCTCTTCAGATACTGATTTCATTTTAAAAGAAGGTTCATGAAAAGAAGAAACAGACCAGGGTGATAAGAACAGCAAGAGGGGATTTGTTTTGCTCTAAAGGAAAAAAAACCAAACCAAACAAAAACAAAACAATCCTTTGGCATCACCCAATGCCTTCTGAAAACCTGAAAGGTCAGAAGTATTTCTTAATTCACTAATAAGCTCTC
Source organism: Calidris pugnax (assembly GCF_001431845.1). Taxonomy (NCBI): domain Eukaryota; kingdom Metazoa; phylum Chordata; class Aves; order Charadriiformes; family Scolopacidae; genus Calidris; species Calidris pugnax. Next base: position 10,574,657 of record NW_015090812.1, read on the forward strand.
TCTCTCTTTCAAAATGTTTTTCTTCAGTTAAAATCTTGTTCCCAAGATTTTTCAATCTGAGCTTTGCTACAGGCACTTCAATAACATGAAGATGAGGATACAAGGAATGACGCATTTTACTTCATGGCTAAATTATTTTGTTTTTAATTTAGAAACAAATTTTTAATTCCAATGGAGAGACTTCCCTTAGATCAACCTAATGCCAGAGGCAAGCAATCCAACAGATAACTGATTTGAGAACTAACCATTACAGTCACATTGCCTTACTGCTTTTAAAACTCCTAGATAATGCAACCAAATACCTCCCTTGCACAAGAAAACTCACACACCAACACCCGGGAATCACCAGGGCAGCCTGGATGGCGTATTTACCACATGCAGATTCCTGACAATTCATTGCTTTTGATTTATTTTAATTTTTTTTGCTTCTGATAATAAGGTAATAAACCTAACAACATCCTTCTAGTACAACAAGAGTCATTTAGCACCTCCAAGCCTTTGCAACTCCTAACAGGAAATAAAATGGATTTAAAAGATTTATGAAGGACTAAAATCTAGTTTGTATAGTCATACTTAAGCCAAGGAGAGAAGATGGCCTCCTGCATGTGCAAACCCTGCTGCAGTGGCCAAAGCCACACCAGGCAAACCACTAGCATGTCCCACACTTAAAAATCAAAGAAAAGGCACATAAGTGTACATAAGCAAAATATTAGACTCAGGTACAGTGGCACCAACCAGCTCCTGACCCCTCAAGCAACCCTATATTCTAAAGAAATGAGAGCTGGTTAAGATTATCCTGTGCTGCACATCTGTTACTTTCGTTAGTCATATCATCATTTTTTTAGTGGGCTGGGGTTTTTTGAGGCAAGGGGAAAAAAAATGAGTCCTTCTTGCAGAAAATTGCAAAAATGAAGTGATTACTATGTAAACATCACTTTATTAATTCTAAATATGTCAATAGGCATACACACTATACATAGATATGATATATATAAAGTTATTTCCACTTCTCTTTTCCTAATTGTAAGTAGTGCAAGTTCTCCTCCTTTTCAGAAATAACCCTACTTGAAGTTCCACTGATTAAAAGGAAAAGCAAGCCCTTTAAATTGAGCTATTAAGTCTTTTGTATCTCAATCTGAGATGAGCAAAAGATGCATATAATTATCCTCTGTCCAAAAATGATGCATTTCCAGTACAAAGTTCGTAGAGTCCTTCCACTGCATATAAACCAAAAAATTAATAATTTACATTAATTGCTATTTATCGAGCAACATATTCCCCCAGACATTTTTTTAATCCAGCAGCCATCCCAGGCTGAGCCAGCCCTATAAACAACAGGAAAGATGGAGTCAGGAGGCAAAAAATGGAGAAAAAACCTCCCACAGCCTGTTCAAGGTAAGGTTGCACAGCTGTACACAGACTTGCACACATTCAGTCCCCGAAGCTGCAGACACCATGATAAAACACTTTTCATTTTGTAAACACGGTACTGCTTTCCTGGAGTTTTTCTTGTAACAAAAGCAAATATACGCTGCCAGAAATACTAAGTAAAAATGGTCCTGCAGGAGCTGGCAAATTCCATCACAAACCTCAAATGAACATGCTGCTGAATGGTAATAAACACTCCAGCGCTTGCAGTCCCTCTTCCAGACGCCAGTATAGGAGCAACAATATGCATAACATCCCGGCTGTGCAACAGGAACAGCACACGCATCCAAAGGAACTGCTACGTGTCCAACACAGCAATTATCAAGAGCAAAATTTCAACCATAATGGGAAGCAAGGGAGAGAAGGCAGAACATCAGATGTCTAAAATACAGCATTAAACAGACAACTACTGCCAGAGCATCAGAACAGGTTTTGGACAAATGGCTCAAACCCATTTTTACCTTCCTCACATCAAGAAAATAGGTAACCTTGGGAATCTGGATTCTTGGATCTCAAGCATACCATCTTTGTTTCTTCTCCTCTCTGCAGCTTCTGAACATTTTTAGTTTCAACATGATGAAGGTGGCAGAAACAAAGAATAATTTGAACAAGCCGAATGTTCATTATCTTGTCATAATGCACAAGACTCGCATGTTCTGAAAGGCTTCTATTCTTTCCTTTAAATATTTTTATTCAAATAACCTCAAACGCTGTAGAACCTGAAGTTAGACTACAATACCCAGAGGGGAACCCATATGTTCTCTTTTCAACCCGTAAGAAGAAAATAGGTATTTATATATCTGCATGCCACAGAAGAACAGCCCACTATGCCTTCCTGTGACACTGTTGTCATAACTGAGTTATTGCCAGCATAAACCAGCCAAAAGCATCTGGTGGCCACATCAGATCCAAAAGCCCAGGTAAGCCCCCTGCTCTGGTTAATGGCCTACAGCAAGTGAACTACAAAAACAGCAGTAGCATAAAAAAAAAATCCCTTTATATCAGTTTTTAACAACTGTCAATTAGTGATTTTCCAAGTTGCAGGTGATGTGTAAAACTTGGGACTTAATAGGCACTAACCATCCTCCTTTAGTTCACTCTCAACATTTGACCACTCTGCGATGAGTTTTAAAGTATTTCTGCCATCAGATTCAAAGCCCCTTTTTGAGAACCCTGGTCATGAAACTACAAGAAAACATGAAATTACAAGAAATCATAAAAAATGCTTTTTCCTTACCTCCTTTTCCATATTCCTCTCAACTGCACAGAGCCTATTGCTCAGTGACCGGTCAAGCTGAGGTTCTACCTGGGATGTTTAAAACGGTAAGAGCTTTCAGTGAGGGACCTTCTTGCAACCTTCCTGGAAAGCTGAGCCTGCCGTGCCAGCCAGCTTGCCTACACCCACATACTTGCTGGCTCCTTCAAACAACTCTCCTCCACGAAAGCTAATATTGACTCTTCTCCATGTTTTCATTAAGTCTATCCTTTATTACAGTTTCTATCAATATGCCCTGTACATTTACTGTCTGCAGCTCGCATGCAATACCCACCAAGCTCTGAAGGAAAAAAAGAAAGAAGGGGGGGGTGGGAAGGGAAAAAAATCCTGGCATCACATTTGTAATCTTCTATTCTTCAGCATCAAGGCTGACTTAAGTAATAGGTTACACACCAGAGTCAGCAGCTCATCAAGTTCACATTCAAATGCTTTTAGAAATCTTGATTTAATACCATCTGGTCCTGATGATTTGTTACAGTTCCTTTCACCAATTAATTATAAATCCTATTCCACTGACACTTCAATTTGAGACAGTTCCTCAGAAAAGTCTTCTCGAAGAAAAAGGCTCCAGTGTGCACAACTCGTCCTACAATCCTCTCACATGCAAAGAAATAGTTCAGTTTTTACATTTGCATTCCTATATCTTCCTCAGATGCTCCTTTTACACCTGGAAGCCAATCTGTTTGGAAAGGGTTTTATTAGTGGCTTTTACCTACAGTCATTAGTAAGTTGATCCTCAATCTCAGAAGCAGATTTCCTATTTCCTTCTTACATTCAACTTCCCAGAATTCATGCCCTTTTCTACTTTCTTTATTTTATGATGGCTTCCTCTTTCTGAGATGTCTCTTTTTACTTCTAGTAATCTTCTTTGGATTGACAGTATCGGCTTTTCCCCACCCCCAAAAAACCTTTTTTTATTGGTGGCATAAGTCCATTCTTCGCCACTGTCTTTAAGCAGTCACTGTGCATCCTGCGGCAACTTTAAACTTTCAGCTGTTTCTTTTACAAAGGAAAAAAAGTACAGAGAAGGAATTCTTATCTTCGTAATTTTCCTGTCACCCTCATTACGGAAGTTGAATATGACAGTGTTGGGGGGTTTATTGCTCTAAAATCGAGTAGAAGACAGCCGCTGTCGCAGTGGCTTTACTTCCACCTCAAACTGACTGCGCCAAGATGTGATTCTTTTCTCGGGGACTCTCCGCTGAGCTGCTCCACAAAACAGGCGTTTACGACACTTCATGCATAATCCCTGCAGAAAACTTGTCTTGACATGAAGGCAGCCCCGCAAGGGTAACAGAGGCTGAGTTTTTTTGCTCTTGATAATCTTTTAGCTGCATATATTAACTGCTATTGATGCAACAAAATAGTTGCAGTGATTCAACTGAAAACGATCACTATCCAGAATCCCAGCAAAAATTAAAAAATTTAAATCAGTTTCCATCCACTACACCTAGAAAGGTCAGATGACCCTATAAATATTATGCAATATTGGTATTAGCCCTAAGTACCACCTTCAGTTTCACCAAAAACACTTTCCCAGAGGAAAGTGAACAATCAGCCCAGAGTGTTGAGATAATTAGTATGGAAACATCACCAAAACCTCCAGCTGAGATCAGGGCCCGCAGTAAAAAAAGATAACTTCACAAACAGACAGGAATATTACCCAATCCATACATTTCAGTTGTAAAAAGCCTATAAATAATACTGAGATTTGTAGTTGCATTGTCCCAGGGACAGGCTGCATGAGAATTACATGAACAACACTCTATTCTTTCACTTATTTTTGCCTAAGAGCAAACCATAAAGCTATAGTAATAAAAAATGAAAAATTGCTATTTCCAGCAAATGATTATTTTTTTTTGGTGACTTGAATTTTCTTAGCAGTGCTAGAAAATTTAAAAAATCCCAAAAGTTAGAGGCAGAAAAAGCCCATACGGTTACCGTGTCCCCAGATTGCTCGCACCGTGTATTTCCTAATAGCCTGTCCAATACAACTACTTACTGCCAAGTCACAAAGCCCTGTACAAAATTTAGACTACAAATGAGTACAGTTTCTGTAAAATGCTTCCTTAACTTATTAGAAATCTTTGCAAGTTTCAACAGGGAAGAAAAAACAAACCTGTCAGTAATTGCAGTGAAATATGGGGAAATTAATGAATTTATCATAAGGCTACCTCACCAGGGAGAACAGGAACGTATGAGATAAAACAAACTTTCACTGTGGACTGGAATATGATTACAAAATAAGAAAGCAAAGCTGGATCAGTTTCCAGTAATAGTTTAATTCTTGGAAGGCTGTTATTGGAAAGCAAGATTCATCAATATACCTTGCTATAAAATCATGGAAAAGTAGGCAAGCAGCACACTAGTAAAATAGCTAACATGATTTGTATGGTTAATAGAGATTGCTTTAAATATCACACTGTGTTAGTGGAAGCCATTTTTCAAATCTACTTTTACAAAACAGCTTCTGAACATGGCTAATACCCACTGGAAAATTAGGGTTTTTTTTTTCCCCCCCAAATTACTCAGGCAGAGAAAACATTCGTATTCTAGAGTCATACCGAAAGCTGAATAATGAAGGAACACAACTGTGCATGCATGTCAGGTGAGGCAACAGTAACAGAATCCACGCAAACGACTCGGTATCCAGAGGTCTGAACTAGTCTTTAAGTTTGATCGTGATGCACCATATGCGGAAAGGAACATACAGCTCTTAGGAGAAAGCAGGATGTCTCACTTGGGAAGTCTAGTACAAGAGATGAGAGAATAAAAGTCTGAGCATTTAAAAAGAAGAAAGCAACATGAGGGATTGGAATTACGTTGCTTCTCAAGCAAGAATGTTAATATCCCAGTCCTAGAGACGGGTGCCAGGACTCTGGGTCCCCATGCTGCCCTGAGCACACTTTTCCAGGAGTTACAGGAAACTGGCACCACCAAAACCAACTCTTCTGTATTTCAAACGGAACTAGCCTACCTCAAACTAAGTCACCCACTTCTGCCATGACAGCGTGACTCCATCTTAATCCGGATTCAGCTTATAGCACTCTTTCCAGTACCCAACACACAGTGGTGACCTGAGGACAGCACAGCGGCCACACCACCACCCCACTGTGACACTTCTCAAACCAGCACGAGCTTAGGGAAGGTCCTCACCACCACCCAGTACGAGCAGGATCCCAGGCTTTGCACTGACAGAGCCATCATTCTTGCACATCAGTCTCCTGCAAGCAACATGAGCAGGTTGGGTTGGAAGAGAAGGAAAGGACTTTTGCCAGGTGGGACCTTTGAGGGAGGCATCTGTGCATCACAGGAATATGTAAGAAAGCTGAAGATGGCAATTCCAAACCTCCCAAAGAAAATCACAGTGTCTTGACTGTAAAGAGGTTTTTGGACGACAAGGACCCTAGCAAGAGAAGAAGCAGAAGATGTGAATATCCATCTCACCCAGAGCAGAGTGGACTTGTCACACCAGGGGCTGAGGAACAGCAGTGAAGCAACACTTCAAACAGCCTTTACCCATCTAAGAGGCAACCTGAAACCGGAGTGAAGTCTAGCCTACAGTAGGAACCCTTCCCAGTTTCTGTGTAGTATATTTCCTGAGATGTTTTGAAAATACTAGAGGAAATTATTTACAGCACCATTGATACGTTAGCCAACTGCTTATACACTTCCATTGACAGTCTTCCAGCAGAGACATCACAAACTGTCCAGAGTCGCTGCTACAAGTACAATATATCAAAATTAATCTGGCACCTGTGTAAAATTTGGCAGTCATACCCAATAAACCGTTTCAACCATGATGTAGCAATGACTGACAACTCGAATAGAGCGAGCTGGGACAAAGCTCCTCTCCACGCCTCATTACAGCGTCACGCCAGTCAATATACGCAGGACTACCTGCTCTTGCTACTACGGCCATCACTCATTACAGTAGTCTACAGAGGAACCAAATGCCCTCTGGAATCTCAAAGAGCCACAATTTGCCTGTAAAATGTGACATTAGTAGGAGGGTCTCTCGAAGAAAACAGCAGCAGGACCGTAAGCATCACCAATGGGTTGTGCCTTACACAGGGAACATATAGAGGAGAGCAACTCGGACAATTTAAACTCAGAGAACAAGCACGTTCTTAACCAAAGCACCACCGTGTAACTGTGAAATATCACACAGACGTTTCATCACCGTTTTATGTTCTTGACATCGTTGTGTTTCTCAACGTGCTGCCTTGCCAGAAATGACTATCAAAAACCTAAATGCGAGCGGAGAACAAGTCCCGGGCCTCGTGCCCCTCCACGGGCATTCTGCAGTCACAGAAACGTGTCCTGTCTGGATAACACATTTGTTCTTTGTTTGTATTGCACAGCATTTAACAAGGTTGTGCATAATCATTTGAAGGCACGCAAATCATTTTTATTTTGTGTATTACCTAGGAAATTAAGTGCTGCCTTCTCCTTTATCTTGTTAGCACAAGTCATTACATCTTTTTCATATGCCAAGATAAATTTAACACATATTCATTGGTTTCTAAGGAAAAAGAAACTGTAGGCATCAAATTATACCTAAAATGCATTTAATTCCTTCTGCTCTTTTAATTGTATGTAAAGAGCGTGATTCTACCCTGGTACAAACTTCAGTTTCCCGAAGCTTACTACTAAAATGTTATTTTCCTGTCAATATCACCCGCTTCCTATTTTCATTTTTTGAAAAAGCTAACTACCTTTAAAAGATGCCACCTCTTTTACTGACATACTATTTTCAAATTATAGCTCTATCTCTGTTAGTAAAACCTTAGGCGACCACTGAATACAAAATGGGTTTCCTGGCCCAAACCACCTTTTCCTCTCTGATGCACCGAGGTCTCTCCTGCTGCAATTTTAATGAAGCTCTTGCGTTGGTACGTTGTGGGCACGTGTCCATCATCACTCCCCATGGGGAGGGCAGGCAAAGCGTTAATCCTTGCCTCTGAGCCAGCAGAGGGAGCACAGAACATATTTAGACCAAGATTCATAATTGATTCTTTAAAAAAAAATAAATAAATAAAGAAGTTAGTCAGAGTCATTAAAATTGCTTGGATTTTAAGCAACATCTTCAATCAGACTGCAGAAGAGCAGGGAGTTAAATATGGGGTTAAAGCCCAATAACAATAGCTCTTCTAGCACCATAAAGTACCAATGAAACCTTACATAATAACACATTTTCAATTATTAAATGAGCAAAATATGTTTTTGTTTTGGAGCCACGTTGAACAGCCACAAGGGTATTCTCTTTAAGCACTCAGCAGAGTAATGAATTGATCAGCTGCGAACGCTGGCAGAGGAGCAGCGGCTGCCTGCGAGCACCACCTCTTCCAAGCGGCTCCGTATCTGTCAAGGTCTTGACTTCTGCTAAGGGTCCAGCGGACATCCGCCCCGAAAATAGATCCTGGCAAACCTGTCTAAAAAAGGCTACCCAAGCCTCCACCAGAATAGGAAGAGAAATCACATCTTGCTTTGAGTTTTATTTAAGGAAAACAGGGTGTAAAGGAGGAGGAAGGCAGGCTCCAATTTTACTTTTCCAGTAAAAGCTAAAAAATGAGTAAAAAGAGGAAGCAATTCATTTTTGCACCATCCAAGGTCTGGGTACTCATTAGTGCATATAAGTGATACATTTTGCGATGACCGTTTTAGTACCGAGCTTACCTGATTTACTTTTGTCTTTCAATAACGCAGTATTTCTTTTCAGAAAAATGAACATAATGAGGAAAAAAAATACATACAAAACATGCAAATTAAGAAATTTAGAGATGTAACAGTATGCCGTGGGTTGGTACAAAGAAGGAAACCTCAATTTACTTGACTTAGTCTAGGACATTTGAATATTTTTCCTATTAACTCCACCATCAACATTTTGCTAATGAGCATGCCCAGACAGAGTAACATTTGCTATTGAAGTGTGTGTCAGAGCAGCGGGTACAATCCAAGAAGAAAAGGAAAGAAAAAGATTCAGAACTGCAAGATGACCAGGAATATTTTGTTATAGGAGCCTGATACCCAAATTATGGAAACAAAGGTCAAGACCCTTCCATCGGATGCCTCCACTGACAGCCAGCAGGCCACAGGCCCTTCAGGGAGCATCAGAGCCTATGCAAATGAGTTGGCAATTAAAGTTCACAAGGTCACTTTCACTCTGAGCGCCTTTCCCCTGTGTTCATTATTACGACCTCACGCTGCTGGAGCAAAGGGCAGACTCTGACACGGGCAACCAGCCAAACGCATCCCTTCCTCCCAACTCCCATCACAGGGGCAACCGCTGCCCAAGACCCAGAGCTGCACCGGCTCAACCGGCACCTCCAGGCATCCAAGCACAAGCTCCTCCACCCTGCACTGCTCCCAACATGTTCCTGCAGGTGTCTCCCACATTTTTCCCCCCTTTTTTTTCCCGTTTCCTCCTTTTAATTGAATGAGACAGATCCAGTGGTGGCCAAGAAGGGTCGGTCCTCTCAAAGCTCACAGCACAGCACGCTCTATGCAATTAAAAAGAAAAACATAAATGAAATGTATTTCTGAGTGTACAAATACTGGTGACTCTGCAGTCCCATGCATGGCTCAGCCACCTCCCCCAGCATGACACCGGCGACATTCTCTCTCAAAACAGAGCATCATCATCAATGTCAGTATGCTCAAAACCATCACTCTGTCACAGCTATCCCAAGGCATTTTCCTTTTGCATTCACCTGAAATAAAAAACAGCAGCAACTTTTCTCCTTAAATAGCTCATTCTATTGGCACAGTGTTCAGACACATCTGCTAACACCAGCTAAACGTCCATGTTTTCTCTATCCATCAAAAGTTCTCCAGAGCACCAGCACAGTCAGGTGTTTTGTATAATCCATTCCCCACAGTTACGCCGTTTAGTGATGCATTTTTCCTAATGGCTATTGCCAGAGGCTTTAAAGCACCAGGAAACAGTGGAGAGCCTCGCCTGGGGTCTCTGAACAGCACGAAAGTAGTGTGTGTATGTAAATTACAGATTTCAGATGTCACTGCTTTAAAAAGAACGGTGCCTCTAATCAAATTAGGTCGGATTCTGGACACCCCAGAGACCCAGAACAAGAAGTACTACTTCACCTCCACTATTTCATGTCTAAAGCTTTTGCAGCATCCATCAACACAAGAGTAAACAATGACATAAATCTGTGATGTTCCACACCTAAAGAAAATGTGCCTTTGCATTTCTGACTTTCGCAAACACATTTAGATTCGATGTGCCTGTCTCGCAGAGCAGACCTTAAATTCGAAAACGAATAAACAGGTAAGTTATTTTTCACACAATGCTACGTCTATATCCTCTTAAAACCTAGCAGAAACAAGCCGCTCGTAAAATCGGGGATTTTTTCCCCCCTCTGCCTGCACACACACTGTGTACACATTACAGGCACTTGCCGAAGGTGTCATTCCTTCATGCTCTTAACAGCTCCTGTGATCTACTTTGCTGTGAAAAATTCTGAACCACGCTCAAGTCTCTTTCATACAACCAAAGACTGCTAAATACAGTTTCCACCACAGGGCACCTGATGGATTTCCACATCTCTACAACGCTCGAATACATGGAGAAAAGTAAAATGGTTAGACGTATGGAAACTAAACTTAAGGATACCAGAATACAGACTCTGTTGCTGCCTTGCATCTTCCTACATGACCTCCACCACACTTGTCAGCCAGCCTGAAGATCCTGAAGCTGCAAAACCTGAAGATGCTGAAGCTCAGACTCTCCCAGTCACCACAAAAAGCTTGCCTATGTGCTCCAGTTCTTCTTACCATCATTCTAAGTTTATGGAACTTTCAAATGGAAATAACTTTACATCAAAAAGACATTTTTTATCTGGTAAATACTTCGATGTTTATTCACTTTTCTGCATTGCATTGAAATCAAAAGCCTCCAGAAATCATGCAACCACCCAGTAAGAGGCAGGCTCATAGCAACACTAATAAATGACTTACCAACGGCGACAAAAACACAAACCTCCCAGAATGCAGCTTCATGGACAGCCCAGCGTGCTATCAGACCTCAGTGGTGAAGCGAACTGAATCTAAAAACACCCCAAAAGACCTTTTTCTCCAGTGAGGTAAGGCATCATATGTTAAAAATTTTCTAAGTCTGCTAGTAGACCCATCATCACAGCCAGAGATATCTGGATTAATATAAAAGCTGCATAATTAATTTCCTCTATCAATTTTGTTCTGCAATGATCTCACATCTAATGATGTAAGCACTATCTTTTTTGACTGATGGTCTATGAGCTGATGATGCGTTTTCACCTGCTGTCCTACTGTTTGGCCACAGAGTACGCATGTTTCAAGCTAAATGGAAAAGAGTCTCCTTTTAATGGCAAGGGGTTTGAACTCAGAAACCGGTCGGTGTAACCAAAATGATCCAAAAATCCATACCACCCATTAACCTCAGACCCCTGTGCGTACCACCCTTCACAGGCAGGCTCTGCTATGCACCGCTCTGCACATACAGACCAATGCAAGAAACCACCTCCCTGTGGCTCTGCTCTTATACAGAAAAAAAGAGCTTGGTCATGCCCGAAAACCGTGGCCATTAGAGCCCTGTGCAGGGGGCTAGCTCTCCCTCCCCAGCACTGGAAAGTTTTTCATCTCCTAGTATCTCTGTGTAATTAAATCCCTAACGAACCTTGCGCAGCTCCAAGCTGCCCCCACACACAGCCTTAACCCCCCTCCTCTCCCTGCCCAGATACTCCCATCCAAAGCCAAACAAATAGTATCGAAGGTGTTGGCCAAGAGTCCTATCAACCACTTGCCATTAGGAAAAAAACAACATCGCTTCCTGTAATTATGGAGAAAACACCTTACAGAGGGAGCAGGTCATGACATTGGGCAGGGAAGCAGTACCCAGCCAGGCTGATGGATGTAAGGGGAGAGCTGACTCTGCAGGAAAAGGATGCATCATTGAGATTCATATGTTTTGTTATCTCCCTATTACGGACGGGGACAGAGCTCTCTTTTGGAGAGCACTCTTCCTCCTGCCACCCTCTTCCCTGCAGGGAAAGGCTACAGCAAAGCCACCCTCTCTCGAGGCTGTGACACGAGCCAAGCCAAATGCCAGAAGACAGGGCTGCCCAGCTGCGCTCCTCTCCCCAGCCCACAAGGCATGTCACACCAGCACGGCCTTTCCTTCTGGATAAGGAACTACAGATCTTCAAATTATTGATTTGACTTTTAGGGCTGATAGCAAATGCAGGCTTAGAGCCGAGCATACTAAGTTTTACGAGGCTTAATGTTACAGCATGCAGTGAATTAACCAGGGGGCTGGGTCAGCTTGAGGAGAACTGAAGAGAAATTACACTTCTACAAAATGTGTTTCATCAAAGCTTACAGAAGTCCAAAGGTGCGTGAGGACGAGCAATTGCTATTTGAGATGTAAAACTGGCAGCGCAATCTCAGGGACCAGAGCAGATCCCTCCCCACACAGCACACAGGAATTCCAACTCAAATCTAGCCCAAGACAATGAAATCCAGCACACGCTCAACGATGCAAATTTCTTTCCCTCCCAACCATAAGCCTCAAAAACCATCCCCAGTGCCATCCTGTTTTATATAACGTACACCTGTTCTACAAGCAAATGGAGGATTATCTTCGCTATCTCAACTCTGCACTGAATTTTATTGAGTAATGTTTTTAAAAGTTCCTGCTAGAGGGTTGATGTTCATTCAAACAGTGTAAACTGCATCTGACATGTTGGCGTTGGTGTGCAAAGCAACTCGAGCGAAAATCCACCACTGCCCAGAGCTGTATTACACAGAGGCTGGGGTCTCATACATCTTCATAACTACACAGGTGACAACAGGATAGCAGGATTCGCCGGGCAACGCGGAGGTAAGCTGGAGACACTATCAGCTGAGGATAATTCCCTCAGTTTCCTCATGCACAAAGCTCCAGGAAAGAAAAAAGAAAAACGTGCAAGCAGATCTCTAGCAAGGAAGCTGATTATTTTGCATTGTGGAAAGAGCAGCCCATTGCACATCCTTTAGTGGCAGCAGCACCAGTACTCCAGCAGAAGCGGCTCTTTCTACCATCAATAAGCACCCATCCAAAATTGCAATTGAAACTGTGCCTGTGTAAATTTCATTATTGCACTTCATGCCAGAGGTTCCTTCTTAGATGCATATTAAAATCTTATAAATAAGCTTTTTTTGACTGAACTGTTTACCCACTGTTTTCCTTACTATCAGTCAACACCTACATACATGCAAAATAAAGGTACAGAAGAGTGCAGACAAATATTTGATGTGAACAGATTGGCCCCACTTTGCTCAGCTCACAGTATACCTAGCAAACAGCTACAACATAGATTTCAAAAGAATAATTAGTCCCCAGATACCGGATCAACAACATACTTTGCCCAGATCATCACTTTTTTTTAGCACCTGGCAAGTTTATAACTAAATTTACCTCCTTTTCACATTAAATTCTTTGCAGATATCACCTAGAACATTACCTAAAGCAATAGAGTACTGCTTGGACAACCTCAGAAGACCAATGCCACAAGCTGCATTTTCTTGGTTTCGCCTACAGAGAATACTTTGTGCGTGCAAAGTAACACCAGTGGTTCTTCAAACACCTGCACACTCCCTGGCTAAAAAGCTTTAAAGTATGTGCTACATCATTAAGGCAAGGCCTGGTTCAGAAAGTTAAAAATGTTTTTGCTCTACCCTACTACGTAAATCACAGTGCAATGGCAGAAGGGGAAAGCATGGGTCAATTAGCTTGTACGTCAACCCCTGTCCTATCACACCTCACCATCCCTCGAGGGATGGCCTATCTGCACAGCTTCACCATGGATGAGGGGCTATGAAAGTCACATCATGAAGGTATGCTGAGGGCTTAGCCAACACAGGCACGTAATCAATATCTGAAAGTATAAGCAAGATTCCGATTACATTGCACACACTAGCAAAGACTTTTAGCTCCAAATCAGCAAGCTCCAGTATTTGTGAGTGACTGTAAGTTAGACATACAGGTATCTACTTTCCCCAAGCAGTTATCTGGAAACTGATGATGGATGAAATCCAAAATATCACTGCAAAGGGGGAGTGATAGCATAGCAGCTGCCAAAGTAAATTGCAGAGTAAATCCCAGCTCTTGAGGATTTTAAGCAGAAATGCAATGTCCTGTTGCTCTTGATGAACACTGCAAACTCTCTCTCATCTTAATTTCAGTACAGGAGACTTACAGTACCAGGGCACTACAGGTCAAACAGCAACCCAGTAGTTTTAATTATAGGAACAAATGAAATTAAGGCTTTGAGTGGAAGTGCATTAAGAAAACAAAATAACTAGCTTCACAGCAACCTTTTACACAATGGTATTTTGAATAAAGAAAGGTCCTTTAAATGTACTTAAAAGAACACAAGTTCTTCATAACGCACATCTTCATATGGAAGTAGATGAACACATCCGTACACTGTGACTTTATCAAAATGTCACCGTTGCAAATCTCAGCAATGACTAACAACCAAGCATAATTCAAGAAACAATAACTCCTGAATTTGCATTTACACATAAGCTCCATGCAACCGAGACAGATAGTGGCTAGCAAAAGCAGCTGGTGAGAGGTTTTTTCCTACCCCTTTCTTCTATTTGTGTGAAGTCCTTTTGCAATATAAGGCACAAATCATCATCCGTGTGGATCAAGGAAGGACAGAGAAGGAAACACTCAGCTGAAGGTATAACAGTAAAATAGCAGAACAGATCTCTAAGCTCTCTAGCAAAATGCCGCAATAAAAATCCTTTCTCAGGTTGGGTTTTTCGTTTAGACAAAGGATATGCTCTCTGGACACCGCTGCTAAGCTCAGTCTTTCTAAATGACTGCACAAACAGCTCCACTTCTGAAATAAGGAGTATCAAGTGCATTTTCTTCAATGAGGTAATTTGCTCTGCTAAGACACTTTCAGGACCAGCTTCCTTTAAATACCAAGAAAAAACAGTGAACAGTGGCCTTCTCAACAGTAAAACTACAATAAACCACTTGCTAGAAAACACACTGTCTTAAATTTATCCTACATATTATTTAATATACCATTTTGAAGGAAAAGAGCTTCAAGTCATAAAGAGAGTGCTTACCCGATTCACTAAAAGTTGACAAATTCTAGTACCTGCATATTATTTCTCATACGCAGTATTAAACACCATGTCTTGATTAAAGGGCAGAGCAAGGAAGACATCTTCCACAAACACTCTGGTATTATTTTAACATTAATATCTAATCAGAAAGTTTATACCCATAAATAACCATATATGTATACAGCACATTATCTAATACATGTGTTTTGAAATATATCAAGGCTAAACCATTGCTCAAGATAATGATGCAAAGTGTTGACTTAAAGCGTGCATTATTTACAAGAACAAGCACCAGCTTCAGAATTTCAAGCTCAATTTTTGCTAGACACAATCTAAATTGCATTAAAAGCATACATATTGTGCTAACAAATAAAACAATTCCTCAGGAACATTCTTTTTAACCTGCTTTTTTATGTATCTATAAAATACATTCATGTAAAAAAAGTATATTCTGCTGATGAGATAGTAAAAATAAATAAATCCAGACTGCATTTGAATGAATTTTCAATATGAAGTACATAAAATTATGCTGCCTCTATAGCTTAGAGGAAGAAGGAAAAAATGTAACACCACTGAATTAGGTATTGCATAGAATTTATTTTTTCCTAAACAGAAGTGAATTTCACAGTAAACCATCCTATTCTTTATTCTGCACTGCTGTCTGGCAACTCTAATCTGGTGTGAAGTTTGCAAAAAAAGTCTGTTTCTTCTTTTAAAAAAAACGTTATACAGGAAGGAATCCTGCTAACCCACCAGTCATCCTTCTAGCAAAGGATACATTATTAACCACAAAAGTACAAATAGCAACATAAGGTTCAAACCTCCAGATCACACGAACTCATCATCCCTTCACCCCCTTTATATCAAACCGTAATCCAAACTAATTAAAAACTAAACCCAGGGCTGACAAGAACGCTGCTGTTTTGAGGAGAGCTGAAAAGCTTCATTAACCTCTTCTCTTCTATCAACTTTTCACAACACAAAACTACTCCAACTGAAAGCCCCTCGCACTCACACACTGTTGGGCACCGCAGCCTTAACGAGAAAGTGATTTTCTTGCAGTAAAAGGTTGCAGGTACATGTTACACCATTGCCCACATCCACAGAAGTCATGGACGGATGAACACCCCAGCTGATCTCAAACTCTGGCGACTTGTGTTTCCCAACGAAATGCAGAAATACATGATTCAGACATTCTTGTCTCTTGCAGGAGCTATTCCACATGCACCAGCTTCACAGGAGAACTGGCCGTACCTGTACCCTGAGCTCCAGAAGATGGCTCACACCATCAGGCTGGAGGTCCTGGCAGCGCTGGGCTCACCCGTCACTGCCCGGCTGTTTGGGAGGAGCAACGCAACCGCCCCAGCCATGGATCTGGAATGAGCCTCCACTCCCACGCGCCCACTTCGCATCCAGTTCCCCTCCCACCTCTTACCAGCATGTCCATCAACCTCATGCTCACATAAATCATACCAATTCAGGGTCCGTTTTAGTTAAGTCAGCACAATCCCCTTCTACGGATACTCATAGAATTGCTTTACACGCAGCTAAAATGAATTCAGAATAATCCCATTACTGTAACACTACAGATATCACAACAGTATGTGTGGGGCTTCTCAACTCCAAGAAATAGCAAAAATAAAAATTGGGCTTTTATGAAAACATTCCTAAGCTCAAGGTACTTGTACAATCAGAAGTTCACTCTCCTAAACAATATTTACACAGATACAAAAAGCCATCTCAAGCACTGGGCATGAATCCCATAGCATAAATCTGTATTCTGCTCTCATGCGGTGAGTAAATCAGCATTCAAACAGCTACGTTAGCAATAGCATATGAAAATGAACTACATTCTAGATATACTGTTGCATTTTGCAGTTTGAATGTCAATAAGGAATTTGGATTCATTCAGAGCCAACAGACCATTCAGACTGGTTGGGCACAAGTTTTTCCTCTTGTGTTAAGTTAAGTTGGGTTTTTCCCCTTCCTGGAAAGAGCCAGAAACCTATGGTTTAGAATCTGAAGTATTAAAAATTCTCAGTTACTGGAAGCCTAAAAAGGTTTTACTTTGAGATCAGAATTAACTAGCTTCGTGAACTCCTGCAACGCTCAGATTTATTTCAGCTAAGCAAGAATTACCCTTCTCCACCAGCCACTGCTATCATGGCTCAACAGCCAGTTCCAAGCTGCTCTTAAGCTATTTATTTGGAGAGATTAACACTAATGGAACGAAACGTAATATTTTATTTAATATATACAAGGCCCACTCCCAAAAAAGTGAAAGCACCAAGTTTACAGGGCAGAGTCTCACTAGCTTAGCAAGCCCAGGGAGCACAGAGAGACCTACACCAACAGCTCTCTCAGCCCCTGCTCTGCTCCTTATACTTCCTCACACGGCAGGATCGGCCAGTCCCAGCATCCAGCGAAATGGTAGCTTAACCAGAACACCACAATCCCTTTACATTTAATTGAAAGGGCCACGCTGTGAGTTTCTTTGCACTTAAAAAGTTTTCTTCTTGCAACATCTTGAAAATCAGTCCTTCACGCCAAAAGGACAATTGGTCAAGAAATGACCAGCAGGATTCCTAAAGTTTGCGGATTTAGGGTTATGAAATTCCTCTTTTCTTCAAGAAAAAGCTGATAAAACACAGAGCCAGTCTGCAAGCAAAAAACCCTAAACTCTCTCCTCTTCAGCAACACCTTGCCTGAAAAGAACAGTTAAGAATAAGATACCACAAGAATGTAATCCTGCACCTCCCACATCGCACGCTCTGCAGGAGACATCGTAGGAGTTGCCCACCCTCTCCCACCCCCTAGATGACTAACTTCGCAAACATTTCACCGGGATATCTGGAAAGCAGAGTGCATTACAACTGTCTTAAATTCATCTATTTCACAGAATCTGCTGAAAACACAGGATTAATCCACCAGCTGGAAGGCACGACCGCCTGGATCGTTCCTTCAGCCGGCGACCTCCCTGCCTCCGCTTCGGCAGGCGGCTCTGGAAATAAGGGTACGACAGCTGAGCTAACCCCATGCGTCACTGCCACCAAAACACACCCTCCCTTTTTTATCACTTCTGATCACGCTGGTCCCTCTCTTATTCCAGCACCAACGACGCTCTCCTTGAGCTGGTGCAAAGAGCTAAAAGCTCCTCTAAGTTTTTGTTGCCAGCCCTAATTTGGCAGAGCGACTGGTTGGTGGGAGCGACTCCCCACCACCACACCAAGCACACACTGGTACCAGCACAAGAGAAGCAGGGGCTGGCGTCAAAAGCAAGACCTTCCCCAGCACCTATAGCCTTTACCTTGCCTTGGCTGTATCACTGAAAACAAACAGATCAAAGCAACGAGGTGGGACAGTGATGGGTTGAATCAGAAGCACCACTGGAGTCACAGAATGGCAGGGGTTGGAAGGGACGTCTGGAGATCAACTAGTCCAACACCCCTGCCAAAGAAGGTTCACCTACATCATGTTGGACAGGAGTGCATCTAGGCAGGTTCTGAGTATCTCCCAAGAAGGATACGGGGGAAAAGAGGGGAATCCTTTTATAAACCTTTCAACTTCAGGAAGTCCAAAGCATGCTGTGATAAAATTGGTACATACACTTTTTAAGGTGAAAAGCTGCTAAAACCACCACATCTTTTATCTATCAAGTCCCTTTAAAAATTACGTCAACCGCTAATTACCTCCTGTAAACATGTTTTCTATGTTCTCCCTGCAAATTGTCTTACTTCAACTATCAATTTTGGCTTTTCCTGTAGCTTTCTTCTTTCCTTTTTTTTCTAAATTGCTATCTTTCTCTTATTTAAGTATTTCTAAGCAACAGCAATGTCACCTTTTCACCTTCTCTTCAATAAACAGTTTGAGCTTTAAATCACTCACTGAAGTGCCTCCCGAACTTGAATCACTCTTGAAGATTTTATTGAAAACGCTCAAAATACTGAGCGTTTTCAGAAACATGAACATTAAAAGAGGACACAAATATTCCTACAGCAACCACATCACTACCAAATGCCAAGACACCATCATCTTAGTATGTTCAGACAGTATTTCGCCCAACTATAAAAATTAAAAACTTTTTAGGTCTTTTGAACACAAATCAGTGACAAATGCCTTAAAAATCAGATACAGTAAGTTGTACCCTCTTAGACCAACACTAGATACAATTCAAAGTGGGGTAGGAGTGCCAGACAAAGAACAGTGAGATGTAAAACAACATGAAAAATTTTGGATTCATGTGTCTGAGGGATAAGTCCCAATTAAACAAAAATCTTCAAGAAAAATTTCCAGCTCTCCAACTTTTGCTTTTATCACCCTCGCAGTCTCTACTCTAATCAGCCTTTTTTGCTCCTCCTTGTACCCAAAATAAACCAAAAGAAAAGTCGAAGTAATAACATCAAATAAAACGTATGAGTTTTTTTTTTGCTGCCTCCACAACAAGTAAACAGCAGAGATGCCATTTATGAAAGTATAAAGCAACCCAAGGATGGTAAAGGAAAAATATAAAATATGCATTTACGCATAAATATTTTACATGGGTGAGATAAGGCCTTTATAGTCAAACTGGGGGCGTTTTCAGGCACAATTTATTACATTTCATACAACTTGCAGAAGGTTTTCTATTTCATATAAATCCCTGAAGTACCATCTTTATGAATGCAAGCAAAACACATCCCTTCATGCCCATTTTATTTGCCTTAAATTCTGGGTTTGGACACTTTCAAGTCAAAATCAATGTTACACTTAATATACTCTACAAAAACAAACAGATCTTTCTTCATGATTGCTAATAGTAACTTTTATAAACTTTAAAATACAGTGTTTGGTTTAATGAAGTCCTAGTGATTGATTTTCGTAATTGAAACTGACACAGCTCGAGGATGACTCCACTGCTGGAGGTTTCATCAAGAGATCCTCACCCTTCTGCTGAGCAAGAGCAGGGCAGCACAAGCCTTCTCCATAAATTACACAAAATAGGAATATCTGTGTTTCCTAAAAGCTCTTTCTCCGAGAGGACCATTACTGTGGCACCAGCCATTATTTCCTCTTTGACTGTGTTCTGGGAGATTTGTAGAAAGCTTCTCTGTAGAATCTTGGGTCCATGGAGAATCATTGACTAGACAGAACTAAGCCAACAACCTGGCTTTTCCACCATCGTCAAACCTCTCCTTTCCTCTCCTTGATTTGGCTTCTTTGATGGAAGCTGATCAGTTCAGCCTCCTGCCGGTGGGCTCTCAGCACGCTGCCTGCTGGTAACGAGGTAACGATGGAACAGGGGTGATGGGCATCTGTCCTGTCCTGGTGGCAGCAAACATCCTTCCCAGCAGCGAAGAAGAGCGTGCCCTGCATCAGAAATCTGTACTCCGAATATTTAAAAATCTACCAGAGAAACGGGATAGTGGGTCACGACGTAGGTCACCTGAAAACTCAGCGTTATGCAAAACATGAGCTGCATGCCTTCAGAAGTCATCCAAATTACTTTACTTTTACATAGGAGCAATTCTCCTGGGGAGGGGGGAAAAAAAAAAAATCTCCTTGTTAAAATAACGTAGGCTACTTAAAAATGGTTACATCTGTTTTAGGTTCACTAAAGGAAGCTACAGACTTCTTAATACAACATACCTGTGGGCCACAAGCACCACAGTGCAGGAAAATCTTTGTTTAATCCACAGCATCCAATGGAGAAATATCCAACTCTAACATACTAAGCGTCCCACCTGGAAATTTCAGGCATGTCTGAAACTTACATGTGTTTGAGTAGCTTTGTTTCAGAGGACGGGCTGAGCCGAGAAAGGATTGCCAAGCTGCAGCAGCACTGGCACGGCACGTGCTTTGTGTCTGGCTGCAGACACGAAGAGTATCTGCAGTTACTGGCCACGTAGGCAGGACTCAGGTATTTATACAGCTGCCTCACAGAGAAGTTTGAGCTGAGACAGGCAACGCCAAGAGGAGAATGCTCATGTTCTGTCGACACATCCATTCACACTGTGGCGAGCACCATGCGGAGCGGTGAGGAGGACATGGATGCTCCTGCAAGGTGCCCAGCAGCAGAGTTGGCAGCAGCCAGGCACTGCCACCCTCCCCTCCAGCAGCTCCCGGACACACATCCCAGTCCCAGAGCTGGCACCAGCACCGCCTGATGGGATGGTGTGGGGCTGGTTTGTTTAACAGAGGACTGTCCTTTTCTTGCTAAAGCCTCCATCATCCATCTCCGTGCAGAGCAAGGTGAATGATGGTAAGATCCTTTCCAAAATGTCTGTGCCAGGCACAAAGCAGGAAAACATCCCTTAGCTACATCAGCATCAGGATCTTACAAAAAAACTCTTCCCCAGATGCCCAGACCTGCAGCTGTAGGAGGACTTTGGTAAAACACCACTGCATTTTCCTGAGGACTGACAGCAGGGAGCAGAGAGGAGTTCAGGACCTCCTTTACTCCTCCCTACCCCACCTACACAGCCCAGGATGGACCTGCGATGGCCACGCTCCAACATCCCAGTTGGTCACAGAGTCCAGCAGCAACAACGCAGACTCCTCTGGAGGACAGATGGGAAAGCTGCTTTGAATGACTCCTGACAACACTGACACACCACCTGACACATTTTAAAATACCTAAAGCATGAACAACAACAAAAAAACCCCCTCACCCTTAATTCAAGCATTCTTTAGCAGTGCTGTTGCACACAGGTTGAGAAATCCTCTTGCACTGTCACAAAGACGCGTATCTCCTAATATTTCCATCACCTAAGGTCCATACAGCATTTTTCAATTGTGATTCGTTATATAAAGATAACTACTAACTTGTCAGCAGTGCCAATATTTTAAAGTATTGCCAAGAAAGGCTTCCTTTGCAAGCAAGAAAGTTTTATTTCAGCAAGTATCAATACTGTTTCAAGCTCTTCTGTGCTAAGTCAAAACTGACCCCAAAATTGTGCATCCTAAGCCAGCTCGCTCAACTCCCCGCAACATGCCGAAATCCACAGCTGTTTATAGCTGCAGCATTATGCATCTGACAGTTTTATTTGTGTAACAGTTTATGCTTTCATTATGTTCTGTCACTTGCTACATGGAATTTGTGTTTAAGAGGATTCCAGTGTATCATATCTAAGAGGTTTACAACAAAATCCAAATAGCTGAACTCATGGATACACCACGTCACTAGATTTATGGGTTCACAGTAACTTCCTGTAGCCATATTACGACATTAGCCATCTTTTTGTGAGTAGACTCATCCACAAACAATACACAACGCTATAGAAAAATTACCTTCGGGATTGATTAAATGAAAAATCAATACATAGTATTATTACACCTGCCATTCCATCATATATAAACGCCGTAAGAAACAACCACTTTTCACAAGTTTATTCTCAACTCTTAAAAAGAACATGGAAGCATGTTTTTCCCCAAGCCTACCAGTTAGCTACCTGTGCCAAGAGCTGAACAAGTGGCAGAACTATAGCTCCCAGTAAAAGCACGTAAACAACTAGTGACTGAGATGCCAAGAAGTAATTGGAGTAAATAAGAATCAAAATACAGACAAGCTCTCCCACAGATCATGGGTTTTATTTAAAAAAAAAAAAAAGCGGGAGGGGGAGGAGTGGGTGGTGAAGAGAAAGTAGGCTAAACATGGAACACGTCAAGGGCAGCGAGGCCAACAGACTAAACAGACTATGGCAAAGCTCCTCTATGTTTAACAAGCCTACATTTGCCTCCTCACAGCCAGGGAATCCTTTTTCCCATTGTGACTAGATCTTCCTCATGAGACTTCTACCTCCGACCCCCAGCAGCTGCAGCAAGCCACCATCTTCATTGGTACATAGACAGATTGGTTATATTCAATCACCTTTGCTCAGTCATCCTGTTTGCAAATATCCCTTCCTTGGGAAAGGGTATTTATGGCCCCCAACTTATTTTTCTTTTTGCTCCAACTGACCTTATCATTCATTCTGCTGCTAAATTTAATCGCTCGCCACCAGAAATTCCCCACTCATGCAGGCACTTGCACGCTGGTGGTAATTAAAGTCATCTCTGAACCTTCCTGGAAATAAGCCACCAACAGCAAGTACAGAAGCTCAAGCAAGGCAGGCTTTACAGACCTCATGTCATACTGGATCTTTTTTAAGACCCTTTCAGATTTTTAACACATTTTCTCCGAATAAGTAGCGGAAATGCACAGCATTAAAAGAATGCACTCTTACATCAGCTCCCTTCCAGGTAACACTGTCACCTCTTTCTGCCTGCAGCATCACTCCATCTTACAGTGCGCAGGGGAGATAGGAAATCACAGCCATCAAGTTGGAGATGCAGGCTCAGCCGCCGGCTCGCCAGACGTCCTGCTCCAGTGGAGTAACTGCTCTGCCTTACACCGCTCCCCAGGCTGTAATCATGCTCTGCTCTCTGCAAATCCACTTGACAGAAAGCTTCTCTTAACTACAGATGATGTCAGTAATGAGTTATTTCAGCTCGTGTAACTGTGGGCTGTGGTGGAAAAGTCAAGCCAAGCTATGTCACAGCTTGTGTTAATTTCTACTAATGAGAATCTCAACAGTTGCAATAAATGGATCCATTCACAAAATGAGAAATTAAATATTTGAAATTACTTCCATGAAAACAATCTTCAAATCATTGAGGAAAGAAAGTCTGCAATCCACTAAGTAAAGACTGTCCTCCAGCAGAGATGCATTTCACCCAAGAAGAACAGGGGAACATGTCAGCAACACAACTGGCCTCAAAGTATTAGAGAAGTAGCAGAAGCGAAGTTTTTAAAAAATATTCGCCATTTGTGTTGCAGAGACACCTGGAGAGATAAGGAAAGCTTTTCTTTTTAACTAGGAAGGACCAGTCAGTCTCTACCATAAAGCACAAAATAGATGCTAGACAGTATGTTCTTCTGGGCTTAACAAGAGTGAACTCTCCCAGAGGGATCCACCCAAGTAGAAGGAGAGGTCACGACTCACATCTCCAGCCACTATGGCTTTTATTTCACCTTCACCTCTGCAGCTTTTCACTGGCTTCAGCAGGACACACAGCACCTGGTGCATGTTTCTGGCTGCTCGGAGGGCAGCATGGCTGCTGGGGAGCTCGGTGTGAAAGCCAGAGTCCTGGATCACAACAAGCTGCATGAATCCCACATCTGCAGAAGCACTCATCTATTTTACCTCTTCACTTCCTCCGCTTCCTCATCCACCATCTCACCACACAGGAGGACCAGCTGCACAACCCTATGCCTAGAAGTCTCAGCAGATCATGAAACGTGACAGCATTCTCTGCTCCAGCTGCGAGCTGCAACACTGCTAGGACTGAGGGATGCTAACGAGAACCTGGAGGAACCAAAGTTCACCCATGATTTGTTGCCTGCTCAAGTGTGACCCATAAAACGAAACCCTCACACATCAGAAGGCTGACCTCATTGTGCGCTGTGTTGGACTAAATGGGTATGAGGTTCAAGGTAACGTAAGTAAAACCCGTGCCACAGAAGTGGGGGATGTAGGCTATATATAGCCTACAGAGAAAGCGCCGAGTTTTTTTTTTTTTATTACATCTCTGTCCAAGGAGTAAATAGTTTCAGTATGCTACCTAGCACTCGTGATCCTCACTAGTGAACTTTTATCCGCTTTACCTGACAGGAGTTGCATTACAAAACAAAATAGCCCTAGAAAAGTTGTGGATCTATAAAAGTCAACCACTTAAGTACTATTAAGCATTCCTAAAGCAAGATGCAGTGGATGAGACTGTTCACATACTCCAAATGTGCAATGTGTATGGTAATTGGGATTTGGCACACTAAAAATAAGGTTCCAAGCAAATTTTTGCACTTGTGAAAATTCCTTTCTCGCTACTTCTACAAAAACTGCGTATATTAAAGTCTTAAGATGCAGAAAGAGCAATAAAGCCCTTTGCAGCTAGCAACTGAATTTGCAGAGCAGTAATATCTGATCTAACCCTGATGTCAAAGGCTCAAGCTTTCCAAGGCGCATTCTATTCAGACTAAAGCTTTCGAGTATTACTTTTATTTCTTTAATTTGTCCTATTCCATTAAATTTGAGCAAGGTTAGGTTTGGGAAAAAAGCTCAGGGTGAAGACTGAAAAAATCTTTAACGATTTTGTCCTGGTTCTTTCCTCACGTGTGGGTAGAAATCTCGATGACAAGCTTATCTGCATTACCGATGCTTGATTTAGCTGTCAGAAGCATGGTATTTCTTCCTCCTGCACACTTTTGGTAGCATAATCATCTAAAGAGCCTCTTAAATATTCACCTATTGATCTGCTCCACTTATTTACATCATCAACAACATACTATCACTTTTTCACTTTTACAAGTAAATAGACATCTGGCATTTTAAAACACCAGTCCCACATTTCCTGGAGAACGCAGCCTAATTCAAGAGTTTTGCTGAGCCCTTTTAGAGTGTTTCTTTTGCATTTAACAATTACAGGTTCTTTATATCAATCCCAAAACTGGGTCATCTAAAAGCACTTAGGAAGCATTTAGCAAGCACCAGCAAGCAGAACTACATCCAACCCATGCTGTTTCATGAGTAATTGAAACAGCCAGGTAGCTTAAACATATAACATTTCATCAGACGGTTGTTGTAAAGACGTTAATACTCATTTTTCCCTCAGTAGCCATGTCATTTCTTCCCCTTTACTTCATCTTCATAAATCCACTAGAGTCTAAATGCAGAAGAGTGGATTTAATCAGCCAGCGATGCACAATTAACTTACTTCTCTGTGTCATTTCATGATTTAGCGAGATGATGCTGTGAGTGGCAGAAGTGGAGCTGAGAAAGAAGGAGGAAGCTTGGAGGATGGGAGGCAGAGATGAGATTTTTTTAAAAAAAAAAAAAAAGAGTTGTTTTGTTTTAAATAAAGACAAAAAAATTCTTGCCTCAGCAATAAAGAGCCTCTGAAGTTCCAGTTTCTAAAACTGTTTTCACAACCATTCTTTCTACAATACAATTCACTACCAAGGTGTTACAGGCTCATTTATGGCACTTTTAAAGGCTGATACAAATGAACATGAGAAATGTACCCCATAACCCCTTTTATCATGGTTATGCTGCAGAACAGCTGATCTCTCCATGCTCCTCACTGAAACGTTCCCTGTCACTAGACATAATTCCAAGTTGGGCATCTCCTCCAGCAATGCCAAGAGTCCTCCAGCTTATCCTCCTCTTCAAAATGCTACTACTTGGTTTCAACGAAGTTTTTATTCCAATTTTAGTTTTAGATTTATAGAGCCTCAATTAAAAAGGCACAAAGCATACACTTGAAAGATTTAGGAAAGGTGACATTTGCCTCTTGCAAAATTCTGCTTAATACAAAATGATGGCAGCTACTGCCATCAACAGAAATCTGGGAGTTATCACGCTCCTTTTCTTGACATTTGAGAGTCACCTGGTGGCTGACGATAAAATGCTGATTTATGATGTGTAGACTCTTATTTATTGGAGGGCAAAACTCCCCTTAGGCAGATATTGAGAGCGCATAACATACTAGTAATTTTCTGTAGTCTCTTGAGAAAGCATTTTCTAGAAGTTGCAAAGGCGAATCTGCGTAAGCTTGGTGCTCTTATATGCAATTTTCATTTAAATTAAGATTATAAAAAATAAAATGCCATTTTAAAAGCTTGCTGTTTTCTCTAACAAAATGGATGCCACTTTATTACAGAAACTACAATTTCTCTGTAGTTTGAAAAAAACTAAGCACAAATGCCTGTTGATTCTCCCATCACTTCTGGTGCCCTACTGAGAAAACTGAGTTATTGATAAAACAGGATTTAGAGCAAGATTTGCACCACTGCAAAATTTTACTATGCTTCTGAGCAAACAATTGTCTTCTCATTGTAATAAAAAGCTTTCAGGTGTGAATGTTTAAAAGGATGCTGTGAAACAAGTTGTATAATTGTTAATTATTTCCAGAAAAAAAAATTATTTCCACCCAAACATATTAAATCCTCTCTTTGGAAACTGAGCATACAATCTGAGTGAAATTCTCCATGGTATTGATCTTGCAATTCAGTAATAAGGACCATCTAAATCTATAGAAATATCCTTTTCTTCTGGAAGAAAAATAGTCTGCTAGTTGTAAAAGTTACTGATTCGATGCAGCCCACCTAAACTATACAATTAAAGTAAAATGTCTCTTAAACGGAGATAAAAGAGTGCAAGTGGCTTTTGTCAACTTTAAGCCAACTCACTTGAATTCTTCAGCACTGGCATTTCTTTGGTCAGTGCTGTGACCAGACTGAGCTCCACTTCCCGTGCCATGTCAGAGCTTGTTATCATTAAATGCAAGTTATTCCTTAATAAATAACAGCTACATTGTAATATTAAACCTCCCATAGAATCATGTAAATAGTTAATTGTTGATTCCCTTGTTTTAATAAATCTGTTCCTACGTCTTCTGCACACTGACTTACAACGAAGGTCCAGGTTGAGATTGTTTTAAGTTTTTCCCTCTCACAGTGGCTTCTCTAATACTCACCGTACCACCAACCCAGCACATCTGTAAAGGCTCCAAGAAGCATGTGGCTGCACAAAATACAGAGCATGCACTAGCTCAGTCCTTGCTGGAGGGTAGCACCACAGCTGCAGAAGACCCTAGCAACATCACATACATCCACTACACCATTTCTCCCACTCGTGCAGCCGCCTGACTGCACACTCTATCTCGATAACAAACCAAATTGCCCTGTGATCTAGCACATCCTTTCCCCATTTCTTCCCCCACACCTCAGAAACCCCAATGGACACCAGGAATGAAGATACCTCCCTCCCTGTTAGTTCTGTCTTCCAGGTCTCCAGCTTCAGGTGGACCCAGGAGAGGAGCAGAGAAGGTGGCAACCTGAGCTGAAGAGAGGTAGGAGGGCAGACACTGATACATCAGGAGAAGAGCAGGAAAGGGGATGGGGAAAACAGCAGGAAAAAAATGAAAAACACAGTGAAGGCCAAGCGACTGAAAACCCTAAGAACAAATTCATGGTTGATGACTCTCAATGCCCTCAGCTGCTCAGCAAACAGCTGAAGAACCACACTGGCCAAAGCGGGACACGGTTTACTGTCACCTGGTATTCTGATTAGAAAGTTAACATTATGAAATATCAGAAAACGTTATTTGGATTACTAAATTACTAAATGGCTAAGAGACCTTAAAATGCAGCTGCAGTAAACTGGGAAAAAACAGGAAAAGCATATTTCTGATTATCAAAAAGGTAATTGGGTTACAACATCCAAGCAGCAAGAGGTATGAGTTGACCACATAGAGCAGAAAACCTTAAGCAGAAGCCACAACAAGATGCTGAAGCTAGAATGGACAAAAATGAAAAAAAAAAAAAAAAAAAAAAAAAGGTTTGCATTTCTAATGCTCTCAGTGGTAGATTAACTAATAGAACAGGAATTTCCTCCTCTCTACACCTTCACCTTGAGCTAGAGGTCTTTTAGGAACTTGTGTATTAACAAAATCAGAATTAGCGTCTTGGACTAGATGAAAGATATTGGTTTGCAATATACAGAAAAATCAGAAAAAGCACCTAACAACAGCATCCCACATTAAAGCACACGGATAAAGGATAGGAATCTACTACTGCTATTAGTTACTCTTTGTTTACTGTGAACTGCTTTGATTTGACCCTGATGATAATCTGCATAGGATTTAATATACTTATTTGTAGTGGAACTATCACTTTTCCTCCAAACTTCATTTCTCTATAAATCAAGAGCTACAGAGCATTATTCCTTATATTACATGCAAAAGCTATTCAAACCAGGAAACATTCAAAGGCACACATTAAAAAAAATGAGTACGTTCCAAAATTAGAATAGTCCAGCTTCTCCTGGATATGCTTCCTGACCTAAATGCACTTCTAGGTACCATTTCTTTCACAAAATCATGTCACAGTCAGTCAATAAAACAGATGATACTCATGCTTAAATTCTCAGTGCTTGAACTGAATGCTTGAATTTTCAACCCTGATGTTCTTTTAACATAGGTGGTTTATGAAATTTGCAGCATGGCACTACATCCTCTGGGGAAGAAGAAAGGCAAAGCAAATTAAGACACAATTCTCTGAGCTAACTAGGAGACTGCAATCAATAATAAATCCGTTACTTGACAAAAATGATTAAATGATGCTCTGCAAATTACTAGCAGCATTCCTCTTCCAAATCCAGTGTGGTGAGAGCAGTATGATATGACAACACTGATGGATGTCAAATCCTTTATGTTAAAAAAACACCGGTATTCACATTGTGGCCTTCAAGTCTTGTTAAGACGGTTCACTTTTAACTGATAGCAGAAAAGGTACACTTCTGTTGTGTTCTCCTTCTTCTGTTGGTCTCCTTTCATACTAAGCTTTTTTGAAGGAAGGTTAAGACACACATGGGTAGAACTGTCTTTTTTTAAAAAGCACAAAGAAACAACCATAATTTGTACCTGAAAGGTTGTATTTCAAAGAATTATTTGAAGAAAAATACTAAAAGCCTTGTCTATGAAATAAAAGTAGTATGCAGTCTCTAATATGAGACTCCGGTTTTGTATCTAAAAATTATGCTTGGGACAGACTGTTTCATGAGCGTAGCACATCTAAAACAATGTGTCTCATCTCATCTCTTCTCTGCATCAAGAACAGTCAAATTCCACACCATCATCTATGTGCCACACAAAAGAAAACACAGCTCCTTGCTAGCACCTGATAACTCAAGGTATTTCACCAAATATGGTGAAATCCTTGCTGCATTTCTCTGTAATTTTAAATTCTACTGAGTTCTTTCCTGGACAGAGGACTAAAACTCACCATCATTCAAAGCACAAGACATACCACAGACTCAGACAACAATTATGCCTTCATTCTCTTTTCTGTTCCTCTCACAGTAATTCATAAAATTGTTTTCTTTTTTTTGATGGCTGCTGACCACACCAGTGATCAGTGGACTATTGTGCAAAGACGCTGAAGGCTTATCACTTTCATCATATGAAACTGGGTCTGCCAAACAGAGAAGAATCCACTTGAAAAAATATTTTAAAAGGAGTCCTTGATGAAAACAGTCTTGCTCTCAATAGATACAATCTTGGTGAGATAATTATGTCTAAATTACACTTTAAAAGTAGCTTAAATTCTACTGGACAAAAATTCTTGGCCAATTGAGTTGAGAGCAATGCAAAAACATTTTTTAAGGTAGCTGGTGCTACTAAATCAAACATGAAAGTGGAATGCTGCAAGGTAAATGCTTTGAGTCACTGCAATGAGCAGCCTACTCCTCCTTGGGCTTTGAGGATGGAGCAGTGGTAAATGCTGCCTAGGCGAGGGCAGTCTCCTTGATCAACGGAGATAAAGTTCTGCCCAGACTAGTAATACCAGACGCAGAACACAGGATGAAAAGAAAGCTGTGTCCACATTTTGAAAACTTACTTTGGAAAAAAGTTAATGTCAACACCTTGCCACATACCTTGAAATTCTACAGAGTGAAGTCTGAGGACATTTTTTTCCCCCCACAGTACAATTCTCAGTTTTCTTACATCTACAAAAAAATAATGAAGTCTTGCTTACAAATGTATTTCATCTTTTTCCACACATGAATGATTTTGGAAAGAAAAGTCCAAGGAGACTAAGGCATCCTCCAGCGCTGAGCTCAGTGAAGCAGCTGCAACGCTATTACTCACTGTCCTGCCCGTGGTGAAAACAATGCCACAGCTATGCCTTGGTGGGCAACAAAGGAGTTCATTCTTCAAGGGTTATTCTGTTCTTTGTGTCCTGGCTGAGTCTGCAAACTCAGAGAGCAAGAGACGAGTTAATGTTCACCAGGACAGCTGAAACGTAACGTTGATAGGTGCCCTGTTTAAGAACCGGACCAAGGGCTCCTCAAATTCCGTCTCTCAACCTACAGCATGGTCATTTGAAGAGAGAAGAAAACAGTTAAGAATCGGACCAAGGGCTCCTCAAATTCCGTCTCTCAACCTACAGCATGGTCATTTAAAGAGAGAAGAAAACAGGACAGCAGAGTAGGAGCTGAGCAGAGAGAGTTGCTTCTCCAAGTGTCAGCAATTTCTGACTCATGGATCACTCCACAGAAATCTAAGGATTTTTCTTCCCTAGTCATCCTGTCATCATAAACTGATTTTTTTTCATTAGAAACTATGCCAGGTTCAGACATTTTTCTACTACAATTCAAAACCTTTAGCCACTAAGGTTTCCCAGTTCCTAATCTCTTCTCTCCTCCCTACTCTTCCTTTTATTGCCCACCCATCACTGGATTTCTCAGAAACTGTAAACTCCCTGTTTAATGTCTCCCTTACAATGACAAATGAAGAAATAATTTATTCCCACTCCCTATTTATAAGCCACCCAGGAGGAAGATCAAAGCAGCTCCCCAGACATCTGCACACACTGAACATGGGTACAAACACAGAAGCAACGTTGCCTGATAAAAACACAGCACTGGTCTTCTGAAGTTCTCTCACTCCAGTCACCCCATCCCCAGAAAGACGGGAGAGTCTCAAAATACCTTTTGTTTACTAGCACAGCAACACTTACATATATGGATTTCACATGACATTCCCCAAAACACAAACTCTCTGGTTTGGAAAGGAAATAGGAAACAAGCAAGACACCAAACACAAGATGGAAAGCTCTTTGACATCCCCTTCTTGCTTGGGGAAGTGGAGAGAAGCTGCCACTTACCCATGGAGCGCCCAGACCTAGCAAACCACTTGAGCCTGTGGATGAGAGATGATCATTGAGGTAAACAGAGTGGTGAATGAAAACTAGTTAGTTGTCCCACCTAAGAGCCACAACTGATGCCCAAGCTCAATTCTTTCTGAAGTTACAAAGTGGCAGAGGGGGAATTAATTTTACACCAGGCTAAAAGTGAGTCCATGAAGAGCCCACTCAGTGCTCACCACAGGTATAAGTGACATGCTGAAGTACAGCTTTTCTCGTCCTCGTACACCACATAGATAAACCTGCATAATCCCCTCATTCCTTGGCGGCTACACTTTCTTTCATAGACCAAAACACAACTAACCCTGCAGTTCCTCTTGTCTCTTCTTCTCAAGCTTTTGGGAGATCAGGAGACGTGACATTGTTCAATTAGCTCTCCATCTAAGAGGAGATCTTCCATAGTACCTGTGAGTTCCCATCTTGCCTGTAACCAGGATGGGATGGGAGAGGGAAGAGAGGGGTTCTTCTGAATGTCACCCCTTCCAGACAGTTCAAGCAGAGGAAAGTGCTACCGTCAGTTGCACAGGAACTGGTACATCCCAGGCACTTGTCCATGCTGACCAAAGGTGCTTGGGCTTTCGATACCAGGCTGAATGCCAGCAGCTGCATACCAGGTGATGCAGCAGTATGACCAGACTACTTTCAGGTTCAAGAGACCTAATTCTCTTATCCTTCCTCAATCAGACACGAAGGGCTATTGTTTCCTCCCATCTGCTCCCTACTTTCAGCAAAGGCTGAAGGACAGCAAAAGCTGTATGTTGAGGAAGATGATATAAAAAGGCTAAGCAAGCTCATCGCTAATCACCAGTTAAGAAGAACTGAGACCCAAGCGCCTAGACTTGTTACACTGTCATTTCTCTTTACAGTCTACTTAGTAGGTATGTCCTAATTTATCAGCAGTCTGTTTAGGCTGTCTTAAGCGCTCCAGTCTTCATCTAATAAGTAGCCACCCAAGCCACATTCTGCCAAGTCTCACAATTTGCTTCTGTCGCCCACTCTTCTTGCATAGGCAGCTGCTAAATCCTCAGTGTCGAGTCAACTGAAAATTACAAACTCCTTCTGGATAGCACTGCAGGTCACTAATAATTATTCTTTGACTGTAAGAGCAGTCTTATAAAGAAGGAATTGAAAATAATTCGATGTTTTGTCATTCAAGTTTATTCTCACATTTCTGTGGTAACCCTTCTTCAATTTACTTAAAGTATACGGTAATTTTTAACTACAGGTTTGGACAACAGAAAAGCAGGATGAATCATTCTGGATATTTAAAGCCTACAATCAGACAGCTTGAGTCTTCTTGTATTTTGCTACAGTTCTCACGCCAGAGTTTTATTTTCTACTTATCAGCAGGAACACTTTTACAGGGAGCACTAATTCATTTAAACATGCAAAACACTCAAAGATTTGGGAATTTCTTACACTCTACAAAGCTTTAAAGGTCCTTGTTCTTTCCTCTACATTGGTTTTTGCTTTCTTTGTAACTGCATACCCAGAATTAGAGGGCATTAGAGCTAAACTGGGAAGATAGCACATGTGTATAAATACATCATGTAAAAATAAAACTGGGCAGATGCATAGGAAACACCCTGCAGCATGTATTACCCTTGTTTTCCTCATCACTGCATGGGCAACACATGTCTACTGGTACAGTACTTCAGAAGCCAGGACCGCTCTCAGCGATAAACACAGGCCATACTGTTGGAGAGAAGATGCTCTGGGCAAGTTAGTGCTTTCTCTTCAGCTGCTCTCCAGTAAGTCACCAGCCGAGTTGTATGTTGGAGCAACGCCGAAAGTAACTTTTAATTTGTACTGCCTATAACTCACAAAATGACACAGCTACAGAATATTCAGCTTGTATAAACAGCCTTAGATCAAGCAAAGCTTGCTGGAGAGTTGTCTTAGGTTGGATAAATCCATGATAGCAATCCATGTTTCCTGCTGTTTGTTGTTTCGTCTTTTTTTTTTTTAAGCATAGCTTTGAAATTTATTACAGTACCAGCAATTTCCACATACATGTAACACTCCAGATTTAACACTCAAGTTGTTACTTTATTATGCTCCACAAAATGATCTTATCAAAGAATTCAAGAAATCACTCTACAGACAGAAACAGCAGCAAGCAGGTGAGAGTCACATTGAGCGGAATTTCAACCATGTCATACAGTGGGCCAGTCTACAGCCACATACCTTAAAAAAAAAAAGTACACAACTCCCATAGCCTGCCAGAACAATTCATGTTGATATAACAACACTGTCATATGTCAACACACTGGCTTTTTAGATATAGCAATGATGAACAGCCTGCATCGATTCAAGTGATATAACATCGAACTGCACATCTCCAGCTTGTGAGTTCTACATCAAAATCTATCTCAAATATGAAATCCCAAAAGTAGGGATTAATGCTACATCCCAAAGGATTCCCAAAGTGCTGTTCCTGACCTTCACAACCACGTTAGTGGATTCTCCTTTGCTCCTCCCTTATAGTACAGCTGAAATTTCTCTTGTCCTCCTTTTCTTTGTAGCCAGAGCAGAAGAGCTGGTGATAATCCTCTCTGAATGCAGTATTTAACACCTACCTGGTAGGTGACAGGTGCTACAATGCAAGATTAGCATGCTGAGGTCCTTTTATAGAGAAGCAAAGTCACCAACAGCCCCGTGCAACAGCCATGACTCTGTCTAGTCTTACCAAAGCAGTTATCACACATGTGTGCACCTGCACCTCTCACACAGGCATAAACATTAAGTGTTATGGGTTTGTGGGGGGACATCTATCTTCCCACAAAGTCAATGGGATATATGTGTGGGCAAACAGATTGCCATGGGATGGCCCACCTCCTGGGCAGCCTGACATCCTCAGGGTAAGGACGCTGAATTCTCAACAGCAGCATGACATGAACCTTTTCAAGTCCTGCTGCTTTCACACCAGTAAAGGCATTCCTGACAAGACAGTTAAGAGTCTTTTGAGAGAACTAAGGACATATAAAAACCCAATCTGAGATGCCAAGTCACGAAGTGGGAAATAAGAGCCAAGATTAGAGAAAGCATCAACCAAACATTAAGTATCTGCAAGGGTAAGACCAGCAAGAATCAACCAGGCAACTACAGAGAGAAATACTAAAGTGTTTTCCCTGATAATTCTTACCCTGGAGTTACTTATCACCCCAACGCAGACAGACTCATGGCCCTGAGGAGTCTATAAAAGGTTCTGCAGAAGAAAGAGGGATGCAAAGAGCAATGGAGAGGAACAGGATCTTCTTTCTCTTCCATTTCAACTTTCTGAACACATAAGAAGGAAAAGTCAGCTAAGCCTGCTTGTTACTCAGTTTAGCAGTCATTATCTGATTCTCTGTTATCAGTCACAACACTGTGAGACCATACCTACATTTCTTGCCACACTCAAGACATCTTCTCAAATCTCATCTGCCAGCAAACGTAACCCCTGTGATATACCCTGTCGGTTGAGCAAGTCTTTCCTCTGAAAGTCAAACACAGGATGAAAGACAAGGAGAGGCCATGCTCGCTTTCGCTAAGACTTGGCAGAGGAAGATAGCAAAAATTATTCTGTGAAGTTTACTACAGCTCTAACCTTACTGATTTCTAAACCAACACCAACAAAGTACCTGTTGAAACAGAGACACTCATTTAACACGGAAAAAAACATTAGAGATCATGATTTTAACTTTTCCAATCTAGACTGCCTATCGCTCTGGATGGGTGGCTTCATTTTTGTATCAGAAGACCTCAGAGCTCATGATGTTTTACTGTTTAATGGTCACATGTTCCCCTGACTATGTCCTATTGACCAAATAAAAGCAGAATGCCTGCACTGTGAAAAGCACTGTTACCAGAGCACCTTTAGCACCTCACCTCTCCAGAATTAGTTCTTTACGTTCATCTCCTGTATACCTGAGGCCTTCCATGAATACAGAATTACAGCATGAGATGCCTAACCGCTCGCTTGGACTTTCAGTTTCTCTCAGGTATCAAACTGGCTTCACTGCACTCCTTAAAACGTAATGTCAGCATGAGAAAACATTACACAGGAGAAGCTGTACTCTATTATGTTGGAAACTTTTGCTTTCAATTATGCTAACTAGCATGGTGAAAACATGCAATTAGTAATACATCCTATAGATATTGTTAAGCAATGCGTGGCAGTGAAAAGAGAATTCAATTAGAGAGGGTAGCCCACAGCAATGAAGACTGCAGGAAAAACTGCACCTCCACCTCCGCAAACTATAAGGTCACTGGACAGGCTTTTGCTGCAAGAAACGTGGTGGAAAACAACTGGGACTGCTCCTCCAGCGGACACACTATTCCATGGCTAGAGTTGGTTTTACCGGCTCCACTTTGCAAGCACACTAATTACCCCACAATAGGGACGGTTACCACGAGGAGCTGTGCCAGAACACGCCCTGGTCACCACAGACAAGTCTTAACCCAACTTCAGCCTCAAAACCGAAACGGAAACCCAGGAACCCTAACTTGCCTGGGGATCAGAGGTAGCTTATTCCTTACAAAGAAAGAGCTAGGCTACTTTAAAAAAAAAAAAAAAAAAAAGAAAGTTTCCAGCAACCAGTG
This sequence comes from Calidris pugnax, assembly GCF_001431845.1. Classification (NCBI taxonomy): domain Eukaryota; kingdom Metazoa; phylum Chordata; class Aves; order Charadriiformes; family Scolopacidae; genus Calidris; species Calidris pugnax. The sequence continues at coordinate 10,610,791 of NW_015090812.1, forward strand.
TAAAAATCCCCACCTGTATTTGGGAATCACATAAAAAACATCGTGGAAAGCTTTCAAAAAGTAATTCTCATTCCACACTTGAGACTGTAAACCTCCCAGATTTACCAGAGACACTAGCATCACGCCAAGCACTGCCCGAGAGACACGGCGCCTTCCAAGCAGAACGCCAGGGAAGGAAAAGCCATTTCCACTCCCACATAAGCTGCCACTGATCCTGGTGTGTAGAGACCCTGGGAAATATTTTTACAGAATTTTGTAAGGACAAAGAGCTGTGTAGTATCTTCTGGTCATAATATTTTACATTATACCAGGGCTCCTCAAACTGGCCTTTTTTTCTGTATTACAAGGGTGCTCTCATGAGCTGCTTACGTGATCAAACAAGCACTAAAGACTGCAAGCAAACAGACCACAGCATGAACAAGCAATGCCCACTTCAGAACAGAGAAGCAAGACATTCACTTATCCCTGATGAATTATAAATTACCTTACACTTACAGAATCCTTCCTTAAAGTTTTTAACATTAAAAAACAATACATCAGTTCTATTATCCCTGTTATACAGACAGCTGGAGACTCAAGTAAGACATTTCAGGTCAACTGCTGTGGCAGTTGACATCACCAAAATCTATGACCAGTGTGTCCAACCCATGGTCACTGAGACATAGTACTGCTCACGAGATGGGCAAAGGGGCTGCTTTTGCCTGGCAGAAGCACCGTGCTGGCACACTGCATTCCAAAATGCCAAAGAAGCCAAACCCACAGCAGCAAGGGGCAGCAAGCCAGCAGGGCCCAGGCTGTTGACCTCCTTGCTTTGCTCTAGGAAACATCGGACACTTGACCAGAAGAGGGGTGGGACCCTGTGGAACTACTCATCTCGCATTTCTTTCCCTGCATTCTGCAAGTTTTACGGCTCTTTTACCAGAGACAGATTTGAGCTGTCACTCACAGAGTCCAGGAAACCAAGGAAGTGCTAATTTATAAGGTACTAACCTCCAAGTCTTTTTAGGTGCCTATCTTTGGACATACAAATATCTCATTGCTCTCCCTTCCTTATTTCAATTTTCTTCCTGCTGCCACGGTGATGGTCTCAGGTTGAATCCCAACAACAGTTGCGCCAAGGATGACATTACCCCCTTCAGCACACCCCAAGAAAGGGCGCTCCTTTAATCTGTCAATGGAGGTTCTTAGGAGAATCCCCAGGTCAGTGTTGATTTGAGTGTTGTGTCAACCAGCAGATCCGCCAGCAAAATTGAAAGCAAGAGAAAACTGAAAGACGGGAAAGAAGTTTTGGGTTGGGCTGTTTTTGTTTGTGGTTTGTTGTTTTTTTAAACAGACATTTAATACATCTGATCAACCAACCATGCAGAGAGGAGGTTCTTCTACTCTTCTCTTCAGGAGAGAAGCTACGTAATGCTCATTCAAACCAACCCAATTCTGTACAGCTCAACCATGCTCCACATTTTAAGTTGAATCTTTTTCCAAATAAGGCAAAATAAATACAAAAATGGATTTATTAACACCAGCTAATTGTATTAGGTTAATTAGCAAGAAAGAAACTAATGTACCTAGTACCAGGCAGAGATTTAAAAGACCTTGGTTTCATTCTCAGCTCAGCTGAAAACTCAATGTCAAGTTTTTAATCTACCAGACTCCCTGTTTCCATGTATAAGAAGTGGGGCTTTTACTGTCCTACTTCCACAGGAATTTACTAAGGATAAAAATCTATCAATAACTGCAAGTCTCTTCTAACTGCCTGTATTGCTGCTGTACCTAAGTACCTGGGTGAATACCTGGACAGACAAGGACTTGTGCAACATCTTCATATGAAAGCAACAATTGCACATCTTTTAAGGCAATCAGAAGGGTCTGTTTCAGGGCCACAAAATTCCACCCAGAAACAAGACAAGCCTTTTGGCTACATGAAACAACCGATCAGACAGGCAAGGAAAATAATTCCCTAACAAACTGCAACATTAGCTCAGATTTTAGGAGACCTCACTAGTCCACCAGAGTACTGAGAAACACCTGGGAAAGCCCCCTCAGTTTTCAGAAAAAGGTTAAAGTGTAGAGTTGCAAGAGGGTTTCACTACAGCAACTACAAAATACAGACTTTTCTCCTTTGCAATATTTGATGTCATCCAACGCAAAACGGAGTCCCTAATTTTTTCTTAAGGATTTGCTCAGGTAACAACTGAGACGCATTAGAGGAACACACCTCCCAGGCTCAGGACATGCCAGCTGCCAAATGCTGGTAAGAACTTGCTTGTGGCCCCTGATCCCCCGAGACCATCTGACCACTTGTTGGACCAACCGGTCCAGCAGAGAGGACGATGGACCAAGAACAAGAAACCCACGTTCTGTTTCCCCAGCTTGAGTAATAAGGACCTTCCTGCTCACACAATAGCTCTTTATTAAAGCCACGAGTGGGCAGTTTTCTGTAATGAGTGCCATTTCAAAGAGGATATGCTAACCAGAAACAAGACGCTCTTGTTCCAGAGAAAGAATTTCTGCACATTTAATTAATCAGAAACGACTACTGTGCTTACACCCTACCTTAATCTGCATTCACTTCAAGCATAAACAAGACCCAGCTTTCCAAATTAGCACAGGCAAACATGGCAAGCATCTCTGGACATCAGTTTCTTGAAAATACTTGCCCAGCTCGCCACAGGGATGTTATGAGTCTAAACTAGTCTGTAATATGCACCTAGATCTTTCGATAAAAGCTGCTTCAGAAGTTATATTAAAAATATTAACCAGCAACTTTAATAACCACCCAGACCAACTCAAATCTTCCTAAAGGATCTTCCTTTCCATTGTGAATTTTAACTATCTACATTTCTTGCTTATTCTTTTATTTGGTAATTTTCAAAGCTAAAGAAATTAGAGACTACCATGATGCCTTTAGTTTTTACATATACAGCACCACACAGAGCACGTACCATGGTGAGCTCAAATGCATTAACAACATGAAAATCTCTGACACCCACCAGTAATAAATGACCAAGACCATAAGTTCTGAAATAGCAAGGTGTACCTACAACGTGATTTAGAGCAATCACGACTACAAGTTTTTTCAGGATATAGTTCAAATTACTTTGATCTATATACACACTTATCTTAGTTTTATAAAGAAAATCAAAGAAAAAAGAAATCAAAGAAAATAATAACGTCATGTTTGTACAAGACCTCTCTGTATTTTCTTGCCAACATAATTTCTACTGCTATCAGTTGTCAAGTGGATTAACAGTTACTATATACTCACTTTTCTTACCATTGCTGTCTGAGGGCCATGCCTATTGTAAATAATCACCAGCCAGAGCCCTTGTATTTTATCTTTAATCATGCGTATTACCCTTTTTATAAAATATTATTTGCTTAAACACTGAAGTATTTCAAGTTTGTTCCCTTTTGTGAGAAAGCAAATTAAGTGAAATCTTGGCAGAGGAAAGGGACCTTTAATAAACATCTGATTTGCTGCTGGATGGTGTTTCAGATCATATTTAAAATACATCATGTTTTGCTGACACTTCCCTGAAGAGTTGCTGGTATAAAGCCCAGCAAGAGTGTGACTATGGCAACAGCAACAGGATATTTATATGTCTATGTATATGTGTGCATGTGTGTGCTTACATATATACACATACACCCTCACATACACACAAACAACCCTGAACTGGTTAAGATGGTCCTCAAGATTTTCTTTGCTCTCAATTTTCACAGGAACAGGTGACCATTTCTAAACAAAAGGGCTTGAGGTAGCAGCGGCAAGTTTTACATGATGAAAATCTTCCAAAAGAGAAGCTTAGGAACCTACCAGCATTTACAGAGTGTACACAAACACATGCTCACTTCAGAATGCTTTTGCTATAACCAAAAAGAAACCCAAACGACTGCAGGCACAGATTCAGTGACACCATCAAATTAAGAAGCACTTCATTTTCAGGGTAGTTTGGGGTTTTGTTTGTTTTTTTAAGGAGGCTTTTTACCCCCAGTACTGGAGCCTCACTGGAGCACGTACACTATTTTAAAAGAGATTCAGCCCCTCCTCTCCTTCACAGATAGTCCCATTCCTCTTCCTCTTTGAACACAAAATATGCATTTTGGAATACAAAACATGCAAAAGTTCCTTTAGACTGCAAGTTAAATAGCTACACACCGAGCTCAAATTGTTATTTCTGGTATTAATTTCTGTCTCCTGACAGATCCCGATAGGTGATGCAGGAAATTCGAGGTAACAAAGGCTTCTGCTTGCAGCAATAAAGGACTCCCAGCTTGAGGGGGGGGGGCAAAAAAAGGGATCAGAATAAAAGGCTAATATACGAAGCCTACATACACGACAGAATATCTGTGTCGAGTCCAGCAAGCAAAAAGTCTAGCAGATTCAAAGCAGTATTAAGAAGTGTTAATCCTTTTACCTCTGAGCTATTCATGAGCAATATGCAAAGCTGTTCTTATGGCGTCGCGTTTGCAATGCTCCAGTTATGCTTGCATCAGCATTTCCATTGTGAACCCTGCTTTCAGAGATTTTTTACTTTGCCAAGTTTTAGTCTGGAACAATTTTACTACAAGTCTGTGAGATTTTAGTCCAGGATTAGGATTTAAGTCTGGTGAAGAAACATTGGGGCAAAATCTGCTTGGCTGTTTTATTTATTAGAGTGCAAAGTTAATCCTTCCGAGTTACTGGACTGGAAAATACTGAAAAACATAAATTTTTTTCCAGCTTAGGAAAAGAAAACATAAGATTTACTCTCCCCAAGAATTCCTTGTCCCCAAACCTCTACAGTGACAGAACAGATGAGGGTTATAGACTGAAAAACTAAGATAAAATTGAAACATGCCTGCCTTTGTCAGGCATTTTTCTTTCCTTTAGAGATGCAACGTGGGGGCCAGGAAGGGGAGGAGGCAAAGAAGCATTTCACTGTGGGTTGCAGGTGAAAGGTGGACGCTTAAACAACGAGCTGCGCATTAACAAGCGCCAGACAAACCCACAGCATTTCAAACTCCAGAAATTGTGTAAATCACAAATGTAAAATATCGCTACATAACTTATCAGGTATAAGATGTTCATTCACAGCGTTGGTGGGCACATGTTCTAATTGGCGATGTTACAAAAATTCATATAAAAATCAACATAACAAGTATCTTAAAAGAGAAGAGCTCTCTAGACCAGACAGAAAATGTTCACTGCGTCCACACCATTTTCCGAAAGCCACCTGCGTTACCCCTTAGTTCTCAAACCCTGGGATTTGCTGACCTGGTTTCAGAAGCTCAGAGCCACTGACCTTCCAAGTCTCATGTTCCATAACATATGTGTTAGCCGCGTGTCAGTGCACACGTCAGCTCCATGTCTAACACCCAGTAACACACAACCACCATGAGTTTTGCAGGCACTCAGCAGCCTGCCTGACTGGGGCCACTGGCAACATTGCCCGTAGCGTTGGGTTCTTCATCAACACTTCTGCATCTGCTCCACAACCACTATTGCACAACCCAGCAAACTCAAGCTTAGGTTTCTGCACAACTTGACAACACAGGCCGATGACTGCAAGAAAGCCCTCCTCAATGCAGCTAAACAACAGCTGTAGCTCATGAAAAAGCTCTGGTTAATTAAAACCAAGGCAAAATTTCCAAACGACATCCTTTTGTGAGCTTTCTGGATAGCATCCACCACACAACCCCCCCAGTAAAGATAAGGGGATCAACAATTCAGGCTTCTCTCTGAAATGCCTACATGGCATGGTCCTGCATACATTACATGCATCTTCATTCAAGCAGAGAGCTAGATGTTTGCAGGTAATGTGAAGTTTTCTTCCATACCGAAATCTCCCTTACCAGCAAAGCTTCATAACAAAGTTTTCTGTCATGCCTAAATCACCCCTCCTACCTGGGCTTTGTATCAGTCTATAAGCTCTCTATTGTAAACTGGCTAAATCATTTCAAGAGGTAAATCCTTACCATATGACTACTGAAATGCAAAGATTATCTAAGTAGTAAATGACGGAGAACACGTTTTCAGCTGTGATAAGCCACAAAACATAATCCGAATTTCAGGTATCACACCAGATCCATTCTTCACCTTTTGACCAGACTTTCCATACCAAACATCTACACACTAAAAAAAAAAAAAAAATAAAACCCAATATTTTATACCATTCACTTCAGCTATGTATATGATGGATTTTTAAAAAGGTGACAAACAGAATGGATTTCCTTCCCATGACTTAAATAACTGCCTTTTAATTTGTGCCTGCTTTTGTGCTTTCCAGTTATTTTCCTAAAGAAATGCTGTTTCTTTCTGATTGCTTGATACCAGTGAGCAATAATTTCCTTCTAAACCTACACTTCAAGTAGTTATATGGTTAAAGCATCCACATAAATTGTATTACCTGTTCATGTGCATGAACATGCATGTACACATAGATGCACACATTCTTTTCATTTTTAGTTTTATATCTGACATCAAGCATAATTTCTCTTTCTTGTTTACGAACTAGATTTTTCTTCTTTTTACTTGTTCCAGTGGAATTTGGATGGAAACCGAGTTCAAAACAGTGACTCTTAAAAGATTTAAGTCTTTCAAAGACTTCACATGGAAAAGGTTTATCTGAACATATTTTTCGATTTTAGATCTATCAGGCTTAAACTAAAGATCTACCTTCCATACGCCAAAACAGTCTCATCATCTTTCACAGAATTTTTATTCATATACAGTAGAAAATGAATTTCCAGCTTGTACAAGAAAAATAAATCTTTCTGTTGCTGAACAGTGCATGAATGAGGCCACGAATGGAATTCACTAAGTAAACCAGGGCAATACTGTTTTGTCTGCAGATATAGAGTGAGTTACAGCTGACTTAACATTGCTATTAACTCTAAATCCAGGTGGTAAACAAACTCCTTCCCAAGTTCAGCAATTTGATTATTTTGTTAAATACTCGAAGCAAAAATACAATGCTTAAAAAAAAAAAATTAAGTTTTCAGGCCTTAGTGCAAAGCGTAAATTTTCCATGCAGTTAAGGTTAGTCTGAGGTCCATTTCATTTAACTGTAAACTTCCTCCTCCTTTTTCCTAATTTAACAATAACATGCCAATTTTCACTTACTCTTGAAAGAGCAAAGTTCAGCTTCCAAGCTTCCCCAGGGCACAGCAGGTCGGTGCCACTGCAACTTGTGCATCCTCACACAGGAGAGGACACCTAGCCTTCTCCTATTTGTCACATCCCTTTCTTTTGTCACTTCTGTGGTTTCATGACTGGGTGGTGGCTTTTCTTCAAGAAAAGGAAAACCAACCACTAGAGGAGGGTAACTATGAACAACAACGCTCACGGTCATTTTTAGCGTATGAGGTCAGCCAGAAAGTCCCTGGGAGCTGTACGTCAGGCTAAAGAAACCAGAAGTTTTTAACTTTCAGCTACAAAGCTCCGTGGTTCAAATTTCACACACACACACACCCCAAAAAAAAAGCCCCCAAAAAACCCCACACAGCAAGAACTTTTTGAACGCATACATTCATTTTTATGCAAAAGTGGAGACCACCACTGAAAGTATTCCAAGTCTTGAAACAGGTAGGGACAGTGTGAAAAACTCCTCCCGAAAACATCGCTCCAAAGCAGCATGACTGTAACTACCAAGCCCATGATGTGGTTTGAAGAATGGCTGAAGGACTAAAATAGTTAGCTACGCTACATGCCAACAAATACGTTCACTATATTGCCACAGGGATCAGAATTTTGTCTGGCTGTATTAAGTATCTTATTTAATATAAAGACAGGAATAAACCTTGCAATTACATTTTCTGAGAGTCTACAAAATGGAAAGCTACCATCAGAGACTATGAGATTATATATTATGGCAGGAAAGAAAAAAAAAAAGGTATGTTTCAACCTGGAAAAACACAAGGAGAAAAAAATAATCCAACACAGATATCCAGTAAGAGATAGTAACCCAGAATCCAGAACAATAAAGAGATAATACATATGAGAATTAAAATGAAATATATTATGAGTAAGAGAGAGTACAGCACTTAACTATCAAACAAAATCTGAGCTAAAAACCACAAAGGCTAAGGCAGCTTTATCCAACTATAGGAATCAAAATTGTATACAGCAGAAATTTGGTATGTTTAAGGAAAGAATTTAAGACAGAAACTGAGTGGGAATGAAAGGTAGGGAGAGGAAAGGAGGGAGAGTACTGATGTTCACCACAAGCCATCACAACTAGGCGAAGGAGATGACAAAACATTCTGGGACCAAACAACATCACACTCAGCACAGACACCACACTAAGAAGGGCTTCAGTTAGAATGGTTTGTTGTTAATAACACACATACACTAAAAATTAGACAGCAACAACTCACAAAGCATGGCACTTAACAGACATAGGAGAGATGTCCCAAGAAGGGAAACTGCCCCAAATCAGCTTCCTACCTACAAGAACAAGTTACTGGTGATGTGAATAAATAAAAGTTTTGGTGACAAATAATTATATGGATTTGGCACACAAGTGAACTGGGAACTACCATTCAAGGTGTCCATCAGAGTCCTGAAGTTTCATTTCAGGAAGAAAAGCCATGTGGCATTAAAAGCTAAATAACTGTCAGGTGGAAGAAAGGATTAAGAGTGTGGAACAACCTCCTGAGATTTACAAAATAACCCAGAAGTTTAGTATGTCCAGGCCTTCTCAAAGGCAAGGATGCAAGAACCGAGATGTGATCAATGTGGGCTCCAGGGAGACTATACCAAGATTTGTGTCTCAATAAGCCTCTGTACTGGAGAAGAGGAGGAGGAGGAGGACACCCTAACAAGAATTACACAGCTAGTTACAGCCTGCAGGGAAAGATAAGCACAGCATAAAAGCCAAACGAGCTAATGCTTTGTGGCCATTACAAGGATAGGCTGGACCATTAATAAATGATGAAGGGGGAGGAATTAAAAACTCAAGTAGCTTGCTACACTGACCACCTCCTAAAATATAAAAGGGAAAATAAAGGAAAGGCTAAACAATTAGATTGCAATTATGAACTTATAAAACATTTTTTTATATATATACACATACACACACAGAGATATACCCACACAGAGATACTTAGCTCCAACAAGTATGAACAGCACCACAAAGAAACTCGAAATTTCAGACACCTACAGTGAGAAACGTACGCACTCAAACACAGAGAAATCAAAATTATGATGGACAGCTATTCTCAGCAAGCCCTCCTGGCAATATCCAGTTCTGCGCTTTTATCTGTATTACCTCAGTAAAGTACCAATTGATAGCCATTACAAATGGGCATTAATAATTACAAGTAAAAGCCTTAGGAAATGTAGACATACACATCAGAACCACTCCGTAATATCATTTATTCCAAGGAGTTGAGCCAGTACAGACAAATTAGCAAACAAGCGTAGTTGATGTAGCCATTAATTTCTTTACAACATGGAATATCTGCAGATGAAAGACATATTAAGACCCCAACTTCACAGAATAAAAACATATGGATATCGTTAGCATATAAGCAACCAAATTTTACTTCTCCTAAAAGAACTGTTTTGTTAAGACAGGAGAAACCAGCCCCTAAGACTCCTGAAAGATTATTATCTTCTTTCAACCAAAATGAGAAATGGGGTTGTCCTGATTTTGGCTGGGATAGAGTTAATTTTCTTCCTAGTAGCTGGTATAGTGCTGTGGTTTGGATTTAGAATAACGTCGATAACACACTGATGTTTTAGCTGCTGCTGAGCACTGCTTAAGTCAAGGACTTTTCCAGCTTCTCACACCACCCTGCCAGGGAGCAGGCTGGGGGTGCACCAGAAACTGGGAGGGGGCACAGCCAGAATAGCTGATCCCAACTGGCCAAAGGGATATTCCATGCCATATGACATCCTGCTGAACAATAAAACTGGGGGGAGCTGGTCAGGCAGTGGTGGCCAGTGCTCAGGGACTGGCTGGGCATGGGTCAGAGGGTGGTGAGCAACTGCATTGTGCATCGCTTGCTTTGTACAACTTTTATCATTATTTTCCCTTCCTCTTCTCTCCTGTTAAACTGCCTTTCTCTCAATCCACAAGTTTCACCTTTTTTCCCCCCAATTCTCTCCCCCATCCCACCGGGGGAAGTGGGCAAACTGCTGTCTGGTGTTTAGCTGCCTGCTGGGTTAAACCACAACAGGGTTTGTAAAGTATGCGCAAAATCTGACGCAGCCCATCACTTTTTTAGGGAGTTGTAGTCTGTTGATAGCAAGCACACAGCAGATAAAATACACTTGGATGTCAGTAAACCATTTGACTGTATCAAAGGATACCATTTCAAAATAATTTAAGATGTGGACTGAACACTGTACAAAAAAATACACACAAAAGAAAATGAAAATCATATACCGAAACTTTGAAAGTATCTCTCAAGGATGCAGGAAATTTCCTTGTATATTCTCTTACTTAAAAATCTTAGTTAATGATGCAGAACAGGAGTAAAACGTGTGCTCTTGAAATCTGTGGATGATACTAAATTTAGGAGTTGCAAGCCCCAGCGAGGACAGAGAAAGTTGAGAAGCAGGCAATTAAAAATAAGGTTCTCCTTGGGAAAGTGCAGCGAAGACATCCAACAGGAAAATAATCTGAAAGAAATATTCAGTGGGAGTGACAAACTGAGGAGCCAAGAAATTCTTACAAGGTTTGCAGTGTGATCCGGTAGCAAGAAAGATTAATGAAACCTTGGCTGCACATGTTAAAAAAAAAAAAAGAAATGCCACATCAAGCAAGAGAGAAGCAACAGCTAAACATGCCCACTTTGGGTAGCAAGCTATATAGAAAAAATAATCACAGAAGTTTGCAGTATTAAAATGGATGCAAATACCACTGGGATGAGAGAGCTCTTATTCAGACTCGTACGTGGTAGTAGGTGGACACATTTGAAGAGAAAGGAAAATAGGGATAAAGGTCGTTATAAGGAAGCTTTCGGACTTTTCTCAAACCCCACATTACAACCAGACCCACGAGAGAAACTTAAATGACCATTTAAGAAGAGTTCACTCCCACAAATGAGATTAGTAGCAGAAAGCTGAAGATGTGCTGAAGGGTCTCCCGCAGGAAATACCACGGGCTTGTTCTGCAAACACCTCTGCATGGACCTGGCGAGGCAGGAATAGAGAAATAGTGCAAAGCAACTCTACACCGGGGCCAAACAATGAGTCTGGGTAGCTCAAGTTGGCTGAAGGTCATAGATTTCTCTGCAAATGATTAAGTAAATATTTATTTTCTTCCAAGCACAATTTTCATAACAGAAATGTATGGAGGAAGAGGAAGGTAAACCTCCTCTTGTTTGCAGAACACATAAGCAGTAAACAACAAAAAGAAATACCACACATGCAGTGTTAAAATGTGGGATTTTTTTCATTTTTTTTTCAATTAATAGTTGTATCTTAATGCAGCGTGTATTTCTAGCTTCCTTTAACAAAAGCAAAGCAAAGCAAAAGCTGAGTGGTACCACACCTCCCGGTGGGTGTCTGGCTTTGACCTTTGCTCATCACTGGGACAGAGGCTGAAAATCCAAGCAGGCACAAAACCACCTCCTCCTACAGTGTCAGGGATCTGTCCTCTCCACACACAAGTCCACATTTTTCCCTGCACAGCCCAAACACCAATACATACCAATAAACACAAATGCCAAAGAACTGCTCAGAAGAGAATACTGCTACCCTGGCATTTAGCATCAGGCAGGTGACACGACTTTGTCTACCCAGGTGTCAAATTTATAAGGTAAGAGTTCTGGTTTTCTTTTGTTGCTGTAGCATACCGTTCAGCCTCTGGTTTGTTTTTTTTTAAAAAAAAAAAAAAAAAATGTAGAGTGTAACTGAAAGCCAGACTATCTGAACTGCTGTGTCTGCTTTGTTTTTCCATTCCTTTCCGTGGTGCTTGACTCCCCAGCCTGTGTTCAGCCAGCCTGTCTCCCTCCCCGCAGTACGGATCACTTCACCAGCACGCATTATTCACAGAACAGCACTGCAAGCCTATTCAGAGCTCACTAATACCAGATCTTCTAAATAAGTTTGCCAAGCAATGTTTATTGAACACGTCTATTGCGACACAACAGAGGTTGTGCCGTCGGTTTGGCACAAACGGTGCCATAAGCCAATGATCTCGTGGCTGGTGATTTTCTCAAATACAAGATGGTTTTCAGGTTACTTCTGCACAAGAGCGAGAAGAGGAATGAACATAAGGGTGTCAGCTTTGCCAGAAATACTACAGTTTCCACTAAAAATTAGTTTATACACTAGTTTTAAATATATTATTTTGAACTGTTTATTAGACCAAAGATTTTAAAGAAATACATATTTTCCCCTACCAATGTACCCATTTTAAGAACAATTTGCTGTCCTGCAATCACAAAAATTATTATTTTATATTTTCATCCACAGCTGCAGGTACGGTTAATCTGTATGACACCATTTTGTCATTTGTAGACCAAGAACACTAATTATCTGACACATGGGATTTCAAGATGGACATAAAGATGTATCAACCACATACATTTCAAGTCCTCTGTTCTATCCTGTCCCTTCTGTTCAATCATCACTCGCTGTGACAGTTTTTGTCAGGGTGACTGCAACCTCAGTTCTGCCTGGCACATCGAGTTTTTGCCATCACATTTTCCAAGGTTAAACCTCAAGGTTTAAAAACAGTTTTTCCCTCTGAGATGACCTTCGGAGTCGCCCCAGTTCTGAGAAATGAATGAAGTGTTCCCAAAACAAAGCAGATTTTAGTAGTAAGTTCTAGCTAAAAAGAACCTACGTGACCTGTTTTAGAGACAGAGACTGCTAAAAATACTGCTGGCTGGGCAAGACTTTTGGGCAGGCTTCTGGGACCATGGTAATTGGGTAATTCCTCATGGATTAACAATATACAAGATTTTTGCTTACCATTTAAAATATTTTCCTTCAACGGCATAAAACTATCAAGTAAGGATAGACAGATCTTTTAATATAGTAGTTAAGACAGGATACAGGATTGATTTTAATGGACTGACCTAATGTCCACAGAAGTCAACGGGAATCTCTGCACCAACTCAGCAGAAATCACACTAGATACCAATATTAGAATCTATTACAGTTATACCTGCAGATAACAAGCCTATCACATAGTCAACACAATCTGCCTGTTTCTCACAGGAAGGCTATGCCCTCTAATTCTTACTTGCCTAGTAGTCAATAAAGTGCACTTGGCTGATCTCAGAGGTGCACAAGATGTCCAAGCTCAGAGCATGCTACGAGCAAGGCAGGATCAGCCTTGAAGCTCATCCAGCCACCAACAACCTGTTACAGAGACAGTGGGTGGCTTGGGGAGAAGATGCAAGAACCTCCAACAGAAGTTCCAACTGCCTAGTTCAGTTTAAGCTTCATCCTACTCTTTTTACAGATAAGGACTGTTCAAAAAAGACTAAAGTACAACATTCCATTTCGTCTTTAAATGTTTTCACAAATCCCAAGACCCGTACAAATATCTCCAAAATCCATATAAGTATCTAACCCTCTTCTGAACTTTAAAAACTGACCTCCCATACAGACACCTGCTACAGTCTTCCTCTACGCACTGTAAAAAGGATTTTCGTTTCACTTATCTTGAGCTGACCGATTTTGAAGTGTTTCACAACACAAGAACAGTCTCCTGACCTAGATTCCCTAAATAATTTATTACATTTTAGACTTCTTATGCCCCTTCTGATTTGCCTTTTTTTTTTTTTTGATGCAAAAAAGTTCAGCTTCTCTTCTTATGAAATCTTCCCAGCCACAGATCACCACTGTCCACCTATACTGGCATCTCTTTCAATTCCTTGTGTAAAGCTCCTAAATAAAATTCAAATAGCATTTCATTATTCACTTACAGAGTATTACTGGAGTTTGAGATCTGAAAAACTTCTGTTTCAATGGAAGCATTTTGGCCAATTTGGAGGTATATCAAATGATATTTTTACTACTTTAAAAAATTAGTAACATTGATTGAATTACCCTGAGTCAGTCTTCTATATTGATAAGATCAAAAAGTTACCCAGGGAGCAGTTTCAGAGAGATTAAACTGCTCCACGTGGCTTAAGACATTGCTTATATTGTTGCTTGCAACATGTATTTGCAAGCACTTCAAGTACTATAAATATTTTTGCATCATGCTGTGAATGAGTCAAATGCTGTTTTCCAGACTAAAATAAAGAAATATACAATCGGGCAACGTTTCACCTCCCGCAGCACTCTTTCCAGCAAATCATTAGCAGCTACAAATAATCTTTGGAATGAGCAATGCAGGTGGAAAGGGGCAGCCGTGAAACCCTGTGTGCGAACGCTGCGGCTGCAACTCCACGGGCTGGGGAAAGGAGCACCCCCGATGGAGAACTGCTGAACCAGAACTACCAACCCAAGGTACCAGACGTGTGGCCCATAATTACACTCACAAGCTGGGCAGCCACAAAGCACTCCAGAGGAGACACCTCCTTAGATTTACCAGCACTGATTCTGCACACACACACGCGAAGGCATGGAGCAAGGGGTTGGAAAGGGAGAACACCCTACAGCCCTGGTCCCACCTAATAAACCCAGAACAAATGAACACGCGTGATTGAGCACATCTTCAAGAACTTCACTCTCAGGCAAATAACCCCTGTTCCCATCTTTAAGCAGAAGTCAAAATGCTCATTTGAACTGTGGGTGTCCGCAAGCAGTGTGACACACACATGCAACTTTAAGAACCCTAGAAGTCAAATTTCACAGGAACAAAGATTCAGCACAGCCCTGCCGAGCACAGACTGCTGCTCTGACAGTGACTCTGTGCCCAGGAAGGGGCAAGCAGAGCTCACACTGGCTGCTCCTCAGCGTCATGAGAGAAACACCCTTGCAGAAAGCACAGGTGGAAGAACATCCTCCCAACCATGTCACTTGGGTTGCTGCTTCCCAACACAACAGCCCCTATCACATGCCGTTGTCCATTCCAAAAATTGCTGAGTATCCTTGCCTGGGGCTCTACACCACCACGACAACTAACCTTGAGGTTCACCCACAGGGTCTGGTTGCTCGGCCAAGTAAAGCCCACTTGATGTCTTTGGTACACCAGGTGGCTTCTACTTTCAAGCACAAGGTGCACAAAGGAAAACATGTCCATCAGTCTGTTCCAAAGAAACTCAGTCCCGGCCTTAAGGAGAGGGTCTCCTAATTTGGAGAAAAAAAAAAAAAAAAAAAAATCTCAACAGACAAAAAACCCCCCCAGGCTTCCCCCTCAC
>NW_015090812.1:10626605-10643746 GCF_001431845.1 Calidris pugnax
GGGTTTAATATTTTTCCTAGAACTTTTTTTTTTTTTTTTTTTTTTTTTTTTCCAAGCTTAAAAAAAAAAAAAAAAAAAAAAAAAAAAAAAAAAAAAAAGACTCTCCACCAGGCACAAACCTCTCCCAGGCTTCCACCTGACAAGCATGCTACCACACATCTCTTGAGAACACCATTTCACAGAGACGTAGTACAACCAAAGTCATACCCCACCAGTGAAAATGTGAGAACACCTTTAAACACATGCAGTGGGAATTAAGGACAAGACGAGGAGCAGAGACCCACACAGAGAGTCCTGGCAGGCTGATAACTACCGCCAGGCAAACTGTCACCAAGCTGAACAAAAAGCCAGTTTCTTCCATGCACTCCAGGAGAAAAAGGGACCAAAGACCATTAAACACATTTGGAAAACATCCAGAACAGTACAATGATCCTGAAAGAACAAAGATCTCATCAGAAATCCATTCAAATCTGCCCTCAGCAAAACGCAGGTAAAGGTTTGGATTTAATTGTTATTTCTGGCAGTTTACCAAGGAATAAAATAAAGACGGCTATCAGGCAACATGGAAAAAATAACTGTATTGCAAATCACTCACCACGAGCCAGTTCCCCGGATGACAAAATGAGCCAGGGCAAATCTCAGGTAAAAAATCAAGTTAAGGACCCATGACTGATGCCTGAGCACACCATGACTCCAGGCCATGTGTCCCCCCCCATAAAAAAAAAGTAACTCCCAAAAGGGTGGCTGTGGGAGAAGTTTAGGGAGAAATTTCTCCTCAAAAGTCACAGTGTAACCCACTCCTTTCACTGAATAGTGAAAGCTTTTGTGACTATGACCAAAATAATTTTTAAAAAATGTGCCTCAATATTTTTTTATTTTTCACCACACTGAACATATTTCCATTTATCTAGCCTGTTTTACCTTCCTTAATATCCACAATCCTAACACGTGCACCTCAAGAGCTACACAGAACGTGCTACTTTTCTACAGTCATCTTCTATCACCAGCCCTGCCTGTATCCATACTGACATTTTCAAAATCCATCATGAAAGTTATGTATGTTTCTCCCATAATAGAACATTTTCCTCCATAAACCACATACTAATGGAATTAATCTTTAAAGGAGAAATAAGATTAGGATTTCAAACAACATTTTAGTAAAGATTTTAAAAGCTAGGCCACCAGAAAAAGAAGTTGAGAAAAATAAGTGAATTATTTAATAGCATCACTCCGGAAGGAGCTTTAGTGCATAACTATACTGAATAGAGAAGCTATTAATGATCTTCAGCTAGTTAGACACACTGAATTAGCACTGATTTAAAAATGAATTGTAAAGCTTTGTGAAAAAAAACCAAAATCTAAGTTTGTGAGAATCTAAAACACTATGGAAGTGTTGAAAAGTAGGCCACAGATATCCCTATTTACACAGCCTTGCAAAAGTAGGGAAATTTTCTAGTCCTGTATAAAGTACTGCTGACCTGACCGTACTAAAATGATAATGGAAAAAAAGTCTACATGACATTTTGCTGGCCTGTCCATGAAAGAAAAATTATTTTGACATGTAGCACTAGATAGAAGCAGTAGAGCAAATCCCTTCTGAAATAGGTAAGGTAGAAAGATCTACCTAGAAAGATGAAGATATTTGCAGAATAGTTGGAAGTCATTAATATTGTATTATATTTTTTTAAAGTAAACACATTTTTTCCATCATTCTTGAGTGATAGTTCTCTTGGAAGAATTCAAACACAAATCTCTATCCTCCACTATTATTGCTCATAGGTGTCTATGACATTCACAATGTAACTCTCTTCAACAAAAAGCAGATCTCTTTTTCATTTTGTATAGTGGCCTTTTTTTCGCTGCCTATCCAATAAAAATAAAAAGCCCTGAGGATCAGAGGTTCTCACAGCCTTTCAAGGGGTCTGGTGTCAAAAGGAGGCATAAGGCACCATCCGTCGTTTTTCTTAAAACAAACGGGCACATTTGCAAACATTGTTCTTTTGCACACACTAAGAATGTGTTAAGAACTTGATCAGCATTTTATACACAAAAGCACAGATTCTAACAGAAAACAATCCACTTTCACAGAAGAACTAGCTTTTTTGCTATTCGCTGGGCAAGCAACATCTCCACGCTGTCACCCACAGACGCTCAGAGAGAAACTCTGCTCCAGATCCAATTCCCACCACTTTCCCCTTTCTCAAGTTGCTTTTGGAAAACACTTCCCAATCCTTCCCTCCACACAAAATGTGAGTAAATAACTCCTGCCCACCTGCACGCTTAGGTGCCCTCTTCACTCCAGAGCACCCCAGGGTCACCAGGGCTGGTAACGACGCCACTTCGGTGTTTCGGATGGCGAGGAGAGCCCCAGTCTCCACCACATCGTGGGAGGCAGGTCCACACCTACACCAGCAACAGTCTGGTTTTGCCAGGGAGGTTACCACCGCTGCAAAAGGGACTGCTCATGCCTGTTTGGCCACTGCTGCCATTTACCCAATGCTGGCATGGAGCCCAACCGGAGCACCATTTGTGATCTACCTAAGCTTGCTAAAAACTGTAAAAAAGTCAAAAAAAACAATCTAAATTTGATAGTTTATTTTGTTTTATTGAGCTGCACCCTTCCACAAGTTGCTTTAACAATCACCAAAGCCAGTGTAAGCAAGAGCAGACTGTGCAGCTGGGAGACGGGTGGGCTGTACCCAGAGACATCCCAGTTACCTCCCAGCTCCCTGCCTTCTCCTGGGCTGCGCAGTCCCACCGCCTTGGGCGTTCCTTGCACCCTGGAACTGCTTTAATCCACTAACCAGCAGCAAGCTGTTCAGCTCTCCCTCTCTCCCCCGAAGTTATTTTTCTGCTGCTCCCCGAAGTTATTTTTCTGCTGCTCCTGTGAAATGGCCCAACACCAAAATAGTGTAAGGTAAAGCCGCAGCAATTGGGAACGGGAAGGGGAAAGCAGCAACTCCCCCTTCTTGCTTTCAGCTTTTGCCAGCTGCAGCTTATCTATTCATTGCTCTTGCTCAAGAAAATAAGTTCCACAGAAAAGGCTTTACTGCAGAGGGCTTGCCCTATGTTAAGCAAAGCAGGGGCACAAAGTTCATGGAGTTCATGGCAAAGCACACGACACAAACATAAAAACGGATGTGCTGGGTGACACCACGGGTCCTGCCCCAATACCCTGTCTCCCAATACACAGTCAGTAAGCAGAGAGCTAGAGAAAAGCAAGAACAGGATGGGATGAGCACATCTGCATTTCTCCCAAGCACCTTTGTGGCCTTCAACACTTTCACTGGTAGGGATTTCCTTAGTCTGGCGTGATCTGTCCACTAAGTAGTTCCCAGAAGATCTTCTCCAGGAGTTTCGCAGGCTTCTCACCCCTGCCTGAAGAACCGCTTCCCCCTGCCAGGGTTTGAATCTGGTTCCCGCAAAGTTTAGTTGACCTTCCCTTGCTCTTACACCGGTAGATGAAATAGCCAAACCCTCTTTAAGCCACTCGTGATTTCACAGACCTCGGTCACATCCCTCTTCAACCACCCCTTTCCCAGTCATTTGTCACGTGGAAGCCATGTGACAATGACTCGTGCTGTGTTTCTCCACACTTCTTCCAGCTGCTCTATATTCTTCCCGAGATGAAAGGAAGGGGAGATGAAACAGTATTTAACACATGGACAAACCATGGATTTAGACATGGCATAATAATGCTCTGTATCTTATTCTTTACTCTTTTCATAGCATTTCATAAGATTTGATATGCTTTCTTTGATCACTACTAAGCACAGAGCTGATCGTTTGATGGAACTACTGTTGGTCTCAAGATCCCACCCTGAGCAGTGACAGTCAACCTGGAATCCATCACTTTGTACAAGAAGTTCAGATGGTTTCCTGCTTCCAAAGCAAATCATCCCACCTTTATCTACACCAAATGCAGATATCACACACTCTGCACTATCCTCTTAAGCAGTATCAGGGACCTAGAAAACACGTCACAAATTGAGTTAAAATCTGCAAGTTACGTGGATCACTGAAAGTGAGACAGCAATAACAAGAAATCCTGTATTTGGGACAAAAAGTTGCAGGAGCACTCGATTGCAGAGAGTTGAGCAGAACAGAGCAGTCCTACAAATAGACTACACACGTAACAAGGAGTTCCTTCGGGCTTTGATCTTTTAGCTATTTGAAACCACACAAAAGTTGAATGAAAAAGGTACAAGCTCCCAAAGGAGTCAGATTCCCCACTTCTCCGTGGCAAGCTTCTAAAGTTCCCTTTTTATGACCACCTTCACCAAAATAAATAAATCACTTCTAACTTCAAAAAAAAAAAAAGTAAACCGAGGCATTTCCACTCGATTCCTTTCATGTCTTTCCACCGCCTCGTCTAGAGTCACATGCTCAGTCCTGACCTTTCCAGATTCTCCTCTCTGCCACGCCACACTTATTCAGACTATCAAATTCATTTAGTGAAACCATCCTATCCTTTCACACTTGACTCTTTTCACAGGCAAGCAGTTCATTTTCATGCAGACCCACTTTTAACTTCAAAAGGTTGCTTTGTATCTCAGCTTCTGATGTCCCTTGTTTAAAACACTTTCAAATAAGGATCTGAAAAGCACTGTAGCTGGGAACTCTTGCCTCTTCGTCCCTCCTCGAAAAAGAAATAAATAAATAAAAATCCACTATTAAACAAAGGGAGAGGCCACGCATCCACCCAGGATTTCTGTAGCTTGTTAGCAGCTCTGATGGCTCGCCGGTGCAGAGCCAAGGTCACGGCCAGCGCTCGTCAAACTGAGCCTCCACAGCTGCTGGGCTGGTCTCCTGAGTTACCTTCACAGTGACACTTGCCTCTGCCTTAAACCTCCTCTGAAGTCATTCGTTGCCACTTACCCACACTGCAGCGTGGTTATAGCAAGGCAACCCTTCTGAGAAGGTCTCGCAGCAGCGGTGGGACAACCCGATGAACACCCAACAGCGACAGCACAACTGATACCGAACCATGAACTCTTTGGTCCATAAAAAGCACTTTTTACCTATTCACAGATGCTTTAGTGACCACGCAAAAATGACAAGACTGTATGCAAACTCATAAAGCAATTAGGTGAAAAGATACAGCAGCAAGCCTCTCAAACTTACACCTTTTAAACACAACTAGAAACTACGTCTGTGTCACAGCAAACTACCATAAAAACTAATGCAGTGGTTCTGTTAATCAAAACATTTTTCACTTTGAGGCCACAGATGCAGGAGAATACTTGTTCACAGCTCATTTCAGAATCAAAGTTTCAGAACCATTTTCGATTTAAAATATTTATAACTCAGTAATTTCAGGTGAGAGAAGCATACTGAGAAGAGCAGAACATTACACTAAATTTCTCATTAATTTTCCTGTGAAACCTTTGAGTCTCCAAAACCTGACTTTTAAGTTAATTATGCACAATTTGGACACTCCAAAGTCAGGAATTCAGGGCTCAATCCTGTCTGGTCACTCACAAAACCTGTATGATAAAAACACATTATAATCATGCTCTTTTCTTGCCAGAATAGACAAAAAAGGTACTATCAGCATTTTTAAAACCACATTTGAATCCCAAGAGAGAGGGTTTTTTTGTACTAGCTCTTTCTCCCGTAAAACTTACTAGCCATGTTTCTACTAGAACAGCTTCAGCAATGCATCCAGAAATGCTCTAAGTTAGAATCACAGCAGCTATTTCATCCTTATTTTTTTCAGATTTCGGCAAAGGTAGGAATTTTACCTAGTTGTAATACAGAGAGTTACCACAGATCTTCAGAAAAGGGGCAACACGGAGAGCTTTAGCATAAACAGCTGTTCCCCTTCCCTCAAATCTATATGGAAATACAACAATTGAAAGCATTGCAGGTTTTACATAAATTTTACTTTCTTACAGTAGACACCACATCAAAACCACAGCAGTTAAAAAGTCAAACAATTTTCCAGCTGGCTGCAACACCCATTGAAAAGCCGGTTCAAGATAAAACCACATCTTTTGTATTAAAATACCGGTCAAGCTGCTGACAAGGAGACAAATGAGTTTTTAAACCATTAGTGTACACTCGCATAAAATTAAAAACGATTCTATAGAAAGAAATTTGGATAACCGTGATATGCCTCTTCCAGCGCAATACTTCATTTTGGTTTTCTGAGAAGTTATTAAAATTGGACCATCTCAGCTTGCTGGAGTTTCATTTATTCATTATTGCAATGTACAGTTAATGCAGGAGATTAGATTCGGTTTTGACAAGTCTTTTACACTTCTCAGGGCAGCGCTGCTATTTCTGCTTAGGTTAACTTTATCTACCAGCTAACCTTTACGGTATTGACAACGGCAATTAACAGTTTTCTCCCTTGCCTCCCATCTCCCTCCCGCTGCAGGTGATGCTGTTGGAGCAACACGCATCCCCAGATACTCCCGGGAGCCTGCTTCACCGACCCCCCCAAGAAGCACCAGCCGTGTCTCCCCCAGCCCATCTCCCTTTCCAGACCACACAAAGATTGGCAAAAGCAGCAAAATAGAGTAAACTGCAAACGGAGGCGGCCATCACCTAATGAAACACGACTTAACGGAACTGCTGACTGTCCAAATATTTAACTGCTCTCGAATGCTGCGGGTCAGGTGGGTTAATCAAATAAACTCGCATATCCGGAGGGATTGCCCATTATTTGTGTTTTCTTTAAGTCCTTACCTGACTTTAGGCTCTGAAAAACTACCGAGTTCTGAACATTATTTGCATAGAAAAAAAAAAAAACAACAAAGCAGACATCACAGTTCTCCATCATGAGCTGAAAACATGGGAGAGTTCTTCCAAAAGAAATATTTTTGCTGAATAACATGACAACTCTCTTCAGCACACAAAAGGCAGCACGCGCTGATGGGAATTGACAACACCTACACCAGGTACCTGGAAATATAACCCATGTCACAGCACATAACCACGCTCTAAGTGGGAACCTAACACACACTGCCTCTCTCAGACTTAACCATTAAAAATTACCAGAGCTAGAAAACACCCATACAGATGGGAAAAGTAGATGCAAAGTGTTTTCAATGTACAACAATGGAAATGAATATAAATCTAGGATTAAAATATAGCTTAGTTTCACCGATTTCTAATAGCATTTGTCTCCATTCAACAAGAATTTATGCACCATTTCAACCTGATAAGAATTTAATTCTAGGTAATAAAGCTTTACAAATTGAATTCAAAGGAAAAAAAAAAAAAAAAACCTACCAGCATTTCCCAATTATTTCCAGAGCTCCACAACTACAGATTTCAACTGAAGGAACAGGGAAAGCTGCCACTACAAAAGCAGAGCTGACATACGACCCCTGGATACAGTGGCACCAGCAGACAGCTATAACAAAAATCAATATTAATTCCGCACACTTCTGTTTTGAAAATAAAGCAATGAAATTCCCTCATGCTCACCTGCCAAAGGGACACAACTCAGACCAACTTCATCAGAGAGGATTTTTAAAGTCTTTCTAGAGGCATGTAATGGATTCCAAGACTGAACGTGCACTGAATGTTCAGTGAACCAAATAATTTTTAATAGATTCCTCAGGGGAGTTTATTTTATATTTTTAAATCACTCTGAGACCTTGGAATGACAACCTGATTCAGAGGAAAAGAAAGGCTAGTGTTCATGGGGTGGGGTATTGTGTTTCTTCCAGCATTTTCTGAAAGAGGAACAGTCGTGTCCACTATAATTTCTCACGTCTTCATTTCTACAAACCTCAGACTTCTAAAATCACTTTTGAAAACACACGTTGAGCAATATTAAAGTTCATCCTTGCAGACATACTACATCAGCAATTACAGAAAGTTGATCTCACAAAAATTTAGGAGTAATTAAAAGCCGGACCGAGGCAGCTCAACTCCTTCAGCTGCGGGTGCAGAAGGGTAGGCACAGGCAGCGTTAACAAAACGTTAACAAAACCGTCAGGCCCGGATTCAAAAACTCAAAGTAGCATAAATTAGATCAGTTTGTAGATTTCAGATTAGCCTCCCTCTCCCCCACCAAACCGATGCCCACCTGACAACAAGGCCCCTAGGAGGTGACAGCAGATTCGGCACGAGGAGCAACCGTCCCTTCGAAGAGGAAATTTTTCCAGCTGTACGATTAAGCACGCAGGAAAACAAGACGAGGAGCCTCCAGCGCTGCCGTCGTTAGCATGATTTCAGCAGGATTAGGCAGAGCACGATGGAGGAAAAGCCTCAGACAATGAGTCCTTTCATACATCAGAAACAAAACCTACCATTAATCACACCAGCGATTCAGTTTCTTCCACTAATTCCTAATCAGACATCAACAAATAAAGCGAAACACTTATTCTTGTTTTAATTCTATGAAACAAACACAAGTGAATGGAAGCGCTCAGCCTGCACTGCAAAAATGCTGTCGCCCCTCCGCCTCCTGAAGAACGGGGAGCTGCGAGATGCACGAAGGGTTGGGAAAGGAGCTCTTCCATTAAGCCCGTCCACGGAGTAGTCCGGAGCAGAAGATTTAGAGGAGCGCTGCATTAACGAGCGAGAGAAACTTCAAAGCCAAGAGACGAACTCAGTCGAAACCCTCCTCCGTACAAAAGAGACCTTGAACCACAGTCATTAGAAAAAACATCTGGTGCGCCGCTTTGATTTTCAACATTAGTCATTGGACAGAAACAAAACATTTTTATTTTTTTTTCCTCCCCAAAGCAGCAAATAATTGCAAATCCACTTCTACATATAACCTATCATTTATCACCTCATCAGTGACTGCTTGAGTCTGATGGAATTAAACACTCAAGTCAGGCAGTTTTTGTTAAAAGCAATAATTACATTGTTACTAGAATATACAATTAGGTAATAAAAAACAAAAACAAATCTGCCTAGCAATATTTTTTATGCACTCTCACAGAAATATTACCAGACTGGAAACAGGCAACGTTATAATAATAAAACAAAAATCCACTTCCACCGAAGTATAGCTACTTCTAATTTAAAACTTCACCCACAGGCAAAAATACATAAATGATTAGCATTATAGTGTTTATTTTAATTACACTGTGCAACAAGAATCCAAGAGGCTGTTAACTCACTTCAGATACGAGGAAAGCCAGTATCTGAGAGCTCATCCTCCATTTATAACCTACACAGTTGCGTCAGCCTATCACCTGAAACCAGAACATCTGCATTTCTCATAATATTCAAAAGCAACTTACAATGGAGGTATCAGCTCAAAGAAAACAAAAAGAAAAAAGAAAATCAGAAGGTCAGGAGATCCCTCACCTGCTCCTTCTAGACAATGTTTAAGAGCATCAAAAATCAACTCGTCTTCAAAGCACAACTCTTCAAAGTTTAATAATGAAAAAAAAATACGTCTCTTTAATTCAAACTTACATTTACAAACGCTTTCCAGCAACATAACTGCTGTGCAATGTATTCTTTAACACCGTGTAATTCATGGTGCCTGCCCTGAACACCTAATGATCTAAGCAAACAAAATACAATTCACAATTTCTAGTGTATTAAAGACACATTTTATCACAGTCAAGTTGCTGATCCCAGTAATTCCATGCAAGTCATTTTAAGGCATCTCTCCTCTATTTTAAGGCCATCTATCTAGATGGGTTTGGCCAATGAAGAAGCCTTTGATCACTCTTTAGTAAAACATCATTCTTAAAAGATGTCCAGTTTTCTGACACGGGGGTGGGGGAATCAGTGTAAGAGCACGACAGCCTGCTGCCACATAACCATCAGCACTTCTTATCATTAATTATGCTCCTTATTCCTTCTACAGACATAAGCAAGAGACTGGCACGGAGGTATTACAGCAGCATACTCTATTATGTTGCTGTTTACATAGGAAAAACTCCGGGTAACAAACATAGTAGGAGCCAAGCTCAATTCTCAGAAGCAGCAGCTCGCTCCTGTAGAGCTGCGGGAGTTTTCTCACCAAGGCAAACAGGTTACGCTCACGTTCATTTCCCCCACATACAGGTGAGAAAGAGATGCTCCTTGCCATCACGGCCTCGGCTGTGGACCCAGACAGCCAGGGAAATCAGCAGCCAAGAAAGAAAAACCAAGCACGATGCTCGCTGTCAGGAGATGGACATCTCTGTGCAAAGGAAGGTACGTGGCCACTCAAATGTGGGGGCAGCGAGAGCCCACGCTCACTTCCATCTCATCCGAAATCCAGCTACGAGTAACAGAAAGCTATGCTGTTGCAGTAACCGGAAAAAAAGCAGCTAAAATGATGGCCATGCTACAGGCTTCCACAAGCTCTCCCTCTCTTGACCTGTCTGGGTGAAGAGGTAGGACCTGGCACCTACAGACCTGTCCTAAAATGAACCCCCTGCAACAGGACCAACTGCAGGAAATTGGGCTAACGGAAGGACTACTCCAAAATGCCTTTTCTTGAGCCAAAAGACCCCAAACAGGTACTCTAGCCTATCACTACACCCAAAGCATAAAGTGTCTTTTTTTTTTTTTTTTTTTTTTTTTTTTTTTTTTTTTTTTTTTTTTTTTTTTTTTTACAGGCTCCAAAGATGTAGCAGAATCCAGAGAAAATTCAAACCAACAGGGGCAGCAACTCTGTCGGCAACAAACTTCCATCTCACAAGTATACTGAAAGTGACAAATTTTCCTTCAGAAGTTTGTAATTCTCCCATCGCGTCAAGAAGCAGAATTAAAGCAGTACCTCTACAACCTGCTGAAATACTTGCTTCCCTAGGTGTAATTCTTCAAGCCTGTGGTTATTAATTGGAACCTACCCATGAACGAGGCTAGGCTATAGTGAGGAGACAGTCAATATCTAATATGCATGTTCAAAAAAGCTCACTTCCTCCTCAGGTTAAATACAAGTTTATGAGTACTTCTCTTACCACATAATAACACTGAGATCAGAATACATAAGACTGTAAAGGAATTTTGGCGGTGCCCAAGAACAGTCTCAACAAAACCAATGAGAATATATATTACAAAATTATTTCCACACCTTCTAGCTCATAGGTTTAAGAGGCTAATTTTCATTGTTTATGGTAATTACATTTCGTATTTCACTGAACTTTGACATAGAAAATGTATTATTGGATTTTGCTTGCATCTTCTAGTCAATTTGTGTAATCTTGCAAATTCTGCATTACAAGTAGATAGAATACAATGGACGGTACATTCCTAAGTTACAAGTTTTTCCTTAAGAGAAGAGAATTATTATTGATTCTGCAATAACTAAACCTTTGATCAAATTTGGTGAAACCAATGTTACTTAATAAAACAGAAACAAACACAACTCCTCTGTATTTGAAGAAAACAGTAGTTTACAAAAAGGCAACAACACCATCCAAAAACAAGAGGTCATTTTTTTCTCCATTACCCCCATCTCATGTCTTCCAAGTACATAACACCTCAGCACCTTCTTAATGCATTGTGTCCAAAAGAATCCTTTTTACCACTTCTCTGGTTCTCCTTCAAGATAAAAGATCTGAAGCACAATATCTGTCAGATAAAAATATTTTTTTAAAATATATACCTCAAAATTCAAACACTAGACTAGCCTTTTTCATACTTCTCAGATCTAATTTACCTTCCCAAGTAATGATCCTATCAAATACATAGAATCATTTATGTTGGAAAAGACCTTTAATATCATAAAGTCCAAGTGCAAGCCTAACACCACCAAGTCCACCACTAAATTACATCCCAAAGCACCACACCTACGCGTCTTTTAAATACCTCCAGGGATGGTGGCTCAACTACGTGCCTGGGCAGCCTGTTCCAATGCTCGACAACCCTTTCAGTGAAGAGATTTTTCCTAATATCCAATCTAAACCTCCCCTGGTGTAACTTGAGGCTGTTTCCTCTCATCACCTGTTACCTGAGAAAGGAGACCAACCCCCACCTTGCCACCATAAGGTCCCCCCTCATCCTTTTCTCCAGGCTTAACAGGAGTTCCCTCAGCCATTCCTCCTAAGACTTGTGCTTGAGACCCTTTCACCAGCTTCATCGCCCTTCTTTGGTGCAGAAAATCAAACCTGTTGACACAACAATTACCAAAACTCCTCCAGAGAAACAGCCAGACAATCATTCCTCTTCCATCCCTACTCACAAAACCCTCTACAAAAATAATGGGTTTTCCAAAACACTATAAGACTTAATTTTGTGAGGAAATCTAACTGAAGAATCAAGTACCATCCCATGAATAACTTCCCACTCCTAAAGAGAGAAAAGCTATTACAAAGCTGAAGTGCCCGGCTGCCTTCAGCAGCAAGGATGACACACGAGAGAAGAATCCATAAACTGGAGGGATAAAAAAAGCAAGCGTCCTTTGTGGATCTCATAAAATAGAACAGATGTGATCCTTTGTATACATACACGCAATTCAGTGTCAAACACCTCACTTGCAGGAAAAAAAATAATAAGGAGATGCCTATGAAGTCAACAGATAAGTCCTCACCACGGTCATGCACATGCATGTTTTGTTTGGTTTCAAGCGATGGCGGGATTTCTAGCACTGCTTTTCAAAGTGCGATGCCACATGCCCAGCCTTCGCATTTTTCCTCTGTTCAATTTCATCTGACAACTCCGAACTGTAAACTTCTTGTGCCAACCTAAATAATTCCTCTCTTTCTCAGCAAGGCTGGAAGAAAGTACTTACCCATTTGCCAGCTGCAGCTGAAATTTTGTGCCAAGAAATAAACGTCTTTGGGGCAGGTTGTAAACTGGAAGCTTCTACGCCTGCCGAAGGGCAAGAATAAGAGTGGGACCACCCTACCCCTTCCCAGAGTAATGGTATTGCTGGATTTCAGCTACACAGTGGATTGCACTTAATGAAAGCATCCAAACCGAGCTACTTCTTCCGAGTACCGGGTATTAGGAGATGCTTTTGTCAACTTTGCTCTCAACCAGGCTTTTTATATACACTGCTTCCACACTCTGCTCCAAAAATATGAACTTATCTCTGTATTTTTTATCTTTAGAAAAGTTCTCAGATAATAAAGTCCTTGAAGGAGCAAGACCTGTTTCATCTTTTTCTTTTTTTTTCCCCCTGTACACTGTGTGCACACTGACATTAAATAGCAAGTGCTCCAGCTCCCCTTCCTTAGCCTCTTTTCACTGCCTGAGGAGACTTTGACCTTCCCACAGAGAGTAAAGACACTCGCAGGCGCTGGTCACCACAGCTCAGGAACAACACAAGGCAAAGACCAAGGAGGTGCACTACGTCTCCCCCACAGCTTGGAAAGACAACGACTAACACAGAGCAGAGGGGATAGGTTTTGCAGCAGAAAGAAGTATGGCACAATTAGAAATTGAAAGAAGAGGTTTTGAAGAGTTTGAAGTCCTGCACCTAGAGTTGAGCGGATAGCAAGTTCCTTAGCTTTGCAGGCTAGGTAGGCCTCCCCACGGGGGTTTCACCCAACACCCTGGCACCCACAGACACACGGGTGAGACACACAACGGAACAGCACAAGACCCTGATACCTCCACTACATCATCTTCCCTGTCCTCCTCCCAGCTCGCACAGGCTTCCCAGCTACAGGATGTTACTGCCTGTTTACACACGTCTTGGGGGTTTTTTGGGGGGGCCTCCAAAGCTCTATGTAGGTTCTCATAATAAATCACAATCACAAAACCAAAGGCACAGACAAAACCCACGTTGTTGCAGTGGAAAGCAGTCTTTTCCTCTTTAACCTACAATCATTGGCCCCTTTCCCATGCTGAATATCATCCCGTTTTCATTTTGGCAGTGACCTGAATTTTATATTCACAAAAATATTGCCAAAATTCTGAAATGCCACTTAGAAACTCAAGTAATACAAATATGTAAAGATGAATACATATACTGCTAAAAAAACAAGTTCCCTCTCCTATAGAAAAATAACAAATGCAAGTAAATGTACACAAATCAAAATGAGGTATATTAAAAGAAACAAATGTTTCAAGACACGCATCAGTACCATGAACTTGATTTTTAATATACAGAGTAGTTACATCTCTATCATCTTCACAAATAGAGCCAAGCAGCGCTTCTTCCCTTTGCTCATTAAAGCTCTACAACTGGTGCCTCCTGTATGCCCACATATACCATTTCATTAAGCTCACTTGACATTAGACGAAGAAAGAGTACAAGAAAATTGCATATTCCTTGCCTAAAGTAAACTTGTCATTTAAACCTTGTGTATAGATAGAATTTGATATAGCACTGGCACAGTGACTCATTCGTCAGTTTTAGAGTTTGTACGACATTATTCTTACATATGTTTTGCAATACTTTCCAGTTAGCTACCACCCCGTGTAATTATAAGTTTTTACTGGAAAGGAAGCATACATTTTGGATTCGATCACGGCACTGAGATCTGTAGAAACAAAGCTTACTTTTATGGCCAGATTTCAAGCAAAAGTAAATCTACGCAAGGAGCCCTCACAAATTGTGTGAAAGGTGGAAGTCAAGGCATTGCTTTTAAGGGAGAGTAAGCAATGATGGCGAACATCACAAATATTTCTCAATGAATTCTCCCAAACATAAACATAAGCAACTCACATGTCAGATTTCTTCCCAAGCCGTTTCTTAGCTACACAAGTTAAAACTGCATTCATTCACAACACTGTATAAAACATCCAGTAGCTATTAGGAGTGCTTTACTTGAAAATAATACCTGATTTCACATCCTTCTGTACTGGGGTGAGAAAACACATTAAAAGCTTTCCCTGCTACCTTACCTTCACCTTTTATTTTTAAGTTGTGTATCAGACCTGAGTAATTTA
Organism: Calidris pugnax; assembly: GCF_001431845.1. Taxonomy (NCBI): domain Eukaryota; kingdom Metazoa; phylum Chordata; class Aves; order Charadriiformes; family Scolopacidae; genus Calidris; species Calidris pugnax. The sequence continues at coordinate 10,641,360 of NW_015090812.1, forward strand.
AGTCTCAACCCTGGCTTCTAAGGGACACTGGAAAAAGAAACACTGAAGGAGAAAGGTTTTTCCTGTTTAATAGTACTAAACAGGATGAGCTCTGACTCTCACCTCATGGCATTCAGCCCACTCCAGTGCTCTATAGGGAAGTTTGCAATTCTTCAGAAGGTGCAACTCCCATCTTTAACTTGCACAAAGTCACACGTGGCCTGCCTGGGTCGACCTCTTCAGCCAGCTTTGTTAAGCTGGTTGTTATTATTATCCCTTTCTACTATCTAAATTCAAATCAAAAGCATCTACTAAATCGTGGATCGCCTGCTGCCTGATAAAAAATGGAGAAAAAGGTACCCTTTGCATAAATAAAGTTTGCTGGTTAAAATTCAAGAACAGGCAGCAGCAACTGTGTGTTTTTTTCCTCCAAATTGCATATACTATGACCTACAAGAAACATTTTCTGCTTAAAAGTAATACTTAAATGGAGATCTATGGCTGAACGTTATCACAAGGATTGCACTTACTTGACAGTCTGCTATTAGCCAACTCCATTATCGCTATTTGCAGTTTTTAAATGTACAGATTCAGAAGTAACTGTACAAAGCCTCCATTACAAGTGGATTTATGGAAAGCCACAGCAATAATCATCCTCATTAAGCATATCTTCCCACAGCCCTGCATTATGTGGACACAAAGAGGAAAACATTTCTTCTCCGTTACCCACAAGCTTAGATCTTTCTCCTTATAATCACAAGCTTTGGCTGTCTTCTCTGCTTTTGCCAATGACAGTTATCTCACCTTCCCAAAAGCAGGACTTAGTTAAAAAAAAAAAAAAGAAAAGAAATTAAAAATACCTGCATACTTCTCAGCCCACAACCACATGCAGACACAATGTAGGACGGCTTCTACTTTCACTTTCCAGAAACTGACATTTTCACTGGCAACATGTATTAGAAGAAAGTGTTGTCTGTGGCTTCGACTATTTTGCTAATGGCCCCAACCAGTACTTGCCCAAGACATATTTATCAACACACACAAAGAAAAGGGCAGATGGCAATATTTGTAACTAAGCTGAATTATAAAAATCTCTTGAGCTGAAGTGGTGCATTAACTCTTTGGCCATAAGCTGTTTTAACCCCTTTGCATGTATGGTCATGCTGCATCCTATTTCAACGACCAGGACGCGTGCCAGTGACGTAGGCTAAGAAACTGGCACATTAAGATGGTCACTTAAAGGCAGAAGCTGAGAACTCAAATAACCCAGCACCGTCACCCACCACACACCCAGATCACAAACTGCCCGTTCTGCCATGCAGATTTGACTTCTCGCTTTTAAAGTTCAGACTGCTGATCCTGCACTTCGAGATACAGATATCTATTGCTCCTATGTCCTCAGCCCCACAGCGAACCATCACGGCAGAAATAATAAAATCAGGATTAAAGTACACTTGCTCCCTCCATAAAACCATTCTCGTGAGCCACAGATTTCCTGCATTAACGTTAGGAGCACAATGAACTTTATTTAAAAAACCTGTTTCAAAGCCACACTGGCAGGCTTCGAACAATCACCCAGTAACCAGACACGGAGGTAAGTCATTTGCAGCGCAGGACCTTCGTAATCTCAAATTAAATTTGTCATTTCTCTAACATTTACCTTGAAAAAACGAACAAAGGTGGTTATACAAGCAGCTCAAGGAAACTCTATTTGCTCACCGTCCCTGCTCAAGTTAGGTGCCTTCAGAGATCTCTAAACCAGCAAATATTCAACGTTAACTTACATTCGAAGCTTTTGATTATCCAGTTATCTTCAGACTAAATCACTTTTTATAGCTCAATTCTACACTTGACAAGAGAACGTTTTATTTGATACCGACAATACAGCTTCATTTGGTTACATCTGAAATAAACGCAAAACTACAACAAAACGCTTTAAAGCAGCTGCCCCAGTCAGTCTCCTGGAAACAGAGCACATCTTTTCCACGCACAAGAGGTCTGCGGGAACGGATCTTTGTTTTAACGGCAGGGAAATACTTTCTTTCATTAAATTTAATTTACGCCAGGTACTGGAACTGCTGGAAGTTGGGTCTTAAAAGCAGTTTTTCTGGGTGCCCAGAAAGGTAATCCCACCCGCTGGCAGAATTCGCCTTCAGCCTCGACTCCCGCTGGCCAGGGGCCACCCAGCGCTGCCCCACGCCAGCCCCGCACCCCCGGGTGTCCCACGAGGGATGGGGGGAACTGCGCGGACACCCCCACCCCCTCCCCGAGCACCCCCGAGGGCTTCCCGACCAGGCGGGCGGCCCAACAGGTTGCGGGGGCAGGAGATGGCCCCCGGGAGGCTGCAGCCGGGCTCCCCCGGGAGGGCGGGCGTGGGAGAAGGGGATGAACACCCCCCACACACACAC
>NW_015090812.1:10645278-10703431 GCF_001431845.1 Calidris pugnax
GGGCCCCGCGCCGCCCCCGGGCCCGCGGGAGGGGGGGTCGGGGCTCCGCCGTGCCTCGGGGGAGCTCCCCGTTCCTCCGGTGTGGGTAAATACGGCGGGAGGCGGAAGCGGTGGGGGCGAGGGAGGTAGAACCGGAGCTCTCCCGGGCTCCCCGGCTCTGGCGGCGGAGGGTGAGCGCCGCGCCGGGACCTGTTGCGGCCGGTGCTGGGCTGCGGCCCGAGTTGTGTCAGTCCGTGCGGGCGGCGAGCGCCCCTGCCCCGGCCGCTTCCTGGCTCCAGCCCTTCCCTCTCCCCCGTCCGAGGCCCTGAGCTCCGAAACTGAGCGAAACTGAACGAAACTGAGAGAAACTGAAGGGGGATCGTCCGCAACCCTTTTTTTAGAAGGTTTGAAGGGTGAAGTTAAGTCAACTGCACTGATTGCGTGTGTGGGTGCCCTGTGGCTCGCTGCCCAACCCTGCCCAGGAGCCGGGGTTGCGTCAGCGCCGGCAAGGCCACCGCGCTCGGCAGGTTTTGCCCTGCTGCGGGTCTCCTCCCAGCCCTGGGATGGGGTCGCTCCCCCTTTCCCACCCGCCTGTTTGTCTTTTTCCCCTCTGTGATCTCCAGGATGTCTCCTTGCACGCGGGTAACTGCGTTCCTTCCAGGATCTTTTGCCCTTGTCCTCTCATCTACCACTGGGCCAGGGTGGTGGTACCGAAGGGCCAAATAGTTTGTAGAGGTTCTTCCTCTGCCCCAGCGTGGTTGCCTCAAGCACTCTGAGGAGCTCTGGGCTTCACATTCCCGAATGCAATGCCTGGTCCCTCTGCCCTAAACTGAGCACACGAAGCCAGTCCTACACCTCTGCCGCATGGCGGGAAGCTCTGGTGCTGGAAGCCCTTGGGTCTGGGGATATTCTCCTTCCTACTCAGTATCCAAATGTTGCTGCAGAACAGCCCTTCTGTGCGATACGCGGCAAGGCCACGGCGCTTAGAGTAAGTGGTGCTGGCCGAGTGCCACGCAGCACTGCCAAAGTGCCCATGGGCTCCGCTCTCCGTGTTAAAATTTGGATCTGCTTCAGGATGCTCCGGAGCACAAGACCATGGGGAAGCCGGGAGATCCCTGCTCCAGAGCAGGGACTCACTGGGCCACCAGAGCTGTTCCCCGGCTCGTGCAGCAGCCACGTTGGCAAGTTTAAGGTGGGTCATGTCAACCTGACCCCTGTTCGTTTTATGTGGAAGCGACAGGTTTTTGAAGTTTGCTTGAAAAATGGAAGATTTGTGGCTTAACGCTCCTTTGCTAATCTTGTCAGCTGCTTAAGAACTTTTGAGTTTTGGAGACGCTGAAACGTTGGGCCAATCTACAGGACAGCTTTTTAATATATCTGTAGACACCTAAAGGAGCAGGTTCCTAAACACCTTCACAAATCTGGATTCATGTGACTGACACCGAGCTGCCTCATAAACTTTTGATGCCCTGGAGCTTCTAGCCAAGACTTGCAGGTAAATGATTGTCCCATGGGCGTAAACCATTAATCATCTCAATCACAAAACAAAGAGTTTTCACATACAGCTACCATCCAAAACTCTGTATTATTCCCCGGTGCACTCCATGCCTTCATGACGTAAAAACCTGGAAGGCTCTGAGTAGTGTGAGCCCAGTAAGCAGTGGTGCTTTGTGCTTCACTGAATACAGGGCGGCCGGTTCGTCACCCCTTTATCTGCCTGAGGACTCTGTAGTCATGGGGCACCGTTCCTCAAAGCAAAGGCGTCCGCTTCAGCAGTTTGCTCAGTACAGGGTACACTGTCACGTTGTCACCAGAGCTGTATTCTCAAAGGAAGTGTGCAAGAGTCCTAAAGCCCAGAGTTTGATCCATCAGTTTATATACAGCACCCCGTTGTATCATCTGGGTAGCTCTCATGGCTCCAGCCGTTTCATGGGAAGCTTTTCAGAAGACAAAGTCTTCTCCGTGTGTGTTTGCAGCACCTGGCTTTGGAGGTCAATGCTCCTGGTCGCTCTTCCTTGCCTTTGATCCAGGTCTTCAGAGCAAACGTACACACCCATATCCTTGTCATGTGCGTCACTTGATAGCCAGCAAGTGTATAGATAACTGTGGGATGGGTTTTGCTTGCCTTTAACATAATAAATTGGTATAAAATCAAAAGACCAGAATTCTGAATTTTTTAAGAATTGTCAGAACAACTTTCCTTCTCATTTCAGGTGTTGCTAAATTTGCTAAATACTCTGGATTGCACCTGTAAGTTGCAGAGCCTGTTGGAAGCTCGTTCTTTCTCCAACTTTTTTTCTTTGAGGCAGTATTCTTGCTGATGACTTTTTCTCACCTGACTTTTTAGTAATTGTCAATTGTATTGTCAGATCTCCTGGTCTGATTCACAAGCACCCAGTGCAATGCTCAACTTGGTGCTCATGTAAGATAATACATCTCCATCTGTAGATCTGCTTGACAGCACAGCTTGAGGACCATATGGCCATGACTCTGACTGCCCACCATTTTTTCAGTATTACCCCCAAGACTTTCATTTCCTTTGTAAGATAGGATTATTAGAATACTCTGTTTTGCTCTATTTTATTATTTATAATAATAAAAAACCAGTCTGTGTTGCCCATTTCTGTTCTTCTCCAATTGAAGGAACTGCAGCCTTGGAGACACAGCCCTGATGCTTTCTCAGCCGCAGCACTAGGGGGTCTGGACTGGGGAATCCTTGAGCTGAGGATAACAACTTACCCTGAATTTTGCTATACTACAGCTTATACCTGATTGAGGAAACAGAAGTCCATGTTGTAATAAAAGCGTGGTGACAATGCTAAGGTGATATTTGCTTCTGTTTCCTGGACAAGGCCCCTAAGTTTTCTGCTCCTCAGGTACCTTTCTGTGAAGTAGGTACAAGTGTCTTTCCCTTCCTGCATCCTTCATCTCAACTGCCTGGCTAGATCTGGTCAGGATACGTGCTCTTCCTTACTGCAGCTTTGCATCTTGCTTAGCAGGTGAAGCTCTCCTCTTGATTGGTGTCTTAGAGATCCTACAAAGACATAAACATAAGTAATAATTCTCGTAGTTTGTTTACCTTCTTCTCCTCATAGTAAACTAGAAAGGTAAGCTCATTGGGGAAGAAAAAAAAAAGAAAACAAAGAAAAAGCACCACCTGACAATTTTTTCCTGGTATGTAAATATATTTCAGGCATTATTAAATGGGAAAAGTTTTCTGCTCCTTACTGAGTAAAATGTGATAGAGGAAGGCCCTGGGAATGCTCGTCACCGAGACTGAAATTGAAATGACCTCCTGCTTCTGCCAAGGGCCAAAATCTGGAGTCCTGATGGCAACTGTCCCATGGAAAACTTCCCGAAACACAATCATTTGTTCAGAAAAGCAGACTTAGAGATGAGTAATTATCATTTGCTGCATGGTCTCCATGTGTTCAAGGCGCAGTTACCAGCTTACTATATTTTCTAAGCCTGAATGAATGGTAATGGAAAGACTAAAATACATCATGTACACGTAAGTTAAAGCCAATAATATACAAAACCCAGTGAGGTCGCAGCTGGAGTGGTCTCTGCTCCCCTCTGTATTTCCTGATGGAGTTTGCCTCTCGTACGTTTCTTTCTGTTCTTGTCAGGTCCCGGAGAAGCTGTGTTTTTCTGGCTTTCATTGCGATGACATCTGTGCTCAGCCAGTCCAAGAGTTGCGCTGGTGGTCTTCAGCTCCAATCCTTTATGCTTTGGCAGACCACAGGCTTCCAGGCTGCAAAATACAGGCTGTCAAAGAGATGGAGAGGAGCACTAATCACACCAGTATTTGAGCACTTCCTAAGCTAATATATTTATCCTCACAGGATTTCTGTGAGGTAGGAAATTACTGCTGTCCCCCTTTCAGAGATGAAAACCAGATGCACGCAGAAGCTAATTGACTTAGCTAATGTCGCGCAGGAGCTGGTGGCAGAGGAGTGAAACGAGATCAGCCGCCGGCCCCAGCCCCATGTGCCGGAGGGCAGGTCAGCTCAAACAGTTTTGAAAGCCCGGCCGGTGCCCACAGCCCTTTATAGCCCTGTGGAAATGCAGAGCACGAGCTTTCAGAGCAGAGCAACCCAGCGTGGAAAATTCAAAGCACAAGCTTTCGGATCACAGGAACCCAGGGAGGAAGGCAGGGATTTGCACTCAGATCCACGTCAGGCAGTGGCAGCAACACCAGCCTGGCCCAGGTTTGCAGAGTGACGGGGCTTTTGGACTTGCTCTGGGGAAGAAGCATTTTATGTTGGGTTTGGTTTTTTTTTTCCTGACAACTGTTGAGAAGTTGTTCCTGATATTGGATCAAAGCTCTCGGCTCATTTCAGCCTTGTCAGAAAATCCGTCCGGGGGCTGAGAGCTCCCCTCCTCACTTTCACACCAGTGAAAGCAGGAGCTTCTGGAAACAAAATTTCAGCCCAATCCCTTTTTTTTTTTTTTTTTAAATATTAATTTTTAGTACTGTTTCCTTTTATATTCAGTTTTCAGAACATGTTGAAAGCATTTTGAAAGAAGCCATGAAGCAGTTAATAAAATACTGGAGACTGTGTTCAGAGACCTTAAAAACAATTCTCTTTTAAAACTTCAAGTCAGCTTGTAAGCAGGAGATGAGGAATGACACTAACACAGCTTGTGTGTACAGGAGTGGGGTTTGATTAAATGCTTGTCCTTATAGGCATTGCGACGGGAAAGGGAGTGGCATTGCTTTATCTTTGTTGCAAATTTATAGACCTTGTTAGCGAGGTTAAACTTTTGTGCTGACTAAACTTTTCCACACCTCCTTTCTGCAATAAAAATCCACCTCAAATTTTCAACTCACGACCGAGTAGCAGATGAAGTAATGCGGAATATCTGACATTAAAGCAAGGCAACTATCCCAAAATACTCTTCCCCAGCACCAAAAATTACTCTGCACAAAAAGGCTGCTCCTCCCTCCCTCTGAGAACTCCGCCTCTTACCAGCTTTTAATATTTGGTAGGGTTGCAAAGCTGAGGCTTTACTTTGAGGGTATCATTGACTTTGGCTCTGATTGCAGGATGGATTCCGCCCTCGGTTCCTGCGTGCAGCAGCGCACTCTGACAACAGCCACCTACGATAAAAAAGGTAATTCAGAGAGCAGACAGCAAGTGTAACTGGGAGAAGGATCACCCTGACTGTGACTCCGCTGCAACAGAAGACAGGCAAACGGGCAAATATATTGGATTGACGTTTGTATCCCCAAAGGAGCTGGCATGCTTGCCGTTCGCGAAATTTTAACTTAGAGGATCAGGTCTGAAATTTTCAAGGTGCAATAAATGGGGAGTCGCGTATTCTTACCTCAGTGTTTGAGAGCTGTAATCCTGAAATGGTGATGGGAATAAAGTATTGCCCCCACATCAGATGATAATCTCAGCCTTTTGTGTGTGAAGGGAAAGAGGGGCCTCAGAAGGGTGGCAGGAGCCCTCGGGCACAGCACGGTTACTATAGCTCCTCTCCACAGCTGAGGTCTGCAAAGAAAACAAGCAGAAGAATTTGGCCACTCCAGCCTCCTACAGCAATGGCACAGAGGAGGGGTTTGGGGCCTGCCCGGCGATGTATGTGGAAGCTGGGATCTCCTGGTTGAAGTATTCCAGGGACTGGAGCTGGCCTGGAGTGCGACCGGCAGCCGGCAGCTTGGCGGACGTGGAATTTCATGGCTGAACTGTACTTACTCCTCTTACAGCCAACAGTGAATTTTCTCAGTGTGAGGCTCAGCATCCGAGCTCCGTGCAGAGACCAGGTTGCAGCGGCCTGTCCCCGGGAACAGCCCGGGAATGGCAGGGTGCCGGGGAAGGTTGGGGTGCCGTAAAGTGTGGTGAACACCAGCCGTGGTGGGTACAAGCCTGGAGCAGCGATACTTCTCCGGTCAGTGGGGCTGATCCTCACGGCACTTGTGGGGCAGGATTTGCACCCAGAAGAGGTCAGAATGAGGGATGTTTGATGCTTAATCTCGAAAGCTTGAACAGGATGCTTCTCAGAATTTTGCTACCCTATTGTGGGACATGCACGTACTATAAAAGTAAACTGAAACCATCCCCTAATGATTATTTTTTTTTCCTTTAATTCATTCCTTCTACCACCTCCGCCAAAAAAACAGAACCCAGCAGGGACCAGCTGTCACGACAGGTCATTTAAAACTGCTTTTGTAAAAAAGGATTTGTATTTTATAGCTTAATATTTTAGAGGCTGGTGACTTAAACTTCTTTCAGCACCAGCACCTCTTGCTTTGGGCTCCAGCCTTCAAATAAGTCACCAGTTGTCATGATTTACTGTGTATACTATGGGACAAGTGCAAGATTTTGACAAGAAAAGATATTTGGGTGTTATTTGAGGAGACATGGGGAAAGTCGCTTAACTCAGTGTTTGTACAGAATGGCTTTCTTGTTTCAGAGGTCACCTCTGCTGGAATAACAGGTGCAGGCTTCAGACATCAGCTGCGAGGGCTGTTTTGTGAATCAGGGAGGTTATAGCTTTTCCTGTTAAAGATGGTCAGAATTTCAGGGGATAAATTTTATTTAAATTTGACTAACTTTCCATCACAACTCTAGCAGAAAGGTGCAGCCTGTCAGCATAACAACTGCTTTTGTAGCAATAATACCAGTGTCTTTTCTAAGCGCTGTTACCATTAAGGTGTTCAGAGCACTGGATGTGGAAACCTGTTCCTGAAAAATGTGTCCCAACTTAGAAGATGACTGTTTGCAAGTTTAAGTAAGAGCAATAAAGTGGGTGAGGAACAGGCTGTAAACACGGTACAGACTCTGTTAAAATTTGGGAATAAAGGATTTCTGCAGTGCTGTTCAGAGTGTGGGAGAGCTGGCTCCCATAGTCGCTCTGCAAATATTACAAAGTGGTGTTTGGGTTTGTTTTTAAAAGCACCCTGAGATGGCATTTCTCCAGAACTGAAGGATTAGGCGGGTTCAGCAAATGAAATGGGCTGGCTGGGCATTCCTGACCGTCTCTGGCCCGAAGCACGGCCCCTACGGAATGCTGCGAGGCTTCCTCCTTAGCCCTCCTCTAAACCAAGCTTTGCCTGCCTTTTCCCCTCTGCTGACCCTCGTCCCAGCAGCTCTCTGGGCCTGTATATGTCTTTCTTCTCTCTCCACCCCTGTTCCCTCCTGCACACACATCCACACACACACACATACACACACACACTCAGAGCCCCCAGAGCACTCCCCTGCTGAGCACTCGCAGGGCTGAGTCACTGCCCTGGGGAATCACAGAATTACAGAATGGTATGGGGTTGGAAGGGACTTCTGGGCATCTGGACTGGCCATCCTCTCTGTATCTCCAAGCTCTGGTTGCTTAGACTGCTTCAAAGTCAAACTTCAAAACAGAGGTACTGAACTCACTCACACTTTTATTTCTCTACCCGACATTTTCCCACCTGCAAGTCTTTTTAGCAGCTGTAGCACGTCGCTTGCCAAGTTTTCTTTATACAGGTTCTCAGCCTGGGCTCATGGTTGTAGTATCTGAGCACCTTTCAGTCATGCATGAAATGATGCGACTTATGTCAGGCTCGGGTGATTTGTTCTCTCTCCCCATTCTCTCCCAAGAAGGAGGGCTGTGCCTGCTGTGCTGGAGTCTTTGTTTTGCTTGGGTAAAGTTTCAGCTTGTGAGATTTTTCCATGACCAAGAGGCTGGGGGTGTCACCCACAATCTTCATTCTTTTATCCCTTCAATGGTCTCTGCTAACACATTGAAGATTTTCACAATTTTTATGTTATCTCTGTGCTACATTCCTCTGATACCAAGAATATTTGCTGTTGTCATATTTAATGACTAAAACCATCCAGCAGTATTCTGTCTTCTGTTTTTGGGTGCAAGTCAACCTTTAACTATTAGAGGTCAAGCTGGGAATGTGAGGAGAACAGAGCAGTCCACATGTGTCCCACCAGTTTTTACACCTTCATCTGCATTAAACTCTGCTGGTCATGGCAGGACATGGGGCTACACAGATGGCTGGGCTGGTCTCAAGAGTTCAATGTTCCTGTTTCGCCCAGATCTTTGATGATGCTATTCAAGGTACCTCCCTTTCCCCTCAAATCCACAAACCAAGGAAAACTATAATCCTTTTTTTTTTTCTACTTTTCATTCCATGGGATATTATCAGGAAGATAGTTTCTTGAAGGTGGGATTTTTTTTCTCTCATTTATACTTTGTATTTTTAATTGCAGTAAGAACTCCACTGTAGAAAAGATGTTGAAAGAAAATGGTGTGCTCATCAGGTTCATATTTGGTTTAAATGATGAACTCAGTTTCTGCTCTCCCTATGCTCCAGCCAGTTCTGAGTGGAAAAGAAAAGGAACAACTGAGTTCAGGAGGAGAGATGTAATAGAACAGGTGATTTTTAAAAAGCACGTAAAGAACCCTAAATTCTTAAGCAATTCGAATTGGTGATCAAGAAACAAACTGCCACTCAAAATCTCACTCTCACAAGATGCAGAATGATCTGTAAAAATGTTGTACAAATAAGTTCCCTTGGGCATTCCTGTGGCACACTGTAGCATCATCTACTGTCTTAGGAATTGGTTTAGAGCAATCAAAACTGATAAAAATGAAGCTGCAAAGAAGGGGAGACAAGCAAGCTTCAGCCGTTGTGGTCGAATGTGGATTTGCCACAGACAGCTGGGAGGAAGATGAGCCCCCTCTCTCCCATGCCTCCTCCCACCCATTGCCGCCTTCCCCAGCTCCTGGGGCAGGGCAGAGGTGCCACTGAGACAAGCTTTTCCCCATTTTCCTGATGAGGGGGACCTCCATGCGTAGCCAGGCACACTCAGTATTTTCAGACCCGACCTTCATATACAGTTGAACCCAGAAAAAGTTGCTGCTGCCACCAAAAGAAGCATCCACATCATCTTATTCCTACCTGGGACCACGTTTTCCGTTTCACTAACAGAAGCTGCTGCGGTGCATGAATCCAACCAGGGGACAATTCTGCATTAAAACTGGCAAATCTGGCAAAAAATTGAAAAGGCAAGCTTTAATCTCGATGCATTTTCCCTTGCAGCCTTGCATATGCCGGGGCCAGCAGAAGGTGGAGGTGTGCATGGGCTGGGCTGAAGAGCCATGGTGGTGGGAAGGCTGGGCTGCTTTCCACAGCCGGGCTCCCTTCTGCATTGGCTGTTGGACAACTGACATTTCTTTCTGCAGCAGCGATAGTTTATGGTGGCCTAAATTATACGTAAAATTGCTGCCTAACGTGAAAGGTATTGCTTTGCACCTACTTTGAATTTAAAAGGTTTCCTTAGGTTAAAACATAGATCAGTGCTTCCAGCAGCAGGACGGAAAGCGCTGCATGCTACGTTCCGCGCTGGCCGTGCAAAGCAGCTGTAAATTCAGGTACCTGCTTTGCATTACCGTTGGGGCACAGCACAGCCAGCAGTGGGGTGAACAGGGGATATACTTCATCTTTTTATACATTGCATCAGAGAGACAAAAGGAGAGAGAACCTCGGTGCCAGAGAGCGATTCATCTCCGCCCTCCCGTTTTCCCGTCTCTGAGCAGGGAGGCATCCCCTCACGGTAGCAACAGCTGCAATCCCCCCATCCCAACCCTGGCAACAAACACCCTCTTCTCCTCCTGTTTCCTATCTGAGTCTCTATCCCAATTCCCCAGCAGGATGCAGAGCCTAAGCCTTCCCTCCACAGCGGCTGGAGGCACCGAGAGACGCTGCAGGGGAACAGGAGGGAGAAGGGAGCTACTTGAAGGTGAACATGGAGGCTATAGGGGAAAGGGGATGCCTACAGCACTTAGGAGAAGCTGGAGTAAGGCCTGATACCCAAGGGACATGAGCTGAGGATGGAGAAGGAAACAGGAGAAGGTTACAAGGATGTTGGCAGCTCTGCCCCCAGAAAAGTCCCAGAAACCCGCATTACACCTCCAGGCTTCTGCTCGTAGTGTCCCCCCATCCCACCACCTTCTCCAGCAGGGAGCTTCCCTAAGCCCAGCTGCCCTCTCCCAGACATCCTCCGTCCCACCTGCAAGCCTGCTCCGACTCCTGGTCCGCCTTTGACAGGCTCTGGCTTTGGATGATCTATCACATCCCTGTGGAACCTGTTTAACTCTATTGCTGTTAAAAATGGACATCTTAATTTCTAGTCCGAATTTGTCCAGTTTCATCTTTATTAGCTTTTATTATGTCACTCTCATCTGCTGGAGAGCCCTTTAATATTGAAAGGCTCGAGACAGCCAGAATCCTTGCAAGAGCTGGGTTCTTGTTCCAGGAATTGCAGCATATGCTCCTCGCAGAAAAGCTTTCCATATTTTCAGTGTTCATTCTATAAAAACATCCAAATGCTACTTTATATCTGAACACCACTTTTTTCTGAGGGGCAGAGTCGTGCTGCTGAAACTTGAATGTCTGCCTAGAACTTTCCCCAGGTGCAGGGATTTCAGCAGAGGTTTCCGTATTGTCCAAACTAGGCAAACAAGGGTTGGAGCTCAGGCCTCAGCTCTGAAGTCAGGAGGTAGATGTCCAGGCTGGGAGTAGATGTCTAAAAGCATTGGTTTGTTAGTGAGGAGTTCAGATGATGCTGCAGAGTGTGTGGGCTGTGCTGCAGTGTGTCCCCATGCTCCCCCTTCCCGCATGTCCCCACGGGACCCTGGCAGGCAAAGAAGGCCTTGAGGAAAAGCTTGCCATGGAGGTGATGTCCCTCAGAGCCTTCTTGGGGTGCCTCCTCATCCAGCACATCACTCGCATCTTATTTATGTTTCCCTAGAGCATGGCCGGACGTGCTGTGAGGCTCCGTATGAAAATGCTATAAAGTAAAGAAGAGTTTTTATTGCATCGGCTTAAAGACTGCATCAGTCTTTCAAATGGCATTTAGTATTGCCACTTTGACTCCGTAGCTACAGCTTTGTCACGCTGCCATCATAAACTTCAGCTTACAGCTTTGACCACGAGGCTGTGCCTGGCAATGACAGCCCAGCCAAGGAGGACGGAATCCTTCCCCAAGCTGAAGATGCATAACCCCTCGGAAAATAATTTGTATGTGGAAAAAACACACATTAGTGGGATTTGTTGTTTGTATAACCCGAGAACGGTTTTAATTAAACAATAAATCTAAGAAGCAATTAGGCAAAAAAAGGGGTTGAGGCAGAATTGGTATTTTGAGAGAAAGCTGAGATATTGCAGTTTAAAAATCTGCTGGGCTGCATGTTCAGCAAGTATCTGCTGCAGCACCTGTGGAAAAGCCACCGTGTGGTGTTGCATAAATAGATGCCTATCAGGCGAGAAGCTCCATGGGTAGATAGGTAATTACACAACTTTAAAAAAAGCATAATATTTATACTGCAGCTTGGATTGGCTTCAATCATGTGCATAATACATTTATTTGAAAACATACTAATTATGTGTTTACCTGACAGAAGGAGCCATTACAATCACCCTGGCACATAAACCCATTTAATAAATCTGCCTGCTTTTACCTTTACCCAAGAGACCTCCACCAACTGCACATTTATGATTATTTATATAAGTCTTTGAAATATATAAATAATAGTATTCTTAAAGGATATTAACCAAAATATTCTGGACTTCTTTTCCTCTTCATTCTAGACTGTCGGGTTTTTTTCTTAGAGCTTTTCCAAGCAAGGAAGTTGCATTTTATATGCAGGGAAAAAAAATGCATTCTTAACACTCTGGAAATAATAACAAACTCCTTAAAGATTTAAATTAGTTTGTTCCCTGAATTAAATGTCCCATCTGCTTCCCTTCATTCCCCAAGCTACTTTTTGCCACCCCCCGGTGTGTGTACACATGGGTTTGTTATTTTTTTTTTTGGTTTGGTTTGATTTGGGGGGGGGGGAAGGGGGGGGGTTGCTTCTGAATTCCAGCAAATGCGCAGCTATTTCAGCCTGCTGGGGTTGTTCCAGGAAAAATCAGGTTTAGGATTTGTGCTGGATGTTGAGCACAAGCATCGAACTTCCCTCCTGGTCTGGGGAAGGGCCAAGCAGGACCCGCTGCCTTTGCACACACCGGCTGCTGGGGGGGATGCTCTGGGGGGTTGCTTGTGGCTGCTGGAGGTAGAGAAACACTGGATGGGGGTGGTGTGTGTGTGTTTGGATTCAACTAAGAGCGTTGAAACATCTGGGGGAAAGGCAAAAAACAAATAAAATATTAAGAATGGTAACAAGTTTGCAAACAGTCCCAAAAAACAAATAAACATATTAAGAATGGTAACAAGTTTGCAAACAGTCCCAAAAAACAAATAAACATATTAAGAATGGTAACAAGTTTGCAAACAGTCCCAAAAAACAAATAAAAATATTAAGAATGGTAACAAGTTTGCAAACAGTCGCAAGGGGGAAGGGAAGTGGGGCTGGGGCTGGGCAACCTTGGCCATGTCTCTCGACATAACGTGGTCGTCTGATGTATGCAAAGCCAAAGGAAATTCTCATTTAAGGCTGACTCCACCCTATACGCACAGGGCTCACTCTCAGTCTCTCTTTCCCCCCAACATCCTTTCCCTTTTCCCCCTCTTTTTAGGGAGAATACTCGTCATAGCCGAGAATGGCCTGGCAGCCTTCTCTGCACGTCGTCTTCTCCCTCATTAGAGACGAAATGGAACATGTAAATATTTTCAAACATCATGTTTTGTTGAATCTTTCTCTGTAACTCATCCTAATCATTAGCTTGCATTTTAGACATTTATAATGAAAATGTATTCATTTAAATTTCCCTTTCCTTTTGAGAAATATCTTATCTTAAAATAAATTAAAAATAAGTGGGGGGGAGACATGGCTCTCCTTGCTAGTTGCATGTCCTGCCAGCCTGATTACACAATCTGTTATAATTACGCTGAGCTCTGCAGACCTTCAGGGAGCCACGTTATACAGTAGAATGACTGCTAATTGCTAGGGGTAAAACCTTGGGCCCATCGAAGTCAATAGGAGAATTTCTACTAATTTCATAGAGAGTATTTCTGAGACCATCTTCAGAATGATGAACATCAATATTATTTAATGTACTAACTTAACTGAAAGGAAAGCCAAATCTATCATTAATATTATACAGAGGCTAATAAACTCAATTTCTTGAACACTTAAGTTACCTGAAATTTTAGAATCTTTAGGTCATCAATATTAAGAAAAACAGAACTTAATTTAAACTCACTGAGCTATTTCCTTCTAATATAATTTGTTATGCCTCTGCAAAACTGATCATGGAAAGCTGTATGACATGTCTGTGGTTTTTTGATGCAAAGACCAAATGCAAAATGGCAGGACGGATTTGCTGAAAGGCTTAAAAATGTCATCTTAGCTAGGATTTGAGACCCAGCAGAATTTGTGCAAGGCAACTACAAGCTGCTTAATGGGGGTGACTGAGATGTAACATGTATTTCAGTCAAGAGGTCTTCTCTTACCATAGCCTGCAGGGTGACACCACACGCTTGGGACATTGGGGATGGGTGGCTGATGTCCATCTCCACCTCCTCCAGTATCTCTTAGCCATGGTCACCTGCCTTCATTCCACGACTTAACTCCTGCCTGGATGCACTTTGATGTGTGCCACATCCCTCCTGCATGGTCTCCTTATGACTAAATTCACCCTTCCCCAAACCAATTCCCAGAACTAAGTGATGAATTTACTGAAGTATGTATGCATTTTTTTAGTAAGGTAGAAAGAATTTGAGAGAGGAATTGAAAATCAGAGCCATGGTCAGAAGTGGGAGTAAGGTCTTGCCAGTACTGACTCATTTGCATCCTTTCTTCCACTTCATATTTATTTCGAATTATCATTTCACTGCGAGTTGAGCAGTATTTTTCTTTGCTGGAAGATAATCACAAGGCAAACAAATTTAAGAATCAGCATAGAAGAACCTGAAATCCAGACTAATCTTCATCATTTTTTAAAAGGAGAATCAGTCAGGATGAAACTGGAAAGCTATGCCTAACATAATTAATTTTTAAAACCCTTTTTTTTTTTGATAAGTGTATTTGGAATGAAAACAATCCTAACGGTAATACTGGTCTATTACTAGAAATGATGAAATTGTAGAAGCGTAATTTTTTATAAATCATCATCCTCTGTCTTCAGAGGAAAAGATAGATGACATTGTCATGTTAAATGATGGTGAGACATAATTAACTCTCGTTGATCATGGAAGGCAATGCATGGCACCATTTTTAAATCAGTAGCTTAGATAATTTGCATTTGAGAATTTTGTAGGAGCCAGCCAGAAAGCTGTCCAGATGATTACCATTGGTTTTCAAGAAGTTTTGAAACTAAGAAAAGTTCAGGGATCTATTAAAAAACTAATATAGTTCAAGTATTTGAGAAGATACACAGTTGTAGGCCCTTCATCTTGACAACTAGCCACAGCAAAAGAATGAAATGATTGATGCAGCATGTTGGTGAAGAAATAAAACTGGCAAATATAACTCATCCCCATTGAATTTATGGAAAATACCAAGCTAATTTGATATATTTTTGAATAGCTGACAAGTTCAATTTAAAAAAGTAATAGTCTATTAATAACATCTACAGCTAGACTTCTAATTGCCTAATAGCAAACATTCTCCTTAATAAATTAGAAACATGCAAGCAAACATGCTAAAGATTAAATGAATCGGAGGGTGGCTCCTCAACAGTTTTGACACGGGTTTGGCACTGTAATGGTAAATGAGGAATGCTCACAGGAGGAGATGTGACTAAGGAGCCTGAAGCAATTAGTTTCTGGCCATGCACATCTTGAAAGTTTTAGCAATGAAGAAAAAAGAAAATATAAATTGTTAATCATTAGTTTGTCGATGGCACAAAAACTGTGGAAATACTGGAATGTGGAAAGCCCTGATACTAGATGAAAGAAGACAGTCTGCACCAAAGGTTTGTCTTGGCAAAATGCCTTCTTCACAGTATGCTCTAAAATAGTATTTGCATTCTCCATCAAAGACTAAGAATATACCAGAAACCATAAGCTTACGCTTAATACTTTTTATAATACTTATGCAGAACATTATACAGTTTATAGAAATCTAAGAACTTGTATTCAGTTGCTCGGGCTGGGGAGGATTTAGCTAGAGCTGCCACACATTGGCACTTTTCGGCTTCTGAAAGAAAATTTGCAACCTCAGGATTGTGTTTCACAGCCACAGATGTACCTATCCTTCATGAATTTGTCTAATCTCATTCTAAGCCCATTTATACTCAGCAGTATCTTGTGACAATGAATTCCACAATTTTATATATATATGTATTTATATATATTTATATATATATCTTTTGCGAAAAAGTACTTTCCTTTGTTGGTTTTACACCTGTGACCCATTTCAGTTGGGAGCTTGCCAGCTCCTGTGTAGTGAGAAAGAGTGAGAAGTTTATCTTGGATCACTTTCTCTATATCATTTTTTTTTTTATTTTATAGACTTCTAGGGTATCTCCTCAGCTCTGTCTTTTATGGGGTGCATAATCCTAATCTTTCCTTGCACAGGCATTTTTCCACGACTTGCTGCTCCCACAAGTGGGCTATGGGGGATTGCACCAAAAGTCCATGGAGATCAAAGAGAGGACAACAGCAGGTGCCTTCATGGTGTGTTCTCCCTCCTCATAACTCAGGCTTTTCCTAAGAAAAGGTGAGCCTTTTTTCAGTTTATACACTATGACAAAATTTACTTTAATTAATCAATTGCCTCTTGAACACTGTGATCCTTCAGCATCCTTTGGCAACAAAGCTCCTCAGCTCCTCAGCCCCTCTGAAGGGGTCTCTACTCTGCTTGGTGTTGAAACTCTGTCTGGTTGTTTTGCTCACACCCCCAAATTCTTGTATTGAAAGAAGCATTGAACAGTAAATCCCCATTCAGCTTTTCCAGACTGTTTGGGACCTCATAGAATTCCAGAATGGTTGTGTCAGTTCAGGTTAGGAGCCCTCATCTGTTCAGCCAGTCCTGTATCCCTGTGCACTTGGGGTTTGGTATTCTGCTCCCCTCTTTTCCAGCTCTGCTCTCTGCTTTTCCAGACATGGACCCAGAGCTGCACCCATGGTGCATGGGTTTTATACTGATCTGATGCTTTTTACTGCTTTGGTCTCTATTCCTTCTTCAATTATTCTGCCTGCTTTTCTGATCTCTGGTGAACACTGGGATGACATTTCCAGGCATTTCTCTCTGATAACCTCAAAATCTTTTCTCTGTGTGGCAACAGTCAACTCACAGACCAACACGTGTGCTTGAAATTAGATTTGTGTATTCTCATTACAGCACTTTGCAGATATCTACACTGATTTCAATGACATTTTATGGTCCAGTCATTCTGAAATGTAAGATCCTTCTAACTTCTTCACTGAAAGTTCTTGTCCTTCAACCTTGAATAACTACTGTCAACAAATTCTGTCACTTCACTGTTCAACCTCCTTTTTTTCCAAATGTCTGGTGACTATGTTGGTAGCATAGGCTTTCGTACCTCTTCCAATACATTGACATGATCCTGAGGTACAGAGGGAAGTAAGAGGAAGAAAAAAGAAGGAATCGATACGAGGTGCAGTATTCAAGACAGGACTGCGAGGTGGATTCAGAGAGTGACAGTGATTTCGTCTGTTTTGTTCTCCACCCTTTCCTGAATAATTTCTAAACTTAGATTTACTTTTTAGACTGGTGCTGAGTGTGAAGTGTTTTCAGGGAGCCTTCTGCAGTGACTCCACAAGCCCTTTCATAGCACTAACAGCTCATGTAAGGTCCAGGGTTTTACATGTAGAGTTAAGGTTGCTTTTTTCCCCTGTGTATTATTTTGCAGCTACAAATACTGAATTTAATCTTAAAACTCACTGCCTCAATATTATGAGATCACCCTCCACTCTTTGCAATCAGCTTTAGTTGTGTTTAGCTTCGCTTCAGGAACCTGAATAATCTCGTATCATCTTCAGGCTGTGTCATCTCAGTACTCACCCTCTGCTTCCAGACTCCTTCAAAGATGTCTCCAGAAACCTGTGTGCTGGCGATGGAGTGAGGGAACCCAGCAAATGGTGTTTGCCAGCCTGCTGAGGGTAAGTGGGTGGTGAGGGAGGAAAGCGAGCACTCGTGTTGCCAGTTTCCCACTTTGGAGAAGAAGGTCCCTCCAACTGGCATGAACCGTCACGCTGCCTGCCAGGAGCGGCGGCTGTTACCCCACAGCTACCCTTCCAGGCGTTGCAGGTGACGAACAGCAAAGAGTCATTTGCTAAGCAATCCAGACTGCAGCACATAACACAGGAGCGGGCAAACAATATCTCTTCCAGTGTGAGCAATAGTAAACTCATTTATCTGAAAACAAAGAAAGAGGGCTACAAATAGGGAATGAGGACTTTGGAAGCGGCGACTCTGAGAAGGACTCACAGGTCTTGGCAGAGAATCACTTACAGAGGAGCTGCCAGCATGGTTCAGGGCCAAAAGAGCTGGTGAAACTCTGGGGTGTAGAAATAGAGTACCCAAGTGCTGGCCAGGAGACCCCGTTGTCTCTGTGCTTGGCTGTGGTGTGACCTCTTTATTATTATATAAAACAATATCTGTATAGCTATATTAGACAAAGCTTTATTTATTCCCTTGATAAAATTATTCCTTTTGATCATGGCCACTGGATGATGGGCTCACATAAATCTCAGCTATTGTCGTACCACAGAAGTTAATTGAGAGTGGTGAAATGGGGCAAGCGGGATGCCATCGGGGTGAACGACAAGCAGCAGCAAACTACAGCCCACTGATCGTATGGAGTTTCCAGCAGGTTGCCACAGGCCTAGTACTTAGGCAGAGTATTAATTAACTTCTATAACAATGGTCTGCAATGGAGTATTAGTAGCACACTGTGTGCATGCACATCATCCCCAAACTAGGGTGTTGTATGCACCGGTGAAGAAAGATAAATAATAAAAAAGAGTTGTGAGCCTCAGCAATATGGGCAGGAGCTACCACAGTAAGTGAACTACAGTCCAGAAAGACACAGTATTTTGGAGGAAGTCATTCAAACCACGAGGAAATGGAGCCCCGCATTTCAGTCATCTCTGTTTAACATTTCAAAGATTAATATATTCTGCCTGGTCAATAGATCACATTTTTAAGGTACATCTCTGCAGGATCAGGGTTCCTGCTCAGGCTCTGAGTCTTGCAATGAGGTGTAAATTGGGCACCTGGATATCTTGGCAGTCCCCCTTGGTACCTTTCTGCGTATTTGAGCACTGGCATTTAAAAATGTACAGTATGAACCTGTTGTCATGGCACAGTGTCACTTTTCAGGGTCATGGCCAAAGGAGGACAAACTGTTGAGCTGTGAGTCTGTGAAGTTTATGGAACCCAACATGGGAGGCTGTTTGGTTTGGATGATGTGAGAGGATATAAAGAAGGCCGAAATAAAATGGAAGAAACTTAAATTAATAACAACAAAATGTTCCACACAGTGATATTACTACAATGAAGGACATGTCCTCAACACTAATGGTGGAAATGAAAGCATGCCTTTGGGAGCACCTTGCAGGGAATCGTGTCTGATGGGGAAGAGTCAGGTTGGTCACCAAAGAGCTTTAAAATGGGGCTGTGCCCATGAGCTCTTGCCAGCACCTTCCTAGGTGTCCCCTGAGGTCAATGCAGGATTGTCTCTGGCTCCAACCAAAAATCCTCTGTGGGGTGGTTTTGCAGATGTTGCCTTCTGAAATGCCTCTTCACCACTGTGTGGCAGCACTGGATACTGGATTTGTCCTCACTGACATCCTAGCCAGATATGGATTTATGGAAGTGGTGATATGACCAACCCTCCAAGGAGCTGCTCTGACATGGCTGTGGGAACTGGAGTTACCATCCTGCCTCAGATGGAGTGGAGAGGTATTGTGAATGGCCAGCACCCACCCTGACATCTCCCTGAGGAAAGGACATGCTGCAAATGGGATCCTAACCCAACCGCATGTCCCAACCAGGAGTACAGAGCACTGAGCCACTGCTGCCTCCTGAGCGGCTGCTCAGAGCAGGAGAAGATGGTTCCTGCTCCAGGGCCACCATCAGAGCTCACTACAGCAAACGCAGAAATCCTCCAGCTATCAGTCTGTCTCTGCTCTACCAGGTGTTGTTAAGCTGTCAAGCCAGAGCTTCAAACTTCTTTCTGACTTCTAACCACCATCAATTAGCAACGTGTGAGTAGCAGGCTCATGGCACCATGTGGTGAGCTGCTCCTTGCCACCATCCCACCTGCTGCATCGCTCCAGCCCCGTGTGCCACGGGGAGCCGAGAGCCCCGTCTGGGGATGCTCACTGCTGGCAGCAGCTTACATCAGCCTCAGCTTTTCCTCCTTAACTTCAGGCTCCTTGTCCTGCCATTGTCTGAGACTGTGAATTAATTCCCTTCCTTCATTTAAATTGTTACCTTGAAGGTATTTATAGAGCAAGACTGCATCCCCTCTGACTCCTCACACTGCTCATTTATAGAACGTTGGTTCCTTCAGTCTTTCATAACTGTGTGCTTTAATCCTGGCATCATTCCTATCACTTACCTATATCTCTCAAAGTGGGGGGACACTTTTCATACTTTAAACATGGAATGACTTGCATTCAGGCACGTGGACACGCTCTCTGACACGCTGCCCGCATCTCTGCTGCTTGGGTCCTTCTCCCCATGGCGGGCAGGATAGGAGCCCGGTGCCAGAGGGGTCCGTCCCCGGGGTTGGTGCACAGCTGGTGGGTGCTCAGAGATGGTAGGGACAAAAGAATGGGGTGGGGGACCATGCTGGCAGCGTGGCTGGCATTGCCGAGGGGTGACGCCGGAGCAGGCCCTCTCCCGGCAGTTGCCGCACAGCACTCTGCCCAGCCCTCCCTGCTGAATGGCATCGGCTCCGTTCAGGGCTGTTAAACTGCAAAATTATATGGTATTAGCTTGGCTCTCACCCATTAGCCTTGATCTCGCTGCCTTCCAGCTACCCGAGCTATTCCTCTCCCTCTCCCAGGTTCCAGACTGCTGTTTGTCAGCGCTGCCTTCTTGCGTTCAGCCCCATGTTCCTGGGCAGAAATTTGTGCCCACCCCAGGCTGCGCTCGGTGCCCGCTGGTGACGCTGATACGGACGGTGTTACCTCATTCTCTGCTTAATGAAACTTTAAATGCAAGTGCTGGTACTGAGGTAACGTCACTAAAATTGTTCCCAATTTTGAAGTTTCTTTTTTATGGTTACTGTCTGAGCCTGTGACTCATCAACCAATTTCTAGCCCACACCAAATTCTCCAAACCTATAGAGTTTTCATTCGGTTTTTAAGAAAACTTAGAGCACTACGAGAACGACTCTGAGAGGACCGGCCACACAGGAGATGGAGAAGCAGGCTGCATAACGAGGACGATCTGTTCAAAAAGGGAAGAAAACTAGTTGTAGGATGTAGAGATGGAGGCAGAGCCATCCCACCTCCAGACCTGTCCCTCTGGGCTGAAGAGAGCAGGCGGTTGGGCTCCTTGCAGGAGCTGATTGCGCAGCAGCCCTGATTGCTGCAGAGGTCCCAAAACCACAAGCTGCTTGTAAGGCTCAAGGTGCACCTCCCATCGGCTTCCTCATTACTACATTTTCGTGCGCTCGACTCGCCAGCTCTGTGATTCACCCCCGGCCTGAGCTGGGTACTGCGAGGAGCTGAGCCAAGGGGAGATTCCCCATCCTCAAGAAACTTCCTACCACTGATTCCCCAGGCTTTTGCTCCAAAAATCACACCGGCTCCCTCACATCTTAGTGCTTTCCCAAAACAAGAAAGAGCTGGGGAGGAGGGCAACGCATCTGCTTCCCGGTGAGGGAGAGAGATGCACGGCAGCTCAGCGGGTTAGCTGAGAATGAAGGTTATTGAAATTCTTATTTTTCAGCGACTGCACTTAAAAAGGCTGTTGGTTGTATGAGGTGCCGGAGTTTGAAAATAAGATGTAGAGTTAGCTTTCGCTCCCCACTGACATCCAGTTCCCTTCGGGTTTTGTAAAAAAAAAAGGCTCCCTGTGCAAAAGCAGAGGTGAAGTGCAAGCGTACCCGCTCCTGGCACAGGGGCAGAGCTGAAGCAGGGCTGTGTGTGCAGGCAGTGAGCACTGCAGGCAGGCTGCCTTCCCTCCCAGCTCCCCACGGGCTTCGGGAGCCCTGGGCAGAGGCGGTAGGCTCGGTAAGGCAGTAAAGAGGAGAAGCAGGAAAGGAGGAGATGGAGGGATGAGGAAAAAAAAACCCCAGTTTGAAGTTCTCCTGCCAGAGAGCTGTGGGCAGGTGGGTGGCAAATTCCTGCCCCATCTTCTCAACCTTTTATTGCAATGGGATGCACATCTGGCCTCTCCCAGGGCCCAGATAACTCCTGCGATGAAGGGAAGATTATTTTCCAAGATTGTCTTCAGAGATTTCTTTTAAAATTCTCAGGCACACTGTGTCTGGACCTGCAGATTTACAATATGTAGGTTGAGTTTTGTCAGATACTCTTTTACCATCTCCGTGTTTATCCTTTGCTCTTGGCCTCTCCAGCTGCTCTCTCATAAATCCTCTGCTTCCTGCAGAAGAATCCTCAATTTCTTCATTATCATTACTGGAGGTAGGTGAGAGCAGTTCTCTCCAACCCAAACCACCCTGGAGTCAGCCCAACTCAGCCTTCAGTTGCTGGAGGATTCGGATTTATTCCCTAATTCCTCTGCCCTTCTGTTCTTGTTTTTAAATAAAAATATTAATGCACAAACACCGCAGTGTGACTAGAGAGAAGCTGTCCACATGGAGGATGTTTAAAATACACAGTTCAAGCACATACTGTTACAGATATACATGGTTTTGGCACTTGCTCGCCTTCATGTGGATCTGGTGCGTTCATATTTTTGATAGATTAAATGAGTAGGTCATGGCTCTGCCCATGTATATGGACTGTTTTCTTATTACTTGTTTCTTAAGTCTCTCCTGTAATTTTGATGCTGTTTTTTGGTGCTTTCCCAGCTATGCATTTTGTGTCTGTCATTTTATACCTGCGGATTATCTTCGAATCACCACGCTCACCGCCCGGCCACTCGCACCGTAATGCTCCCCGCACAACGCACTCCCGGCAGTCATCGCCCACGGGTGACACAACCATCCGTCAGCTGCTTACAGTTAAACGGGGACAGGACAAAGGACCTGGCACCAACCCGCTGGCTCTGTCTAGCCAGTGGATTGATGAAGGTGCAGCAGCACCTCCAAGGAGGACCTGGAAAACAGGTAAGTCATTGCTGAGTGCTCGTGATGTACCCCTGCCTTTGGGGGAAGCACGGGGTTCACCACCTCTGTTTGCAACCACTCACCACCAAAACGATGGTGAAAAGCCTGGATGGCTTTGCTTTTTTACAGGAGCACTTGCACGTCACTAGGAAAGGATATTCAACCCAGAGTTCAATGGGGAGAGCTCAATGTTATTAACTATTGATGTTATTAACTATTGCCTGTTGATCACCGTGGGCGTGATTGCGAGAGATGCTGAGCGGTGGGACATAGACAGCAGAGCATCTGACACATCCACACATCCAACGTAAGGGTGTCAGGACTCCAAAGCTGTTTGCGACACTTGCATATGTGTTTTGCTGTGGGAAAGACAGTGCTTAGCACCTCCTGAAGCTGAGACTTTCAAGTGAACCCCTGTGTATGGGATGCTAACTTATGGCGTTTGGTAGCCCGAATTTAGATGCTGACAACAGCAGTTGTGTATTACTGTGGTTATAGACCAAAGGGAACAGACCAGTCTGGGTATCCCCCACTCCCACTGAAGCTGGAGCAGGGCTCTTCCCCCAGGACACTTGGCAGTGCTGTATCTCTTGGATTTAAGCAGTTGTGGGGTTTCCTAACAAAGGAATAGTCTGCAGCCTGTACTAATCCTTTTTGCTGTGGTGGAACTGGAAGGACAGGGCTTGTGCAAGACAGGCTCTACAAAGCCTCCTCCTCCTCCTCCTTCTGTGCCAGGACCTTGGTGGTTGTGCATTTCACCATGCTTAGCACTGCTACTGCAGGCTGATGTCCCGGGTAGCACAGGTTTGGGGGGGGCCAGGAGCCTGCCATGGAGCTCGCTGCCCTGCCTTCATCCAGATCCATAGGGAATCATAGGACACACTGCATCTGTCCGGCAGGCACAGGATAAAGACCCCACAAAGGCTCAGGTGATGAATCCACTTGGGCACGAGCCCGGGGTGTGTGAAGGGTCCCTGTCGCCATGGCTTTAGCCTTTCCAGAGATTGCTTCTCTGCCTGCCTAATGCCAGGCAATTTCAGACGGCAGCACTTCTCTCCTGAGGAAATACTGGCCATAGATTTAGGAATAGATATTGCCAAATAGTATATTGTTTTCATAAATCTCCGTAGATCTGCTTTATATCCTAGAGGCTAGACATTCTAATTATTGCTTCTATTTTATCTAAATTGGCAACAAAGCCATCGTAGCTCAGCTCAGAGCCCGTACAGGTAATTCTGCTAGACCAAATTTTGACCTTTTAAAGTTCATTCTGAAGTGTCTTCTCCGTTCTCTGAGGTTCTTGCCCAGCTTTTCAGTTCTGCTTTTTTAGAGCCATCGCCCAATTTAGTATAGCAATCACCATAGCTTCAATACATTGTACCTTAAAGATGTAGGCAATTACTGCGTGAAATATCTCAGGAGCAGGACAAATATCAAAGGGCATTCTCATACCCTTACAACATCCAAATAGCATATTAAAGATCTTGTTGAAGTTAGATTTAAGCTTGTCTCTTCACAGTTTATTTGCTGAAGCAAATGCCCTTCATTTCACAGTGATTTTTTTTCCCTTTTACTGGGAACCTGCTTGTCATGTGGCGGTTTCACAGAACAGTGTTCATGTGTTGCAGCTGCATTTAAATAATGTAAACCAAAGCATCTCCCTCCTTAAGCTGGCTTTTCAATGACAGGCACAGAATTAGTTCCATCTGAAATTTCTTATCCTTTCAATAACTCCCAGATTGTCTGTATTATGTTACATTTTTGCTTTACCCCTTAAAAGTGGGATATTTTTTTTTTTTCTGTTGTGGAGAGATCATTGAACTAACCGATCTTTGGAGTTTAATGTGGTATTCTCTTTCCAGACAGTTTCAGCCCAACCAGATATCTGAGAATCCTCACGGGTTAAGCCTATTATAGCTAATGTTTCTCCTACCTTGCAGCTGAATTTTTTTTTATATATAAATGACATTCTGTGCACCAACCTTTAAACTAAAGTGGATCTTGACTGTCACAAAGAGTGTGGAGTGGCACAGGGTGAATATCTCCCTATATGTCAACCTGTGGCATTTGCAGCAAAAATATTTCTAATTTCACAATTAGGAGAGGTTCTCAAGTGGTGCATCTGGATAGAATTGTTGGAAATGTATTACCTGGTGCTTATTTAAAGACAAATAGTGGTGTGTGTTATTACTCTTGTTTATATCCTACATGCAAAGCAGCCTTTGTTATAGGCTCCTGATTAATTCCCTTAACTATAGTACCCTGTATTGCTTTCGAATAGTGATTTCCAAAGTGGTTTGTGCCTCTCAGGCAAGGTGCCTGCTGCCTCCCCTCCAAGAACCTCCTGCTCTGCAGCCCCTCACCCCCATGCCCATCACCCCATGTCCATCACCCCGTGCCCACACACACAGTTTGGGCAGGGCTGGCTCAGTGCAGCCCTGCCCAGGGCTCCAGTTTCAAGAATACTTCCATAAGACCATGTTTTCAGAGATGTTCACCAGTCTTGGCCAATTTATTTTGTTTGGGGTGGGGGGAGAGGAGAGAAATAAGTTTTTATCCCACAAAGTTGCAGAGAAGGGTGTTAAAACATGATGTATCTGCCTTTGCAGAGCTGGAAGGTAAATAACACCAAATATGTGGTGATATTTTGGATTAACTGAGACATGGGGTTTTAGTACTTGGCAATATTTCCAACTTCTGGTGGCTGCACACCCATTTCTCCTTTTTTTCCCGAAAGTTTCAACACTTACTTGCGCGTATTTGCCCCTCTGCAAGGGTTTGCTCTGCTGACATTCACTGCACGTGCAGTCTTATCTCTGCCCTCTCTGCCAAAAGCCACCCTGGCACCACTCTGCACTGCTACCAGACAGAATTATTTTCTGCTTCATTTATGGCATATTTGACTAAATATGAAATGATTTTCACTTTACGTTTCCAACAAAACTTCGCAAAGAGGGACTCCCGCCTGTCAGAAAATGTCTTGTTCCTACTCTCTTTTCTTCTGCTTTTTTTTTTTTTTTTTTAAGCTTTTTTTTTGGAAAGGATGCAGCGTAAGTAACTGCTTATTCTGCAGAGAGGGATTTAGAGCCCTGCTGGTGACTGCCAGCCTTTTCATCCTCCCATCTTTCGGCAAGAGCTGTGTACAGCCCGGCAGCCGACCCGCTGCCCAGCCTGAATTTCGCCCCAAAAGCCTCTGGCTGAGGTTCAGGTTATGGCAGTTTCTCACAGCCCTCTGTAACTCATTTACTTAATGATCTTCTCCGTACAAGCCTGTCTGTTATTAATGAGTCACTAAGTTTTCAACAGTCCTATGTTTGAGCTTTAAGGTTTAAACCCGTCACATGTGCATCCGCTGATCTGCATTGCAATTAATTATGAATAAAAATGAGCTTTTCTTCTAAACAGCAGTAGAGTCTCCCATGAGCCCTATGATGGGCACCAAGACTCCATCCTGGTATGAAAGGGCTCCACAGCTGCAATGGCGGTGGCTGCCTTTGCTGTCATCTCTAGGATTTTGCTCATTCCCTCTCTCCAGCACGCTCGCTCCGGGGGGCTGGCCGTCGGGCGCTCCTCCCCATGGTTCCCCCCAGGGCAGTGCCTCCGCACAGTTCCCCACCGGTATTTCAGTCACATACCCTCCCACCAGGCCTCTGCAATGCCAGCTAAATCACAACCATCTTCATGCATGAGAACCTCTCATTCCTCCTGCCTATTCCCTTGGTTTCCAGCCTCAACGCGGAGACAGCTCTGACATATTTTGCTTATTCCCTCTCTAATTCTGCCTCTGAGTTGTCTATTCTCATCACACAGACTCATTTTCCTTCCTGTGCAGAGTCAGAAACCCTCATGTAGAGTCCTAATGTGGTGAAACACCTCCTCTGGACCCCTTGGACCCTCTTCTTGCTGAGGGCTGCTTGGTGCAGGGGCTCTACAGGAGATTTCGAACTAGATGAGCTCATTTCCCGAAGCGATGCTGCTGTGCCCCCGCTGGGGCTCTAGCTGTTGCCCAAACAGAAACAAATGAAAAAGCAACTTCATGAAAAATCTCAATCTTGCTTCTGAAAGCTTTTCATAATTTGTTTTAGTTTTCAAAACCTAAGCCTTTCTGCACATCCTCCCTCATTTTTGTCCATCTGTATTCTCTCCACCTTCTTGTTCATGGATTTTCCAACTTGTTTGGAAAAAAAAACAAACAAACCCCTGTTTTTCTTATTCTGCCATTCCAGATCACCAGAATTAGTCCTCCTTCTTTTTCCTCTTGTCACTTTTCCAAAGTTAAGGAAGTTTGGCCCTGTTCCAGTTAAAAAGGGAAAAGTCATAAGGCAGTCCCCACCCACCATCCTTCTGCTCCGCTCCGGAGCAGGAACAACTAACGGGAAGAGATGGGAGAAGAGGCAGGGGAAATAACACACCAAACTTCTAAACTTTTTGATTTCAACAAAATAGATACATTTTCTTATTAAAAAAAAACCACCACCAACCCCCCCCCCCCAAAACCCAACAGAAGATCAACCCCCAAAACATTGCTTTTGGTACACAACATTTTTCCACCAAATGAGTCACTTGCACCCTCCAGAGAGGAGCAGGGTGCTTGGAGAGGCACTTGGGTAGAGGCATGCACAAGGTGTGCTGCTACAGGCTTAGGGCTTGGTTTAGCACCAGGAGGGTACGCCTGGTGTTGGGCAACACTACTGCATTTCCCCAGCACTGTCAGGATGCAGCCTGGAGGACACAGGGCAGAGCCATCAGCAAGGGCTCAGCATCCCAGACCACCCCCACAGGCTGTCTGACTGAGCAGCTGCCTGGTCCTGCTGACCTGGCCTCTCCATCCTGGGAAAGGAGGGGAAAAGGGACAAAAAATCTGTCCTGAGCCACCTCCTGTCCCCTGTGGCATGCAGGCCATGAACATCTGAAGGCCAGCACAGGCAGTCCTAGTGTCCCACGGGTGACTGAAGCACCCGTGGGTGCAGAAGATGTTGTATACAACAGGGCTATGGAGTCTCCCCAGAATCAGGATTTACCTATCACACATACAGGAATTTGTTATGAAATCAGTCATTCTGCTGCCTTCTAGTCAGGTCTTCCAGCATCTCCTGACCTCCTGCTAGGATCTTGTATCTTCTTCCCAGGCTGAATTTTTTAACTTCTGCTTCAGCTTTCAGATCTTATTGCTCCTCTGCGAGACGGAGACTGCTGAACTGTCAGGAACTCTTCTTGCTGAGGTCGGGGCATCTTTCAATCTTCTCTCCAGCAAGCCGAGCAGTTTGTGTACTTCCAGTCTTGTTCCAGAGCTTGTTTGATGCCTAGAGGGTACATATGCAGAATTTTGGTGTCTTTTTTTAATTCTGGACACCCAAGTTGGAAATAACATCCATAGTAATCATAGAGGCAAGATTGTTCCCCTAATTTTGTTTTATATTCTTCCATTATATATTCAAGGAAGGTGTTAGCTGCTTTCAGTGTGCTTTTGAAATGAGAGCTCATGTAGAGGCAGTTACCTGCAATCATTCCTGAGCCTTCTTCTGAGTCACAGCTTTCCGAGCCCCATCCTGGAGATAAAGGCTGTGGTCTTTGTTCCCAGATGCCTTCCCTTGCGTGCAGCCGTATTAAAATGTATTTAGTTAGATTATGGCCATTTTACCAGACAATTTAGAAGATACTAGAACAGCAACCTGGCCTGCTTGTTATTAACATCCCTACCAGTCACTGCATCACTTGCAGACTTCACCATCCCAGCTTTTTTTATGATGAGATTGATCACTGGCTAAAAACATACATAGTGTTGCAACAGGAACAGATTCCCTGAGGGAGCCCGCTAAGGACACCTCCATCCTCTGAAGTCTCCCCAGTAACCACCACGCGGTGAGATCTGTCTGAGACAGATTTTAGTCCATCTAGTGTGTGACCTGAAAATTCCTTCTACTGCGTGGGTTTTTTAATCCAAATGTCATGTAGTAATAAGCAAAATGCTCTGAAGAAATCCAAGTTTGCTATATTGGTACACTCGCATTTATCAACCAGACTTGTAAGTCCATCCACAAAACAGACCCCACAAAAGCCCATAAATGGACTGGTTGATGTGCAGGTCTCTGAGCTGTGCCTTTACATTTTTCTGAACACTGCAACTACACTGACATTTTTCCAATCTTTTTGGAATTTGCCCATTTTTCTAAGATCTTTTAAACCATAGCATTGGCTTGAGCTAGTTCCTTCTAGACTTGAGCATCAGCTGTCCGGATGATCAGCAAATGCTGAATTCGAGGAGATCATGCCTCACATCCCCCATTGTTACAGATGGCAGGATTTATATTCCATCCACAGTATCATCTGGAGATGAATATATTCTCCTGCTTCATTCCAAATACAGAACAGAAATATCTACTAAACATTTCTGCCTTTCTGCACCAGTCACCATCTGGCAAGAGCAGAGAAGAAGCAGCACTGAGTGCCAAGCTCGAGCAGTCCCGCGGGGAGGCTCGTGCCGTCCAGGCGTCCCACACACGCCGGTGTGCTGGGTGGCCTTGGGCCACCCCACACCTCATTGCCCAGGACTCTCCCCATGCTTTTGCCTGCACTAAGCAGAGTGGTGCCCTGTTGTGCCCTGGCTGTGGGCAGGGGGTTGGGACAGACCCCCAGCCCCTGCCCCCCTGCCCCAAGGGCAAGCCAGCAGCCAGGCACCAGTGCAAATTCCTCATTTAACCCTGGGCCAAAGACACCATTACCATGTAAATCACCAAGAGAAGGAGGCTGGAGGGCAGAGAATGGGGAGCAGCCTTGATGGAGGAGGCTGAGATAAGGGGGCTCTTATTGAAATTCAGAAATCTGTTTTTTCTTTCCCCCCAGCCACTTAAAGAGCAGATGAAGCCAAGCTGAGGCTTCCGTGAGACCTGTTGGGGAAAATACCGAAAAACAGCCAAACGCTCCTTTGAGTGTGTTTCTTGGAGTGGGAGTCACATCTTATGCCTGGCCAAGTCACTCCCTTGTTCAAGTCCCTATCACGGCCCCGTGTGCCATTCTTGTGCCATCACATCAGCTGGGCTAGCCGCTGCTGTCCTGGCTGCAGCTTGAAGGGCACAGAGCAGGCAGCCCCATGGCCCTGCAAAGCACACGAGCAGGGAGCCAGGGCTGGTGTGAGTGAGATCCCAGGGAAAGGATTCCCAGCCTTTCCCTTGATCCCTTTTTTCCCCCTTGATCCCTCTATTTTTTTTTTTTTTTTATATGAGTGTTCTTTATTTACTCCTTTTTGCATATGGCAAAGCCAGGAGGAGAGAAGGAGAAGAGAAAAAAGGCACAAAGTCTGCAGGGGAGAAAAGAGAGGCGTTATTGTGAACGTGTGTGTTTGTCCCTGGCTGGTGGCACAGCTCCTCCGTGGGATGCGGGATTCCCTGCTCTGAGGGCTGCCTGGCTGCGGGGGCTGCTGCGGGAAGGGCCATGCTCTGGGGGGAGACTCACTTCTGGCAGCAGTCACCGCAGAGCCCCTGGTGCCGGGTGAGCCTGGCTGTGTGCCCCTCAGCAACAACACGGACCCCATTAATAATTAACCAGGTGTAGAGACAGGCATCACATGCGTAATGGCATCGCAGACATCTGACACTCCTAATGGCCTCCTCCCTCAGCCTCCCGCAGCAGGGCTGGCGGCTGATGCTACCACCACTCCTGAAGGTCATCTCTGTGTCCCTGTCCCCTCCCGCAGGCTGTGCCTGAGTCTCCTGAGGGCTCTGCACAGGGGCACAGCTTCACCCCAGGATGGCTCTTGGGGCGAGCCAGCTCCTCTGCAGCCACCCCAGTGTCTGCAGGAGGGCAGAGGGGTTCTGGGGAAAACCAAGCTGAGGTCCATCGACCAACCCTATTGCTGGGGTTGCTGGCAAGGAGCCATCCTGCCTTTCATCCAAACAACACCTAGGAGGAGAAGCCCACCACCATGGGGTCGGTGGTCCCTATGCCCAAGCTGTGATGTGCAGTGTCAGCACTGACTGTGCAACGCTGGCTTTGCAGCCCCACGCCGGGGGAACATGTCCTTGTGGCTCCTCCAGTGCTCTCTCCCAAGCTGTTCAAACATGTCTAGGGTTGGGGGTGACATTGGGCACAGCATGTCCCAGTGAGGCAGGAAACAAGCCCACGAGGAGGGGAAGCCACAGGCAGTGCAGGCCCCCCAGAGCATCACAAAGCAGCAGCTCGAGCATCACTGCCAAGGCTGGGGCCGACCCATGGGGCTCAGGATTGCAGCCCTGTCCCCCCACCAGAGAGAAACCTTTGCAGCAGTGTCAGTGGTGGCTCTGACCCTTAGATAAGGAACTGCTGCAGGCACCAAACTGCAGGAGGTCCCTCTGAAGAGACCACCCTGTGGTGACGAGGCACCAAAGTCGCAGGAAGATGAAGGGGAAGGCTCAGGTAGGGGATTAGAAGGTGGGATTAAAGGCTCAGCGGCTCTTGAGATACATCTAACCACCCTCTAAAGCAGCTCACTGCAGCTCCGGGCAGTGAGGAATCACTCCTTTTCTGGTTTAATTATACCTCATAGCAATTCCTTGCTTGCTGTCTGTGCTCACCTTTCCTGGGGGTCACAGCCAGGGTGCCCCGTGTGTCCCCGAGGGCGGTTTGGCTGTCACTGTCTCCAGGGCCAGGGGCAGAGCTGCCACCAAAAATCTGTTTGGAAATGCAGAGAAATGCCACTCATCCATCAAACTTCAGTTGTCAGCCAAGAGAATTAATTTTAAGCACTGTTCATTTTAAAGAGCTGGAGTCTGTCACTACCAGCAACTACCAGACAAGTGCAAGCACACCTTTCCCAAAGCCATCCCTGAGAGCTGGCAGTGCCACCAGGCTGTCCCCCTGTGCCTGTGCCTCCCACCTCCTCTGGTGAAGCTGGTGGGAGCTGCCAGGGCTGTCCCCTCTCACAAATCCCACAAATACACAGGAAAAAGGCAAAACCAAGGCAGTGGGGAGCGATCCCCGCTTGGCCCCCACCGCACCGGGCAGCCGTGGGCTCCGCAGTTTGACTGTATGTTGTAAGAAAATACTTCCTTGATTTTAAACCTGCCAAACCGTCTAATTCATGTGCTCTCCTTGTTTTGAGAGACACAGTGAATACTGATGAAGATTCCCAGGGTATTGAATTTCTTCTCAACCAAAACCACGGCCACAGCTCGTCACCCTGCCCGGACGGTGCTCGGTCCCTTGCTGAGCCTGGGTGGCCACGGGCTGCACTGCTCAGGTCGTGGCTCTGCTGCGCTGGCGTGTGCTGCTGGAGTGGTTTCTGTTTTCTTTCCAGCATCCATCTATCCCTCTTCTTGCCTTTCTGAGCATCGCTGGTGCTTCAGAGAGAAGCCCACAGGGATGCTGAGGTCCCTTACCCAGACAGCGGTGGAAAGCCCCGCGTCGTGTGTGAAGGCAGGGTCTATTTTTCTGCTGTGTGTGGCATATTGCTTCATCCTTCCACATCTCACACACCCCCCTCCACGACTCATTTCTGAACCCAGCTGTGGCCCCCAGGGACCATGCTGGCTGGGGACCCCAGGGGACCCCAGGTGCAGAGGGGATGCAGGGGGGATGCAGAGGGAACGCAGAGGCGAGCAGGGCAGATGCTCCCCCCGCGCAGGGTTGCCATATCAACAGGTTCCCTGGCGGAGACCCTCGCTGCGAATGCAATGTTTTGGGATGCTGTGTTGTGAGCCCTCCTGGCTCGCACTGAACCCCCCGTATTGCTGTGGCCCCACCTCTCCTCCTCCTCCGGGCTATGCCAGGCAATGTCCCCAGGTGCATTTGGCTTCTCCCAGCGTTGCTGGTTTGCAGCCTGCTGCTGGCACAGCAGAGCAGATCCCTGCCGTGCAACAGCACCTGGCCGTGAGCACAAGGAGTGGTGTGAGCAGCTGTAGTCAGTGCTGGAGGGGACGGGTGGGACAACAAGCTCACAGCCAGGTGAGGGAAGGAACAACAGGGACTAGCTGGTTGCTCCCAAAGCCCTGCAGCATCCCCTCCCCTGTGGTGGCAGCAGGGCTGTGTTCCCCACCACCCCCCCAGCCCATGAAAGCGGAGGGGGCCAACAAGAACTGTCTTCAGTGATTTCAGAGCGGGAAGGGGAGTTCTACCCTCTGACACCAGCCAAAGCATCTGGTGCTGGGTGCCCCATACTGGGGTGCTCTGTAACCCCCCCAGCCTTTTCCAAGGTCTCTCCTGCTCCAGCCTGGCTGTGCTCTGGATGCCAAAATCAATGAGAAGTGTCCCCTGATCACTGGCAGGCTTGCATGGCAGAACCTTTTCGTCTGGCAAAACCACTCTGAGCAGTAGGCTGAGGCTGTAGGACTTGGCAGGGGACGACCACCACCCTCCACCGAGGCTCCTGGTGGGATGGGATGACCATGCGGTGTACCCCAGGAGGCTTGTACCCACACATGTGGGGTATTGGATTGTATTGTACCCACACATGTGGGGACAATAAAAATGGGGGACTACAGGACAGCAAGGGCTGGCCACGACCCTGCAGATGGGGGCAGGAGGGCCCCGCAGCCGAGGGGAGAGGCAGAGGGGGAGGAATTTGCTCTGGAGGCACTTGCTACTTCAGATAGCTGGGATGCCGGAGCCGGGAGGGTGTTTACATTCCCACCCTTATCTGCGCACAGGCACCCGAGGGGCCCCTTTCCCGCTGAACAGGTTCTGGGTGGTGGGAGTGGGGAGCTGGGTGCCAGCACTGGCCCCGCACCCTCCTCAGCGGCCGGGGACGCCTGCGGGGACAGGGATGTTGGATGAGGCAGCCATGGGCCAAAGCCCAATCGACCTTATGTCTTGCGTGGGGGCTCCCCAGGGCACACCCCACCTCTCCAGCCAGGCTCCGGGGGGCACAGGTGACTCAGAGTCCAGCAGCGTGATCTTTCTTGCTTGGCTTTTCCTGGCAGGGAGTAAATCCCCCTTTGCTTCTTGCAGCTGGGAGACACATGCAGAAGCATCTTGCCCCACAGAGGAGCGGGGGGCCATGGCATCCCCTGGTGCATCCCCCTTGCCAGCATGCAGCCGGCAGCTGGAGCTGTGCCCTGAGCCTGGGGGCCTGTGGCTCCGCTCCAAGGGTGGGCACGGGCAGCACCTCTGGGTGTCCTCTCCCACCCGACACACTGGCAAGTCAGAGGGTGACTCCAGGGATGGGACAGCACTGCGTGGCAGCATGGCATCACCAGCACTCCTGCTTGCTAAACTGAGCTTCAGCCATTTCCCCAGGAAATTCCTAGTCCTGGAAGTGTGTCCTGTTTGCAGCCTGGGAGCTGGGAGAAGTTGGCTGCTGCTGCTCGTGACCGAGAGGCTGAGGGACCTGGGTCCTTTTAGTCGTGAGAAGACTTAGGTGGGATCTAATCGGTGCATACAAATACTTGAAGGGAGGGTGTCAGCAGGATGGGACTGGTCTTTTCTCAGTGGTGCCCAGTGACAGGACAAGAGGAAATGGGCACAAACTTGAGTATAAGAAGTTCCACCTAAACGTGAGGAGGAACTTCTTTACTGTGAGAGTGGTAGAGCACTGGAACAAGCTGCCCAGAGAGGTGGTGGAGTCTCCTTTTCTGGAGACATTCAAAACCCGCCTGGACAAGTTCCTGTGCAACCTGCTCTTGGTGGACCCACTTTGGTGGGGGGGGTTGGACTAGATGATCTCCAGAGGTCCTTCCAACCCTATATGATTATATGATTCTATCCCTCATGTACTGGCTCGGCCAGACCCATGCAGGACCTGCATGAGCTCATCACTCGGCTCCCAGGGACCCACGCAGTTCCTCTTGGGGCATTCACCACCTACATCCCACAGCCCCCCACCCCACAGGCCCCCCAAGCTCCCAGTGGAGGAGCACCCGTGGGACCATGGGTGTGCAGGGGGCAGCCAGGGCAGGGCTGGGGCCATTCCCCGGGGCCGGCCGGGCTCAGTGCTGGGGGAAGCAGCCAGCCATGTAGTAATCACGGCCGGCTCTCCTCTCGGCTGATAATTGCTTGTTAGCAGGAGGGAGAGAGGGAGGGAGGGAGGGAGCTGCGGCCGCGCCGGCAGGGCTCTTGCTGGGGCTAATGACAGCAAAGCGGCAAACCGGGTTGGGGAGCGCTGCCAGATGAGGGAGGGAACTTCCCTGGCGTGTGGAGTCGGAGGCGGCTGCGGGAGAGGTGGAAACTCCCAGAGCACAGAGGAGAACAAAGGCTCGCCGGGCTGTGCCGTGTGGCACCGCGTGCCGTAGCCCTGGGAAACACGCGAGCACAGTGCTGGCTCCGCACGCTCCCACCTGTGCCCCTGTACGGGCTCTCCCCGAGCTCCCTGCCCCGGCACTGCCTGCAGCGGAGCCCCCAGTGTCCCCTCGGGGAGATCTCTGCCCATCAGCAGCCAAGCTATGCACTGAGATCACAGAATCACAGAATGGTTAGAGTTGGAAGGGACCTCAAAGATCATCAAGTTCCAACCCCCCTGCCATCGGCAGGGACACCCCCACTAGGGCAGGTTGCTCAAAGTCCCATCCAACCTGGCCTTGAACACTTCCAGGGATGGGGC
Source organism: Calidris pugnax (assembly GCF_001431845.1). Classification (NCBI taxonomy): domain Eukaryota; kingdom Metazoa; phylum Chordata; class Aves; order Charadriiformes; family Scolopacidae; genus Calidris; species Calidris pugnax. The sequence continues at coordinate 10,679,931 of NW_015090812.1, forward strand.
ATGCACAGCTTCTCTGGACAACCTGTTCCAGTGCTTCACCACCCTCACAGTAAAGAATTTCTTCCTAATATCTAATCTAAATCTCCCCTCTTCCAATTTAAAACCACCCCCCCTTGTCCTGTCACTACACTTCCTGACAGAGAGTCCCTCTCCCGCTCTCCTGTAGGCTCTCTTCAGATATTGGCAGGCTGCTATGAGGTCTCCCCAGAGGCACGTGAGGACACGCTGCACCACAGGTGGTGTGGGACAGCCCATCCGTACCCCAAAGGCATTGGCCATGGCATCTGGGATTTGCCACAACCTGCCTGCAAGGGCAGCGGGGGCTTGCTGTGCTCGCAGCACTCCTGCTGGCACTGCCACCTTGGGAGCAGAGCTGTCACCTGCCTGGTGGGACGATGCCCTGCCCTGTACAGGAGCCTGGGAGGGAGGCAGAGACCAGCAGGGCTGGAGCTGCTCTGAATCGCATTCCTGCCGGGATAACCACGGTGGCCTGGTGTGAGCTGAGAAGTGAGGACAGCAGCCCAGCCAACCCACAGTCCTGCCCTTTCTCCCCCCAACCACAGCCTCCACCGCCCCCTCATCCCACCACCTGCAGACTGTGTCCTCCCCTGGGCTCACAACTTGTTAGCCAAAAAAATGCCACAGTGGCCCACTGAGGCACGAGGCTGTGGTCACCCATGAGCAGCCCCTAAGGGATTCTCATAGAATCATAGAATGGTTTGGGTTGGAAGGGACCTTAGAGATCGAGTTCCAACACCCCTGCCATGGGCAGGGACACCTCCCACTAGAGCAGGTTGCTCAAGGCCCCATCCAGCCTGGCCTTGCACACTTCCAGGGATGGGGCATCTATAACTTCCCTGGGTAACCTGTTCTCACCGTGGTGTGGCCCCATGGCCGTGCCATGACCTGCACACCAGCATCACGCCTGCCTCATCCCACAGGCTCCCGGACTCTGTTATACCTCCAGAATCCTGTCTCCCAAATTGCTGCTCCCCAGATGCCCCATGAATATGTTAAGTGACACGGGGATGTGGTGGAGCCTGCGAGCCCCTGCAGCTGCCCTGTGCTGGGATGACAACTGCCCATTTATTCCTCCTCTGCTTTCCCTGTCTCAGTGAGCCTTTGATCCGTGGCAATACTTTGCCTCTCGCTCTACGACAACTTAATTTCTATAGTAACCTCCTGTGCTGGATCTCGTCGAAAGGCCTTTTGAAAATCTGAATAAACTATGTTGAGTGGTTTTTCTTCTACCCACTCTTTACTGAAGTATTAGAAGAACTCTAATAGAACAAATGAGGCTGGATGCTCCTGTGCAGAAGCTCTGTTCGCTCAAGCCGAGCACGTTGCAATCTTCCAGCCACTCGGGTTTTGATAATCAGCTCTGCCAATTTGCCAAACACGAAGAATTTTTCCTCTCGATGTTCCTATGGCACTGGCAGGGCCACCCCTGCCGCAGCAGTCTCTGGGGACAACCAGGGGACATGTTTCACCAGAGCCCTGATTCCACCGTGGGCCAGCAGCAAGGGGGAGTGGAACAAACCGCTCCAGCTTGTTACAAAATTTTAATTAATCTACAAAAATTTCCTATCTGCAAATAATTCAGACCTTATGAAATTCCAATAAAACCATTTATCACAGCTGGCAATTTGATGTTGCCAGCAAAGCACTTGGACGCTCGGGGAGTAATTGATAGCCTAATATAATTTTAAATTAGGGTTTGTGTTATTAATTTCAGCCCTCTGAAAACACCTCTTTGTTTGGACTAAACCCCACTTCTCCTGCTGCCCTGCGGGGAGCGGGCACATGCCCTGGGGGCTGCCCGTGAGCACCAGCCCTGCCTGCTCCTGCCGCTCTGCCCACAGCGGGGCAGGGGACCCCCAGGCATCCCCCGTGTGGGGCTGTGACCGGGAGCGGGGCTGGCTGGGGACACGGCCACATGTCCCTTGGGAGCAGGGGTGGTTCCCAAGCTGGGAAGGCTGTGGAGGGGTGGCAGAGCTGAGAGCAGCGTGCACCCATGGGGGTGTCGAGCGTCCCCCCCCCGTGCCCCCGCCCACCACTTTTGCAAGAGCAGAAGCGGTGAAAATGCTCAATTTGGGTAATTTACACTTACGCATCCGTCACCTTCCGGGGACGTGGGATCCCTCTCCCCCTGCTGAGTAACATCCCTGCGTGTCGCTGAGCAGCTATGACACCCTGCTGTGGGGCGGCTGCCGTTGGGAGGTGGGAGAAGGAAAATGATCCCTGTACTTACGTGGTCTTAACTCCGTAACACACTCCAAAGCTTGCAAAAGATACGGAGTAATGAATACATAATGACAACCGAAATGTGACAGTCTTGCCATCCCTGTGCTACACTGCTCACCAGTCATCCCAGTGACAATGGGAACAGCAAGGGGCACAGCCCATGGCGGGGGGGAGTCATGGGGAGCCCACGAGCACACCAGTGCTGCACTGGGGCTGCCTGCCCTGGCCAGGGCTGCTCCCACAGAGCCCCAGGCTGGGAAAGGGCTGGTGGTGGCGTGCCTGGGGGCCTGGGAAGGGTTGGGGACAGCAGGGACAACAAGTCAGGAGAGGCTGGTACAGACAAACAGAGAGGCTGGCGAGATGCGAGGCGAGAGCACGTTTGATGTGGTTCATTAGTTAATGGGCACGCCGGGCTTTGAAAGTGCAAAGCACTAAAGAGGTGCAAAGGATTTCATGTTTTAAATTATTTATCTAGGGTTTTTTTTTTTTCCCCTCTCTTTTTCTAACTGGATGCCGGGAGGAGCAGCCGTGCGTGGCCGACCGGGAGCCGCACAACTACGCTGGAGCCCGGCGGGGGCCGAGTGCCCCTGCGCGGCAGGAGGGAAATAAATGTGGAGCTGGGTTTCATCTGCTGCTGCCCAGCCCCAGGGCCAGCACGGGGAGCCAGACCCAAGGAGCAGGGGGCCTTGTGTGGGGCAGCGTGGCTAGCACACGCTCATCCCTTGCCAGGCATCACCGGGGACCATGTGGGGCCACTGCCCCTGAAGGGCAGCTCTGGGAGCATCTTAAAGGGGTTCCCATAAACAACCCCTGTCCCCCCACCTCTGCCCTCACCCCGGGAGCACGGCAGAGTGCAGCCGCTTAAGCCCTTTCTTGGGGACCATCAGGGGACTGAGCAAAAGGCATAATTCAGCTGGGGAGCTATTAGCACGTTAAAAATCTGGACACAAACCCGTAACAAGATTTGCAATTTGTCCCGGGCAGGCAGGCAGGCTGCAGTGTACTTTCCCCATTAGGGGCCATGTGCCGTTAGCAATCACATTAGTGGGGCCAGGATTTCGCAGCAGGAAATCAAAGTGGTCCCTGCAGACCCCAGCCCATCACCGAGCGAGCCGGGCAGCCGAGGGGCACAGAGGGGCTGCTTGTCCCTGCAAGCTCCCTGGTCACAGCTGGTTTGGGATGTGCTGGGCTCCTCCTTGCTCCTGCCAGCACTGGGAGCCACCGGGTCATCCTGCTTGGCCACTTGGTAGCTGAACCTCCTTGGATGACACTCGAATATGGTTTGCTCTGCTCCCAGGTGTGTTGAAGCCCTGGAGGAGTCCCAGCCTTCATGGCCGTGCTGCCTCCATTGGCTATTTTATTCTTGGGTTCTATTGGTTAAACAGATTTTAATCTACACAGTCTGGAGCTATTGATACCATGTCATGCTAATTTGTTAGCTGGCTGTCAAGTAGACGAAGCAAAATGGCAAGTATTAAATGAAATGTGTTGTGTGAAATGGGCTGGCACTGAGGTCCCTGTTTTCCGTGCGGCAACCTGCTTCCACACAGGGCTCAGGGTGATTTATAGGTCTCACAGGCCTGAGCCCCAGGTGATGGGTGCTCTTGGGGTGCGCATTGGCATGTGGGACTACCACAGGACCCTCCTAGCCTCGATGGTTTGGAGAGGAATGGGGTTGTCCAACTGCTCAGGAGGTGGGATGCCTGCCTGAACCCAGTCCCTGGTCTCTCACCCCTTTGGTCCCAGTGGGGAGGATTGAACCACTGCACCCCAGCACACATGCTCCCCCTTCTCAACTCACTGGGTGCCCTCTCTTTCCCTCAGTGCATGGCCTGGGGGGGTGTGTGTGTGCCAGCCCTCGGGGGATCCCAGAGGATGCTCCATACTGGGGAGGCTGTGAGAACACAGGGGAGCACCCTCTCCCTGAGCGCCGCGCCTGGGAGATTATTTATTTGGTGAGTTATGACTTTGTTTTCCCCTGTGTAAATATCTGGGAAGAGCAGCTAATGTTCTGTGCACAGCCGAGGCAATTACAGCCCTCAGCGCAGCCCCACCGCCCCCCCCAGCCCCCTCATGCAAATCAGTCCCAGCCCCCCCATGCCCCTTGTGAGGGGAGAAACTCCCATTAAACCACCACCGTGAAACAGGGCTGGCACTGCTCACAGCCCTTGGCCACCCTACGCTGTCCCTACAGGGCTGGAGGTGCTTTTGGGGCTGGCCCTGGGCAATCCCACATCAGCCAGCTGTGCTGGGGGCACCCTTCCAGCTGTGCCAGGGTCACCCTTCCAGCTGTGTCCCAGGTGGCCCTTCTAGCTGTGCCAGGAGCTGCCAACCTGCAGAGGTGATTTTTCAGCTGTGCCTGGGGGTGCTTCTCCCGTTGTGCAGGGGTGGGAGGGGGCTCCAGATGTGCAGGGCTGGCTCTTCCAGCTGTGCTCACCTGGGGCTCCCTGGCACTGCAAGGAGAGCTCAAGCTGTCCCCAGAAACATAGGGGTGCAGCCTCCCGGCCCCGCACAGAGCGGGTACAGCCCCAGACCACTCTCCTGTGGAGGGGAGCGGGGCTGCTCGTTGGCACTAACGAGGGGGTGTGCTGGGGCCGTGGAGCCTGGGCGGCGGCGGTGTCTCCCGGGCCCCGGCCCCTCGACGACAGGCAGCCCCGAATCAGCTTCATTAAGAGCCATTGATCTGTTTCCTGCTTAATATATTTTTCATTTCCAAATGTTTTTTTCCAGGCTCCACAGCGTTTGCAGCTTGTACCAATTAAGGCAGCAGCACAGAATGAGCGCTGCAGCCCATTAATTAAACTTATAGGGGGAGATTAAGTGCCCACTCCATTCTCCCTGGCAGCTCTCTCCGAGCAACAGGCGTGCTGGGGACGGGAGCAAGGCTGAGCACTCACGTGTGGTCACCTGCCCTCCCTCCCTCGCTCCCTGCTGTGTCCCCAGACAGCCATGCAGCCCCCACCACCCTGGGCACCCCCCCTGACCCATGGGTGCTCACCATGGGCACAGTGAAGGCTGAGGCATCACCTGCACGGGGGGAGCAGGGGGGTGCCAGGTTCCCACACACCAGGGCTTGGGGTGGGCTGCTCCCGGCTCTGCTCGGAGCAGGGATGCTGTGCTGGGTATCTGCGTGTTGGTGCATCCATTTTGGGGAAGGAAACAGGGCGTACAGGGATGCTGCCTTGTCCTGTGCCAGCCAGGGACAGGAGCTCACGCTGGTGAAGGAGCTGCAGCACCCGCTGCATTGTCCTGAGCCCAAGGGGCTTCTGCCCTCACTGCGGGGCAAGGGGACCTGGGTGAGGGGGGTCCCCAGCTCCCCACACTGCCTCTGCCGAGCTGTCTGTGGGCACAGCTTCTGTCCCACTCTCATAGAGCAGCAGTCAGGGACCAGCTGTGGGTTTGGTCAGGTGGAGACGGGGCAGCCCCTCGCATCCCACCATCAGCAGCGGGTGCCCACACCGTGCTGGTTCCTTTCAGGAGAAACATGCCGACGGGCAACCCTAGCTCCAGGCACCGGTACCAACACCGTGGAGCAGCTGGTGCTTGTGCTGTCACACACTGTTACCATGGAAATGATCACACTGTCACACGCTGACATCCTCCCACCCAGGGCACCTGGGTACCGGGTGCTCTGGGGCTGGCGATGTCGGTGGGCAGGTGACCCGCAGCCCTGCGGCCGGAGGGGATGCGGCGGGAGCTGAGCGGGTGCAGCAGAGACAGGTCCTACCCTGCTGCCGAGAGGTCTTGCCGACAAGTTCTCCAGCTGCTCATTTGGATAAATGGTGGAAAAATTAAGATATGCCCAAAGCCTGGAGCCTGGCACCAACCATGTGCTGGAAACTGAGTCACTTTCCCTTGGACCGGGATGGCAAAGAAAATGGGGTGGTGCAAAAAGCAAAGACCAAGTGGGGAGATGCTGAGCTCAGCAAAACAGTGGAGGGTTCATCTGGGGTCATGTCCAAGAGCCGGGAGGGGAACCACTGTGTGTCCCACATTGGTCCTGTACAACAGACCCACCGCCTCTTTGGGCAGGAGCAGAACCTGGCAGGTACCAGCAGCAGCACTGACAAAACATCACCAATTTGTCTGCAGTGTTTCACTTATAGCCACATGACATTTTGGTTAAAAACTTGTTTTATGAGGAATTAAGAGGGCACAGCAGATGGATTAAAGATTCATGGACAGCTTCCCTTACAGCCTTGTTAGTGGGGAGGCATCAGGGAAGGGCCATGCCAAGGACAGGCCCTGGGAACCCAAACTATTTACCGTTTGCACCAACAGGCAATGTGAGGGTGCAATAACTGTTGTCATGAGAAAGACTTGTGAAGAAACAGAGAGGAAGAAGATGGTTTGCTGCAGCATCACAGCCTGCGGTGCCGGGGCGAGGATCCCTGTGAGGGGTGACACTGAGGAGGCGTTCAGGTGGAGGTTTATGGGGCGGTGGCACCCACTGTGTGACTCGGTGTTTCCCTGCCTCGTTGCTTTTGATTTAGCAGTTGCTAGAGAAACTAAAAGTTGCGGTTTGGGGAGCATCTGCATTTTAATTAGTAATTACCAGCAGTGCTGCTCTGGCCCAGCTGTTGCCTGCAGGGTCAGGGTTGGTGGCACTGCACCTGCCTCACACCCGGTGGCCCCGGCGGGTGCCAAGGGTGGCCCTGCTGTGGGTGCTGGTGTGGTGCCCTGGCTGGGGTGCTGCTCGGTGTCCTCTGAGCCCCTGCAGACAGAGATGTCCTCGCCCTGCCTTCCTCCCCGTGCCAGCAGAGGAGCAGAGGGCTTAGTGCTGATGGCCCCCAGCATGCGAGGGTGACTTTGCTGAGCAGGGCTCCCTGGAAATGCACGGGGGGGGGGTCTGGTAGTCCCGGCTGCAGCCCCGAGGGAGAGGAGCATCACTGTGCCATCTGTGGCCACAGCTGGTTTGGTTTGTGCCGCAGCCGCTCTCTCCCTCCCACCCACTCCAGCAGCTCCCCTCACTAATGCCTGTGCTCCTCCCTGCTCCTCCACCTGATTAATTCCTCCTGTGGCTCCGTGAACGCTGCCGTGATGCCCGGAGCAGGGAGACTCCTGTATCCCCCCTGCCTGGCAAGCAGCTCGCCCAGGAGAGTCTGAGGGAGAGTCCCCAGGGGCTGAATGACCTTCCCTTGCTCTCCTCCAGGGTGATGCCCACCACCCCCATACACACCCCCCACTAGGTCCCCTTCTGCAATTCCCACCATGTCCTGCCCCATGGCTCCAGGACCCGCAGGGTGGGTGCAGGGGCCGTGGGCAGGATTCCCCCTCCAAGCAGAGCCCCGCTCCCGGCTGCCCCATCCCCTCTCTGGCTCACTGGGCCGGCGGTTCATTTTAACAAGGCTTTTAGGCTTAAGTGCTGCTTGGCGTGACTGGGAGAAATTGATATTTTGAGAATGAGCTTGAGAGGGGTCATGAATAATTCACGCCGGGGTGGTGCTGTTCCCATAAAAAGGCTGCTTAAAAAAACCAAACCCAGAGCTTAAGAAGGAAACCAATTCCCACCCCAAAAAGCCCCAGACCCTGGCTCAGCCTCCACTGAATCTTTCATCTCCAGAAAGGGGTTCCCACATGGTGGTGGCATCAAGGGGAGCTGGCCCCTGCCCTTTCTGGAGCATCCCAGTGAGGTACCTGCTCCTTAAGCCGGCACGGGCAGCACAACCCCGGGGGACTCTGCTGGGGTCACTGGTGGCAGTGGCACCGAAACCATATGAGCTGGGGGTCAGCAGCATGTCACCAGCCCCGTGAAGCCTGGTTTGACCTCTTTAATTCATTAGGCCCCTTATTAAGGGCTACTCTGTGAGACGGAGGGCAGTAAGTGCCCATTGCCATGGGGACAAGCAGGTGAAGCGTGTCACCCCAGGGTGGCTCTGGAGACAGAGAAGGGACACCTCCAACCCCAGGGCAGGCAGCAGGGGGTGTAGAGCTGGGGCAGGGAGCTGGGCTCAGCGCCTCTGGCACAAATCCTGCTGTCCATCTGAGAAGGTCCCCATGGAGACCTGCGTCCCCCCGGGAGTTGGAGGGGACAGGGTCTCTCTCTGAGCATGCTGCAAGGATGAACACCAGCACTGCTGGGCTGGAGCACAGCACTGGCACAGGGCTGATGGGTTTGAACAGGCTATGAATAAATTTAGGCTGGAGATCAGAAGCCGGGTCTTCACTGCCAGAGCAGCTGGCCTAGGGTGGCCCCAAGACAGGACTACCCAGGGCATGAGCTCAAGCTGGGCTGGAGACTGAGCCGAGCCGTATGCAGGGATGGATGGATGGATGGATGGATGACAGTGAGACCACAGCAGCCGGGCACGGGGCCATTCCCAGCCCTATGTGCCCTCACTCCTTGGTGCACCCCCACTCCACACCAGTGAGGCTCCATCACCCAGCTCCCAGGAGCTTTGTCCTCTGCACCACGGCTGGGGGAGAACTTTGTGTGACTCTGCCTGCCCCGGTGCCCCTGTGGGGAGGCTGCGACCCCCTTCCCCACCCAGAGGGGACACGACAGGGTCATTTACTGCTCCCATCCCTTCCACAGGGCGGTGGGGAAGCGCCTTGGCAGCCCCGCTCCCAGCACCGAGCTGGCAGCCCGCGTGTGCCGGAGCCGCTGCACGGCGACAGCAGCGTCTGTTTGCTGCCACCGAGGATCTCTCTCTCTGTGGCTGCTCATTACTGGACGCCTTCCAAGCGACGGGGCCGGATGACACTAATCCGGCTGGTTTCACAGCAAGAGACCACATCGGCGAAGGGCTCGGTGGCCGCCCCACCGTAGCTCTGCCGGGGAACGGGGCCACCAGGGCTGGAGGCCGCCCAGGTTTGCCCAGGGATCCCAGAGCATCCCAAGGAAGAGGGACCCAGGGAGGCAAACATGGGGCTGGCGCCAAGCTGGCATGACCACAACCACCAGCACTGAGAGCCTCCTGGAAGGAGCTTGGGAAAGCAGCTCCCCCAACATCCCAGCCTGCAGGAGAGGTGAATGCTGTGTAGCCCACCCATGCCCTGTGCCTGGGCTGGCACAGCAGCTGTACAGGGTCACCCTGACTGCACTACCATTCTTACAGGTGCTGGTCCTGTCTCCTGTCCAGCTGAGCCCCCCAGGGACCAGGATGCTGATGGCTTTAAAGGGGGGCAATGGTGTGATACAGGGAGCTGGAGCCAGTACCGAGGCCTGGGGATGCCCAACAAGGGGTAAGAAGGACAGTGTGGGCAACTGTCAGGAGCCCAGCAGGGACTCAACCTCCACCGGGCTGGACGTGCAGTGAGGGGGCAGAGAAAGCCCTTGGTCCTCCAGCAAAACCCTGCACCCTGGGGACAAGGACCTCCAAAGACATTGAGAGCCAAGCCAGGAACGCAGGGGGTGTTCCATCCCAGCAGCACCCCATCCCCAGGGAGGGGGCAGGAGCCTCGCACCGGCGCCTCCGCACCGAGCCGCACGGCGATTAGCGAGGAAGAGCCCTGCAGCCCTGCTGCTGCGCGGGGAGAATTAGCCGTAATAAGTCATGATCATCCCCTGATGACGAGCACTTAATGTGTGCCGGTTCTGCTATCAAAGTGCCTCTTAAACCCCAATCGCCCTGTCGATAGCGATGGCAGCGGCTGATGGATCCCCGGCCGCCCGGCCGGGTCGCTCCCGGCATGCCACAGGCGGGAGCATCGATTTCTCACAACTGCGAAGAGGCAAATATTTGAAAAGTGATAAATAAGGGGAGCTGCCGGCTCGGCTGCGCGCGTCAGCGCCCGGGATTAAGGCAACGAGGTGAGACTGCCCAATTAAATCCCAATGAAAATGGCCGCAAATTCAATTTTTCCCCTTGCCCGTATCCATCCTGAGGGCCGGGGGGGGGGGGGAAAGGACAGGCCCTGGGAACCCAAACTATTTACCGTTTGCACCAACAGGCAATGTGAGGGTGCAATAACTGTTGTCATGAGAAAGACTTGTGAAGAAACAGAGAGGAAGAAGATGGTTTGCTGCAGCATCACAGCCTGCGGTGCCGGGGCGAGGATCCCTGTGAGGGGTGACACTGAGGAGGCGTTCAGGTGGAGGTTTATGGGGCGGTGGCACCCACTGTGTGACTCGGTGTTTCCCTGCCTCGTTGCTTTTGATTTAGCAGTTGCTAGAGAAACTAAAAGTTGCGGTTTGGGGAGCATCTGCATTTTAATTAGTAATTACCAGCAGTGCTGCTCTGGCCCAGCTGTTGCCTGCAGGGTCCCTGCTCCCGCTGGGGGCTGCCCATGCCGGGGCAGGGTCAGGGTTGGTGGCACTGCACCTGCCTCACACCCGGTGGCCCCGGCGGGTGCCAAGGGTGGCCCTGCTGTGGGTGCTGGTGTGGTGCCCTGGCTGGGGTGCTGCTCGGTGTCCTCTGAGCCCCTGCAGACAGAGATGTCCTCGCCCTGCCTTCCTCCCCGTGCCAGCAGAGGAGCAGAGGGCTTAGTGCTGATGGCCCCCAGCATGCGAGGGTGACTTTGCTGAGCAGGGCTCCCTGGAAATGCACGGGGGGGGGGTCTGGTAGTCCCGGCTGCAGCCCCGAGGGAGAGGAGCATCACTGTGCCATCTGTGGCCACAGCTGGTTTGGTTTGTGCCGCAGCCGCTCTCTCCCTCCCACCCACTCCAGCAGCTCCCCTCACTAATGCCTGTGCTCCTCCCTGCTCCTCCACCTGATTAATTCCTCCTGTGGCTCCGTGAACGCTGCCGTGATGCCCGGAGCAGGGAGACTCCTGTATCCCCCCTGCCTGGCAAGCAGCTCGCCCAGGAGAGTCTGAGGGAGAGTCCCCAGGGGCTGAATGACCTTCCCTTGCTCTCCTCCAGGGTGATGCCCACCACCCCCATACACACCCCCCACTAGGTCCCCTTCTGCAATTCCCACCATGTCCTGCCCCATGGCTCCAGGACCCGCAGGGTGGGTGCAGGGGCCGTGGGCAGGATTCCCCCTCCAAGCAGAGCCCCGCTCCCGGCTGCCCCATCCCCTCTCTGGCTCACTGGGCCGGCGGTTCATTTTAACAAGGCTTTTAGGCTTAAGTGCTGCTTGGCGTGACTGGGAGAAATTGATATTTTGAGAATGAGCTTGAGAGGGGTCATGAATAATTCACGCCGGGGTGGTGCTGTTCCCATAAAAAGGCTGCTTAAAAAAACCAAACCCAGAGCTTAAGAAGGAAACCAATTCCCACCCCAAAAAGCCCCAGACCCTGGCTCAGCCTCCACTGAATCTTTCATCTCCAGAAAGGGGTTCCCACATGGTGGTGGCATCAAGGGGAGCTGGCCCCTGCCCTTTCTGGAGCATCCCAGTGAGGTACCTGCTCCTTAAGCCGGCACGGGCAGCACAACCCCGGGGGACTCTGCTGGGGTCACTGGTGGCAGTGGCACCGAAACCATATGAGCTGGGGGTCAGCAGCATGTCACCAGCCCCGTGAAGCCTGGTTTGACCTCTTTAATTCATTAGGCCCCTTATTAAGGGCTACTCTGTGAGACGGAGGGCAGTAAGTGCCCATTGCCATGGGGACAAGCAGGTGAAGCGTGTCACCCCAGGGTGGCTCTGGAGACAGAGAAGGGACACCTCCAACCCCAGGGCAGGCAGCAGGGGGTGTAGAGCTGGGGCAGGGAGCTGGGCTCAGCGCCTCTGGCACAAATCCTGCTGTCCATCTGAGAAGGTCCCCATGGAGACCTGCGTCCCCCCGGGAGTTGGAGGGGACAGGGTCTCTCTCTGAGCATGCTGCAAGGATGAACACCAGCACTGCTGGGCTGGAGCACAGCACTGGCACAGGGCTGATGGGTTTGAACAGGCTATGAATAAATTTAGGCTGGAGATCAGAAGCCGGGTCTTCACTGCCAGAGCAGCTGGCCTAGGGTGGCCCCAAGACAGGACTACCCAGGGCATGAGCTCAAGCTGGGCTGGAGACTGAGCCGAGCCGTATGCAGGGATGGATGGATGGATGGATGGATGACAGTGAGACCACAGCAGCCGGGCACGGGGCCATTCCCAGCCCTATGTGCCCTCACTCCTTGGTGCACCCCCACTCCACACCAGTGAGGCTCCATCACCCAGCTCCCAGGAGCTTTGTCCTCTGCACCACGGCTGGGGGAGAACTTTGTGTGACTCTGCCTGCCCCGGTGCCCCTGTGGGGAGGCTGCGACCCCCTTCCCCACCCAGAGGGGACACGACAGGGTCATTTACTGCTCCCATCCCTTCCACAGGGCGGTGGGGAAGCGCCTTGGCAGCCCCGCTCCCAGCACCGAGCTGGCAGCCCGCGTGTGCCGGAGCCGCTGCACGGCGACAGCAGCGTCTGTTTGCTGCCACCGAGGATCTCTCTCTCTGTGGCTGCTCATTACTGGACGCCTTCCAAGCGACGGGGCCGGATGACACTAATCCGGCTGGTTTCACAGCAAGAGACCACATCGGCGAAGGGCTCGGTGGCCGCCCCACCGTAGCTCTGCCGGGGAACGGGGCCACCAGGGCTGGAGGCCGCCCAGGTTTGCCCAGGGATCCCAGAGCATCCCAAGGAAGAGGGACCCAGGGAGGCAAACATGGGGCTGGCGCCAAGCTGGCATGACCACAACCACCAGCACTGAGAGCCTCCTGGAAGGAGCTTGGGAAAGCAGCTCCCCCAACATCCCAGCCTGCAGGAGAGGTGAATGCTGTGTAGCCCACCCATGCCCTGTGCCTGGGCTGGCACAGCAGCTGTACAGGGTCACCCTGACTGCACTACCATTCTTACAGGTGCTGGTCCTGTCTCCTGTCCAGCTGAGCCCCCCAGGGACCAGGATGCTGATGGCTTTAAAGGGGGGCAATGGTGTGATACAGGGAGCTGGAGCCAGTACCGAGGCCTGGGGATGCCCAACAAGGGGTAAGAAGGACAGTGTGGGCAACTGTCAGGAGCCCAGCAGGGACTCAACCTCCACCGGGCTGGACGTGCAGTGAGGGGGCAGAGAAAGCCCTTGGTCCTCCAGCAAAACCCTGCACCCTGGGGACAAGGACCTCCAAAGACATTGAGAGCCAAGCCAGGAACGCAGGGGGTGTTCCATCCCAGCAGCACCCCATCCCCAGGGAGGGGGCAGGAGCCTCGCACCGGCGCCTCCGCACCGAGCCGCACGGCGATTAGCGAGGAAGAGCCCTGCAGCCCTGCTGCTGCGCGGGGAGAATTAGCCGTAATAAGTCATGATCATCCCCTGATGACGAGCACTTAATGTGTGCCGGTTCTGCTATCAAAGTGCCTCTTAAACCCCAATCGCCCTGTCGATAGCGATGGCAGCGGCTGATGGATCCCCGGCCGCCCGGCCGGGTCGCTCCCGGCATGCCACAGGCGGGAGCATCGATTTCTCACAACTGCGAAGAGGCAAATATTTGAAAAGTGATAAATAAGGGGAGCTGCCGGCTCGGCTGCGCGCGTCAGCGCCCGGGATTAAGGCAACGAGGTGAGACTGCCCAATTAAATCCCAATGAAAATGGCCGCAAATTCAATTTTTCCCCTTGCCCGTATCCATCCTGAGGGCCGGGGGGGGGGTGATAACACGGGGTTCATCGATTGGCAGTGCTGGGAAGAAATCTCTCTGAATTCAATTAGTTGGGAAAACACAAGGGGCGGCACAGGGAGAGGGGCTGGGGCTGTGTGCCTTTGTCACACCCAGGGGACTGGAGTTCCCAGCACATGCTGCGAGTCACCAGAGAGCTGCTGGACACAGTGGTGACAGCACCCATGGGTGCCCACACCATCAGAGAGATGGGGGAGAAACACTGTGCACTGGTGTTTCACTTAGATTGCAGCCCTTGGGGGTCACCCCAGGTCTGTCACCCTATCGGCATCTGCAGAACACGGCGGCATCTGTGCTGGGGAATTGAACGTCCCGCTCCATCCCTGGCATTGATGGCAACTGACAGGGAACAGCTTGTGTGAAAGTCCCTGTGTCCCTGGGGGGTTCCTGGCCCGCTCTGACCCGCACAGAGCAGGGCTGGCCCCAGTGGGGCTGCGGGTGCTCAGCAGGTCTGCGGGGTCTGCGGCTTCTCCCCAGCCCCTTCCTCCTGGGCTCCAGCACAGAGGGATGACCCTGCCGGGATGAACAGCCATTACGTCTCATTGCCTTGGAAACCGAGCTGCAGCTCTGAGAAGCCTCTCCACCTCCTCCTCCTCCTCCTCCTTCTCCTTCTAGCTGAGCCCCACGGGAAGAAGCCAGAGGACTTGGGGGTTTGGGGTTGTGTGCTGCCAGGTGTGGGCATGGGGGCTGCCTGCCCATACGAGTTGTCTGGCACCCTGCTGCCCACTGCCTTGCTCAGTTCCTCCTCCCTGAGTGTGAGAAGAAGTCCTCCATCAAAGAAACGATGCTCAAATTAGCGTGAGGAATGGGGGGGGAGGAGTGTGTGTCCTGTTCCATCCCCACATCAGGGGCATGTGGCAGGGAGGCACAGATTCCAGCCAGTCCCTGCCACCATGGAGAAGAGGGTCATGGTGGCGGGCGAGGAGGAAAAGCCTCTTCAGGCCCAGAGCAGGGCCATCAGCCTCGCCTGGCTGTGGAGATGGGGCTGGCGGAGACTGTGGGGAGCAGGCAACAGGGTCCCCAGGGAGTGACAGTGCCCTCACAGCCCCCTGCTCTGCCCGCCTGCCCCCTGGGCTCCCCCTGCGCTGTGGGGACAGGAGCCCCGAGGCTGGGGGTGGGGGGCTGGGGGCTGTGGGGACAGAGGGAATCAAAGACAAGGGGGTCTCCCCAGCCTGCCAGCACCCCCTCCTCTGCAGCACCGCAAAACCCCGGCACAATCAGCCGGCAGCCTGCACCCAGGGCCGGGCAGCGACCCCCATTTTCCTCTCCGGGGGTATGGGGGGGGATACCGGCGGCCATTGCGGGAGCTGGGCTGGGGCTGTGGCCGCGGCAGGGAAGGCAGGACGGGGTCGGGAGGCGGTGGGGCGGAGGTGGGCTGCTCCCTCCGTCCCCGGGGAAGGTGCTATTTATTGCCAGCTGCAGGCACAGCTGGGACCAGCCGCTGCGCTGCCTTGGGCACAAGCCTCGGCGGCCACCGGGCCCGGCTGGGGCTGCGCGGCGGAGCGGGATGGGTGAGCGCGGCGGGGCGGGACAGAGAGCATCCTCCTCCCGGGGCAGCCCGGCCGGCCCCGACGGTCGCTGCCCCGCGCCGGAGCCGGAGCGGGGCCCGGGGAGGGCCGGAGCTGGGCTGGGGCTGTGGCCGCGGCAGGGAAGGCAGGACGGGGTCGGGAGGCGGTGGGGCGGAGGTGGGCTGCTCCCTCCGTCCCCGGGGAAGGTGCTATTTATTGCCAGCTGCAGGCACAGCTGGGACCAGCCGCTGCGCTGCCTTGGGCACAAGCCTCGGCGGCCACCGGGCCCGGCTGGGGCTGCGCGGCGGAGCGGGATGGGTGAGCGCGGCGGGGCGGGACAGAGAGCATCCTCCTCCCGGGGCAGCCCGGCCGGCCCCGACGGTCGCTGCCCCGCGCCGGAGCCGGAGCGGGGCCCGGGGAGGGCCGGGCCGTGCCGTGCCGTGCTGCCGGCCTTCTCCTCGGCGTGACACCCGTGTGCTGTGGGGTGCAGGAGCACAGCCTGCCGGCTGCCGCCTGCACTGCTCGGCCCCTGCCCGCAGCCCGCCTTCCTGCCGGCCCCCACGCGTGGCATCCCCCCGGCCCCACGCAGAGCAGCTCCAGAGCCCCCAAAAAGAGCCCCCGCGCAGGGCACCCCCACGGAGGACATCCCCACGCGGGATATCCCCGCATCCCCTTCCACAGGTTCGCTCTGCCCCGGGACCTGTCTCCTGCCAAAACGGCTGCGCTGCCTGTCTCCCCCCTCTCAGCCCCACCATGAACCCAGAGCACCCCTGGCTGTGGGGGATGCTGAACCCCCCCCAGAACAGTGGGGGAAGGGCTGGGGGCTCTCAGCTGGCTCAGAGGACAGGACCCCCTTGCGGGGAAGGTGATGGTGGGCCCGTGCTGAGATTGCAGCAGGGCCGGTGACACACAGCTGGGGTTTGCTAACAGGCAGCACGTGTGGGCATGGGGCCACCATTTCCCGGACCATGGCAGGGAGTGGGGTCAGGGTAGGGCCCTGCCTCCCCCTGCCATTTGCCTCCTTGCCCTCCAAGGAAGCACCAAGTTGCCTGGTAACCCTCCACATCCTCCACCCTGCAGCCCAGGGATGAACATCATATAAGGCTGAACAGGACTGGAGATGGTAGTTTTGGGGAGCCCTTCAGCCCCAGCCTCGGTGCAGACTTGCCCGGCATAGGGTTTAGGGGGTTGCAGCCCAGCAGGGATCCTGCCCCAGAGCACTGGGAGGTGGGAAGAGGAGGCCTGTGCAGCACCCGTGGCCAGGCAGGCTCCTGATGAGCCCACAGGAGCAGGCAGAGCCCCCCCCGCTGGGCATCACCCCCGCCCCTGCCCCAGGCTCCCTCCTCCTGCCTCCAGCGTCCCAGTGCGGCTCCGCACCCCAAAGCTCCTGGGGCCTGGGCTAAGACTTGATATTCCGCCCGCTCCCCTACACACATTGGCAATTAGATCATAATTGTAATATTTGCATATTCATAACAGCTGAAATTAATTGCATTTGCATAATGGTAATGAAAGGGACTTCATTAATTACCGCTTTTTTCTGGGGATTTTGCATATAAATGGATTCCATTAGGCAGGTTGAGCTCTGGCGGGTACAGGGGTGGGACAGGAGTGGTGCCGCCGGACTGGGATGGAGCTAAGAGGACTGGTGGCATCGCTGCCACCCTGCCTGTTCTGCTCCCCTGTTCCTGCAGACGGGCTCAACAGTGGCATGGGGGCTCGGTCGGTGGCTTCCAGCCCGTTGCCCAGATCCGATGGCTTCCCCTTGCCCTGTTGACCCCACACTTGCCCCAGGCATCCCACTACAGCATGGGTGGGGGCAAGGATGGGCACCAGTGCTGCTGCAGCACTGGGTTTGTTTTGCTCAGGGTGTCAGCACGGCCACTGGGTGCACAGGGGGTGCACAGAGGGTCCTTCCTGCAGACACTGGGAGGGAGAAGCTGCCCCGGCCCAAGAAGCTGCTGTGACCACAGGTAGCAGCTCCGGGGCAGCTCCAGCCATGGCATGAGCCCACTCGGGGCTGGCAGTCACCTGGCACTGTCCCATTGTGCCCATCCCATCACTCTGCGTCCTCTCCTGGGGGGCTGGCGGTCACCTGGCACTGTCCCATTGTGCCCATCCCATCACTCTGCGTCCTCTCCAGGGCAGCTCATATCACCTGGGGAACTCTGCCCAGCAGCCGACAGACTCACCTGGGCTGCCACCAAAGTGCTGACTGGAAAAGCCCCAGATGTCCCAGTTGCAAGGGAAGGTGAAAGAGGAGGTGAGGGCTTTGGGGAAAAACACTGGGAGCTGAGAGCTCTGGGAAAGCTGGGAGCAGTGAGTGCAAGTTGGCAGTCAGCAAACACAGGTGAGAAAACTCTCAATGAAGCTCTTGATGGCTGGTGGAGTCACAGGAGGTACATGCATCAGGTTTGGGGGAACCAGCTCCAAACTGGTACCTGGAGGTGGTGGGTTTTGGTTTGGTCCTGGCCACACGCTGCTGTGCGGACAGACCCGCCTGCGCTGGAAGGATGCTCTGGCCACGGGGCACTTCTGCTCTGCTCTGGCCGGGGAGAGACTTCTTCGGGAGATGGAGCTCGTTGCCTCCTTATTGATGGCTCTTTCCCTCCTGCACTGCTGGGGAACAGGCCTGCGGAATAAATCAGTGCAAGAGACAGATTATGGCAGCTAAAGACTCCAAATGAGATGATAATTGCCGTGGTAATGACAGCGAAGACCTGATGCTGCCGATAAGGAAACGTCTCTGCTGCTCTTGGCTGCTGCCTGGCCAAGGGGTTGGCAGGGGCGCATGGCTGGGGATGTCCCCAGGGACACCGTGGCCAGGAGTGCTGCCCTCCCTGTGCCCTCAGCAGGGTCTGGGTGCCCATGGCAGGTGCTGGTCCCTACCGTGTCCCCACAGCAGCAGGGATGGGGGTGCTGGGGGCCGGGCGAGGGGGCATGAGGCGGGCAGCCCTGGCGGGGCCGTTTGTCTGGTTCTCCCGCCGGCTGCGTGTCAGCTCTAATTAGGCAAACTTCTGTATTCATTGCGAGCCCAGCCAGCGGAGAATTCCACAATTGAATTTTAATGCCCTAAAAACACATTACAATCAGCCTGATTAATTAAGAGATGGCTTAACATGGTGAGCGGGCTGCAGAGGGCCGCGCTGGGGAGGGGTGCCATGCGGGCCTGCTCCTGCGCCCCACGGCACGGGGCACGGGCATGGAGAGCACTGGGGCCAGAGGAGCCGGGAATGGCCCCTGAGCCCTGCGGGGCTGCGGGAGGGAACGGGGGTCGGGGCCAGGCTGTGCCCCGGGGGTGCCAGGCTGCAGGGACCCCTGCTCCCCCCATCAGCGCTGGGCTGAGCCCACACCTCGGGCGCCTCGGCAGTCCTGGCGCTCAGCCAGGCAGGAGATAGTGCCAGCATCCCCTTCCCACCCTGGGCCTCACTCTCCCCACCAGTGTGGCCATCAGGACCCTCCTGAGTGCCCATTCCCCGTGTCCCCGCCACGTCCCCGCGCTGGGAGCAGTGGCCGATGCTGTGTCACGCTGTGAGCAGGGTGCTCTGCTTGCTTTTGTTTGTGAGTGAGGACGAGCTGGGAAGCTCCTATTAATTTATCTCTCCAGCAATTCCCCAGGGCACCAGCAGTGCTGGCTAACGGGCTGCCACCTCCCACAGGCCAGCCCTGCCCCTGCTCCCTTGAGCCACCACTTGCTGGGACAGTGCCCAGCACAGCCCGGGCTGTGTCCCCACACACATCACTGCTCGGGGTGGCCTTGCCAGCCTACATGGACACCGTGGGCTGAAGTGTCCTGGGGGGATCCTTCCCCTGCATCCCACCGTGGGCACCAGGCAGTGGGACTGGTCGCCGCAGAGCTCTGCCAGGCTGAATTGCACCAGGTGCCCCTGCTCAGGGGATGGTTTGGCCGAAGCCCATCCTGCCGTAGCGTAACGAATGGGAAAGGGGGAAATCCATAACCATAGTGTAAAGGAGAGGTTGCAACCGGCAGGACATAAATCAGAGGGAAAGTGATAAAGGGAGCCTCTCGCCAGGAGAGGCCGGCAGCAGAGGGAGGGATGGCGATGGCATCATGAGGCCAAAAAGAAATCCTGGCAAGGCCATAAATTCTGCAGCCGCTGGAGCTGCTCGAGCGCTAATGATCACACAAAACCGCCAGCCACGTTTAACAAATATTTCTGCTCTGTATTTGGAGAGAAGAGGGACGACATGCTTGAATCATACAAGAGTGATGAAGTCGTCTATTAATTACTGCCGGGAATGTTAAACAACATCTGCCAGCTCAGCGGGTCCAGGCACCGCCCGCCCCGGCCTTCTCCAAGAGCTGGAGGAGAATTTGGCCTCCTCATTAATTTCCTGTGAAAACCTTGAAATAGCGAGAAAATCCCAGCCGGCTGATGGAGAGCCCACCCACACCAGGAGCCGCGGGGACGTGGGGGTGCTCGGTCCTTGTCTCCTCCTCTTGGCTCCACTGGGATTTAAATCACATTCCCACACGGTTCGATCCTCCCTGATGAAGAATAGCCATAAACCAGCAAAGGTTGGGCATTTGTTTCCCATAATATGATGGATGGATTTGCTTTTACCTGAGTGGTTTTGGAGACAGTAAGAAAGGGAGGCCTGAGAGGGTCAATGTGCTCGTTAAGGCATCCCGCAGAAATCTTCGTCACAGCTTTGGGAGGGCCTGGCATCTTTCCCTGCATCTCCTTCGTGCTGCCTGGTGCCTGGGACAGGAGGGATGGAGGGGATAGGGGATGAGGGATGGAGGGAGAGGAGCAGTAGGAGGAAGAAGAAGTAGAAAAGGAGGAGAAGGAGGCTCCCACCAGGACCAGGATAAGCCCTGGCTCTGGCACAGCCCTGCTGCATCCCATCATTAGCCAGTTGCAACCCAGACAGGTCCTTCTTTTCAGGAGGGGGAACCAGGGTTAGCAGCAAAGGTGGCTGTGAAGGGCACAGCACACTTCTACGGTGGTGAAGCAACCAGCTCAGCAGCAGAAAGACAGTAATTAACAAATTATCTCTGCACAGTATGGACGGACCATGGTGAGTGGAGAAGGACCTGGCAGAGTGCTGGATCCCACCAAGGAGTCCCCAGCAGGCATCAGGGCTGGTGTGTCCCTTGGGTGCAAGGTCTCTGAGCCAAACCTGCAGAAGTGCCCGGAGCTGTGGAAACAGGGAGGTCCTAGAAAATTGGGCGGGATTCTGGGCAGGGGGGAGAGCTGGGGATACACGTGCAGCTGGCCAGGTCACATTGCTTGGCAAAGTCTGCCTCAATATGTCTGGAGGAGCAGGGAGCTGGGAGGGACGTCCTGGCAAGGACTGGGGGTGACAGGGGACGTTCCCCATCGTGGGGACACACGGGCTTCAGGGACACTGGTGAGGGTTGATGCTGGTTCCTGCTGGACAGGCTTTTCTTCTTTTGGTGCCTTTGCACCCAGAGGGGATGGGTTTGGGGAAGACCCTCTTTGGTGAAAAATCATAAGGTTTAATACAAGCAAAGTTCTTGCAGCTGCCTCCATGAGATGCTGGGTCACAATGTGGATGATTTTCCCCAGCCTTTTTCTACACACAAAAAGGCTAGAATTTACTTGCCTATAAAATCTGAAAACCAAACATGGTTGCAAAATATTGGGGTGCTTTACAGCAAAGAAGAAAGACGAGGGAGGAAGGGATGCTGGGGGTGCTGTCTCCCAGCCCCAGATTGCCTCACAGTGGCAGGGGCAGAGGGAGAGCTCTGGGGGTGCTCAGGAGGGTCAGGAGTGACAAGCCCTGATGGGATGGTGCCACCCAGCTGCCCCAGTATGCAGCACCTCGGCTCTCCTGGCCCCCAGGATGCCAGCCGAGCTCCCCGGGAGCCCAAGGACAGGTAGTTAAAATTCAGAAATGTCAATTTAAATTAAAATGCATTTCATAAAGAGGGAGACAGACAAAACCTTCCCCGCGGTACAATGAGCTGGGGGATTTATGGGGTACTGGGAGGACTGGTGCTCCCCACTGCAGTGGGGTCTGGAGGGGCTGTCTCAGCTGCCGCTGCCGGCACTGCGGGGCACCCCAAGGCACTGTGCCAGCGTGTGGGGGTCACCCGCTGCCTCCCCCCCAGCCATCAGAGAGGCCAGAGCCGGGTCTGCACCGAAATGTCAGCTCGCTAATAAAATGTGCAGCAGCTGCATTTTCTTTGGGCCAATAAAGCTCCCTCGTGGCAGCAGGGATGCTCGGTACCCAGCTGCCCTCCTGCGCCAGCGCCCTGCTAGGCACCCCTCCGACTCCCTGGGGAGGCACCGGGGCCGGTCTGACCCCAGGCCCGTGCCAGCCCCCCCAAACAGTGAGTGCCAGGAGCAGGCCCTGGTGCCAGGGTGGCACAGGTCTCCAGTGGCACGGCGGGGAGTAAATTCACTGCGCCCTGTCAAGGTAAAGTGACAAAACGTGGGCCTGCAATGCAGGAACTGCAGTTATAAGAAGAGAAAATCAATGCAATATATTACCAGAGATATAAAAACGCCGTTAATGCTTCAGTGTGGGGCACAGCAGCTTCGCTTGCCATCAGCAGGGCAGGTTTGCTGCGAGGTTCACCGAATTCCCATCTTGCTGCTCAGGTCTCCCACATGCTGGGTTTATTTGCTGCCCCCTTCCCCCAGCAAAGGGCTTCTGCTCCCACGTACCACCTCCTGGGCTTTGCCCCATCCCAGTGCCTGGCTTCCATCTGGGAATGTGTAACATGGGAATGCATGGCCTCAGCAGGCACCTTTCCAGCCTCATGGCACAAGAACCTGCTGAGGCTGCACCCCTGGGCCAGGCAGGTTCACCCCTTGTTCTGGGGGTCCCCATGGCCATGAGGCTCTGCCACCCACCTGCCCAGCGGTGCTGAGCCCAGCGCACTCCGGCACCTCCTGGGTTTGACTGAAGGGGAAGAACAACCCCGGTGCACCACGGAGCAAGAATGCAGAAGGATGCTCTCCCGGCAGAGCAGCTGTGGGCAGGGAGCAATCTGTGTGCTGGGGACACGAGTGCTGGGGACATGAGTGCTGGGGACATGCACTGGGTTGCTGGGGACTTGTGCAGTGGGGATGCGTGTGCTAGGGACGGGGACACCACCCCACCCGCACAGCTGTCCATCACTGGGGACAGTTTGGATTATCACTGGGAAGTTGAGCCAAGCTTCTTCTAATTGATTAATCAATAGCCTTAATTGAGTTGAGACTCCTTAACGGATAGCTTCACCGCTGCTTTCCCCTCTGCTGGCGCTGCCCTGACCTCCCACCAAAATCCTCTCGCTGTGGCTGGCCTCTGCCAAGGCAGCGCCGCTGCTGGGCCCTCCCAAACTGCTGGGAGCTGTGGGGCTCGCAGCGGGCTGTGGGGCTGCAGAAGGACTTCTGCCATGGTCATGGAGGAGACGGAGCATGCAGGACTCGCCGGGTGTGGGCAGGTGGGTGACAACCCCCAGAAATGTCCACAGCTCATCGTGCCACCTCTGCCAGCCATGGCACAGCCCCTGGGGGGCCAACCGGGTGTGGGCAGGTGGGTGACAATGTCCACAGCTCATCGTGCCGCCTCTGCCAGCCATGGCACAGCCCCTGGGGGGCCACGGGCTGGACAGGACCCCCCCCCACAGCCCTGCAGCCCATGACCTGTGGCTGGAGAGCACAGGGGACAGGGAGCGGGGACGTGGGGCTGGTCACAGGCACCAGAGAGGTCGAGCTCTTGCACGCTGGAGGAGTGGAGAAGAAGATTTTATGGTAAAATATGCAGAGTGTGGGACAAAAGAGAAAGCGTTTTTTGCATAATGAGACACTGTTAGAGACAAGCTCCCCAGGAAACCAATTAACACGGCACTCGGTGTATGTCAGGCCAACACCCGGCAAAAACACCTTTCCCAGGGAGGACGCAGCCGCCCCCCGCGACGGCCGCCCCCGGCACGGCCCCGTGACAGAGACAGGAGCCCCACCTGTGCCACAGGCAGCATGGGGCCGGCTCTGCCGCCTCGAGTGCGCCATGGGGCCACCGACCCCCCCGGGCCCCGCAGCCCCACGCAGCGGCGTGGCTGGGGGTGCGGGCTTGGAGCCATCCCCCTGCCGGCACGCAGGCGGGGCACAGCGCTACGAGCGCGGGAGCCGTGAGCGCCTACAGCCCCGCACTACCCGGGGCCGCGGGACGCACCGCGGACCCCCCGGCAGCCCCACGGGTGGGTCGGTCCCACCGAGACCGGGACGCGGACACCGGGATGGCGGGAC
>NW_015090812.1:10703533-10768562 GCF_001431845.1 Calidris pugnax
GGAGGCGGCGGGGGCCGCTGGGTTCAGGGCAGCGGAGGCGGCCTGGCCGGCGGATTGCCCGGCCCAAGCGCTGCGGGCCGCGGCGGAACGGGCCGGGGTGCGGATCGTCCTCCTCAATACCCCTCCCGGTACCGCCCGCCTCCCCTGGGCTGCGTGGGCGGGGGGCGCGGGGGTGCCCCGGCGCCGCTGACCGCCCCGCCGCTCTCTCCTAGGGGACCAGGAGGCGGGCGAGATGGGGCTGGCGGCCGTGCCCGGTCGGCAGGCCGCCTTCCGGCAGGGCCTGGCGGCGGCGGTGCAGTACGCCAGGGCGGTGGGCTGCCCCAGGTAGGTGCCCGGCGGGACCCCCGCTCCTGCGGCGCCCCGGATCCACCCCCCCGGCCGCAGCAAATCGCTCCTCGGGGGCCTTCCCGCTCCAGTTCTTCTCCCGGCGGGGCTTGCCCTTTGCCCGGCCGTGCCGCCGTCCCGCCAGGGCTCTCCACGCTCCGTGGCCTCGGGCGGGAGATAGTTCGTTGCGGGGCCCCGGCTGTAGCGTGGTCCTGGAGCTGACCCAGAGCTGGTGGGCACTCGACCACCCCTGCCTTTTCCCTTGGTGGCTTGTGTCCACACCTCCACGCAACAGTCCCCGGGATAATCCTCCTTTTTTCCTCCCCAGTTACACCAGTCGTTTCCCCCAGGACACCACAGAAGTTGTTTTATTGAAGGCCACGCTGATCACAGGGCAGCGGAGACAATCCAAGAGATGCCATTAGCCTGGCACAGCCCCCTTCGGAAAGCCAACATGGCCCTTTTATTGCATTCACTCTGCACCACGCTTCCCCTTAGAAACGTGGGCCAAAGCCCCGCGGAGGGCACGGGCCGGGCAGGCCAGGGGTTGCCCAGACCCGTTGGTGCTCTCTGGTAATGGGCAGATTAAAGAGGTTTATGTTTCCAACATACACCTTCCCCAAACGCTCACTGAAGAGCTTTGCTCTCACCTGGCCCAGACCAGCACTGGCCACTGTCCCCTCCCTGCTCTAAGCCAGCAAGTGGTGGGACAAGGCATCCAAACTGCCCCTGGTAGGGGCAGCATGCCCACTGCCCATCATGCCCATGTTTGTAGGATCCACCTGGTGGCTGGGCGGGTTCCCCTGGGCGCAGACCGGGCAGCAGTGGCAGGTGAGATGGAAACCACCTTCATTGAGAACCTCAAATATGCTGCTGACCTCCTGGCCCAGGTAAGTGGGGAACAGGTCCTGCTCCATAGGTCCAGCTCTTGGGGTACTCAGGATGGAGAATCCCCCACCAGCCCAGCCTGGCAGGGGGAAAGAGCGGTCCCTGCTGCAGGGGTGACAGGATGGTCCGCGAGGTGACATTACTGTGTTACAGGAAGACATGATTGGACTGGTGGAGCCTATTAACAACCGCATCACTGACCCTCGCTACTTTCTGAACACCCCGCACCAAGGTAAGGGAGACATCTCTCCCCAGAGTCTCCTTCAAGGGAGGAGAAGGATCCCTGAAGTCTGAAAAGCAGGAGGTTGACTCAGCTGCAGGGAGATGCTGAAGGAGCACAACTGATGAAGTGGGGTCTCAGGGCTTCACCATGAAGCTTCCAGCCTGGAGGTGATGGGTGTCTCATTTCTTTGCACCCTTAGCTGCTGCCATCCTGGAGAAGGTGGGACGACCCAATCTGAAGCTGCAGCTGGTGAGTCAGCATTGAAGATCTCCAGGGTCCACCCTCCACCAGGGAACCTTGCACAGGCCCACAAGGGAGTCCCAGTGGCTGTGGGCTTGTTATCCCCTCCTGGGGATGTGGGAAGGGACAGGGACTGTAGCACAGCCATCCTTGACAGCTCGCTGCTGAGCTCTTCTGTCGCCTACAGGACCTCTTCCACTGCCAGATCATGGATGGGAATTTGTCACGTAACCTGGAGACATACTTCCCGCTCATTGGTAACACCTTGCACCCAAACCAAGCTCCTCTGTGGCCATGGGGCAGGAGTGCCTTTGAGGTGGGGCCCTGCTGCCCCACGCTCTGCTGTGGCTCGCTGGGGGTGTAGGGCTGCTCTTGGGTCACCTTGTCCCACGTCTAGAGAAGGCTGCAGCCAGGGCCACCTTGGGCAGAGCATCTCCCATTCCCTCCCTAGGTCATATCCAGATCGCACAGGTGCCAGGGCGGCACGAGCCCGACAGCCCTGGGGAGCTGAACTTCCCCTACATCTTTGAGCTCCTGGAGTCCCTTGGCTACACTGGCTACGTGGGGTGCGAGTATGCCCCAAAAGGTGAGTGGGCCAGGGGGCTGCGGGTGGTCTGAGCCCCCCAGCACAGACCAGTTGGTTGGGGACTGTGCAGAGGCAGGTATATCCTGGGGGGTGGCAGGCAGTGGGGCTGAGAGCCCTGCCCAGAACAGCAGTTGCTCCAGCTTGCCTGGAGATGCCAGCAGAAGCCCATGTCTGTCATTGCAGGAGACACGCTGGAAGGTCTGGGTTGGCTGCGCTCGTACTGGGAGAGCCGAGGCCTGCAGCCCAGCGGGACCAGCAAGGCAGCAGAGTAAAACAAGGAAAACACTGGAATAAATGTTAAGGCATGTCCTTGACAGGGGAGCATGTCTGTCTGCTTTGTGACTTAGGGCAAAGCTAGGAGCATCTATGTCCTATTGCCCTGCCCTCGGGCCTGCTGGGCCAGGCCAGGCAGTTGGACCCTCATCTACTCCAGCATCACCTGCAGCATGACATATTTGGGGATGGCTTGGGCACCACTGCAGGTCACTTGAAGTACAGAGGATCATCTTCACCTCTGCAGGGGTGTCCAGGGAGACTTTTACAGGCCCCCCTGCTGAGAGGAGCATTCACTCCTTGGAAAGGGTGCAAGTGTTCCCAGTCCAGCTCCAGCTGGTGACTGGAGTTGTGTGAAGGTGGCACTGGGCTTCCAAGTCCTGCAGTTCTCAAGGCCTGCTGAAGCAAGCAGCCCCCTCAGAGGCTGCCCAAACCAAGGTTAACGGGCTAGGGGCTTCCTGCCCACAGACAGTGGGAGATGCTGGCCCTACTACTCCTGCTCTGGAACAAGTATGAGACCCTACCAACCCTGGGGCTACCTCTGCACCCCCTACAGGAGGCCTCCCACATCCTAGTCTATGGCACACGAGTAGGGATCTGGTTCAGTTTATTTCACAGATACATCAATAGCTTTAATGTACATCTCCATAAAACCTTCCTCTGGTCCAGGTCACCCTTCCCGTCCCATTGGGTGGTCTCCTGACGAAAGCAAAGGGCCAGAAGTGGGCAGCCTCACTGTCCAGAGCCCTGAAGCGCAGGAGTCTCTTGACCTAAAGCCAGAGCACTGTGTAGTGCTGCCCTGTGCAGATGTGCTCTGTGTGCTCCTCTGTGCCTTCCCAGTAGGCAGGACTCACCTGCAGATGCCAAAGCCATGTCCCTGAGAGTTGCTCTGCTTCAGCCAAGCCACAGCAACCAAACTCCTGCCCTTGCAGTTCAGTTCAAGGTCATTTGGTATCAAACCCACCCAAAACAGTACACTGAGGGCCACACCAGCCAGCCAGCAAGCGGTGGAGGTGCACATCCCCAGGCTCCTCAGCTTGAAATCCATGCATGCCTCTAGTGGTGCTGCCTGTGGGGCTGGAGCACAGGTCCCCTCCGGAGGCCCGTTCTTCCTCATCATCATCCACGGCACAGCCATGCCGAGAGGTCCCGTACACGTGTTGCTCCAGGAGGCAGGTGCCAGTGCTAGAGCAGGCCTGTCCAGAGGTTGAAGCAGGCAGTGTTGATCACTGACTCCAGGTGGTGGTATGTGGACACGAGCTGTGGCAGAGGGCTCTCGCTGTTCTGGGGCTGCACTGGGAACGGCTCCCGGAAAACCACGGTGAGGCTCTGCTGAGAAGGAGGAGCAGGTCAGGGGACAGAGTTCAGACAAGCACTGTGCCTTCCCTAGCCCAGGCACGTGGGCACTCTTTTTGGGGTGTCAGGCAGGTACTTGCAGAAGTCCCAAAATGCCAACAGCGCTAGGCTTGTGTCTCCTTCTGTGACAGAGCACGTCTGAGCCTCCTCCCAATTTTTCCTGGTGGGAATTAGGTGCAAGGACTTGCCTACTCACTCTGTCCCAGCCCCCATGCATCTGCAGTTACACCAACCCACCCCAGCAGCAGCCTCAGGAGAGGAGGGGATCCTTACTGCCTCCACAGTAATAGGGGCTTCCAGGGAAATTAGAGGGAAATTTCTTCTTCTAAGGCAAAGAGTAGGAGTGCAACAAATGGGGAAAGGGAGGAGATTAAACATAATAACCGCAATCCTAAAAATAAACGCTGGCTGCTCCATTCTCATTAGTGACTGTACTGACGAGCCAGGGCAAGGGCAGAGGGGAGCAGAGAGCAGGGTTCAGAAGAGAAGGCTGCAGGAACTGAAGCAGAAGAAGAACATAAGCGACTCAGAGATCAGCATCATGGAAGCAAGACACGGGGACTAGATGTTCTCCAGAGCTGAAATGCAGCACATCTAGTAGCCTAACAAACTCATCAAGTCATGAGAAGAGCTGTGTACTGGGAAAAACAGCAAATGCATCACCATCATTTAAGAGGGAAGAGAAAGTGATTTGTGAGCCTAAGTCCAACAGCGTGCAAGGCTTTAGAGCAGGCTTGGAGAGAATCAACCAGGAGGAAATTGTAGCTCAGCGTTACTGATGTGCTAACACTAGAGCTCTCTTTGATAAGGTAATATCTCTAGACAAAGGAATCATGGAATATCTTATCTGAGCTTCAGGAAGGATTTGATGTAGTGCCACATGGGAAATTTAGGTAAGCTGAAAAGATAGGAATTAACGCAAAAATTGTAAGGTGAAGATGGCAGGGCTGAAAGGGGAAGTATCAAGCTGGAGAGAGGTTACAAACGGAGCTCCTCCAGGACAGGTTTTGGGACTCATGTTGCCTAGTACTTTAATGAGTCTGGCACAAAGATGAGGAGCACGCTGATAAAATTTGAGGCACTAATACAAAAGAGGATTGGGATAATGCAAAAAAAAACCAACAAAAAAACCAGAAAAACCCCACACAAAACTAAAACAAAACCAAACACCCTGGCCTTTTGAGAGGCCACAAGAATGGGATGAATGCTAAGCACAAAATACCATGTGAGGAACATCAAGGATTTCTGTTGTAAGAAGGGAGTCATTGGGAGTGGTGATGGAGGGTCTGGGTATATCATATCAATGACCACAAGGTGACACTATGACCAGCAAGATGTGAACACTAAAAGGCAAACACCACTCTAGGCTGTACCAGAAGCACTAGGCAGGGACAAAAAAGCTTAGTGCAAACACAGAAGGCTCTGCTGAGACTCCTCAGGAATACTGGGTGCAGTCCTGGACACCTGTATTTACAGAGGCTGACTTGAGCCCTGAAGGGCTCTGAATGACAATGAAGCCATTGGACAAGGGAAGGCAGCCTCAAGAGCTCAGCTTGCTTAAAACAGCAACACAGAGTTAGCAAAAATTCCTCCTTCAGGTGCAGAGGTGCATCTAGGGGAACCGGGAGGAAGCCAATACCCGCAGAGCGAAGACCAGAAAGACTCTAGCCTGGATAGAGAGACAGCTGAGAACACGATCCAAGAGCAACCCTGTGAAGGAAAAGGGGACTGAATGCTCACTAGAACAAAGGGGCATCACATGAAAAGAGGAGGAGGAGGTTCAAAAACGAGCCAGGGAAGGCAGCTCTTCACCTACATTATATCTC
Organism: Calidris pugnax; assembly: GCF_001431845.1. Classification (NCBI taxonomy): domain Eukaryota; kingdom Metazoa; phylum Chordata; class Aves; order Charadriiformes; family Scolopacidae; genus Calidris; species Calidris pugnax. Next base: position 10,709,250 of record NW_015090812.1, read on the forward strand.
CATCAATGAGCAGCAAGCCAAGGGAAATCATAAACACCACAAATTAACCCAAGGAAATAAAACTGCAAGGGGCCACCTCTAGCCCAGGACAGGCCTGGGCCACAGCTCGTCACATGTTGGGACAATAGCTGGGAAAGATGTTAACAAGCTTTTCGTCTTGCTCTTATTCTCCCCATGGAGACCTGTCCTTGGCAACTGCCAGATGAATCTAGACAGACTCCTGGCCTGAGCCAACAGAACTCAACAGAGCCAAGCTCTTACCGTCTTTCCTGAATGGGAATCGAGAAACACAAGAACGAAGCAATCCGTGAACTTCTGGTTGAGCACAACCTGTCAAGAGAGCCACAGCACACATTGCAGAGGAGAGAGCACAAACCCCAGGCCAGGGATACGACCACCGCCCACCCAGGGATGTGCTGATGTGCAGGACGAGTGGCATGATAAAGCCATGAAGATGCAAGTCTGCCTGGCTCCCAGGTGACACTGCCAAACCATGAGGATATACATGGCATGAGGCTCTGGGTGTGGAGTGTCCTGCCTGCCTGGTGGCAAACAGACAGCGCTGTACCACAGGAGCACACACCTCACACTGCACAGGAGCAGAGTGGAGAGCAACATCATGATGGCACCCATGTTGTCCTGACAGCACGTTATCAGGCTCACACTGTGAGAAGCCACAGCAGGCAGGGGCCCGGAATGGGGAGAGAGACTGCAGGTGGGTGACAGGCTGTGTCTTACCAGATACTGGGTGCCAGTTTCAGCGTTCTGAAAGTGCCGACAGCTCTGGGGAAAGCGGCTCAACAGCACTTTGATGAGGCTTTGGTACCAGGAGACTGTCATGGTGAGGAAGCATCCCTGCAGGCATGGAAAAGGGTTGATTTTAGCCTCCCTCTAGCCATGGCACCAGCAGCCATAATGCTACTACAGCCACCTTCAGACCCCCAGTCAGATGCATCCTTCACAGCCCAATGAGGCGTGCTGACCTAGGGCTGTTCACTCTCCACAGAGAGGTCCATGCAGCCTCCCCCTTACCCTGCCAGCCTTCATCTTCCCACCAAAGAGGAAGACATGTGCCCTGAAGGCCCTTCACCCAGCACCCCACTCCATCCCCAGCGCAGAACAGCAGCTGCTGTGCACCATGGCTCCATCCCTGCAGCTCACCAGCTGGGGGTCGACGTCAGCAATGGATTTCCCATGCACGGCATCGAGCAGCTCCTCCAGCTCCACCAGCGAGAGCTTGCCCAGCTTCAGCTTGTCAGAAGCCAGAGGCTCCAGAAGGAAGAGGCGCTTCCAGAGGTTGTCCCTGCGGCAGTGGCACTTGGCCAGCTGCACCATGCTGCTGAGCTGCTTCTGGGCTGAGGCCACCTCGGAGGCCAGCAAGGGGAAGAGCGGCGAGGTGTAGAAGAGCCCCGGCCCCAGTTTGACTTGCGTGCCCCCGGCGTAGAACTCACTGCTGTCCTCCACGTCCTGCCACAGCTCCCGCTCTGCTGGCTGCTGCTGCCCCAGGCTGGTCTCGGGCTCCGCTGCCTCCCACGCCGCCCGGCCCACCACGGGCTCCAGCACTTCCCTTTGCAAGCGCGGCAGCTTCTTGAAGCGTCGCATGTCGGCTGTGAGCCGGGGAAAGAGCTCCCGCTGGCTAGTCATGATGACGTAGAAACGCAAGCTGAGAGCAAGGAGACACTTGTCACCTGGGGAAGGGTTGGTGCCTTCTCAGCTGGGCTGCAAATGCATCTCTGTCCCTGACAGTAAGGATGCTTCTCTGCCCAGACACCACACTGCCCAGTTCCCTGCAAGGATCTTCCCCAGACAGCACCAAGTCTGCTTGTGATGTCCCAGACAGGGACAGTCCCTCCCAGAGCCCTCCTCCCCAGCCAGGAAGCTTTGGTGTCATGTCTCTGGGCCCCCAGTGCTCACCGAAGCATGCGTCTCTCTGCCTCACTTTGCTCCTCAAATGGTGCTGCACTGTGACACACCAGGAGAGACACATCAAAGTCATCGTGATGACGCAGACCTTCAGAGTCTTTGTAGGAGCCCGAGCTGGGAACAAAAGCACATCAGTGTGAAGGGGATCTCATTTTGTTCCCCAAGAGCTCTTGGTCACAACAGAACTATTGGACACAGGGAATTTAACACAGCAGAGCTCCTCAGAAGTGCTGGGAAATGTCAAATGCATGTGTACACACGCACAGCACCCCTGATGGCCATCTCAGAAAAGCTGGGCAGAAGTGCTGCCTGTAGAACAGTCAGCTTTGCTGGCACCTCGGGGCAGTGTCCCCAGGATGAGGGGATGCACACCAATCTCTGGCAGCTCCAGGAACTTGGCAGCAGCTGCACTCACCTGTTCCAAATAGAGACCAGTGCATATTCGTTCTGCTCTGTGCCTGGTGTCCCCTTCTTGTTGTCACTGCCCGTGGCCGGCCGGGCCATGCGTAGGGGTTTCATGTGGTAGGTGTTGGCATGGTCAGCGATGTAGTTGTACAGCTGGTGTGCAGTGATCATGTTGGTGGGCAAGGCCAGCATGCCTAGTGGAGAAGGACACAGTTCTGTCACAGGAGCTGCTCAGTGTCTCTTACCTGGTGTCCCACAAACTACTACTGGGGACAGAGCTCTAGAGCAACCCCCCTCCCACAACAGGGCAGCAAGGACTTCCTCTGGAGCTGGGCCCCTCATGTCACCTTCCCTGTCATCTCCCTGGATACGCACAGGGTCAAGTTTATTTGTACAGTACTTGGGAAACTTTCACCAAGTTGTGAGCTGTGATCAACCCCAGACTGGTCACATGTTGAGCTACTCGCCTTGGAAAACGTGGTTGCGGCCAAATTTGGGGATGTCAGTGTGGTGGGCAATGAAATCCTCCAGGAAGCTGGTGAGATGGTAGCCCTGGCGGAGGGTCATGTGGGAACCCAGCAGATACTGGTGGACTATACGCAAGTGGAAGTCGTAGCTGAACGAATGCACGTGCATGAGGTCCCGCACCTTGTCACACTCCTCTGTGAAGAGCATGGAGAGCTGCAGAAGGACAGGGAGTCAAGGCATGAATGTTACCAGGCACCTCACACCCTCCTGCAAAGCCCTGCTGACAGCAAGGCATGGCAGAGCCAGTGCAGCCACTCCTGCCCCGACAACAGAGCAGGACGCAGCCGAGAAGCCATGTGCACAGTGCAAATAGCAGACCTGCAGGCCTGGCCCCAAGGCATCCAGCTTGGTGGCTCCTTCCACACTTGACCCCACTCCTGATCTAGCAGCACTGGACCTGTGCCGATCAGCACTGCCTCCATTTTGGCAAGAGGTTAATCCCTCCTTTTGAGCTAAAAGCCATGTGGCTGTGAAGGAGGGCACAGTCTCCTTTCAGCTGAGTGCTGCTCTGAGCTGCCTAGTCCCTCAGTTGGTACAGGACACACTGGGGCTGGAGCCCCAGCAAGTTCTGGATCTACAGGCAAAGACTGACACCTTGAATGTCCCTTGAGAGCAGGAGGCAGCACAGGGACCTGTGGGGAGTGGTCAGACCCAGAGACGGGCAACAACAGACCTGCTAATTCCCTGTGCTCAGTAACTAACAGGGACCCAGGCTGGCTGCTGGGAAGCCAGATCCAGTGGTGGCTGGTGTGTCACAGCTGTGCCCAACGAGGATCCCCCCAGCACACAGCCATCACACCTGCTCCACATGCCAGTCCTTTACCAGGACAGCACCAGCCTTCACACACACACCCCCAGCCATGCACACACCACAACTGCATCTATTGTGCCAGGGGACAGCGTTGGTGAAGGTCTCAGCATTGCCCTCATGCCAGGAGCCCAGTTTTAGTGTCTTTTGGCTCTCTGACTTCTCTGGGCAGTTGCCAACACCATAATCCCTTGGTTTAAGAAAGTGGCAAGCAGAGAAAACCAGCAGGCAGGAGGCATTGGCACGAGAACAGGCTGCCCTCACTCTCTGCACCACCGCATCACTGCTGCCATGAGCCAGAGGGCAACCCGCACAGCCAGGAAGAGCCTGGAGAGCAGCCTGTAGCTCTGCTCCAGCAAAGGCAGGGCAAAGAGCAAGAAACACAAGGCGCTGCCCCCATGCCAACACCCGGGGCCCACCCAATCCTCCTCCCAAGCTGGGCTGCTCACTGTGGCATGTGCTGCTAGAGAAGGCACTGGCACAGGAGGCAAGAGGCAGCTCCCACTGTCAGGCACTGGGGCAGGGAGGGTGGAAGCACAGCCAGTGGTAGGTTCAGCCCTGCACTGGCTGGTCCTGCTGTGCCCAGCGTGGCAGTGGGAGGAGAGGACGTACCGCAGACTCAGAGACGGAGCTGGGTCCCATGCAGCTCTTGCTGCGAGCTCTGGCTGTAAGAGTGCCCTGATGGAGAGAGATGCACAGCCAGTGGGAAGAGGGACGAGGCACTGCCCAGCCCCGTTCCTGCATCCAGCCTGTCCTTCACAGGCCCAGGGTGGGACAGAGGGAGAGAAGGGGCAGAGAAGCCCAACTGCTCCCACCCAGAGGAGGCTAGTCCCAGCATGTGGGAAGGCTGGCCAGGCCCCTGTAGCAAGCCCCATGCCTCTCGCCCGCTGCTTCCAGGACCATCCCCTCCCACTGCAAAACCAGGCAAAGCCTTTTCCCAGGTCAGTCAGAGGGAGCCTGGATGTTCCCTACAATGCCAGCTGCAGCCTGGTAACCCTAGATAGGTGGGGGCTTCCCAAGAAAGACTCAGCAAACCCTCAGGCAAGGCCCTGACAGGCTCTAAGCTTAGGGGAGCCACTCTTGGCATATATGACACAGCCTTGCTACATAGCCACCATGGAAAGAACAGTGTAGTCATGCACCTCCTGCCTCAGCCAGACTGGGACTGGTCAGCCTCTAAGCAGCCACCCAGTGCCCTGGGGACAGGCAGGAGACACCATGACACACCAAAAGAGAAGGGAGCAGGCAACCCCGTGGTGCTGTAGAGCGAGGTACAGAGGTATCAAGAACCAGGGCTCATGATGCAGAAAGCGATCTCCGGCAAAGGACAGCCATCTGTGTTCACAGATCCCTGTTCCAAGGGAAGCAGAGAGCTTCTAGCTCTCCATGCACTGACTTTCCCTGGAGCAGTCATCTTTGACAGAATTGCTCCTATTCATCCCCGGCCTGCTCTGTCTTGCTCTCTAAGAGCAAGAGTCATCCTCTTGCCAAACCTCCCGCTGCCTTTCACTGCACTCCAGATCTGCTCAAGCAGCAGGCTGTGGAGGGCACGTGGCTATAAAAAGCTCTGTGCGGTTCTGCTTTTCCAGGAGGTGGGAGCAGAGCTCTCCGGAACTTTCTGCACCTGAAATGCCCGCTCTGCCCCAGAGATTGCTGCCTACCCTGAAGCAGACCCCGACCCTGCAAAGCCATTACCTGGGAGTTCACAGACTGGCCCATGGGGATCCGTGAGCACTCCAGCGCGTACTGCTTCACACAGAAGTAATAGCCCTGGAGGAGAAAGAGCACATGAGCACAGCACAGGCCTTGAGCCTCTCCAGGGAAGGAGAACAGTCCCCTTCCTTCACCCTCACCAGTCACTATTGCTCCATGTTTTGTCTCCTGCCTGAACCAAGCTGGCCCAGCCAACACACGGCTGAGCACAGAGCACCCTTCCCGGTGCTGAGCCCTTGCCTCTTTTATTAGCCTCCCCCCCTCCTGCCCTGGAAACTCCTACTGCTCTGAGCCCTGCAGAACCACTCCTAGATCACCCCATGCAGTACCGTGGAAGAGGCAGGAAAGAAAGGAAGAATCAGAGGTCCCTGTAACACTGTTACAATATGTAGATGATTTACTGATTGGTGCTAACATTTATGAGGCGTGTTTGGAAGCTACCATCAGTTTGTTTAACTTTCAGGGCATGGCAGGATATCGAGTTTCTAAAAAGAAAGGTCAGATTAGGAAGGAAAAGGTCCAATACATGGGGTTTGAGATCACCAAAGGACAGAAAGAATTAAGTACAGAGAGAAAAAAGGCATTTTGTAGAATTGCTGTGCCTACATCAAAGAAGCAATTAAGGGGGTTTCTGGGGATGGCCGGATGGTGTCGCTTATGGATTCCCAATTTTGGACTGATTGCAAAACCAGTCCCTTTGAGATTCTGTATGGGAAACCTTATCCAACCAATTATTTAACTACAAAGGGAGATCAAATGCACATAAAGGGATAGGCTGTAATTAAAGAGTATTTGATTTGATTTCTTTCTTTTTTGCAGAGTTTATCCTCCCTGCATGGGAACCTGAACCAAGAGGACCCTGCTTGCCTTGGGCACTCCAGTACACCCATTTCACCTCAGGAACACAGTCTACATACGGACCTGGAAAGATGAACCACTGAAAGAAATGTGGAAAGGACCTTACACAGTGCTGCTAAAGACCTATGCTGCAGTAAAAGTAAATGGGATCGACTCTTGCATCCATTACACCAGAGTGAAGAAGACACCAGAGCAAGATCAGAAAAAATGGACCTTTACATGGACAGTAGAGCTTAAACTCTGAATAACCAGAGACCCTCAATGAACTATATCTCTTACCTATTGTTATTCTTATTAGAAAGTATCATTAGTCTAACATTATTAAGATGAAAGTTACATGTGTGACATTGCTTAGCTTAGCATTTAATACTCGTGAAGGGAATTTAATTTTACAACTCATCCAGTCATTAGGGAGAATCCACAACAGTAGCAGTGTAACTGCTTGCCTTCCATTACCAAAATCTGCTGAGAACCTCCTAGACTGGGGAATCATAACATTGGATCTGAATTGAACTTTTGAGGCCATGGTAAGTAACAGGACTGGACTCCTGAGATGCAAATTGACAGATGAAGCAGTAGGGTGGGTAATTAGCTCAGAAAAATGGCATGAGAATTATAGGGAGAACATTTGCTGGGATGTAGGATGGGAGCACCCCAGACCCTGTATGTCAGCATCACCTAAAAATACGTGCTGGAATATACAGACCGCGTCCTCTGCACCTTGCCAACAATCTTCCCTGGGGATGGATTTACCACAGATTTGGCCTAAATTAGAAGAAGGTGAGTGTCACTACATGTAAAATACTCGCTGGTGTACTGCATGGACTGGAGGAATTTAAGGATATGAATACCCAATTGTTAAACATAACAAAGCAGAAAATCCCAAAATAATAAACAGAATTGTGCACCAGTCTTTAATTGTTCTACAACTGATTATGGAATCCAGCGATTGGGTCCGGTGGCCAGAGCCTTACAGTCAGGGTGCCTCTGCAGAAACTACACCACTTGCATATATGGTACTTGGACCAGTCCAAAAAGAGCCTATTGATTGTAATGAGAAAGCAATGCCTTCTGTGGGCCATATTGTTGGGTTAGTAGTGATGGAACTGACCCTTACTCAGTTACCCTTAGAAGGGAAAGCACGTCAACTTTAGGTATGTTAACCTTGTGTCCCTTATGGAGACAAAGAGCCTTGGATAACCTACTATGGGGGAAATCAAAGCGAAATAGACCCCTGGTGACATCCATCAATTGCAGCTAAGGCAGGACGGGCCTTACAAGCCATCTCCAGCCCCCAAACTGCTTCCTTTCAAAACTGAATATGGTTAAATAACCTGACAGGCCAGGTGGAATTATTAGCAAATGCAACCAAAACTGGATGATGAGATTTAAGTACTCAGTTGCAAGCAACTTCAAAACGGGCTCTACAGAACAGGCTGGCCTTAGATTTGTTACTATTACATGAACACGGAGTGTGCCGATACTTAAACCTGAAGAAGAAAGACTGTTGCATCCACGTGTCTAATGTGACTGAACATCTGGATCAGCAAACAGACAAAATACAGCAAGTGGCAAAATTTAGTAGAGACATTAATGCCTCTATGGAGGGGGGAGAACGGTTAAACTGAATGTTACAAGGTTTTGGATTCTCTCTTACTGGGTGGTTAGCTAGTTTGCTTCAAGGCATAATTATAATTGTAATCACTCTAATTATGATTTGCATTTCTTTTAGTTGTACTAAGAAACTGATTACACAGGCTACTGTTGGGAACTATGGAACGGTGATGAAAAGAAATAGTGAGACATACAAGAACGAGAGAAAAAAAAATCTCCAAGGGGGGGAATGATGTACTTTAAGAAGGTAGACTATACTTTTTAAAAAGTAAAATATATTTTAGAAGGTAGACTCTCTCACTAGGTAAGAAAAAAGAGCTGTAAAAAGGTCCTGTGAAATCAGACACTTGATATAAGCAATAAATGCCTTGCTAATGAACATATCCTTGAAGAAGAACAGAAGACTGATAATAAAGAATATCCCACAACAGGAAGCACCAAAACTGGCTGAAAACCAGACAGATGCTGGATAAGGCATAGAGTTGACAAAAATTCGCAGTAATTCGGGGAAAAGTGAAGGTGGCAGTGGGAGATCACAACCACCAACTCAATTGGAGGCTGAACTGAACTCCAGCTCTGTCCCTCCCGCCCCACGTGCTGGAGTGTGAGCACATCAATTAAAGGACCTTGTAACTTTAAATGAAAATGAGAGACTGTACTAACCAATAGCAACTGCTAAGTTAAGTTACCAACAAATAATTATAAGGGTGTGCATTTCTGTGTTTTGAACTGTATAAATATCTCTTAGAGTTTTCAGGCCGGTGTGCTGGCTTTGTGGATTGCCACCCAGCACCCATCTCTGCAGAGATGAAACAAATAGGTAACACCTCTACCCTGTGTGTACATTGGCATCTGCACACCAGGTAAATGACCCTGCTTTTGGACAACATCTGCTGCACTCCTCCTCATCCTTCACTTTGTCACCTCTGAAGACTGTCCCCAAAGCCTGTACTTTCTTTCTTGTTCTTTCTTACCTGGAAGGCCAACTCCATCAGCACAATCCCACCCGGAAGAGCTCTCTGTAGATGATAGGTGGCAACCGCAGGGCTTGTGCTCTGGGAAGAGAAGGACAAAGCTGGAAAGGCTCTCTGGCACAGAACAGCAGCCTGCACACCAGAGTGCAAGGCTGCCATAAGGCTCCGTGGCAGAGGTGGAAATAGAGTAGCTCCTTCATGGGAGGGAGGAGAACAGCCATGCCAGAGCTGACTGTGAAAAGGCTGCTAACAAACCTCACAAACAGCCTTCAAGAGAGCACACCAGGCACACTGCTCCCTTCACCTCCTGCTTACTCAGGACAGGGCATCTCTAGAGATCGAGGACACTGTAAGCTGAGGGGTGATGCTGCCCACAAAACCTAACTCCCACCTCTCCCTGCTGAGCACTCCCCACACCACTACATCTGCCTCACACAGCAGCTATCAAAGGCATCCATTCTGGACTCAGAGTTTAGCTGCCAGGAAATTCACTTGCCCCCTGTTGAGTTATTCCAATGGATTGCTCTCTTCTAATTTTAACTGGAAGGTGTTGTGCTGCCCACAATCCTGTACCACCATCAGCCAAACAGTAGGCACCAGGAAAGTGCTGGGAAAGGGTGAGCAAACAGTATATGCTCCCATCACCCCCAGATGATTTCATGAACCATAGATGGTTTCTGCCTATCCAGCAACTCAGATGGATTCCTCTTTCAGGTACTTACCCATTCTCTCTTGTAAGCTCTTGTGTTCACAAAACCCATGTAAGCTCTTAGTGGTCACAAAACCTTTTGATAAAGACCACTGTTACCTACAAAGAAACACTCCCTTTTGCTTTGAACCTGGCTCCCAATACTTGTAGTTGATCGTGTCTAGGTGTTGCATTGAATAAGATAGCAAGGAGTCAACCCTTTCCAGGGCTCTATCCAGGGCTTTCCAGAGCTCTATCCTGTCCCTCCCTAGTAGCCACTTCTTTAGAAATGAAAACCCTCAGCCCACTCTTGCAGTAGAGCCATTCAGGGTTTATCTTATCTGATCTCTTCAACTTCAGCATTCATCTCACTTTAACTCAAGATCCTTCTGCCCCAGAATTGCCCTTCACCATAGATGCTGAGGCTTCTCTGACAAGCCAACCTCCAGAATGACACCCAAAGGCAGCTGTCCTGGTCCCAGGTTACCCTGTTCCTCTTCTGAGCCCTCTCAAAGTTGTTGCCATCCTTTTGATATTTGGCCAGGTTCCACCAGTCCCAAGAAGGGGCTGCAGGAAGATATACAGGAGGGCAAGGAGGTCCCAACATCCCAAAGACGGTGTTGGTCTAGGCAGACACTTTTTTTTTTTTGCTTTGGTACTTTCTCTGCCCTCTCACATCCTATCTGTCTGAAACTGAATGAAAAACCAACCAGAACTGCCCCACTCCACAGCCTGCCTTCCATCCCAGTTCCACCCCTCTAACAGACATGCACTCACCTTTGGACTCCCCTCTGCTTTTGGCTTTGTGTAGGAAAAGGACCCTCTTCCCTCCACACCCATTGCTGCCAGAGCTCGGATCCGGCTTGTGCTACTGGAAATGACAACAGAGAGAGCTCTGAGCAGGGGAGTCAAAGTCATCTGTTGTGTCAAACCAGGGCACAGCTCAGTGTGTCAGCCCTTCTCCCACAACAGGGTTCCCAGAATGTCACTGACCTGCGAGTGGTGGGTGAGGGTGGCCGCACCTGGACCAGAATGAAGCCCATGCTCTGCAGGTACTGGATGTATTGCTGCAAGAAGGCGTTGCACATCTCCTGCAGCCAGGGCTCCTCTTTCACCTTGCAGGGCAGCGCTTCCGCCGAGTCACAGCTGTGGCTGCGGTCCCTCCCTGAAGCTGTAGAGTCATTTGAGCGGTGGCGCTTCTGGAAAAGAAAGTGATTTCCTAAGGAGACTGCTGCATCTGGCCCCAGCAGGTGATACTTGCTGGGATACCACCAGCTGCTCTGGTTGTGCAGAGGGCAGATGTCCCTCTGCCAGAGAGTGCTAACAGCTGGATCCTCAAATACTTTCCTAGTGCACGAGCTGAAACACAAGATCCAAATTTTACCCAAGCCATGGACTGACCTAACAGCAATTCAATAGACTGCAGGAAAAGGTGCCCTGGCAGAAGGGGATAACTCACATATTCCCCCCAGAGAACAGCTTCCTCAAAGTTTTAATGGCTCACAACTAGTTCATACAAGGCTCACCAGAGCTTCAGCTCCTATTGCCATGATAAGAGTCCAATCCCCTTAGGAATCCTGCTGACTTCTCAGGATTTACTAGTAGTTCAGTAGCACTGAATAGGAATAGTGTTTCCTTTTAACCATTTTCAGTTGTCCTTTTGGTGTCCTGAATACTACTTGTCTTTGTGCTGTGAGAGATGAAGGTTTCTTTTCTGTGGCTCTTTTACATATTTCTATCTGCCCTTTCATTCACCTACCCCAGCAGCGGTCTCCTTACTTGGGATTTGTCTGGCTACTCTCTGACACTCTCCAAGTCTCTCCATTTAAATGCCTTTGCCACAAGAGGCTTGTCTTCACACTATGAAGACATTAATACACTAGTATTTTAGAAACGTATTGGAGTATTACCCATAATATTTACACCCCTTTCTGATGTACTCTAAGTGGTTTGCCTTTTGTATGCAACTGTTCACGAATTAAAGAAATCCACTGACCTGCCTCCTCTGCACAGGCTCTGCAGTTACTGTACAATACAGGAGGAGTTCAAATTTCTCTCCACACACATTGTGCTCTGTTTTACTGGGAACCAGATCCCAGCTCCCACAATACTTCTCATTTCACAGGCTACTCAGGTCCCTCTCGAGTTTCTTGCAGCCTCTTTCTGTTCTGACCGATCTGCAGAGCCACACAACACTGCAAAGCTTGACATCTCATACGTACAGCGATAAATGATCTGGAGATACAGAACCCAATACACAACCTTGAAACCCCTGCTGCCATGCTCTTCAAATTGAATATCCAATTTTCATTTTGCTTTGTTCCAACAACTAAGTGAAGTTTTCATTCTGTGATAATACTTTTCCTTTCTCTTGCAAGCGCTCAATTTCTGTAGCAACCTCTGCTTAAAGACCCTGTCAGAATCCTTTTGACATTTAGATAAATTGCAACAGCCTGTTCTTCCCTCCTGACACACGTACAGCCCATGAACAGCCGGTGCGGGATCTGCACTGGTTAGAGTCTGTCAGGCTGCAACCTGCTCAGGATTCAGCTGGTTTGCTTTCAACCGTTCTAGCTATTTACTGGGTCCAGGTGAGGTTTACCAGGTCTGGCTGCTGAATGCATAAAGTGAAGTTTTGCTTCCTCAACAGATCAGTATCAGACAGCACTCTCCCATGGCTTTGCTAGACTCAGCCCTGAACACTCTGGGTAGAAAATGGAAGTCAGTTTTCCTTAGGGATGGTGTGGTGGCAGGAGAAAGGCTTTGAGGACCCAAGGATTTTCCCAGTCTCCATCTTACAAGGTGCAAATTCACCCTGTAACGCAGGGGTGAGCTCAGAGCAGCTCCGTCTTGGGAGAAGTTGCAAAGCCATCCTGTGTGTGCCCCAGTGCACAAAGCCCAACCCCACTCACCTTCCCCTCCACCTTGCCCTGCTGGTCAGTCTGGATTTGCTGCCGGAAGGCCGGGTCAAAGAGCAAGGGGGTAGCACAGTAGTGAACCAGGCGTGAGGACTGCTTCAGGGTCTCCAGGTCTGCCAGCTGCACAGCACAAGAGCAACACGGCTACAGCACACATCCCTCACCAAGCCTGGGAACAAGCTGTCACAACACCGGGCTGCTGCTCGAGCGGGGATCGTGCTCAGGAGGGAACCTCCAGCTTTAGAGCCTTTCCAGTGCTGAGCAGCGAGGCCTCATTCCTGAGCTGGTGCTAGAGCCCAGCAACACGAGAAGTTCAAGCAGAGAGTTTGGCTCCACCGCCAAACACCATCCCCCCCCCACACCCTGCTCTGAGCTCCAGCCCTCCCCTTTGCTTTAAGCCCGCCCAGGCTGCACTCACACTGATAGGCATGTTGGACTGTGCCGATCTCTGCTGCCAGGTAACAAAGAGATTCTCAATCTTCATCTGCTTCTCCAGTTCTGAAGGAAAGAGAGCAGAGACAAGAGCTGCAGTCCCAGCTACTACCACTCCCCTTTACTCCCACCCTACTCAGGCCATAACCCACTCCCTCACAGCACCCTGGCAGGAACCACTGAAAACTGCCCTTCCCCTCTGCCAGAACTCTTGTTCTGCTCTTCCCGAACTCCTTTTCCAAGCCCTTTGCTTTACCTTTCCTCTCCATGCTCTTGATTTCCAGGAACTGTGCCCCATGCCGAGACACAGGGTCAAAAGGTCCTGAGTCAGGCCCATGGGGTATGCGTTTGATGGTGGTAACATCACGCAGAGCTTCGTCAAAGGGCACCACATCGGGATGGAAGTGCAGAGACGGGAGGCTGCGGGCAGAGCTGCTCAGCCGGCCTTGTTCCTTGCTAGGTGGGGGGCTGGAGCTCCGGATCAGTGCATCCACCTCCAGAGTGGAGTTCAGGAAAGGATTTGGCTCCTAAAAAAGCAGACACAGTTAGCCTTCTCTGTCACCAGTCCTAAGGAGAGCATGACCCTAACGTGCAGTAGGCAAGACCATTCCCCAGCCTCCTCCACCCTAAATAATCCAGCCACAAATAAGTGCTGCCAGCAGCAAGATCTGTCTCCAAGAGCAGACAGCAACAGCCTGGCTGGACACAGCCACTTTTGGACATGCAAGCATCTGGGGATGCCTTGCAATCAGCACAAAAAAACATGGAAGTGCCTGCAGCCTTCCACAGACTCCCAGATTGTCCAGGCTCCTCCTGAAGAGGCAAAGACTGAAGAGGAAAAGACTCCTGAAGAGGAAAAGAGGTTGCCCTACCTGCTTGCTGTCCTCATGCCATGGTGTGTCCATGAAGCAATGGTGGTGGAAGAGTCCCAGCTTCTGGCTGAGCAGGCAGTGCACTATGTGGGACCGGGCATTCTGCCACTGCAGCAGGCGAGTGAGGGAGCAGTTCAAGTTGGCCCCCAGGTCTGGAGACCAGTTGTAGGTGTAGAGCGTCAGCTGGAGAGAGAGGAGAGGGAGAAAGGCTGAAGGACCTGCTCAGAGAAGACCTGCATGACGACACAGGCTGCCCCAGGTGCTCTGGGTGGTACTTGCTGCAGACAGTTTCAGAGGACAAAGCTGGGACAGGGAGAGGGGCAACAGCTCATTCCCAGCGTCCCTGTTAACAGCAGCAGCAGCGGTACTTGCACTGGTACCACAAGCGCCCAACCTGACGTGGGCCTTGCTGTGGGTAGGGAAAGGACAATTAATGTCCACAATGGGACAGCTGAAGCTAGAGACAGCGAGGGCTGCTGCCCCCCTGGCACTCCCAAGAGCGCTGCAGGGAACCCCCAGCTCTGCTTGTGGCACAAGCAGAGACATCCTGCAGTGCTGCTTCAGAGGGCTCCTGCCTGGGGAAGGCTGGTTGCCTGCTGAAGCACTCTTCCTTTCTTCTTTCTAGCCCTGGGCCAGTTGGGAACAACCTGGCTATCGGGAAACAACCTCACGCAGGCACCATTGCTACCTTTTTGTCTATGATCTCCATGAAGAGGAACCTTTGCCGAGGCGCCAGGTCTCGTCCAACAAGGCTGGGATCAGAGCCTCTCTCTGCCGAGCTGAATTCCATGGCCTCAAAGCGCTGGAGCCCTTTGTGAGCTGGAAGAAGCCAGAGTTATGACCCTCAGTACCAGTTCATCCCACTTTTACATCCCATGTGCCATTAACGTAGCACGACAGGATGTTGTGCCACAGCACTTCCCAGCTCATCTTGAAATAAGCAGATCAGCAAATTTTAGAGTAAGCTCTCAGGAGCTGAAAACTGCCCACTGTCCACCCCTGGGCACAAGCAGTCTGTCCCAGCAAGGAGGGGAACCCTGCTCATACATCTCCCACCCCAAGACCTCCCAGCACACAGTCCCGTGGCCCCTGGCTGGGCACTCACCCTGTTCCGTGCTGCAACGCCACTGCTGGAAGTTGCGTCCCAGCAGGATGAAGTGCCTGACGGCCGCAGGGCGAGGGCTGGCGCTCTGGCCAGGCTTGTAGGGCAGGAAGGCGGCGCTCCCATGGCAGCTGCGAAGAAGAGCACCAAAGGTGGCTGACACGTAGAGCCATGGGAGTAGAGGGTAGAGCTGACTGGTGTCTGCTGGTGCCAAACAGCTCCCTATATTCATAACTCACGTTATGCATAACTCACCAGATCCGCTCAAACACCTTGACAGTGGTGTCACTCGCCAGGGCAGTGACCAGGCTGACCACTTCCACCAGGATGGAGGACAGGAGGAAACGGGACACGATCTCCATCGAGCACTGCTGCACCGATGGGCACCCTGCATCAAAGAAGTACTTTAGGACAAGGTGCCAAGCTCCCCCAGAGCCAAGTGCTGCCCCTCTGGGCAGCAGAGAGGGCTAAGCGAGCCCCATTGCAGGCCTGCTGCCCAGAGCAGGCCAAGTTCCTGCCTTGCCAGGGACTGAGGCAGGCAGAGCTGGAGAACAAGAACCTGGACCTTATATGGAAGAGAAGACAAAGGCTGAAATCATCCTTGGTTTCAAGTTCTGTCCTGAAGTGGGACCTGGATCAAACTCCCTGCATGCCTTGAGCACAGACTTTATTCTCCTGCTTATTGCTTTTTCCCTTGCCTACTCCTCACCAGAGGAGGATGACAGCCCTACCTTACCAGCAGGAGGTGCAAGAGGATGTACAAACACTGAAGTGAAAGGTGTCCAGAAAGCAGCAACAGGGCAGCCACACAGAACCAAATCCCACCATACAAAGGCAATCCCTCATCCTCTCCCTCCCTGCAAGAGTGGGGGTCTCCCATGCAGCTTCACAGACCCAGAGGATGTTGCAGAAGCTCAGATCCTCCCTGCTGCATCTGGGAACTAAATTACTACCTCAGCTGCTGTTGGAGTTCAGGTCTCTCCAAAGCAGCTGCAGCCAAGTCCAGCAAGCCCTGGACTTGGAGCATGGCAGATGCAACCACAGGCCTTAGGAGATTTGTTCAGATGCACAGACACGTGCCAGGAGTCCTGCCATAGCTTTGCAATGCTGGTGCTGGCCCTGAGACCAGACTCTGGTACGGTTTGGGGAGACCCAGGGTATGTAACTAGGTGGAGATCAGCAAGGCATGAACATAGATGGTTTGGTGGTATATGAGGACCTATCCTCTAAGCTCTGGGTAGAAAGGCCCACTCCCTGCCCACCTGGAGGAGCTGGGACCTGAGACACATACCCAGTTGGTTCATGAATGCCATCCACTGCTGGCAGGTTTGACTGAAGAGTGGATGCATGGTGCCCATATCCCCTTCTTCCAACTGGCAGGCTCGGCGCCTGGGAAGAGGAAAGCAAAGCACAGTTATATCAGATCAGTCAACAGCATCAAAGGCACAAAAGTGCAATGGTCCCCTCCCAGCTCCAAAGCAGAGCCCATGGAGCCTCTGTTTTGGGTTGTTACAACCCTTGAGCTTGGTCTCTCTGGGTGAGTAGCCACAGGAGTGTCAGGTGTTGCACAGGTCCCACAATGCAATGAAGGGATGTCTGGCAGGGAGAACCAGCAGTGCTCCCGGCAGCACTCCAGCAATAAAGATTGAGGTTTTGTGTGTGGAAGGCAGCTCCCCTAACTGGCTGCATAAGGGAGAAACTACAAGGAAAGGGGCTGTCGTCCAGAGGGTTGAGACAAATAAAGAGCCAGCAGGATGTCAGGCTGCGGAGCAATGTTCAGCAGATGGAGGGAAACCACCCCCGCTGCTTGGCCTGCAGGATTCACTTGCCTCTGTGCCTGTTCCAGTTCAGCTGTGGCCGTGGCCCGATCCTGGCTCGGGTGCTGCTTGACATTCTCAGTCTTGTGCCGCCGCCTCGTGCGAGCCTCTTCTGGCCTCTCCAGCACAATGTCATCAGTAGTCTTGGGGCTGCCCAGCTCTGCAGATTCTGTCTTGCTCTAAGAAGAGGGTGAGTTAATGCTGTGCACACGCACAGCCCAGCTAGCACCTTGATCTCAAAGTCTCTGCTACCACCCAGCCAGACCCCTCCTCTCCATTCCTCCTGGCCTGACACACCATAAGGACTTAGAGGCCCTGCTCCCCAATGATCCCTCAATGTTACCAGCATGTCCCAGAAGCTGCGACGTCCCAGCTTGCTTGTGGGTGTCACTGGTTCCCCGGAGCTGGATGAAGGGGCAGAAGTGAAGTGCAGGGGTGGAGGACAGCTCCTGCCAGCCCCACCAGTGGTCAGAGCCAAGCCCTTGGTCTCTGACATGGTCCTCCTTAGTCCTCCTGTGGAGACAGAGCAAATCAGACTCTCCAGAGCCTCCCACTGCTCATGTCCCCATATACCCCATCGTGCCCCAGAGCCTGGCTAGAGAAAAGGGTGAGAGCCCTCAGCAACACCCAGCAAAACAGGTTCAATCTTGGGGAGCAGACAGATCTTTAAATACCTCTTCTGACCCTAATTTTGATAACGCTTCTTCCCTGAGCCATCACACAGCACAGCTTGCAGAGGGGAGAGTGGCTTCCTCCCTCCCAGCCCCCTCAGCCCCAGTTTCCACAGCACAGCCAGGCTGAAATGAGGAACGAGGCTGGCTGGGGGGTTCGGGGTGACCATCCCAGCTGGGCTCTCACCTGCAGAGCTCAGCTCCTCCAGGTCCGTGGCAGCCAGGGGGCAGGAGGCTTCCACGCAGAGCGGGGCTGGCAGCACGAGGAACTCCATGATGGCATCGCAGAGAGCGTGGCGCAGGGCCCCACGCAGCTTTTCGGACAGCTGCAGCAGGCTGATGTTGCCCTTCTCCCAAATATCCAGGCGCACCAGCACGCAGGGCTCTGTGGGTAAGGGCAGTCCGTCATGGCTCTGCATCCCCCCATTCGCTGCCCTCTGAGGTGACCCAGGGGATGCAGAGGCAGCAGGGAACTGGCAGTTTGTGGTTTCTTTCACTCCCTACCTGCATGCAGGGTGTCAGTCTCTGGCTGGTGCCTGCTGACTGCAGTGAGGCTTTCGAAGTCAGCGTCCTGCAGCAGGCGCACGATGGGTGAGGAGGAAGGCAGCTTCAGAGGGTCAGGCCTCTCCCCGTGGGGCAGCGAGGTGGGGTTGCCGTGCTCATCCACGAACGTCAGGGCAATGCATGCGATTCCTGCAGGGGAGAGCACGAGACAGCCTCCGTCAGCCCAGCACTGGGCACATCCCTACAAGCCCTACCTAAAGCTTGCCACCCTGCACCTGGTACTGTTGTGTCACCACTTGAGTTGCACAGTGCCACATGGCAGGCAGGGCCCACAGGAGGGGACGCAGCCAGGGGAGCAGAGGCTAGCTGTGCCCATGGGGAGGCAGGGCAAGAAGCATGGTGTTTGGCACAAGGCGTCCCCATCACCCCAAGAATCTCCCTCCTGCAGCATCACAGCAGCTTCCACCTTGTCCTGCAAGAGCTTCCTGGGTTGTCTGGCCCCATACGCAAGGTCAAGGTATCTCCATTTGCCCCAGGAGCGCCTTTATGCAGGGAGATCCAGGATGGGGCTCACCACCCCTGTACTCTTAAGAGACAGAGTACAGAACCCAGATACTCCCAGCAGCCCTCTCCAGGCTATGAAGGACCTCAAGTCCCTGCAGAAGAAGGCTGTATACAGGACACCTTGTTGCAGATTATTCTCATGCCCCACTCCCCACTGTACAAAATCTCATCTTGAGGCCTTCTCCACACACTCCTACCAGCAAGGCTGGGGACAAAGCAGACATGTAATATTAGCCTGGAGTTGCTGCTGAGTAAAATTCAGGCCCTGGCTGTAGCGTCCCTACACTGAGCCCTACACACACGTAGCAGGACAGTTCAGCAACACAGAGCAGCAGCGCGGTGCTTGCTCCACACCCCACATGCTGTGTGCCCTGGGCCACACAGAAGGAGAAGCCCTGCTACAGACCAGAGTGGGAACGAAAGCTCACTCCCCATAGCCCAGCCTGCTGGCCAGGGCACCAGGGAAGCAGTTGTGAGGTCCAACCCCCATGTTGTGGGAGCATGTAGATGCTCCCACCCCTTGACCAACTAAGCCAGCACTCAGGTCACTGGATGGCAAAGCTGATGCCAATGGTGGATGTGTCCAGATGCAAACCATCTCAGCTCCACAGCATTGCTCAGCCCATACTCTGTCTTTTTTCACCCCAACAAGGATGGAAGTGAACCAGACTCACTGCCACAGAGCAACCAAACTGCACCTGACTGGATCCACAGCACCACATGGAGGATGGGTGTCCTCCCTGTGCTGAGACAAATCCAGCCCCAGCAGACTGTGCCCAGGTCTAATCAGCAGCACAACCACCTGGTCTCCGTAATTCCTAATGAAACACAAGCTCTGCAGCAACCTTTCCTCCAAGACATGCCAGATGCAAGGGAGAGGCCACTGAGATGAAGAGATTCCTCCCAAAGAGGAGATGGACATTCAAGTCAGAAGGCAGCTCACTTGCACTCACACTGAGGAAAGGAAACTCTACACCTATGAGCACTCCTCCACTTGAAGAAAAGTAGAGGAGCTGCCTTATCTCAGAGGTGCTCTGACATGTCTCTTCCTCAGACAGGCACAGGAACAACCCTTTATCCAGCAAACAATGGAGAAGTTCATAATTTCCAAAATATCCAAGGTAGAGGTGACAAGGACTTCACCCAAAACAGCAAATCTGCCTCACATGACAGTGAGCATGAGCTCTCTCAAGCAGAGTTTCTCTTTTTAAACAGTAAAGGGCACAAACGCCTCATCTGTCCAGCTTGACAATCAGCCCCAGGCTGACCAGAATGGCAGTGGATGTTCATGTGGGCAATTGCAGACTAAGATGTAGTTATTCCCCTCTTCTCCTGGATAAACTCCCACACCAAGCCCTTTCAGCCTCTTCACCTCTAGCAGCTTTCCCTATCACATCCATTCTGTAGCTCTGCTTCAGTCCATCTCAGGCGAGGACACAACAACAACCAAGCACAGTGTCCCACGTCCTCCTCATGCTGGGACACGTGCCCTAGAGAGGGAGCACCCACAGTGCTGCTTTCAAGCAGGCCAGGTCAACAGCCACAGGAGCAGACTCCTCATTAGCACGTGCTCCACGAGACACAGCTGGTTCACCAAGCAAATGCCAAGCACTCAATGCCCTGCAGCTGGCTCAGTCCCTCGGGGTGGAGATGATGGTTGCCCCTGCCCCACCAGCAGAAAGGCTAACCTCCCCACCACAGGGAACAAGGCTTCCAGTTTTGTTACAGGAGCACAGAGAAGCTGAAATGCAACCACTAAATCACAGGTAAGAAACTCAAGACCTAAGCACCGGGGCTATGGGAAGAGGTGAGTTAGCAAGAGCTGCCAAGGACCTTACTGCCTGGTGCACTGGAGTTTGGCTACATACTCATCCATCATATCCCACAGAGAGGTGGGGTGCTAGGGAGCTGCTGCCTCCCATCTGCGAGGGACACTGAGCCTGCTCTGACTCAAGCTCGCTAAAATACAAAGGACATGTCTGGTGGTGCCCAGCCACTCTAGCCTACTGGTATCCAAGGGAAGCCCTGACCACAAGACACAGCCACTGGGAGAGTGATGGTGCTACACCCTGCAGCATGAAACCACAGCTGAAACATCATGACCCATCTTCCTCAGGGAGGAGATGCCAGTTGAGACCTGTGGGGGAAAAAAGGGTGAAGGATTTTTGGAGTTCACTGCTTGCAAGCTAACAGGGCAGCACATGGACCCTCAGCAGCCAGGGACTGCAGAGCTGCCATCTCAGGTTTTGTTTGCTCATTTAATCCAGCCAGCAAGAAAGAGGAGGCTCAGCTAAATGGACACACATACACAAACACACAGAGGAGTCAGAGCTGAAGCCACAACACGAGGAAAACAGGAACAGCAGGGACCAGAGGGGCCAGGGAGCTGCATGGGAAAGGGAACCGGAGTAATACTTGGAGCCACAGGTGCTACCTTGGAAGTGGGAGAGTGGAAAGAGGTGCTGCACAAGGTCCGACATGGTACCTACATAACAGAAGAACATTCAGACGGTGCAGGAGGGGCATGAGACACACGATGGCCAGATGACAGACCACATGGCCTGGACAAAACATGACATCACAGCCTGCTTCGAGATGGGCCCTATCCAATCCCTCCTCCAGCAGTCCAGAGAAAAAGAGCAAGGATATTGCCCCCACAGCCTGTGTTCAGTTGCTATCCCTTTGTAGCAAGGCTGTAGCAACAATTGGCCCTGCTCCCCACTCTAGCCCCACTGAGCCTCTGTGCCCCACACTGACTAAGGTCTCACTGTGTTTTGTCCCCACAGCTACTGCAACTTAGAGCTACTTCCTACAACAACAGGCCAAGCTTAGGAAGTTGCTCTGTGGAAGGCTTTGGCTCCCTGCACCACACGTGCCAAGGTGTGCAGTCCCCCAAGCACACCCCAGTGTGCCCCTGTCCCCCTTGCCCACCACCCAGCCATGGCAGGAACATGTTGCCCTGACACTGGTTTTCCTCAGCGTCAGGGCAACTCAGAGCTCTCCAATGTGAGAACCAGCTCTCCAACACGCAGCCCCACACCCTGTTTCAGAAACAAGTTGAGCACAGTACCTTTGCCTCCAGTGCCTTGGCCGCCTGGCTTGTTGTACAGATAGAGATCCTGGTCAGGGATGCTCCCACTGTGGTTGAAGTAGTGCTAAGGAGAGCAAGGAAGAACGGTGACAGAGAGTTGCCTTAACTGGAAGCAGAGGCCCACGTGTGTGCAGAGCTCATCCCGACCTGTAGCAAGCAATCCAGACCTACTTAAAACACTTGCCAGCACAGCCTTGGCCAGTGTTGGGCAGGACTTTCCTACAGCTCTGTGCAGGGTTATGAGATTACACATCTGGCCTCCTCTTCTATCCTTGCTATGGCCATGCTGAGGGGATGGGTAGCTGCTCCCAAACTTTTATTAACCCCCTGATGTTTCAGTCTGAGGGAGCCATGCAAGGAGCCAAGCTCAGCTTTGCAAGGCGGGGGTCTTCTCCCATGCTCCTGGAAGAAGATTGTGGGCATGAGCTTTGTAGCTGCTGCTTTTTGCACAGCAAGTGACCACTTGCATTCAAAGCAAAACCTGTCCAAGTTTATACCGGGCCAAACAAGAACTGCTCATAGTCCCTGAAGCTCCTCCAGGCTTCAGTATTTGGTGTCAGTTCCTCTCTGAGGCTACATGGCAGAGCTGGGAACATAATGACTGTGCTGCCCTAACAAATGCCCCCAGCAGCACGTGGAAGCTGGGCAGATTGCTGTCCCAGCTCACAGCCCTCCTCACCTTGAAGTGGTGCTCCACGTTGCTGTCTGTGTACTTTGGGGTGTGCAGGAAGATGAGCAGGTTCTGGCGCAGGTAGTAGGCCACCGCATGCAGCCAAGGCAGGGCGGAGGGTGGCAGTGTGAACTGCAGGACCTCTGTGGGTGGCGTCCCAGGGGGCTGGATAAACTGCAGAGAAAAGGCTTTAAAAAACTCAGCTGAGACTAGCAGGATGCCCTGGGGCTCTGATACTGATCCTGGGCTGGCTATAACAAGGGAAAGTGTGGTAGGCACAGTCCAGTTCCATAGACAGCACCCTAAGACAGATGTGGGCAGATGTTCCAGGGGTATTCACAGGGATTCACAGCCCTGCCATGGGGCAAACGCCAAAGGGGATCTCCCACCTACACAGTATATACACCTCAGTGAACACTAGTATGAGCAAGCACTGGGGCAGGGAATGGGATGCAGCGAACTGGCCTGGTCTTCCCTGCCCTGGGGCAGGAGAGCCTGAGACTGGTCAAAAAGTAGGAAAGTGTTATGGTCTCCAGGATGAGCAGAGCAGATATCCAGCAAGGTACCTCCACATCCGCTGGGGTCAGCTTGCAGTTCCGCACCAGCATCACAGTGATGATATCCAGGGTGGCCTCATCCAGGCGTCTGCGCAACACTTTCACCAGCTCATCTGTGATCTCAGGCCCTGACAAATAAGCAGAGGTACCAGCAGCTTTTTCACCCCATCCAGCAAGAATGGCCAAAGCCACACCTCTCCCTGCCTGTTCAGGATGTACCACCCTCACAGTCACGTTCCCCAGGGAAGAGTTCCCCGCCATCAATTTCTTCAGGCATCTTTTTCTGCCCGTTGATGATCACAAAAGACTGCTGGTGCAGCAGGCCAAGACAAATACACTCCTGCATAAGGAAAGTTCGCACAAGCCACTTGGTCTGCAAGTGGTTTAATTGTGGGTGATGGATCCTTTCCTCACATTCCCATCCAGACAGAAGGAAGAGCAGCTCTGGGCTATGGAAAAGCAACTTGCTCAGGAGGGAGATACTGTCTTTGCTCTTTGAGCAAAGAGGGCAGGGACTGGAGCTCTATTCCTCTGCTTTGGATCAGCACAGTCTATCTGCTGGCCAGGTGCTATAACACTTACCTGCTGGGGCAACACCATGGACCATCAGCTGGATGTGCCTGTCTACCTGTCCCACAGGGCGGGCAGAATCCACACTACGGCATGAGACTGTATCCAGAGAGGAACGAGAACCCTAGAGAAGTGAAACAAAAGCCACACAGAAGCAGTTTCCATGTGAATTCTAGATCCATCGTTGTCTTGGGCTGTCAGTAAGGTCACGCAGAGCCCACACCCTGCTGCCCCACTCCACGCATCTACAACATAAGTTGTACAATGTAAGTTTCTACATAAAATCCAGGTTGCTGGAACTACTGAGTTCCCTCCATTCCTGTGACCAAGAGCACCAACATCTACACCCAGAGAGCAGCAGACTCACCGTTAGATCCTCAGTGTAAAGGGGCTCCTGGCTGCGTGTCAGCGCCAGGGAGCGAGATGCTGGACTAAGGGTGCTCTCTGCTTCCCACACCTTCCCACTGTAGGTAGTTTCAGTCAGCCTGAATACAGGAGAAAGACATGTCAGCCTGCATTCCCAAGGATGACAGGATCATACCTCCACAGAAGATCCCCATCTTCCTTGCCCTCCCCTGTGCACTTTTTGGGAATTAGCCCTTATGAGATAGAGCTTATGGAAAAAAAATGCTCTCTGGCTCCCTCAAAAAAAGAGATAAAATCCTTTTCCCTCCCACCTAAAGCATTAGTGCAGGGAGAGCAGGAAGGGCCTGGTTTGATGTGATTTTGACTCCTCAGAAACCAGGTATTTGTTGCTTCGGCCACAGCAAGGTCCCTGAGGCTGGGCAGACACTTTCTGCCCCAAGGAGCTCTCAGTCTGGTGTAACACATGTAGCAGGGCAGGGTGAGGCCAACAAGTCATGCTGGCTTCTTACCGGAGGTAGAACACTGATTTAGTGGCACGTTCCTGGTAGACAAACATATTCTTCCTGTTCACCACAGAGAAGGCGTTGAGCACCGAGCGAAGCGCCTGGATAGCTGTGGGCAACGTGGGATGTTAGCTATCCCACACACCCTCCTCTGCTGTGCCAATCCAGCCAGAAGCCAGACTCTTGACACGCAAAATGAGGGGGAACCTGGGCTGTACGCACCTCGTGAGACGCCCATGTTGGGGCCCATCTTGAGGCGCGAATGCACATGGATGAGCGTGCTCCACACAACATCGCAAGCAAAGTGCCCTGGCATGAACTGCATGGTGGCAGCCAGGTAGTCCCGAGGCTGGTAGCTCTCCTCTACAGAGTAATCTACAAAGAACATAGGACATAGCTGGGGCCATAGCATGGAAGTCACCATCTTTTTAGTCACTCATGTGCCACTGAGGCATGGCCAAGGGTATATTCATACCGTCTGTGGGCATGACACGCTGCCTGTAGGAAGTATAGGGCGTTTCACTCTTCCAGATGTCCTCCTCACTTTCTGCCACCAGTAATGAGTTGCATATGTGGCTGTCATGCAGGTCTTGCAGCAGCAAGCGCTGCAGAGGATGAGAAAAGATTGGTTCTGTTGCTTGCACAGCCCACAGAAGACAGTACAGAGAGGGGCTTAAGGCTGGACTGAGTACCTTTTACTTCAACTCCCAAGCTAAGACTCCACCAGCTGAACTGGCTCCCCAGACCCTCCTCCAAGCAGGACCCAGACTAGACAATCTCCAGAGGTCCCTTCTCATCTAAGCCATCTCATAACCTGCAGCTCTGACCCCGCTCTCTGCAGATTTGTTACCTGATTGACAACCCTGCAGATTTCACTGATCTTCTTCACCACCACCTGGTTGAGACTCTGGCACTCCCCTGGCTGCTCCTCTTCTGTTTCTGCTGATGCTGCCTTCTCCACACTCAGGCTGCTTTACAGGGAAGGGGAGAGATGGGTCAGCAGAGCACCCGAACAGTACCTGTCCCTGTGCGCTAGGAGCAGGAACGCAGTGGGGAAGGGTGGCTGCTTTGCCCTTATGGAGCACCAGTCTAGTCCTGCAGCTCTCCAACCCACACAGGAGAGGAAGGAGATCCCGAGGGAGAGGCAAAAAGGTCTGGTAAAGAGCAACTATGGCCAGACAGTGGGACCCTCCTTACCGTGTGTGGTAATAGACCTCCACTCGGTCCTGCTGGATTTTTATGATGAGCCAGAAATCCGGCATGAGGGGACACCTGGGTTCCTGGTCGCTCATTAGCGCCTCCTCATACTCCGAGTCACTGCTTCCCCCATCGTAACCTGCAACGTATCCTCGCTTCAGTCCCAGGCTGCCTGGCAAGCTGGCCTCCTCCCTGGGCACAGCAGGCTCTAGGAGACCAGAGCCATTCGCAAGCCCTGTCCTCAGGGGTCACCCCAACTCATGTACACAGTCCCCCGTGCCCCCACGCTCTCATGTCACTGCCACTGTCTGCCTGCAGTGTGTCAGGCACCCCTGCCCCGGCAGACTCACCCAGGTGGTCGGAGTCCATGCTGCCCTGGCTCGACACGAGGCTCTGCACGCGGCTGGGACGCTGCTTGCTGGAGCCTGAAAAGAGAAGAGGGGCTTGATCACGAGAGCACTTGCTAAGCCCCTTCTCAGCGCTGGAACAACATGACACCCCAGAACAACCCGGCAGTGCTGGCCTTGGGCAGGCAGTGCTGGGGTTCTCGCAGCCACTACTGGAGTCACCAGGAACTTCATGCCATTAGGGATATCAGTGTGGCAGCACAGCCTAGTACCCTGGGTACTATTAAGCCAACACCTTGGCAAGGAAGAGATCAACAGTGCAACACCACCAATTCTGGTGTTTGGGGACTACAGTAGGAGTAGCAGTCACGTTTTGTCTGCTACAGCCAAAACAGGGCCCTTCCTTTAAAAGTTGCTGAGGTCGAGGGACACCTGCCCACACTGACAGCTCCTACCTTCCCTGCCCTGTGTTACGGAGTCAGCCAGGCTCGCTGCAGATGGTGTCACCAATGGTGATTTCTCGCTGTTGCCCTTCTCCGAGGATGAGGATGGCAGTGACTGTATGGTTGTCTCTAAAGCTGACTCCTCCAGGGAGTCATGGCCGGGTGCTCTGCTCTGCTCAAGGCTCAGCACTTCTCCTGGGACCTGCACACAAGCCAAGGTTGCAAAAGTGACCAGAAAAAGAGGCACCGAAAAGAGTTCACTCATACTCCTGCATCATTCCACCTTCTGCTATCAAGAGTGTCCCACACCTTCCCACCAACAGACCACCTCAGTGTCTCTCACCTCATCCTGTGCGTGGCTGCCTCCACGTATGGGGTTTGCTGTGTCTGGCACAATGCGTGTCTCACTCTCTGGCCACCCCCAGAGACCCTGGGCTTCTTCTGGGAGGACACAGCTTGCATGGTGTAGCTCAGAGCCCTCTGCCTCTGCTTCACTGCTCCCCTCCTGGCCTGTCTGGCCCAGGGCTGTCCTGGTGCCCTCTCCAGCAGGCTGCTGCAAGCAGGGTGTCCCTGAAGGGTTTGGAGCTGCCCGTCTGGAGTGCAGGCGGCTGATGGAGATGTAGTGGTAGTCACTGCCTTCTGCATTAAGCATGTAGCCTGGCAGAGCCATTCTTCTGAACTCCTGCAATACAGGGAAGAATAAGCACCCTGCAAGCTAAGCGTATGATGCTGCCTCAGGGCTTTCTCTTTACCTCCTTGAACTTCTCCAGAGAGTGTTCAGGTCCAAAGACAAACTGGAGCAGCACCACCTCGCTGTGGCAGCTTGGCCGCCCCTTGGAGTTATAGATGTGGGTGGCCACCCGGTGCAGGATGGAGGTACTGATGACCTGCGAGTGGCGCAACGCAGACACAATCTCATCATCCAGGAGCCAGCGAATCTGAGCAGAGCAAGGACACAGTGCAAGACTTAGGTGACCAGCATTTGCACAGCTGCCCCAGTTCTGATCCAAGTCCCAACAGGATGAGGGCGGTCCCTCTCATCACCTACATCCCCTCATTCCTTCTGAATTTACCTAAAAAAAGGTCTTTGGAAGAGAGGTCTGCCTGTCCCACACCAACTTCAATAAGAATTTTGTCAGGGCAATCCCACACTTTTGAGGAGCACAAGGCCAATGGCTTGTGTGAAGGCCTGAAAGGCACTTCAGTTGACAGAGGTTGCCACTTGGTGCAGGCAAACAAGTGTGGCACAGCAATTGTGTGTCATGGCCACATTGCTCCAGCTGGAAGCAAGAAATAGTCAAGGCTGGCTTACCTCATTCATAGTGGCTTCGATAGCCTGCCTGTGCACTCCAGGGAGGTTGGAAAGTGCAGGGTGTCTAAGAGAGAGGAGAAGAAGAATCAACCAGTCATTCTCATTCATGCAGCCACCACAGTGCAGCTCTTAGGCACCAAGAGGAGCCCATGAGGAACTTGCTACATCTGCAGTGCCATACCTCTCATCTCCTGTGGACGGGAGCCGTTCCAAGTTGTGCATGATATCCTCATCTGAGCGGAAAGAGGATGGTTGGCCTGGAGAGCGTGTGAAGGACACGCTGCTCTCTGAGGTGCATCTGCCACAGAAGAGAGAGCAGCCTGAGCATCAGCTTTTGAACCAGAGAGGAAAAAAGGATCTCTAGAGAAGGTGAGCCCATGTTGGAAAAATCTTAATTTTCTTAGGGCTGCGAAAGGCTCTGTGAGAAGGAGAATTCCCAAGTGTCAGCACATGGAGAGGAGCTGAAACTGGCTGGCTGGGAAGGGCAGGCAGAGGGTGTGTGAGTGACTGGGCCTCTTTCCACCTACCTATTGTGGAGAATGTCCGTGTTCACAACTTCTATCTCCAGGGGTAGTGTCAGCACAAAGATGTCCAGGGTCACACAGAGGTCCCCCAAGTCAATGGTGTTCAAGCCCTGGCAGCTTTCCAGGCAGCCCAGAACTTCCCCTGAGGACAGATCACATATGAAGGGAATCAAACAACAAACAGCTCTGATTACACACATACACATCCTGGTGGCAAGTACAGAGACTGCAAGAGGTGGCTGTCCCATACACCTAGACAGACTCAAGAAGGCCACCATCCTCCATGCTCCTTTCATTCTTCCATGAACAATCCCACAGCAAGTGGGAGACCTGATAAAAAAGCCCTGATCTGATGCTGGGAGACCCTGGGGGCACCGTAGAGGGAGGGCTGGTCTGGAGGGACTGCTGTTCAAGACACAGCACCTTTGTTCCAGGGGCTGCTCACCCAGCAGGGACCTGAAAGAAGCCCTACTGCCCTTTAACCTCACAGCAAGGCTTGCTCTTACCTAGACAAGTTGGCAGGGACTGCACAGGCATGGAGCTGTGCTGGCTACGCAGCTTCACCGAGCAAGTGAGGTGTACAAAGAGCGGGGGCATCTCCTGCTCCAGGAACTCCTGCTCATTGAGAGAGTCCCCTCCCAGCACGCTGAAGGAGTCGTCATCCTGGTTCACAGTGTTGGAGTCTGAGAGGGAGTCCGTATCTGGGAACTCATGCTCCAGCTTCTCACGGTACTCCACCTCCAGCTCTGGGTCGCTCTCCGTGGCGATGCAGCACCCAGACACAGTTCCTGTTGACACAGGTTCCCTATTAGCAAACCAGGCCCACGACCCCAGAGACCCCATCAGACACAGTCAACCTCTGAAAGGCATCACCACAGTGAGACTACAGACACTTCCTTCTCCAGGATAGAGTGAGCAAATGTTACCTTCTTCAGCTGCCAGTTCTGCCTCTGATCCCTCCATGTCCTCACTGCCTTTCCTGTCTGCCTGATCCCGAGATGCCTCCTCCTGAGATGGAGAGAGGAAGGGCAGATACTAGAACCACGACAGGCAGTGAAACAGGCTCTTGATGGGCCCCCTGCCAGGAGCATAATCTACCCATGAGTCTGCCAGCCCCAAATCCAGATCTGACATCAAGCAAAGCTGCTTCCCTCCACAAGGACTAGGTGCCTGCCAGGGTAGCAACATGCCTACCTCTTTCTTGGCCGATGGCGGGCAATAGAAGAAATAGTGAGGATTTGATGGCACTGGCTTGAAATGTAAGCTTCCAATTTCCAGGAATTTTTCCTAAAAGAGAAATCCCAAACATGAAGCAGACATTCTACTCTACTCTCCTGCAGGAGTGAGGCCGAGCTCCCACGTTCCTCACCTGAATAATTTTATGCAAGTCAGGGTGGGCCTGGCAGGGCTGTCCAATTTCCAGCAGTGAGAGGGGAAACTCTGAGCAGCAGCTGGTGCCCATACTGCTCTTTGGCTCCTCTGTAGGGCTGGCAATGTTATGGGAGTCCTGCTCACTGTAGTCCTCCATTTCCGCACTGACAGGATTGTGGACAGGTCAGACAGGCAAATTGAGAAACAGGAACAGCTGTATGTATTATCTACCCTGCAAGCATCCCACCTCACAGCTCCCCACACCTTCGCTGAGTAAACACGACGTGACTTACACAGCCCCCACACCTACAGCCCCAGAAACCCTCCTGCCACCCACTAACCCAGATAAGCTCTCAGGCTGTCTGAAGCCAGGCCAGAGGCAGTTTAACCAGGCTGATCCTATGGCCAGGTACTCCACACCACGCTACACACCCTCCCTGGGAAATAGAGACATGTGGCTGAGCACAGGGGACAGGCCTGGAGCAATCTGAATTACCAACAGGGCACCTCACAGCAAATACCACCACCCCAGCATCCCTAGTGTCTTGGCAGCACAGAGCAGAGTGCAAGGCTTAGGCACACGCTCACTCAGCAGCTCCAGGGCAGAATCAGTTCCTAAAACTCAGAAAAAGCAATCTGGGGAGGGGGGTGTCATTTGGTCAGTGCTCCCAAGGTATTCAAATTAGCAATACAGATGGCAGATCTGGGTGCAATGCGTCACAAGCTATACGTCCTTCAGTAATGTTTATATAATCTGCACTGGAATAGGTGATTCATAATATTTTATAAACAAAAAAACATTCCCACAGTTCTTCTCTGGGAAAGTAGCACTTGGAGAAGTCATCTGACTTTCCAAAGACTAAGTGTTCTTCAAAACCACAGCCTCATCTCAATGGCTTACAGTGTAAGAAGAAATAGGATTTCTTCTAGTGAATGAAGAAGTGCTAGTGAATTCACATACAGGAACAGAGGACAGTCAAGTGCAAACAAACAGAGGACAAAAGACCTAAAGAGGGTGTTTCTTCAACAGACATGAAAGCACAGTAGAGTACTTTTTCCCCCCCTTAAGTTTCCAGAGGCAATACAAACCTCAGAAATACCTAAGGAATAGTAGGACAGAAGTTTAGCATCAAGCATATTCCAATTCTGCCTTGTATTTTCTTGTGATTTTTTTCCAGATTTTTTTAATTAAAAAAATGACATTTTATTCATTAGAAAGATAACAAACATGTCATTTTCACCAAAGTCAATAGCAAACTCAAATGAGTCAAGCAAGTTGGAGAGCTGAAGACAAACTGCCCTCCAACTCAGGCCAGATGGGACAGTAATAAAATAAGATTACAAGAGAAAGTGAAAGGATGGATGTCACCAGAGATTATAAGAATGACAAGGTCCTGGTGGACATCATACCAAGTGAGTATCCCACTGGAATCATAGAATCATCTAGTCGTCTAGGTTGGAAGGGACCTTAAAGATCATCTAGTCCAACCATCAACCTAACTCTGATGAAAAAAAAACAAAACAAAACAAAAAAACCCACATACACACCTTTTGAACACCTCCAGGGATGGTGCCTCAACCACTTCCCTGGACAGCCTATTCCAATGCTGGATAACCCTTTCCGTGAAGAAACTTTTCCTAAATAGTTGTCTTCACATGTGGCTCTGTTACGTCCTTCCCTACAACATTCCTTCTAGTAGGTAGCAGAAGATACTTGAAAGAAGATCTGCCCTGGCCCAATGCTAAAAACAGAAGCATGGCCAAGGTGGGTCCCTACCTTGATTCAGAGACCAAGACACCCCGTTCCCTAGAGTTCTGCTCCTCTTCTTGCTCTATGCTGCCCACTTGGAAGCTGGCTGTCTTGGAGTGCGTACGGAAATGCTGGTGGCTCTCTCGGAACGACCGGACATGGCTGCACACCGTCAGCAGGAAGTTGGTGATATCAATCTCTTGGAGCAGCTCCTCACAGTAGTCCATGGCTGTAAGCAGGTCCTGGGAGCTGATGCTGTGTGACTGCTGAAGGCTCTTGAACAACCCTACAGACCAAACACAGTGCCTGAGCTCCCCACCGCAAGGATACAAGGCATCAGGGCTCAAGCAATAGCCACATACAGATTTTCATCACGTCCCAACATAGAGACAAGACTCAGCCAGGATGCCTTATGCTACACGTCATGGGTTGTGTCATGCTAGAGCGGCCTAGGGATCTGCCACCCTGATGGTGAGAGGAAAAAGCCAAAGAAGGACCTCCCTCCACAGCACTGCACAGCTCCAAGGACAGCCTATGCAAGACCCACAGGGAATGCACAGAGACATCTTTAAATCCCTGCTGTGGGGGAAACCAGTCCCACATCTCCGCCCTTTGCTCAGTGTAAGATCACAAGTAAAACGAGACATTTCTTACAAGAAGATCCAGTCCCAACCCCAGCCCTGCCTTAGCTCCATTGCGCCGCTCCTCACCTTTCACATAGCACTGGTGGGAATGCTACACACCTTTTGAACACCTCCAGGGATGGTGCCTCAACCACTTCCCTGGACAGCCTATTCCAATGCTGGATAACCCTTTCCGTGAAGAAACTTTTCCTAAATAGTTGTCTTCACATGTGGCTCTGTTACGTCCTTCCCTACAACATTCCTTCTAGTAGGTAGCAGAAGATACTTGAAAGAAGATCTGCCCTGGCCCAATGCTAAAAACAGAAGCATGGCCAAGGTGGGTCCCTACCTTGATTCAGAGACCAAGACACCCCGTTCCCTAGAGTTCTGCTCCTCTTCTTGCTCTATGCTGCCCACTTGGAAGCTGGCTGTCTTGGAGTGCGTACGGAAATGCTGGTGGCTCTCTCGGAACGACCGGACATGGCTGCACACCGTCAGCAGGAAGTTGGTGATATCAATCTCTTGGAGCAGCTCCTCACAGTAGTCCATGGCTGTAAGCAGGTCCTGGGAGCTGATGCTGTGTGACTGCTGAAGGCTCTTGAACAACCCTACAGACCAAACACAGTGCCTGAGCTCCCCACCGCAAGGATACAAGGCATCAGGGCTCAAGCAATAGCCACATACAGATTTTCATCACGTCCCAACATAGAGACAAGACTCAGCCAGGATGCCTTATGCTACACGTCATGGGTTGTGTCATGCTAGAGCGGCCTAGGGATCTGCCACCCTGATGGTGAGAGGAAAAAGCCAAAGAAGGACCTCCCTCCACAGCACTGCACAGCTCCAAGGACAGCCTATGCAAGACCCACAGGGAATGCACAGAGACATCTTTAAATCCCTGCTGTGGGGGAAACCAGTCCCACATCTCCGCCCTTTGCTCAGTGTAAGATCACAAGTAAAACGAGACATTTCTTACAAGAAGATCCAGTCCCAACCCCAGCCCTGCCTTAGCTCCATTGCGCCGCTCCTCACCTTTCACATAGCACTGGTGGGAATGCTCCTGCAGCAGCGTGCAGTAACTCACCAACTCCTTATGCTTGTGGTCTAGCCAAGCAGCAGTAGGAGGACGTTCCAGAGACTGGGACCTGGAAAAGAGCAGCCACCACCTTCAGCACCTATGTTTTAAACCAAATGGCTGTGGTGCCAGGAAAGCAGGGCCCTAGGGCACGCACAGGCCGTGGCTGCTACAAGGCAGAGACCAAGCCAAGAGAGTAAGGCAGGGCTACAGCCAGCCTCTTGTCAAGGAAGCTGCTCTGTTTACTGTTTAGGAAACAAGTATCATTGGTATTACCTGAAAAAGATGTCCCGGGGAGGACGGTGTGCCCGTGGGCTGACAAGCTGCTCTCGCAGCAGCTCCAAAGAGCAGCTGTAGATGTAAATGGGGCAGCGAAATCGGCGGCAGTCACCTAGCTCAGATTGTGAGTTCTGGCGACAGAAGGAGATATGTACATCTCTCCGTGAGGGACCACCCTGTTCTCCAGGGTCCCGGCTTGCTTCTGCAAAAGAAACAGTCCTGAGATTAAGGCTCCTCGTTGCTGGTCTGAGAGGTCACAGTCCTCACAGCAGCAACCACAGGTAGCTATCAGTTTTACAAGCTTCTCAGCAGTCAAATCTCATGGGCCGTTCCTCCTCACCCAACACCTGCCCACTCAGCCCAGTGACTTGGTCACACTGAGCCCCTTCTTGGGCAGCCGTGTCCGTTCACCACTACCACCTTCTGCAGTAGCACAACCCTCCATCCTCATTGCAGGCCTGGCTGACTGCACCAGGGGCTGTGCAGTCAAATCCCATATATGTCAAGATCTGGGCCCTTTTCCCTAAGGCAATGTGCTGCTGGTAGTGCCAGTCTGGACCACAACAGAGACTTGCTGACCTTCCAGTGCAGACCAGCAGTGCCATTGCTAGTAGTTTCTATCTACTTGCAACCTCCTTGCCCACAGGGAGCCACCCTTGGGCCATGGGCACTCAGCTCACATTACCCCTCCATGAATATCATGATAGTCGTGCCCCTTTTCCCAACTCTGACTCACTGACAGCCAGGCAGGAGCTGACAGGCTGCAGCAACCTGTTACTTGTCCTACCTCAACCTGCCCAGCAGTGTGCTTGGGAACAGCAAGGATACTAATACTTTAGCAAGGTGCTGCCCTGAGGGTGGTACCATGGGCTGGTGTTACGCTGAGGGTAGGTAATGGCACTGCAGCATCCCCTTCTTCAGCCTCAGCCCCGACTCGCTCTGCACAGACAGGTCCCAGGGTATCCTCTCCAGATTGACTCTCATCTTTTGGAGGTTTGTCCAACCCACAAGCCATCAGCTTCTGTACATCTGGAAGAAAACAAAATAAAATCACCCTCTGTCCAGTTAGAACAGTTTGACCCCTCCATCTACATTCCCAAGAGGGCAGATGTCCCTGTGACCTCCTTGTGTGTGTGAGCAGCTCCACAGAGTACTTCCAGCTGAGCCTGGCAGCCTTCATCAGCAGCTCAGTGGAAGCCACACCTGTGCCAATGCCCAGAAAACAGGACTCTCCCAGACCATTCCATCAGCAGCCTCCTTACTCCCTTCATTAACAACCCTACTGTGAAAACGGTCCGATGGTTGCAGCC
Source organism: Calidris pugnax (assembly GCF_001431845.1). Taxonomy (NCBI): domain Eukaryota; kingdom Metazoa; phylum Chordata; class Aves; order Charadriiformes; family Scolopacidae; genus Calidris; species Calidris pugnax. Next base: position 10,743,629 of record NW_015090812.1, read on the forward strand.
AGCAAATTACTTGAAGCCACATCCCCTGTCCAAAACTACCATGTGGGCAGCACCAAGGAGAGAAGAGCAAAACATCCAACACTTTGCATCACTCTATTCCCGGCCACACGGTGCAAAAAGACTGGGTCTAGAATCCGCTGTTCAATTTTCTCTTCGCCCTACCAGAGCTGATTCTGGGTTTGCTGTTTTCCTGAGGAGGCTCTTGGGACTGCTACCTCCTCTTGCTCCCCACAACATGCAGTCTCACCTGAGAAGGTGGCTGGCAGGAAGGTCAGGAACACATGCTGGGGGTTGACCAGTTTGGCATAACATCGCCACTGTGGGGGAAAGGGCCCCGTCCTGTCACTCAGAGTCACATCATCCTCAGGCAGCTCTGTGTTTCCGAGGCTCTGATGAAAGAGCAGAAGCCGGATAAGCTCACAGCACACGGCACAGGCCTACCTTGAAGCAGGTAGCAACAACACAGAGCAAGTTCCTCCCCGAATCTGGTTGACACAGCACTGAAATCACCCTGGCTGCCCCCTGCACCTTTCTCAGAGCAGCCTGGCTCCAGCACACAGGCAAGAGATGCTTAGCCAACTTTGCTGAGGCCAGTTCTGACCTCCAGACACTGACCAGCCATGGTTTCTGAGCAATCCATGGCACGGCTCCAGTGCTGATGTAGCAGACTAGGTCCATGGTGAATGCAACTATACCCACACCTACCAGATTCCTGCTTGACTTCAGCAGCTTAAGCTGCTGCCAAACACAGTGAAAACATCAGCCTTTCAATCTCTTCTCAACCCTTCTACTAACTCTACTGCTCTTCAGCAGCTGCTGCCTTCCCTTCTGAGGGTGCTCAGGAGGAGGACAGAAGCATAGCAGTACCTGCAGAGTACTTGTGGAACCAGTCATATCCCTGGTGCCATTGCTGCCAACAAGATGATAGGATGCAGAAGCATCCTGCTGCTCCAGGGTCCCAGAGGCCTTCAGGGTTTCTTCTGAAATAGAGCACAGAGAAACCAACTTGAGAAACACCAGCTGAGGAAGAGACTTGAAAGCAAGGCTCCTGAAACACCCCAGCTCCCGGTGTCACTCCTGCCATGCTCCTGGCCCTTACCTCTGATCACAGGGAGCGTGAAGGGGGGTTGATGGCCATCACGATCCCGTTGCAGAACCTGCTCCATGAAAGCCACATGATCAGCATCAGCCATGGGGATCTCCCGGTCACTGAGGTCATGCTGCAGGCAGCCATGGAAGAGGTTTAGTAGCATTTCATTGGGCACAAACGAAGAGTCCTTGGTCACCTCCTCATTCTCTGCTCCAAAACAGAACCATGGCAGCTTCAGAGACCACATCTCCACAACCACCACCTAACCAGGGGCACAGGAGACAGCTCTTTGCAAAGCCAAGAGTTTCCCCCAGCACCTCTGCAAGGCTGACTTGGGGGGTGTCAGAAACCCTGGAGTTTCAGCCTCATTAGCTACCCTGCACTGACTCATGCTGCTACTGTAACTGTTCTGGAGACGATTGGGGCTAAAGATAAGAAACCACCACCACAGAGCAACAGTCTAGGTTCAATGTTTTCAGAAGCAACTCTTCCAAAACTATCATGCCAAGGAAGATAGCAATATCCCTAGATAGCTCCGGGGCTGCAGAGACGGGAAGAACTGAGCTACTGAAAGAGGTATGGCAGCTCTTGCACATCTGCTGCCCAGGAAGACAAGCACACAGAACCGGGTGCCCGTAGACATGGAGGGAGGACAGGAGGAGGCAGGTGGCGAAGAGGCACCTACCTTTGGTCAGCATTAGGAAGAACATTTCAACCTGCTGGCACCTGGGCAACAGCTTCATGAGGTTGAACTGGAATGGGATCTCATGCACTCGAAAACCAGCCCCCATGTCTGGATCTGCAATGAGAATTGGGAATGTAACACACCTGTGGGCACCACATAGCCCTGCCTCCCAGGCCACCTCCACATGCCTGGCGCCAGCCTAAATGCAGTGTAGGTAACACAAGTGAAGGTAGACAGCAACACTGTCCCAACTCCCTCTGCTTGAGAGGGCAGAGGGATACAAAGGATGAATGTGGGGAAAGTGTAAAGTCTACCAGAGGCTGCAGCAGGCTGTGAGATATCTACAGAGAGGTACCTCGATGTAAGAGTGCCCCTGGGCCTATGGGCACCTTCATACCAGGAGGGAACCACCATGAAGCCTTATGCAGCTCACGCTCAGAGCTGCCAGGGCACAAAACCCAAATGTCAGTCTCGCAGGTAACACTGCTGGAGAACAATGACTATGCTGGGAGCCAGAGGCAGCTTGAATTACCAGCATAGTCAGGGACAAGGACCCCCCTGCTCTTGGGAGAGATTTCCCATCTGGAAGGCTCTGCATATCCCCGCAGGCATTTCCTGCCCTCTTCTTCAGGAAGGGGTCTCTGCCCTACAGGCCCTGAGTTTTCCTGGCCCTCTTCCCCTCCCACAGGGCCAGTGATAGGGTTCCCTCAGCTCCTGCCCTCAGCCTTTGGGATGATCCTGGCTTCCTCAAACCCACACAATATCTGCATGACTCACCTTCAGTAGCTTTGGTGTCTGAAGGAGGGCAGACCCAGTCCTTGTTCTGGCACAGCTGGCTGATGTACTCAAAGGTCAGCATAGTGGCAATGCACGCAAGGTCCCGGGGATAGAGCTGCAATAAGCAGTCAGGGCTCAGCTGCATGCAGCAGAACTACTAACCCCAAATGCAGTAGAGAAGGGTCTAAAAGCAAAGAGATGAAACACCCATAGTCCCATCCCGACTTGACCTATTCTCACTCAATGAACCCTCCTCCTCCACCTTGAGCCTCTTTTTGCCTTGTTCAGGAGGTGCACTGGCAATTCTGCCTGCTCTGGTCCAGCTTGCTCCCCTCCACTGGAACGGCTCTTGACAAAGTCATTTGTATTTTCCCCCCCTATCCCAGAGCAGCATGCCATCCACTGCCTTGCAATCCAAAACCCTTTTCCGTCCAGTAGCCCAGCTCCTCTTCTAGAAATCTCAGGCTGTTAATGGCATTCCCTTCTCTTCTGACCCTTAACAATTCACTTGCAGTGTTGCAGTGCATTTGCAATAAACCCTTCTCCCTCTGAAAAAGAGCCCATGCCACTACCCCTTCAGGAACTCACCGCTTTGGGTATTTTCTGGTAGGGCAAACCATGGAGGTGCTTCCAGTTCTCAGCAGTACTGTGGACATGGCCACTCTGTGGCTCTACCCAGCACTCAGTGACCAGGTTCAGTTCTGTGTCCACCTCAATGGCCTCTACCTCCGTATCATTGTCATCATCTGTGGAAAAGCTGGAGGAAAGACAGAAGGCAAGCCCCGTGAGATGGCCCAGAGCCAGCAGCCCACTGCAGCTCCTCTCAGAGTTGAGAACAGCCACACAAACCCTAGGTTTGCAGGCAAAGCCCCAGCTAACTTGTGATCAATCTGTGACAGCTAGTTGTCTGTACTAGACAATGGAAAACTCCCTCCTTCCCACACTGCCCACAAAGGGAAAGTTTGGAGCCGTGACTCTGCTGACAGCCCTCCCCAGGAACATGGCAACAGCCTCACCTGTCCTTGGTGGAGGTGGAGTGGGGCGGGAAGAGGATGTACTGGACGACACAGGTGTGCTTCTCCCTGCCACTGCTGCTCTCACTTGAGCCATCGATCTGAAGGGGAGACACTGCGTGAGCCTGGTCAGCAGCAACAGCCTGTACCTACTCAGTGCCCCCCTACACAACACAGCACCACGACCCAGCTTCACTGGTAGCAGAGGAGAGAGGGAGCCTGTCCCAGCCCCAAAAACTCCTCCAGCGCACCATGACTCTACCAGCAAAGCAGCCCTCTAACTGCAGATGAAGACAGGAAAATGCCCAACCCACAAGCAGCTTTACTTCAGGGGAGGAGGCAGGTCTACCTGGACATGTCAAGGGTGTGTGCTAGAAGCGGATGGGAAATCCCATCACAGGAAGAAGCAACGAAGGATTGTGCCCACAGTGCAGCACCCAGGCTCACCTGTATCGGCAGCTCCAGGACCATGTTGATAATTCCATCCCCACTGGATGCAAAGTGGAAGCCTTCTGACAGACGAACCCTGGCAACAGAGAGGCAGTCAGACATGGAGGACTTCTCTACCCATAATGCAAGTCTTAAATATGAGAACGACTGTACCCTTCACCCCATAACACCTTCCCTCCCAAGACAGGGAGCTACACACAGAGAATGGGGAGATGCAATGCTTTGCACAGGACAGTCTGCGTGAAGATCAGTGTACTCCAAGCACAGTAACATCTCTTGCCCTTTTGTATGTTTTCCAGCACTCTCCTTTTCCTCAATTGCAGCTGCAGAACTGGGTAAAGCACTAACCCAAGTTGTTCTAGAAGCTGTATACAGGACCTAAACTTTTTGCACAGCAGCTTCAACTGATACTTATTATAAGGCTTCAGATCCACTCTGCTTTCTCTGCATCCCCAGGATTAGCTGGGGAAATCATCCCCGTTCAGGTGTGCAACTTACTCTGTGAGTGTGGAAAGGAGCTGGGCTACAGCAGTGATGGGCACAGCTGGTGCCAGCCCCGACTGGACGCTCCAGATCCAACGCTGGTGATAGAAGTAGCGGGACAGCGAGGCCAGGGTGGAAGAAGCAGTACGATTGGCCACCATAGTGAGTGGGCCAGACACTGGGGGATGCTCCAGGTTGAGAATGAAGGGGGCTCGATAATCAGAAGGCAGCTTCTCATACCTAGGAGAGGGCAGAAGAACGGTTTGCTGAAGTGGGAAGAATGCTATGCTCAGGGCCAGAGCTGTCTCGATTCACAGCCCACTTGCTGGGCCCAGGACAGAGTCCCCCAGCAGCAGAACACGTCTAGCCCAGCAGTAACTAAATTTACTTCTGCATCATACTAGCTAGGAGTAACAAACCTTCCTGTCCAGCAAGGCCCCCTGCTCCAAGTCACAGCCCTCCCAGATTACAGCTGCTATTCCCAGCCACACAACCCAAACCCATCCCCACAAGCACCAGCTTCACAGCACTCTCATCCTGCAACTGGCAGCACCATCCCCAGACCCTCCTCTCTCCCACTTCCCAGGGCAAGGGTGCTGTGCTGATGGCCCGGATCTTCATCACTACCTTATGAGTAGTTTCTCCAACGGTTTGTGCAGCACAACGAGGCAGGGTCTGTCTGAGAGGGCTGACTGGGCCCCGGCCACAGGTGGAGACTTGGAGGGAGAACTACTGCCAAACATTTTCCTTTTCGCTTTTGGAGTTGCCTCCTTGCTCTGGACCCTGTGGGGAAAGCGCAGCTGCAAGATTCGGTCCCGTAACTCCTCCACTATCTGTCATGGCAAAAGCAAAAGGTAAATGTGACCACCTTTGCTGGAGACATAAGCTGCTCAAAATAAGCTTCCCGAAGAAGAGCCTGACTAAAAAGAACAGAAGACTCCTTAAATATACAGATAAATAGGAGTTCAAGGCCATTTTATTTCTGAGGCACTAGCAAGATCAAGATGACACAAGGCTCTTAGGTCCACATTTTAACAGCTACAAGTATTTTTAGAAGCAAAAGAAAGGTCCAAAAACCCCCAAAGATGATTTCAAGGCTGAAGAAAGTGCCTTCCATAACTCTGATGAAAAACAAATTAATTGCATGTCAGCTCTTCTACAGAAGGAGTCTGAGTACCCACCCTCATTCCTCCCCTCCTCCTCTCCTCAACAGCCTACAGTAAATGTAAACTAGTACGTATAAGATAGAGCCAGACGCTTCCCACAGCTGATGTGTTCCCCCACTATCACGTTCATGTGTCAAAACTTTATGGTAAAAGGTTTCAAGAGCTTAGGTTATTTTTTAGGTTAGTTTTTTCCAAGATACTTTCAAAATGACTTCCTGATTACTCTTTCTAGCTTTTAGCAGCTCTGAATATGGATCTACCCACACTAGCATCTGATCCCCACAATGTCCCCATGTTTTCTTTGAAATTTCCACAGTTAGGTTTCTTTTCATGTTCTTTGTTCAACTCCTTTTAATTTCTATTACCATTGTAGGCAAACAGGAGAACAGCAGCTCTCCACCTCCCTCCTCAACATCAATTATTTCAGCAGCTTTCCCCATCATTATTATGTGGTGGTTTGGTTTTGCTTTTTTTTTCCCCCAAGGAAAGGAGTGTCCCCAAACATTAAGCAGAGCTCTTTTCTGCACTACGATGCCACTCGGGTCCCCTTCGTGGTTTCACATTGATAATACAGTATTGCTGATGGTGTTTAAGCTTCCAAATTCAAGGTGCACTATTTTGCAATTGTAGTACTGGCTTCCAGCCACCATCTTGCTGCTTAGGTGTCCACAAAGCACATAGGCTGAAAGGGCAGAGAAAACCAAACAGCTTTGTGCCACCTGCAGATTTTCCCAGTTTACTACATGCAGATAAGTTGCCTACTGTTTGACTAGTAAAAAGATTGGGAAAACCACAAACAGCTTCTGCTTTGATGAGAACACAGCACTTTTTCAATTTCCTTGTTTTGTCTGTTTTATGACACCCCATTCCTACTCCAGTTCTACCATTGTGCCCTATATGGAGGTTCACCAAAAGCCTTCTGAAAGTCAAGCTGTGTCAGGTGCTTTCCTCCCCTTGAACATTGGGAATTTGAATAGCTCAATACAAAAAATTGTTCCCCTTAACCAAGGCAGGCTAAATTCTACTGCCATCCTCCACACTGGGTAGCTAATCAGCCCCATGGCAGAAAAAGAAAAAAAAGAACAAGAAAGAAAAGTGTTGTGCGTGATACAATTTATGATCTACGTACAGTTCCTGCTGCAATGATCCAGAGCTTGCCCAGAGCTGCAGGGTATAGTGCCTGTCTCACACCTTCTTCATGAGACAGGTATTAACCTACACCTGCCAGAGGGAACTCCTTCATAAAACCTGTCACTTGGCATTACCAGCCCACATGTTGGCCCAGCAACCAGTGCCCAAAGCCTGGATCCCCTAAAGACATCAAAGGGCAGATATTCCAGAGTGCCAGGGCACTTAGTGTTATCTGGGTTCGTTACCTCAGAAAGAGATGGTCCTTCCCACGTTTGTCAGCTTCTCCTCAGACTAATCTAACACTAAAGCTGAGACAAACAAAAGATTTCTTTCATGAAGACAAAAGATCCTTACTGTTTTACCTAGGAACACTTAGAACTGTCTCAGCATTTAGAGCTAGAGAAACAGTCCACACAGTCACCTCACCTTCTGCACCTGACTAGGCCAGCCCATTTCTTTTGATACAAAGAGGTTATTAAAAGTTTATCTAGCAGACTTGCATCTCTTTAAGACATGTTCTGGGTATTACATTTTTTCTCTCCCTATATGGCTCACGCAGGGCATTGTTCACGTTTTAACTCTAACCCCTCCTTGCCCAAATGGTACAAAATACATACACAATTCACCACCTACTGAAGTCGATAGCCTAGGGAACACGTAGTACATCCATGAAGAGGTGTTTACAGACGAGTCAGACAAGTACCTGCTGCTCCTGAGAGACAGTATTGATTGTGCTTTGGTCACAAGGATAGACTAGATAACCTTTGAGTCATTCAAGCCCCACAGTTGAATTAAGCACTAGGGAAAAACATTCATGTGACCAGCTATTCTATTGATCTTCGAGTCTTTGGGTTTAGATCTTTCCTAGACTTAACACAGAAAGCTTTGTCCGAACTGTCCCCTTCTGTTACAGTAAATTCATGCCCATTGAAGCCTTAACACAGTAGTTAGTTATTAGAGGATACCTGCCCACAGTGTCGCCTGTGATCTACCCACCACTTCCACATCCAGAACTTCTTGCTCTGCTCCTACCCCAGGAAGCAGCCAGCCAGCTCTCACCTTGTTCCTGGCCTGTGCAGGTGTGCCAATGGGGAACCCCAGCCGAAGAACCATGCAGGGAGCTTTGGAGATGATCCGCACCACATAAAACGAGGAAGGTGTGGGATCCTCAGAGCTAGGGAGGAGGGATTAAGACAGGGTTGAAATAGCATGGATCTTGCTGCTCTGTTGTGTCAGACCAAGTGGAGGCCTGTTCCGCGCAGCTCAACAGCCCACACAACTTGGCAGCAACACAGGTCAGTTCTAGTGTGCAGACACCCCCCAGCTGGCTTCCCTCTCCCTCTGGGCTGTGCTTGGAACACAGTGGCAGCAGGGTTTCATACCCGCTTGTGTCACTCTTATCCTCTCCTCTAGACATCTGCCTCTGGCCCATCACAGCGTACTGGTCTAACTGGATCTTTGGTCTGGCCATATGCCCGTCCCCAGACAGGACTGCTTCAGAGCCACTCACCCATGTATCAGCTTGACGTAGGAGTAGCCCTCCACCAGCACGAAGCTGCTCCAGTCCCGCAGCAAGGAGGTGAGCGCCGAGTGGGAGATGCGGCACTGGATGGTGCTGTAGCGGCCGTTGTTGCCCGGCGTGTGCAGGTGCTTGGGCACAGGCCTGCAGGGTGTGGCAGAAAGTCATTTTAGAACCACAGTTTCTCTTCTTCCCCCAAAGCCCAGAGAGACTTTGCTACGTCCATTCCAGCTCATCCTCTGGCTGGTACATCAGCTTTATTCCACCACAGCAGCCAATACCCAAGCACCTCCCCTGACTGTGCCTGTTGGTACCTGCCACGCTCCCTGAACACACAGGGATCCTGCTCTCCAACTTGCAGAGAGCACAGCCTTTTATTGTTTCTATCTCCCTCCATGGCAATATATGCCAAACTCTGCAACTAGGACCAGCCTCAGGAAAGCAATGCTTTTGGGGAAGACGTTTTCCAGCAGCAAACAAGAACACGGGGAATAGCTCCAACTGGATGGTCCACACCCCCTGCAATCAGGAAACCCAACCCCAAGAGGGACTTGAGAAACAATTTACGGTCCTAAGAACAGCCCCTGCTCTTGACAAAGATGACTTCCCAACCTACAGTCTCTCTCAGACAAATGAGCCTTCACCCTCCACCAGCTCCCACTAGCAAGGCCCTTCCCTTGGCCACAGGCACCTGCAGAACAGCTGTAACTCTGTGACTGGACTGAACTGGAGGCCCTGCTTTCCCAGGCTGGCCCACACTGGGCACGTGAGCTCAGCCCCACCAGTTACATACGTGTCATGCTCCAGAAGGAGGACTATACGATGCATGTGCAGCCACCTCTGCCAGAAGTTGGCATCCATGGAAAGGATAGGCTTCCAGTAGGAGGCAAACTGGGAATGGCTTGAGTCAGACCCACTGTGCTGCAGGGATAGCACCTGAGAAAATGACAGGGCAATATTCAGCAAGAAACTGTCTGGTTCCACCCAGAGAGAGCAGGAATGTCTCCAGTGGCTGAGCTGTGTAGGCCTAGAAGGCTAGCCACGTCCCTGGCTTTCGGTAACTGCCTCTCAGACAAATAACTAAGTACGTTCACATTGAAATCGGCAGTACAATGTAAACAAAAATAAATTACTTTCCTGAAACGTCAAGTTAATTAGGATTTTAACTACTTAGCATCAAGTAAATCAACCATGAAAAAGATTGCATAGGTAATGGTGTGCTTTCTGATTGAGAGGGGGATATATGGCTTGTGTCAGCAGAACAATTAAACACTGAGATAATTCATCTGAGAGTGCTCATGCAAATGGTACTGGCAATGGGTGGCATTGGGCAACTCTAACGTGTTTGTATAGTAACACCATGATTCCACCAACTACAGCAACTCTGCTGACACAGCAATAAGGTGGTGGTTAGCCATGAGATGGGACGCTCCAGATCCACTATGTAGGGTTATGGGTCCCACAGTGCAAATTTACCAGGCAAACATAAAGAAGGGCTTATGCAATAAAGGAACAGTTCTCTTAAATTAAAGCTCCCCTAGCTTTGATATCTGCTAGTCATCTTCTACCAATGCCAAGGACACTGCTAGCAGAGAGCCGATAATATGCCAGCACTTTTGCCCAGTGAGCTTCAAGGAGTTTGAATTTTGCAGTGGAAACTATTAGCTCATATTTTGTTTAGTTTCTGCTGTGCAGATGACAAGTATCTCTCTCGCACCTTCCACATGAGTGCTCAGAGCAATGAACCTATCAAACAATAACTATTCAGCACATCCTATATCTTCACCTGACAGTGCTGAGATACATCACCAGCACACAAGCCTGCCAGCAGCAACTCCACACGTATGCGGTATCCACTGAAAAAGCATGGCAAAAATAAGAGATCCCATCGATCTCACACATCACATCACTACCAGGAGAAGGCTTCACAGCACAGTTAAGAGACTTGCTGTGGGGCTTAGAGGTGTAGCTGCAGCAATAAAGACATAGGGTGGTGTTTCAGAGGGGAAAAAGTATGGGATGGGACGTTCACAGGCACTGCATCGCACCTGAAAACTGTTACTGAGCAGGACTAAGAGCAAGTGATGAAGCCTGAGAGCTACAGAAGATCTCAATTGCTCATTGGGACTCAGCATCTCCTGGTGCAAGACACAATACAAAGGAGGGACAACCTATCCCACATAAAATGGGAGAGAGAGAGAACATACCGGAGTGGTGGAGCCTGGGGGGATGTAGAAGAGGGGCACCCCATTCTTGGTGCTCTCAGGAATGGTGAAGTGTTCTGGGACTGTGTCAAAAGACTGCAGATGAACCAACATCTGATCTGTCTGGTTGATGCTGAAAGAGAAGAAGCAGTTAGCCACAGAAGCCCATGCTCTCCCTCTTCCTGCCCCAGTCAGCCCAGTGCCCGCACACACACCATTCCCTGTGTTTTGGGAACCCATCTGCACCAACACAGCTTTCTAGGGCAATGCTGGGATTCAATGCCCGATTGCAAAAAGCATGCTAAGGGAGTTCAAGTGTAACAGTCTAATATACAAGGAGGATGATAAGAGTTGGGAACGAAGTGCTAGAAAAGGAATCTGCCGAATAGCAGGGAGCAACAGTCACCCTGGCCAGGAAATGGTTATAACGCACAGCCCTTCAGGCCTAGAGATACAAGGTGTTGCTCCTTGTGTGACTGTGCAGCACAGCTGCAAGACTGCTGTAAGAACACACCACCTCCATGGGATGGCAGTCAGAGTTAAGGTTTGCATCACAGGATCAGGGGCAGCAATACCTTCACCATGAAGCAACCTTACAGACTACAGCCCAGCTCAAGTCTTTTCCTTGGCCAGATGGCAAGTTTGTTGCCAGTCATGCCTCCTCCTGAGAGCATATCCCTTTGGGACCCTGGGTTGCGATTGCCACCTACATCACCCATGCCCCAGCATGCCAAGGAAGGAAATTCTTGGTTACATCACACACTGGGAACTGCTGGGGATGGTCTGGCTCACCTTTGCAAGGTGTTCCAGAAGCGCCGGATGACTGTAGTGCGGTACAGACTGGTGATAGGCTTCCTCATGGTGCAGCTGATGTCATGCAAGATGTCATAGCTTCCTTCCATCGTCACTTCCACCCATGTGCTGCGTTTTGATGGGTCCAGGGGCCAGGGTGTCACAGCCAAGTACTCTATTCTCATGTTATGCTTCCAAAGCAGCACTAGTTTCACCTCTAGCTGAGACCCACCTGCATAGGAGCAGAGGAGTAAGTTCAAGTGCTTGTCTGATACACATCTGAGCTTTATTTCTGACCAGGGACTCCCAAGTATTGTGAGATTGTTTGACCACTATGAGGAGGACAAAGCAATCTGACAACTGTTTGGTCTAGCTGAAGTCATTCTCTCTGCTCCCCAACAGAGGGAGGCTTTTCTTTCACAGTAGCATTTAGTGAACAAGTCTCTAAACGTACATGTAGAATGTTCTACCTGCACAAACAGGATTTCATGCAATCTAGAACTTCAAGCATCAAAAGCTTCTCACCATGTTTACCCTCATCTCCTCCCGAAGTTAAGATGATTAAGACTCAATATTTACCCATTCTTCCAACTGTACATTTTTGACCCTTTTGTTTAAGCAGGCCACTGCATCTCTAGCAAGATTAACACAAACATCTGACAGCAACTGTTACTGAGCCAGAAGAGAAGAAAACTGTCACAGTCCTGCTGACTGTGCATGTGTATTTGTACTGAAACAACTCAGGGAAACACATGACTTTCTATAACAGTGCCACGCTGCTCTTTCAACTGCTCGCTCATCTATTTTGATGTCCAGCCTGCCCTATAGTTTGCAGGACTTGCAGCATTTGTGAGATAAGTGATTGGATGCACTGGAAACCGTCCGAACAGGTCATCAGCCCGGATCCTATGTTTCCTGCAGAGTTGCATTTGCTGCTGTCACAGGCGTATCATGCCGTCCCCTTCACAGGCTGACTACACTCCATTTTAAAGCTACCTTGCTTTTTGCTCCCATGGTCCTGCTGGGAGGCTCCCTCAGGGTACACTTCCCCCATCAATGTTTAGAAAAAACCTTCCAGAGTACATGCCAAATTCCTGCTCAGTTGTTCTTTTGATTAAATTGTTTTTATTATGAGACCTTTCATTTCCATAACACTGACAAGGAGTGTGCACTAGGGGGAGAAATCCTTACCCAGTTTCAGCTGCTACTGTGCAGGTTAAACCACGCCATAGCCATGAGCCTACGACAGACTATCCATTCCCCTTAACGCTTCCAGACTTTTCTGCATCTCAAGAATTCATCTTTCCTGAACAAAGATGATCACTATATTTCATCTGTATTTCATCCGAAGGAATACTGGGATTTTATTTAAGGTCACTAATATTTTCCACAATTGGTGCTTTGCGTTACTATAAATGCATTTCCAGGGTTGTAACTCTGTTGTTTCCGTATGAAGATTGCCTAGTTTATCAGAGAGGCTAAACAAGAATTTATAAACTTGTCTCTTTCCACTTCATACTGTCACCTCACTCTTATTGCTTTAGTGCTCATCCACTGCTATCTGAACAATATTTTGGTTCTCATAACAAAGCCTTCCTAATTCATCAACAGCAAACATGGTAAGTAAATTCCTACATTTTTTGCCTAGCTCATTAATGAAAATATTTCCTACTTCCACCTGTGTTTCCATTAGTCATTCTGGCTTCACTCCTACGATCCAACACAAGCAAAACTAAAAACACAGGCAAAACATTCGCTTAGTTTGAAGTCATACTCAGATGAATCTTTAGCTTGTTCTCACTGCAAAGCAATCTATTTCTCGTTCTTAACTTTATAAAAGCTTTTGTTCCTTTGATTTCTTTCAAAAGCTCTGGTTTTTAGAAAGCTCACTTTGCCTTCCCAGTTGTGCCCAGCCATTTTTGGTGCTGGACTGATTCACAGAGGAAGATGAGGTCTTGAAAAATGTCCCCCAGCTTCTCTTCAACATACAGCAACACAAAATGGCCACTGAGAATTTGTTTTTGTTGTAGAGTTCAATCCTCTCACACTGTCCCAGAAAAAAGCAGGAGAGGAGCTGAACTCCATCACAAACCACGGCCTCACAGTTTCTCAGACACAGCTTCTCTCCCTTCCAATCCTCCCTCTTTTGCAAGCACTTCTGCATTCCTAACTAACCATAGTAGCCTTCTAAACGCCTAAATATCTGAAATCAAACAGTGAGGGTAACCAGAGCACTTATAAATATCACAAACAACCTCTCCAGTCAACTCTGAGCACAAAGCTAGCTATTTATTCTGTTTTGCCTTTGGCAAACTGAAGCAGAAAAGCGACAGTGTCAAAGTCCACAACCGCACTCTTTCCTCTTGCTTCACAGCCAGCTGGCTCCTTAACAACCTTTAGTTTGCAAGTTTTGGCAAAAGCTTTTGGCAATCCAGGTTAATTAACTGTTCTTTGTCATATACTTCTCTACAGAATGGCCCAGAGAGCCCCGATTAGCCAAACATGCTTTTCCTTAGTCCAGAGTGTCTAAATGTCTTGATCTTTTGTAAATTCTACTTTCAGATGTTAGTTCAACAATTTTTTTTGATCACAGACAGCAACTCCCCAGAACATTTTGCCTTTCCTAAGTATAAGTAACATTATCTGCTACTATTCTGAAAGGTGGCACAGAAATACACACTGGATTATTGATAGCTCAGATGTTTAATTTTTAAATTCCTTTTTAAAAAAAAAACAAAAAACAAACACTCACAACTTCATCAAAATACACAGAAAGTATTTTTGGCTCAGGGAGACCACGAGCTGCAAAGAGCTAGAATGCTCAGAGGGGATTAAAAGGAAAGGAGAAAGGAAACATGGTGTATGTTTACCCTATTCTCACTCCTCCTTGTGCACCTGCCCACAGCTATTCAGAACAGAAGGCAACTAATCCAGTGCAACTGCTCCTCTGCTCTTTAAAAAAAAAGGAGACCAATCCATTTATCGGCCTAAGGGCTAAAATGTGTCAGGAAGATACCTAGAGGAAAGTGCAGGAAGCATAGGGAACGTGGCAATGTTTCTGATACATTCTTCCACACTCCAGAATTTGCTGCTTTATGATATCCTGAACCAGAGATCTTAGCTACACCTTTGTGCAAAAAGGTACAACATGAATTTGCCTGATTTTTTTTTTTTTTTTTTAATTTATTCATGTGTCAGGAAGATACCTAGAGGAAAGTGCAGGAAGCATAGGGAACGTGGCAATGTTTCTGATACATTCTTCCACACTCCAGAATTTGCTGCTTTATGATATCCTGAACCAGAGATCTTAGCTACACCTTTGTGCAAAAAGGTACAACATGAATTTGCCTGATTTTTTTTTTTTTTTTTTAATTATTCACACTGCTGTGTCTTCCAGCATTTCTAGAGAGGACTTCACAGTCACCAAGAGCACTTCACCATTGCTGCCAGATTAAAGAAAGGCTTCTTCTCCAGCACTGTCCAAGTTGTAAGTGAACTGATGCATAGAAGGACAAAAGACACAATACTGAGCACAGTTTGGACAGGAACTGACATGTCAGACTGTTTCATATACATTCCTAGACAAGGAGAGTGCAATGGACCTAATCTGCATGGATTTAAGGGAAGTACCTCATACCACACCTACAGGAGATTAGTGAAAGTAATCTACAGACGTTACTAGAAGAGCTCTCTCAATAGATTTTAAAAGAAAACTCCTGAAACAAGAAATTAGGGATATTCCTGGAAGATCAACTTTAGAAATTAACCCACCTAATACGATTGTTAGCAACCTTCCCAAAAAAGCTGGTTTAGATCCATTCAGTTTGTAAGAAGCATCAAGCCAAAAGAACTGCAATTCCCAGTCATCACACAGGAATAGTGAGCTGAACTAAGTGAGGTAAACTTAAGAGTATTATGTAAAGAACAGCACATTTAGGGACTACTAAACAAACAAACAAAACCCAATAAAAAACCCCTGAGGACTCATCAGCTGGAAGCAAAAGTGCAGAAAGACACAGGGATTTCTGCACTAACAATGCAATGCAATCAAGGGGAAAGCTCATCTGATTCCTGGTCTATCAGATACAGCATTTTACTTCAGAAACAGGAAAGTATCAGCATTACTGAACAAGGCATGGATGAAACCACATTTACACCACTCTTATCAACTGTTTCAAGGAATATGAGGCTAAACTGTGAAAAACAAACAACTGCGGAGGGAAAAAAAAAGTGCTGTTAAGATAAATAAACAAAAGAGAAAGCCTGCCCTTACAAAAGGAGGCTGAAACATTGGCTTGCTTAACCTGCCAAAAGGAAGGCTATAAGGAGAAAGGCATTGCTCTTAAATACATTTGTGCAATGCCAGAGAAGGAGGATAAACTTAAAATTAAGGATAATAAAGTCACACAGGTCTAATTTGGTCTGAGTGAGTTTAGAAAGGAAGGTAGAAAGAGAGCAATGAAGCTCTAGAACAATCTTCCAAGCAGAGCGGTGGCATAAGATGTTTACACAGCTCTAAGGCAGAGCACTGTAAACTTACAGAAAACATCATACAGCAAGTTTGGAATGATTTTGGAGTTACACCACAGACACCGATTTTCTGATATAAAACATATTCTGTGAACTAACATCTCAAAAAGAATAGTAAAGACATCGGATCACTATGCAGTGTACATGTTCATGCTGTGTTTTAAGAATCCCATCCTCCAGACTTACTGCTGGTTATTGCGAAGGTCAAGAAGAATTTCTTCGCTGGCTTGCGATTCTTAACTTGCATTTATTTGGATTTTCTCATCCTGCCTTCAGTTTCCATCTCTAGCTGTGATTAGCCACTCGTCACAGCTGGAGATGGAAAGTTAGGTAGAGTTTACTGGCACTCCTTGGGATACTCATACCCCTCAAGGTCCCTGTCAGTGGCTACTTCTCACACTCCAAGTGTCACAATCTCTAGCGAGTCTGATGAGAGAACAGGACCATTGAATGGCTTTATGTTCTTCTAGTATTGGTCCTGATCCTGACTCATCTGGCATTTTACCTAAAAATATCCTTCTTTCTCCCTATTTCTTCCTTTGGAAAACTGTAGTTTGAAGGCATTAAATCTGTTGTACCAAAAGGCTCAACTTTGTGTTAGTATTTCGGAGCACAGCTAAGCAAAGGACCAGAAAGGGATGAAAAATGGAGAAGTACAGAAGAAATTCCAGTAAACTCTGCAAAGCCCCCAGTTCTGTCACTAGTCTCCCTGCAATTGCAGGAACTCGTTTCCAAGATACAGAGGGTCCCAGTCTGCCTGTCCCTCCCCAGGCACTTACAGCCAAAGAGGATGAGCCTGGCAAGTGCAAAACTGCACAATACTGGACAGTCCTGCATCAGGTGATTATTTACAAAAACAGACTTAAGAGTCTGGAGAAATTGGCTCCTTCCTCCACAATACCAGCCACAGTGCTGAGATGGCAGACACTGCACTTTGCTCTAAACAGTTGAGAACAGTCCTATCTGAGCCACCAGCCCCCAACACAGCACAGTCACCTTTTGTGATGTTGACCTCTCGGATGCTGTAGCCCTCACGCAGCCGGACAGAGACAATGCTCACGAGGTCAGCGTGCACCTCCTTCTCGGTGTGCTTCTTCCTCCTCATTGCCAGGGCAGGGTTGCTGCTTGCAGACACCAGGTGCTCATTGAACAGTCTGTGCTGGGACACTGCAAACGGCAGAAACGGGGTTTGTGAGGGAGCAACTCCCCTGCTCCTTGTCCTACAGCAAGAGTGCTCCCAAAGTCCTTTACAAAAGCCATCAGGAACACTTGCTGGCCTCAAGAACATCACACGCTTCAGCCACCACTTGCACCCACTCCCGATTCTGCAATGCAGCAAAAAGGTCCACTAGTGAGGACCCCCTGGGAGAGGGGCAGGGTGGGGTGTCTGCCAGGACAGGGAGAAACTGCATAGCTGTTGCAATAGTCACACAGCAAGCTCTTCCCTGGAAAACAGTTCCCAGGTGCTTTCTAAAAGGCATCAAGATGTGGAAACCTTGAGTTTAAACCACCCACACCTGATGTTTTAACATTCAATATTTCCAAGTCCCAGGCCAGCTCTCTTCAAACTCACCCCTGTATGTGGCTTCTGCTGCCAAGTTACAGAAAGTGCAGATGGCACCAGCATATCGCCAGGGTGTCAAAGGGTGTTTCCACATTTTACTGGTAACTAATCTCTCCTGGCATACTCTCAGTCATTAACATTCACAAAATAAGAACAACAAAAAGAGGCATCTGGGACAGTTCTCAGGGCTGATTTTTCAATCAAAACTGCCATTTGCAAGCCCGATTAGGACAAGCTATCTAGGATGTCCCCACCTGCGAGCGAGCCAGTGTGCAGGAAAGGCTGGATGAGAATTTCTTGCTCCCTCCAAGTCCCAACACAGGAGGCCTAACTGCAGTTTGCTGAGTGAAGTCCACAGAAAGGGGGACGGTACAAAATGGGACATTAGTTTTCCACCCAATTCCTGGAATCAGGAAGGGACTCACAGATGAGGCTGCATTGCCCAACAGTGCCCAGAGTCTACAGGACGCATGGCGCTCTGTGGGGCTGAAGATATTGAGCACCCTCAGGGCTCTCCTTCTCACACAGGCACAAGCATGCAACACTGCCCGTAAGAGAAGGCAGCACTCTTGCCAAAGCACACAGGCTGCTGCCTTTTCCTCGCCTCCATAATACTGTGAATAGGCCCGGAGGGGACAGGGGAGAGTATCAGCATAACCAAGCCTGGGGCTGTCACCCCAAAGTGAGGTGCTGTAAGACATCCATCTGTCTGTCTGCTGGAAGGAGGACATGCACACTCCTCACCACAGTAGTATTCTGGATTCAGGGACTCCCCGGTACGCAGAAAGGAGTAGAGCAGAAATGCCTTGTGGTACACGTTCAGATCCAGGCTCAGGGGATCCAGCTCAGGGCACGTGGAGAGGTAAGCACCAAAAGTGGCCATGGCAATGAATTTCATCAGTTCCACGTTGGGAACGTGCCCAAAGCTGCAATCGTACGAGTAGACACCGCCAACCTACAGGACAGATAAAGAAGATACCTGAGAGGGTACAGCACTGCTGAGGACAAGGGAGAGAACCAGTAAAGGCCTCAGACGGGCAGGGAAATCCCCTCTGGAGATGAATGCTGCTGACAGCAACTCACCTCCTTCCCTCTTGCAGGCAGCTGCCCACACATTCGTTGCCAACAGCAGACATACCTGTACAAAGGAGCAGGCCACGGTGCCGCTGCGGAGCTGGTTGAGTAAAGTCTCGCACACAGCCACATCAGGGACACTAGTCACACCATCCGTAATTATTATTATACCTGTAAAGAAGGCAGTATCTTAGTGCATTCTCTGTCTCAACCAGATACCACTCTCCAGCTATAAACACCAGGGATAAAATTTAGGCAGGGCGTAAGTAGAAAAGGAAAATCCTGAGGTTGGTTTATAGCTTCCAGGTGTTCTGGAGCTTTCAAACTTCCTGACTAGCTCCAGCAAAGCCCTCAGGGTGGGCACAGCTCTGCATAACCTGGGCTGTTCTGAGCAGCAGTCACAGCTATGCTTCCTCACAAACTCCCTAATGCTGATGCATAGCACATGGTGCTGTGTTGCTCTCCTCCCCATTCCCACCACCACAATTTGCCCACAGAGCGCAGAGCAAAAGCAGCTGTTGAAATTTCATCCCTAATTTCATCCCTAATTTCATCCCTAATGGAAGGGTCCATGCACCAGCCCTTATAAAATTAATCTTAGCCTAAGGCAGGAGGAATACAACCCTTTGCAAACAACTGGGACACCATACACAATGATCAATGTGATCAGGTAGATGCCACTATATTGCACAGATAGCTCAGCTTTTATAGACGATTCCCAGGTGATGCCTTTATAGTTTACTATTATTAGCAGGTGATAACTAGTTACATGTTTTTATAGTTGGCTATTATCAGCTGTGTACACACACAGGCTTTTCTCTTTTTTTATTCTACTCAAGGTCTTACTTATCAGTACATTCAGAAGACAGCTACTCCTTTTCTGCCAGCTTCATTAGTTTACAAATCACAATTTAACCGGTTAGTAACCTCGAGGCCTGCACTGTTGTCAAGGGCCTGGACTATTGTCAGAGGCCTATTGTCAACGGCTGCCCAGAGCCTGGGGTGCTCACAGGATGACCATTAATTTCTAAGAATTCTCCCACACAACTGGGCAAGCCTTAACCCAGAGGATGAAGCCAACCTGCGCTGGAGTTGGAGGGCAGCAGCTGCAGTGCTAGGATGCCCTGTCGGACCATGCTGACGAGGCCAACATCAGCAGTGACAACAGACACGCTGGGCTTCCTCCCAGACGACTCCTGCACATCACCAGGGCTGTCTTGGCTCAGGGGTGACAAATCCACCTGGAAAAGTTAAAAAAAAAAACAACCACAAAGCCCCATGGGGCAGACTTCAGCCTAGCTCCAGTTCTTACTCTTCCAAACAGCCTTCAGTCTAGCAGCCCCATGGTACCATAGCCCTGGAACACTTCAGCAGACTACACTTCTAGCTTTAAGTTTCAGGTGCTCTCAAAGTCCTGGTCACTTGTGCCCTGTAGAATAGCTGGACAAAGACGCTCGGGCATGGAGAAAAGAGACAACATGCTCAGAGCTTTATTATAAGCTTACTTCCCACAGAAGGGGAAAGATTAAATACTTTGGGGTCTCCAAAGCTCTTCCACAGAGCAAAGCAGTTCCCAGCTAAAGAGATGATGAATACCTGTTTTCATTGTCATTTAATAGAAGCTGCAGCTATTCAGCATCTACTCAAGCAAAGTCCAGAAAAGCCAGAGAGGCAGACACAGCTATGTCTCACTTACAAAGCACTGCAGCAGAGGGGGTAAGAAGTCTCTCAAGGACAACGTCTAGTGCCTGTACATTTAACTCTGTTCAAACAGCACTCGTTATGCAGTGCTGATATAAGCAAATGCAGGTAGGCTTCTCCTGCATCTTCTATGAAAAATATCCCCCAGGCAAAGCCTGAGATTTGTATAATTACACTGGTGAGGAACCTACTGCGTTCATAGTCCCCTCATCTCCAGACGGCTCTGCCAGTTCAACCCTGTAATAAACTATTGCTTCATTTTCACTGCTAATACAGAGAATGGGCGAGACCCTCCCCTGCAAAGCTACTGATGATTGGAGTAGGGAAAAGAAAATTAGAACTAACTAAACTTTTGTTCTGCAAAAATGGGAGCAGCCTGTGGCTTTGAGCAAAAAAACCTGACTATCCATCACTTCAATTTGCCAGATGCCTTAAATTTAGACACTTGTTGACAATGATACAGCTAACGCAACTTCAAAAGTAAAAAAAGTTTCAGTCCCTGCCCTTGCCCTGGGGCCTCCCACCTCCACCCCACAGCCTGTGGCAGGACTCGCCAGTCCCTCTGGCCTCCAAGCGCGTCTCTTCCCCCATTTGCATGAAAGAAGTTATAGGGTAGTTTACCATGAGAGAAATACTGCAGCAATCAGGAATGCATACAAAGCACTGCAAAAACACCGGTTGGACACACTGGTAAAGGTATTTACTTCCTGCAATCTTCTTTCTGTTTCAGGACTGACAGTCCTGTCAAAGATATATTTCCATTCAAAGATATAAATTTCAGCCAATATCTGAGATTTGAAGCACTTCAAATATGCAACTGAAATAGATCACCAGTAGCCTCTTGTTCATCTGATTTTGAGACTTTTTTTTTTTCTTTTTGCACAAACTCTAATACCTAATGCTAAATAAGGACTAAATAACCTCAGCCAGGCCAATAATGCCTTTGACTGCAAGAAGGGTGCCCACAGATCAGATTGTGACTGCCATGTGAACATGGCAGTATTACAACGTAACATTCTTAGTTTCCAAAATGAGGAGAGATGATCTCGATGAGAAATCCATAGACATCCTGAATCCCTACAGAGTCTCACTCTTAATTTCATCGCAAGCTGTATTTTATAGCGCTATCATTAACTTGCTGATGCCTACATCTGTGGCTACTAAACAGCACCTGCTACAGATTTCAAGCAATACTAGAAGCTGCATTGGCTGTTTCATGGTTAGTTTCTGTTTCATTGGTTGGTTCATGTTTCATTCAGTTTCATGGTTAGTTTCTGTGGTAACAAGGAAGTATTTTATTAAAGAAATATAACAGGGGCCAAGAGCATATTCACAGCTATTTATAGATTAATGATACAAGGATAATCACCTCTCCTACTATCTTCTTCAGAGACAATCCTACAGTTTGCCCCATGATGTACAAGAGGTCAGGCTGGTTTATTCCACAATAAACTTGGGGAAGGTGACCATTCTCATCAGTTCTTCTAAACACTTAGTGGTTCTGCTTTCCTCAGTGTTCATGTCTTATTACTGGATCCCACAAAGAAATCTTACAAACTCCTTAGCGGTTCCTTCTCCAAACTTACACCACTGTTCCTCTTGCCACCCCAGAGGGACCTCAGAGTGCAAGTCTCCAGGGAGCCAAGAGACCCCAACCACCTCTACTCTCCTTACCTGCGGTTTGGGTTCGTACTGTTGCTGGAGCATCTCTGCCACTTTGTTCTCGAAGGCACATAGCTGTGTGTAAACTTGGTTCAGAAAGGCCTCTCGCTTTGTCTCATCCAGTTGACAGCCCTGGAATAGCACCTGGCCCAAGGACACGCATGTCAGTCATCGAGTTCAGGTTTTATAGTACCAGCCCCTAAAATGTTACACAGGAACACAGTTCTGCATGGTGAAGTTCAGACACATCCCTGGCAAAGCACAGGCCTCTTCTCACTATTCCTGCTCAGTGCCAACTGTCTGTGAGCAGCAGCACCTCATAGCACTCGCAGTGCACTGCGCAGCAGATGGCCACATCACTCTCTGGGAAATCTCCTTCTTGGGGAAGAAATTTCTACTTCATTTGCCTTCTTCCAGGATAAGCAGTTGTAGGAGAAATCAATGCGGGATCCCTGGTAGAAGCCATTAACTCTGGTCTGATGTCTCTAAGGAAGGCCTATTTGTTCTAATCTAACTCACCTATAGACCAATCCAATTATCTTCCAGTAAGTGGCTGGATAAAGGAACAGCAAATTGAAATAAAGAAAGGAAAAAATTAGACTGGACTTTACAAAAAAGTCCGAGTGATGTGACAGAGGGAACCTGCCACCAGAGAAACTCCCCAAGCTGATAGGCACAACACTTGTGTTTACAGATGCCATCATTGTACAGGCAATCTCTGTCCACAACCAGGAGGCCAAGAAGATACAACATGTATATGAACACCTCAACAGACGGGTGGGATGCTACATGTTACCCACATTCCCTCAACTTCAGATGGGCAAGACCTCACAGTGATATCAAAAAAGTAAATGATTACAATATTGACAGGCTTTCCTGGATGAGTGAGGCACATATATGCCTCTTCCTCCACCAAAGGAGCATAAAGCTTGTCCAGTTGTAATCCAGAGGTTACAGTTCCTGGCCTCAAACAGAAGGCCTGGGCAGAAGCGGGTGGGGGAGAGAGGCAGAGAACAAGCACAGACTAACAGGCTCATTCTGTAACCACCCACTGTCCCTGGTATTAGCAAAAGGGATGAAACACACCACTGGAAACATTAAAATAATGTGAAACACTGCGAGGTGGAAAGAATCAATGCGGGAAGGATAAACTTCAAAAATCACACTGGTACCATAAACCAGACATCTATTTATTAAATAGACCTGCCCTGGTTCAAGTAAAACCTCATTGACAATCTCAACGCTGGTGCTGGCTGTTCTCTCCAGCAAGGAGAAACTTATTCATGCCAGTGCAAAAAGAGAGCAAGGTTTGTAGGAAAAGGCAATTATCTTTGTATAAACCACTGCTACACAGCTGGAGCAGGCAGACAACCTTTTGGGCACACCAGCTTTTCTTGAATGCTTCAAGCTAATTGTAACAGGCCAAAAATAATAAGTCAACAGAAATAAAAAAAAAACAAAAACAAACAACCAAAACCCACAACAAAACAACAATAAACACACATTGAGCATGAGGGAAATATTCCTTGTGTCCCGACTCTGAGACTGCCTGTGGGCAGCGTTCTCTGCTGGGCCCTGCTGTCCCAGGAGAAAACTCCACTTCCTGCCCAGAAAGGAGAAGTTGCTCAAACACACTTCCTCACCACACCAGGCTACACATTTTAACGAGACAAGTCTGCAGCGTCGCAGATAACAGAGCCCAGCTACCACGTGTCCTCACTTTCCTCTGTGTTCACCAGAAGCCCATGCTGAGCCATGCCAAGGGAGAGGCTTAGCTTTACCTGATGGGACTGCAGGCCAATGATGGAGGAATACGCCTGGATGGTGACGAAGATCTCTGGCTGGTAGATAATGTCTGAACCAGGGATACGAAAGGGTCTTAACAATCCCACCAAGCATCGGGAAAGGGCATGGAACACTTCATCAAAAATTATCTCCCCCGTTGAGTCATCCTACGGAAACAGAGTAAGGGAACAGCTTTTTCCATCTTCTAGGACTTTCAGTCTTACTGCTGGTTGCCTCACCATGCACAGCCAACAGCAAACATCCTTCTGCAATGGCAGCTGGATTCAAATGACAGCTCCCTGCACACAAAAGTCAAATGGAGCACTCAGCAGAGAAATGAGATCTGCCATTAAGCTGCCTACCTAAGAGCACTGCATGCCTCCCTCCTGTGAAAAGCAAGACTTGTGCACTAGTTAAGAGAGGAATAAGCCTTCTCAGCAAATAGAAATGAGTCCAGCCTTTTAACGCAGAACACCCCAAAGAAGCAGTTTCTGCACTTACCACAATCCCTGTGGAAGGGCTCAGATCGAGTTCAATCACGAATCGGTACTGGCGGGCCAGGAAGGTGACCCGTGTAGAGGGCACAAGGAGATAGGGCCTGGGCTGGACAGGCTCATCTGGCTGCCACCCGTTAGGCAGGATGCTGAGAACATCAAGTTCATTTTCTGAGTTTACCTACAAGAACACGTAAATGGTGAGAGAACATCAAGCTGAGCCAAAGGACAAATCAGAGAAAGGAACTGGGTTAAAATGAGGGTCCAGCTGCTCGTGAGTGGTGCAGAGCCAGCGTGCCACATCAGGCAGCGGTGACACCATCCAGCCCCAGGGCACCAACTCACCAGCTCGGGCTCGGGCACTGCCCAGATGACCTGATGGAGCCGGCTGAGGACCCAGGCGAGGCGCACGTTGCGGGAGATACGATAGTCTTTCTTCATCAGCAGGAAGACGTGCCCAGCCTCCTCCACCTGCAGCGGGAGCACAGCAGCCCGGGTCACCCCGGGGTTCCTCGGGCACCCGGGCCAGCACCCCTGGCCACTCACCCCCGGGCTGCTACAGCCCCGCGCTCCTCGACTTCTCCTACAAGCCAGGCCATTCCAGTCCCCTGCTGCACACCGCGGGCCTGTGCCCCGCACCGCAGCCACCCCTCACCTCGCTCCCGCCTCGACTCCCCGGTTACCCTACCCCCGGCTCCCCCGGCCCTGTTCGGTCCTACCTCCGAGTCGGGCCTCTCGGCGGCCGCCATGTCCGGCGCAGCCCCGCCCCGCGCCCTCTGACCTCCGACCCCGCGCGCGCCCGGCCCCGCCCCGT